>NC_142288.1:22500-1222500 GCF_965620075.1 Prunus avium | reverse complement strand
TCACCAAATGACTCTTCCCACCATATTATGATGTTGCCCAAGTTTTGGGCTCGATCCGAAATCAATAGGTGTTCCAAATTGGACAATTCAAGTTCAACGACAGTTCGTTCCTAATTGGAGTGGTTGGTGTATTCCATACGTCTAGCGATTGGATTTCACTCAACACTCACCAAATGACTCCTCCCACTATATTATGATGTTGCCCAAGTTTTGGGCTCGATCCGAAATCAATAGGAGTTCCAAATTGGACAATTCAAGTTCAACGGCAGTTCGTTCCTAATTGGAGTGGTTGGTGTATTCCATACTTCTAGTGATTGGATTTCACTCAAAACTCTCCAAATGACTCCTCCCACCATATTATGATGTTGCCCATGTTTTGGGCTCGATCCGAAGTCAATAGGTGTAAGAATTTGGACAATTCAAGTTCAACGGCAGTTCGTTCCTAATTGGAGTGGTTGGTGTATTCCATACGTCTAGCGATTGGATTTCACTCAAAACTCACCAAATGACTCCTCCCACCATATTATGATGTTACCCAAGTTTTGGGCTCGATCCGAAATCAATAGGTGTTCCAAATTGGACAATTAAAGTTCAACTGCAGTTCGTTCCTAATTGGAGTGGTTGGTGTATTCCATACTTCTAGCGATTGGATTTCACTCAAAACTCACGAAATGACTCCTCCCACCATATTATGATGTTTCCCAAGTTTTGGGCTCGATCCGAAATCAATAGTTGTTCCACATTGGACAATTCAAGTTCAACGACAGTTCGTTCCTAATTGGAGTGGTTGGTGTATTCCATACTTCTAGCGATTGGATTTCACTCAAAACTCAAGAAATGACTCCTCCCACCATATTATGATCTTGCCCAAGTTTTGGGCTCGATCCGAAATCAATAGGAGTTCCAAATTGGACAATTCAAGTTCAACGGCAGTTCGTTCCTAATTGGAGTGGTTGGTGTATTCCATACTTCTAGTGATTGGATTTCACTCAAAACTCACCAAATGACTCCTCCCACCATATTATGATGTTGCCCATGTTTTGGGCTCGATCCGAAGTCAATAGGTGTGAGAATTTGGACAATTCAAGTTCAACGGCAGTTCGTTCCTAATTGGAGTGGTTGGTGTATTCCATACGTCTAGCGATTGGATTTCACTCAAAACTCACCAAATGACTCCTCCCACCATATTATGATGTTACCCAAGTTTTGGGCTCGATCCGAAATCAATAGGTGTTCCAAATTGGACAATTAAAGTTCAACTGCAGTTCGTTCCTAATTGGAGTGGTTGGTGTATTCCATACTTCTAGCGATTGGATTTCACTCAAAACTCACCAAATGACTCCTCCCACCATATTATGACGTTGCCCATGTTTTGGGCTCGATCCGAAATCAATAGGTGTGAGAAATTGGACAATTCAAGCTCAACGTCAGTTCGTTCCTAATTGGAGTGGTTGGTGTATTCCATACTTCTAGCGATTGGATTTCACTCAAAACTCACCAAATGACTCCTCCCACCATATTATGATGTTGCCCAAGTTTTGGGGTCGATCCGAAATCAATAGGAGTTCCAAATTGGACAATTCAAGTTCAACGGCAGTTCGTTCCTAATTGGAGTGGTTGGTGTATTCCATACTTCTAGCGATTGGATTTCACTCAAAACTCACCAAATGACTCCTCCCACCATATTATGACGTTGCCCATGTTTTGGGCTCGATCCGAAATCAATAGGTGTGAGAATTTGGACAATTCAAGTTCAACGGCAGTTCGTTCCTAATTGGAGTGGTTGGTGTATTCCATACGTCTAGCGATTGGATTTCACTCAAAACTCACCAAATGACTCCTCCCACCATATTATGATGTTGCCCAAGTTTTGGGCTCGATCCGAAATCAATAGGTGTTCCAAATTGGACAATTGAAGTTCAACGGCAGTTCGTTCCTAATTTGAGTGGTTCGTGTATTCCATACTTCTAGCGATTGGATTTCACTCAAAACTCACCAAATGACTCCTCCAACCATATTATGATGTTGCCCAAGTTTTGGGGTCGATCCGAAATCAATAGGAGTTCCAAATTGGACAATTCAAGTTCAACGGCAGTTCGTTCCTAATTGGAGTGGTTGGTGTATTCCATACTTCTAGCGATTGGATTTCACTCAAAACTCACCAAATGACTCCTCCCACCATATTATGACGTTGCCCATGTTTTGGGCTCGATCCGAAATCAATAGGTGTGAGAATTTGGACAATTCAAGTTCAACGGCAGTTCGTTCCTAATTGGAGTGGTTGGTGTATTCCATACGTCTAGCGATTGGATTTCACTCAAAACTCACCAAATGACTCCTCCCACCATATTATGATGTTGCCCAAGTTTTGGGCTCGATCCGAAATCAATAGGTGTTCCAAATTGGACAATTCAAGTTCAACGGCAGTTCGTTCCTAATTTGAGTGGTTCGTGTATTCCATACTTCTAGCGATTGGATTTCACTCAAAACGCACCAAATGACTCCTCCCACCATATTATGACGTTGCCCAAGTTTTGGGCTCGATCCGAAATCAATAGGTATTGCAAATTGGACAATTCAAGTTCAACAGCAGTTTGTTCTTAATTGGAGTGGTTGGTGTATTCCATACTTCTAGCGATTGGATTTCACTCAAAACTCACCAATTGACTCCTCCCACCATATTATGATGTTGCCCACGTTTTGGGCTCGATCCGAAATCAATAGGTGTTCAAAATTGGACAATTCAAGTTCAACGGCAGTTCGTTCCTAATTTGAGTGGTTGGTGTATTCCATACGTCTAGCGATTGGATTTCACTCAAAACTCACCAAATGACTCCTCCCACCATATTATGATGTTGCCCAAGTTTTGGGCTCGATCCGAAATCAATAGTTGTATGAAATTGGACAATTCAAGTTCAAAGGAAGTTCGTTCCAAATTGGAGGGTTTGGGGTAATTCATAGTTCTAGCGAGTGGATTTCACTCAAAACACACCAAATATCTCCTCCCACCATATTATGATGTTGCCCGAGTTTTGGGCTCGATCAGAAATCAATAGGTGTAAAAAATTGGACAATCCAAGTTCAACCGCAGTTCGTTCCTAATTGGAGTGGTTGGTTTATTCCATACTTCTAGCGATTGGATTTCACTCAAAACACACCAAATGACTCCTCCCCCCATATTATGATGTTGCCCACGTTTCGGGCTGGATCCGAAATCAATAGGTGTTCTAAATTGGACAATTCAAGTTCAACGGCAGTTCGTTCCTAATTGGAGTGGTTGGTGTATTCCACACTTCTAGCGATTGGATTTCACTCAAAACACACCACATGACTCCTCCCACAATATTATGATGTTGCCCAAGTTTTGGGCTCGATCCGAAATCAATAGGTGTTCCAAATTGGACAATTAAAGTTCAACTGCAGTTCGTTCCTAATTGGAGTGGTTGGTGTATTCCATACTTCTAGCGATTGGATTTCACTAAAAACTCACGAAATGACTCCTCCCACCATATTATGATGTTTCCCAAGTTTTGGGCTCGATCCGAAATCAATAGCTGGTGTTTTCCTAATTGGAGTGGTTGGTGTTTTCCATACTTCTAGTGATTGGATTTCACTCAAACTCACCAAATGACTCCTCCCACCATATTATGATCTTGCCCAAGTTTTGGGCTCGATCCGAAATCAATTGGTGTTCCAAATTGGACAATTCAAGTTCAACGGCAGTTAGTTCCTAATTGGAGTGGTTGGTGTATTCCGTACTTCTAGCGATTGGATTTCACTCGAAACTAACCAAATGACTCCTTCCACCATATTATGATGTTGCCCAAGTTCTGGGCTCAATCCGAAATCAATAGGTGTTCGAAATTGGACAATTCAAGTTCAACAGTAGTTCGTTCCTAATTGGAGTGGTTGGTGTATTCCATACTTCTAGCGATTGGATTTCTCTCAAAACTCACCAAATGACTCCTCCCACCATATTATGATGTTGCCCAAGTTTGGGGCTCGATCCGAAATCAATAGGTGTGAGAAATTGGACAATTCAAGCTCAACGGCAATTCGTTCCTAATTGGAGTGGTTGGTGTATTCCATACTTCTAGCGATTGGATTTCACTCAAAACTCACCAAATGACTCCTCCCACCATATTATGATGTTGCCCAAGTTTTGGGCTCGATCCGAAATCAATAGGTGTTCCAAATTGGACAATTCAAGTTCAACGGCAGCTCGTTCCTAATTGGAGTGGTTGGTGTATTCCATACTTGTAGCGATTGGATTTCACTCAAAACTCACCAAATGACTCCTCCCACCATATTATGATGTCTACCAAGTTTGGGGCTCGGTCCGAAATCAGTAGGTGTGAGAAATTGGACAATTCAAGTTCAACGACAGTTCGTTCCTAATTGGAGTGGTTGGTGTATTCCGTACTTCTAGCGATTGGATTTCACTCGAAACTAACCAAATGACTCCTTCCACCATATTATGATGTTGCCCAAGTTCTGGGCTCGATCCGAAATCAATAGGTGTTCGAAATTGGACAATTCAAGTTCAACAGTAGTTCGTTCCTAATTGGAGTGGTTGGTGTATTCCATACTTCTAGCGATTGGATTTCTCTCAAAACTCACCAAATGACTCCTCCCACCATATTATGATGTTGCCCAGGTTTTGGGCTCGATCCGAAATCAATAGGTGTGAGAAATTGGACAATTCAAGTTCAATGTCAGTTCATTCCTAATTGGAGTGGTTGGTGTGTTCCGTACTTCTAGCGATTGGATTTCACTCAAAACTCACCAAATGACTCCTTCCACCATATTATGATGTTGCCCAAGTTTTGGGCTCGATCCGAAATCAATAGGTGTGAGAAATTGGACAATTCAAGTTCAACGGCAGTTCGTTCCTAATTGGAGTGGTTGGTGTATTCCGTACTTCTAGCGATTGGATTTCACTCGAAACTAACCAAATGACTCCTTCCACCATATTATGATGTTGCCCAAGTTCTGGGCTCGATCCGAAATCAATAGGTGTTCGAAATTGGACAATTCAAGTTCAACAGTAGTTCGTTCCTAATTGGAGTGGTTGGTGTATTCCATACTTCTAGCGATTGGATTTCTCTCAAAACTCACCAAATGACTCCTCCCACCATATTATGATGTTGCCCAGGTTTTGGGCTCGATCCGAAATCAATAGGTGTGAGAAATTGGACAATTCAAGTTCAATGTCAGTTCATTCCTAATTGGAGTGGTTGGTGTGTTCCGTACTTCTAGCGATTGGATTTCACTCAAAACTCACCAAATGTCTCCTCCCACCATATTATGATGTTGCCCAAGTTTTGGGCTCGATCCGAACTCAATAGGTGTTCCAAATTGGACATTTCAAGTTCAACGGCAGTTCGTTCCTAACTGGAGTGGTTGGTGTATTCCATACTTCTAGCGATTGGATTTCACTCAAATCTCACCAAATGACTCCTCCCACCATATTATGATGTTGCCCAAGTTTTGGGCTCGATCCGAAATCAATAGGTGTTCCAAAATTGATAATATCTGCATACCAAGGGTCAGTGTCCTGTAAGGAAAACAATTGTTCATCTGGAAAACTCTCACGTAAAGGGATGAGAGCTTCCTCTGTGTTTGAATGCACAAGTCTGCTCAGATGATCTGCTACAACATTCTCACTCCCTTTCTTATCCTTGATCTCCAAGTCAAACTCTTGAAGCAAAAGTATCCATCGAATGAGTCGCGGTTTTGCATCTTTTTTTGTGAGTAGGTATTTCAGAGCTGCATGGTCAGAAAACACAATAATTTTAGTCCCAATCAGATAAGATCTAAATTTTTCTAAAGCAAATACAACAGCTAAAAGCTCCTTCTCTGTTGTTGAATAATTCAATTGTGCATCATTGAGTGTTCGAGATGCATAATAGATAACATGTGGCACTTTGTTGACACGCTGTCCTAGAACTGCACCGACGGCGTAGTCTGAAGCATCACACATCAACTCGAATGGTAAACTCCAATCTGGTGGCATGATCACAGGAGCCGTGGATAACAACTCCTTAAGCTTGTTGAATGCTACCACACACTCTTCATTCATATCAAATGTTGCATCTTTTTGAAGCAAACTGCACAAGGGTCTAGAAATCCTTGAGAAGTCCTTTATAAACCTTCGGTAGAAAGCTGCATGTCCAAGAAAAGAACGAACCTCCCTGACAGTAGTAGGGAGGGGTAATGAACTAACAAGCTCTACTTTAGATTTATCAACTTCAATTCCCTTTTCAGATATGATATGTCCTAGAACTAATCCATGTGAAACCATGAAATGACATTTTTCCCAATTTAAGACCAGATTAGTTTCTTGACAACGTTTAAGAACTAGGGACAGATTATGTAGACATGTATCAAAACAATCACCATAAACAGAAAAATCATCCATGAACACTTCAATTATTTTCTCAATCATATCAGAAAAGATACTTACCATACACCTTTGAAATGTGGCGGGAGCGTTGCAAAGTCCAAATGGCATCCTTCGATATGCAAATGTGCCAAATGGACATGTGAAAGTCATCTTTTCTTGATCCTCCGGAGCAACTGCAATCTGATTATATCCAGAATAACCATCAAGAAAGCAATAATGAGTATGACCAGCTAACCTTTCTAACATTTGATCAATGAATGGGACTGGGAAGTGATCTTTGCGTGTGACACTATTTATCTTCCGATAGTCTATACAGACTCTCCAACTATTTTGCACACGTGTAGGCACTAGCTCATTAGCTTCATTCTGAACAACTGTGACTCCGGATCGCTTAGGAACTACTTGAATATGGCTCACCCACTTGCTGTCTGAGATAGGATATATAATGCCAACATCAAGAAGTTTGATAACCTCTTTCTTGACGACCTCCATGTGTTTGAGAGCTTTGAGGATTTTGGAAGAGAGTGTGTTTAAGACATGGGGAATTTGGAAGAGAGTGTTTGAGAACTTGGAGGATTTGGAGAAGAAAGTAGAGAGGTGTTTTGAAAGCTTTGTGGATTTTGGAAGAGAGTGTTTAGGAACTTTGAGAATTTGGAAGAGAGTGGTTGAGAACTTGGAGGATGTTTGTGAACTTGGAGAATTTGAGAACTTAGGGAAGGAAGAGAAATGTGTTTGTGAAGTGTTTGAGACATGGAGACTTTTGGAAGAGAAGGGAAGTAGAGAGATGTTTGAGAACTTTGAGGATTTTGGAAGAACATGTGTTTGAAAGCTTTAGAGAATTAGAAGAAGAGAAAGGAAAAGTGTTTGATATTTAGTACAAAGAAAATTTAATAGAATGATCTTATTACAACAATTGAGAACTACAAAGGGAAACTAAGAGAATTTGAGGGAGAGAAGGGAAGGGAGCTCTAGAGAAGTGTTTGAGAGCCCCCCCCCTTTGGGGTGTTATTACAAGCTTAGAGAACTTCCCTATTTATAGGCCTAGGGGAAGTGAAAATCAGAATTCAATAAGACTAATGCATACAACACTTGAATTATAAAATCTGAAATGGTTGATGCACTTGTATTAGAAAATCTGAAATGGGTGATGCACTTGTATTAGAAAATCTTGAATTGGTTGATGCACTTCACCACTAAATCCCACCAGCAGCCCTAGCTCATCTTCATGTCACCATGACCAAGCTTCCAACCAGAAATGATAGCTCATACCTAGCTCACCATGACCAAGCATCCAACCAGCACATGCTGAGGTCAGCATGACCAGCAACTTCAAGGGCTTACAACTTGGGCGTCTCTTAATCAAATTAGGACTTTAAGCACTCTAAATTGAAGTTCAGAATGTCTTCTTTCCAGCCATATGTTATTTGGGCCAATCCAAGGTCGGAGGAAGAAGTTAAGGCCGAAACAAATTGCTAACTCATTTTCCGCGCTGATAAGATCCATCCTGAGCATGGTTCTGTGTTTGCTAGGTAACGGACTCCAGATTTATCCAATGGGGCTGAATTTTGGATATGTTATAGTACACACCAATTGGAGCAACTTTCATGAAGAATGTGACCTCATCCGAGCTATGTAGGTTGCTGAAACAAAGCTTGCAATATGACCTACGGAACTGGACTGGCAGGGGGCTGTAGCCATAATGAATTTGTCTTTAAGCTCTTCATCAATTCATCCAAATTAGGCCTTAACATGCTTGAATTGCATGAATTATGTTCTCCAAAGCCATCATTGTTACCTAAAGCTCAATTAACTGAAAGATAAACACAAAAAGGATTAAAAGCACAAGTTTAACTAAAAAACATAACCAAATCATAAGCTAGAAGGGTAAGAAATAATATACAATTATGAACCGATCAGTTAGCTAAAGAAGAAATTAAATCCTCAAGAGACTTACTTGGAGGTTGTTGTTGTCGAGGCTCCAATGGTGCATTCGGTCTTGCTTGAGAGAAGCCAGGTGGACGGTTATAGTTATTGGGCACAAATTATTGTCCGTTGTCATGATTGCTCCACTTCAAGTTTGGATGATCACGCCACCCCGCGTTATAAGTGTTGGAGTACGGATCATACTTTTGCCTTTGTTGCCCCTGAAACCCTCCTATCGCATTAGCTTGCTCATGACCACTTTGATCCATCAATAAAGGGCATATGTCTGTGGCATGTCCCATCATTGAACATACACCACACACCTGTTTTGGAGCCACCATAACCTGTTGCACAAGATTAGTCAAGTTAGCTAATTGTAATTCAATACTAGAAGTAGCACTTACCTCATTAACTTTCTTAAAAGGTAGCTCATCTCTCCCTCCAAATTGTCGTGTGTTGCCAGCAATGTTCTTTAGCAATGCCCTAGCATTAGTTGGTGTTTTGTCCATGAATGCTCCTCCACTTGCTGCATCAAGCATTACACGATCAGTACCACACAATCCCTCATAAAAGTACTGTATTAGAAGATGCTCTGAAATCTGATGATTAGGACAAGATGCAACCAAATGCGTGAACCGCTCATAGTAATCTCCAAAGGGCTCTCCATGTTGTTGTCGGATTGCAGATATGTCTTTCCTTATGCTTGCAGCTTTTGTGGCTGGAAAATATTGCTCCAAGAATGCTTGCTTTACCTGGTTCCATGTGTTCATTGATCCCGGAGGTAAATTGTAAAGCCACTCCTTTGCCTTAGCTTCTAATGTAAACAGAAATGCCCTCAACTTGACTTGCTCCTCATCCACATTTGCTGGTCTCATTCCTGAGCATACCACGTGAAACTCCATGAGATGCTTGTTGGCATCCTCTGTTGAGAAGCCATGGAACTTAGGCAAGTAGTGAATCATTCCAGACTTGAGCTCAAATCCTCCTTCTGCATTTGGATATGTGATGCACAATGGTTGTTGATCCGTATTTGGCGTTGCCAACTCCCTCAAAGTACGGTTATCAGCCATGTCTTCTGGTGGTTCTTCCTCCTCTTCCGAACTCAAATGTGGTGGGGAAGATGGTGGTAAAGACACCGATGCACGCTGCTGCTTGATTTTTCTTTGAAGCTTTCGAAGTGTTCGTTCAAGCTCGGGATCAAAGGAAGCTAGGTCAATGCTCTTCGACCTTCGAGTATGCATATACCACAAAGAGTACCTGAAATAAAAACAAAAACAAAAACACTAATTAGACAAGAAAAGAAAACAAAAGAAAAATAAGTGATTAGAAATAACAATCCTCGGCAACGGCGCCAAAAATTTGATAGGATTAAAAGCACACCACAAAGTAGCACACAAATATCCTACTGATTTTCCTTATTTACACTAAGATTTGTCAATTGTAGCATATGAAAATAAGGGTCTTTCCCGCAGAAGATTGTTTTATCTAACTACTTAAAATGTCACAAAGACTGGGCTGCTGTCCCTACTGACCAGCCACCGAAGAATAATTATTAAACCTGCTTACACCTATCTAAAGTCTACAAAATTTTATACGCAGATACTAGACACGCAGAGCTACACGCACACAAATTTTTGGGATTTTTAGAGTTGATTTGCTATTTAAATTAAATCGGACAACAGCAGGACAGAAATGGATTCTGAATTATATAAACAGATTGTATTTCACAATTAAGAAAATGAGTTAGGGGAAGTGCTATCCACCACCAAATAATCATGCAACATGTTATGTTTCATTCAAATTCCTTTCATTTCCGGATGAAGATGCTCAAATTGGCTCACTGTTAGAACTCAACCTATTACTCTTTCTTAAGTGGTATGTTAAGAGAATGACGTTTTCAACTTAACTTAGTCCCTAGCATGCAATCTAGATTGGCGTGTTCATAGATTTAACAAGTAGAAATCATTAAGAACAAAAAGAGTTTGAGTCATCACAAGGCATCGAAAGTACTGGCGTTGTCTTACTTATCCTAGAAATTGATTCACATGTTAATAGCAATTAACAAGTACTACTCTAGAACATATGTAGGTCCTCATTCGTCAAGGGCAGGCACACACATATTCATAGCATTAGAATCCTAAATATGCTTACTAAGTATGCATCCGTAGAAAACACATAAAGAATTCATCAATGAGACAAGTAGTGAATCAATTTTCATCATTTCATAAAAGAAATTGAAACGAAATGTCATAACACATTTGCAATCATATCAGGGGCTTCAAAACAGCCCCTAACTACTAAGAATTTAGCTACACATTATTCTAAAATAAAACCAAAAGAAAAACATGAGTTTGAGAAGGTAAAACCGAAAGAAGAGAATGCCAAGATTTTCTCCTTCCTACTCTCTTGCCCACCATTGCTGCCTTCCTCTCCCCAAAACTGCCTTCCTCTCACCCCTCTAAATAGCAATTTATTGATGACAATAAGTGAGAAAAAATGGTAAAACAATTGTAACTCTTTGGGCGGCCTTTATGCCCATTACTCCTGTTGTTAATATTATGTTAACTCGCAATTGTACGGGGCAATTAGTAGTATAGCAAGACAAGTACGAGGTCGTACCCACGAAGACTGAGAAGTTAAAACTAGTTATGTACTTAGATTACCAAATTCAAGAAAGTAGGAGGTTATGTCTAAAACAGAATTTAAAACAAGAGTGGTTGTGATTGTTGAACAAAAGAAGCAAAATGAAATTGCAAACAAAAACAAGTAAACAAATGTAACAAAGAGTGGTTTTAAGAGTTGGAAAACAGATTTTGAGACTAGGGCATTCGAATCACCATAACAATTCAATTCTGGGTTATAAAGATTCAAGTAACAAGTCTAATTCAGATTCAAAGATTGATTCTAGCTAAAGTATGATTAGGCCATGGTGTTTGGTCCTAACCTTGTGTTCCTAATTCCCTAATTTGATCATTTGTTGTCTAACCTAAAATTAAGCATTAGGAACCCATTAAGCATAGAAGAACATTTTAAACAACCAAGTATGTATCTAATCCCTGTTGTCGAATGTCCATACATACTCTTCCATTTCATAGTTCAATTCGAATTAAAGCATGGTGTATACTCTTAATTCAAACCAAGATAGTTAACAAACAAGTTCTAATGGTGATCAATCATTCAAACAAGCATGTTAACTTATAAGCATAATGAATAAGAACATGAATCATGAATCAAACTTGAAACTCCAAACTTATAAACCCAGAATATTCATGTTAGGTTACATCGAAGCCCTAGTTATGGATTTAGCTACTCATAATGGAAAAGAGACTTGAACATAAATGAGAAAACATAATGAATACAATAAGAGTAGAAAAACCCTTTTTCTGAAGTTCTTGTGGTGTCCAAGGCTTCTCCAAGTGCTTCTCCACTTCTAATGCTTCTCCAAGAGCTTCCCCACTTCTAGAAAGATGTATGAAGGATATGGAGGTGATTTGGGATGAGTTTGAGTGAGTGGTGATGGCTAAGGAAGATGAAATTCGTAGGGAAATGGAAGAGAGGTTTGCTGGAGTTGTTTTGGTGATTGTTGGAGTGTTTGGGATTTTGAGAGTGTTTGAGGATGGTTGGAGTGAATTGTGGGGGTTGTGAATCTCAGGATTTGTTGTGTCTTGAATGTGGAATGGATGTGGTATTTATAGGGAGAGGGGAGTGACAAATCTGAATTCAATATGGCTAATGCATACAACACTTGCATTATAAAAGATGAATTGGTTGATGCACTTCACTAATGCATACAACACTTGCATTATAAAATCTGAATTGGTTGATGCACTTCACCAATAGATCCCACCAGCAGCCCTAGCTCATCTTCATGTCACCATGACCAAGCTTCCAACCAGAAATGATAGCTCATACCTAGCTCACCATGACCAAGCATCCAACCAGCACATGCTGAGGTCAGCATAACCAGCAACTTCAAGGGCTTACAACTTGGGCTTCTCTTAATCAAATTAGGACTTTAAGCACTCGAAATTGAAGTTCAGAATGTTTTCTTTCCAGCCATATATCATTTGGGCCAATCCAAGGTCGGAGGAGGAAGTTAAGGCCAAAACAAATTGCTAACTCATTTTGCGCGCTGATAAAATCCATCCTGAGCATGGCTCTGTGTTTGCTAGGTAACAGACTCCATATTTATCCAATGGGGCTGAATTTTGGATATGTTATAGTACACACCCAGTGGAACAACCTTTATGAAGAATGCTGCCTCATCCGAGCTGTGTAGGTTGCTGAAACAAAGCTTGCAATATGACCTACGGAACTGGACTGGCAGGGGGCTGTAGCCAAAATGAGTTTGTCTTTTAAGCTCTTCTTCCATTCATCCAAATTAGGCCTTAACATGCTTGAATTGCATGAATTATGCTCTCTTGCTCTATTGGCCTACAAAACACACAAAGGGAGGGAAATAACTTAGAATTATAGGAACTAAGCAAAAGAAGTAAGTAAATTGGGCATGTATATGTATGAAATTATGAGCTTAACACACCCCCAAACTTAGATTTTGCTAGTCCTCGAGCAAAACAAAAGAGAAACAAAGATAAAAACAAAACAAGAAGTTAACTAGACCACTTTCGTAGGTAACTCGATTGCATTGAGCGTATGCAACAAGCCTTTAAACCTCTAGGCATCCCTAGTAGGAGGAGTTGTGTCTCCTGAGGGTTTAACAGATACGATACCCACAAACGTTTTTCTAACTCTACAAAACAAAATGGTTAGAAAAACAACTTTGAAATCAACTAATGAAAATGAAAGAAAGTTTTAGTCATACCTCCAACACCATAGAGTTGCCAAGATAGGTCATCAATCAGTGTGTACAAGTGGAAGCTATAGCTCAAAGGCACACAGTTTCAAAGCAAGCACACTCAAACCTTGAATAGAGAACATGCTTCGACTCTAATTCTCACAGATAACACTCAATCACTCAGAACCTATGTTTTAATTCTCTCAAGAAAGCATAAGTGAGTGTATGAAATAGAAGCACAAATTTGGTTAGATCTCATGAAAGGAATTAAATACTAAGAATAGAGATACACACATACTTACCAGCACCCATGAATACATCCTCAAAGATCAGCTAGGTCTTTCACAATGTTGTAATGAAAGGCTAAGGTTTAGGGGAAATGGAAGAATTGGAAGGAAAAACAAATAACTTAAGAACATACCAAGGTTGCATGCTTCATTAATCTGCAAGGCATCATTGATTTAGATTGGCATGGCAGCAAACTTCATGGTATCTCCTGGCATAGACTTTATTTTTCACACTTAGATCAAATCGAAACACTTTCATCTTCGTTGATTTGATCTGCATCTTCATTAACTTCATTGCACAGATTCACATCATCTTTATTTAGGTACATGGCTGCAACTTCCTTGCTTCAAACTTTATCTTGGCACACCTTGGTATATTTCTAAGCTATAGGGTATGGCTACAATAGGTCAAGTATCTCAGATTGAGATACAAAGGTAGGGAAATGATGAGGGTGATAGAAGAAAAGGCTTTAAGTGTTTGTCTTCAAGAGGGTTGATGGAACACACATATAGGTAGGGTGAAAAGAAAGCACATAGAATGGTTATGCACACATAGCCTAGCATCACTTCAATGAGTTCATTCATGAATGAGAGCAAGCACATGATATCTGCAAAAGAGAATCATCCTTAGTATTCAATCAAAATGGAATAATGAGATCAATTAGAGTGAATTGAAGAAAATAAGTATGGATGAGAAATAGAACACTTTAAACCCTCTCAAGAAAGCAATTAGGCTCGATATAGCTCACTAGGGTAGTCTCCACTATTTTCCTTCAAGAATTTGTGCGTGGTACTTTAGCCACCAGAATTCTAAGAGCAAAAGCTTTGTGAAGTGCAAAATTCTGATATGAAAACCTCAAATAGCAGCTCCATAGCATTGATTGTATGACATTCTTTAAAAAAATAAAATAAAATAAAATAAAATAAAATAAAAAAAAAAAAAATTGTGACAAGAGAACGAAAATTGAAAACACAAATGGATAAGAAAATTGAAATTGAAAACCTTCCCCCCATACCTGAATTGAACATTGTCCTCAATGTGAAAGCATACAAAAGATGATTGAGAACAAACAAATGATAAAGGGAAAAGTTTAGAAGAAGGTTTAGGAAAAATAAAAAATAAAAAAAATGAATATATAAGCAACTCATGGATGACCAGTTAAGGGCCTCAGAAAACACAGCCAGGGGATCCGGGAAGGTTGGAGGGGTCACAATGGTCCCGCTTAAAACCCAAACTTCTTAGACACCGAAGGTGTCGCCTAAAGAACTCCTAGACACTGTATTGACGGAAGTGCTCACTGGAGTTACCATAAGTTAGCTCATATGAAAAATCTTTTTAAATTTTTAAATTTTTTTATTTTTGTTTAAATTTTTATAAATAAAAAAACAGAAATTTAAAATAATAACAAGTAAAGAGAAAGGATTGAAATGCTCCCCCTTGATGCGATTAGGTCGATTGCTACCAAGCACCTTCTTCTTGAACACATGGGTTGCCTCCCAAGAAGCGCCTTAGTTACTGTCTTGGCAAGACATTGTGCAATCAGCTAAGTTGATGGTACGAAGGGAAGTTGATCTACCACATGGCCAGTTTGGATGCCAGCTGAAACTCCCTCATAGAATGGCTTTAAACGTTGTCCATTTACTTTGAAAGTCGAGCCATCTTTAGGGTTTTGAATCTCCACAGCTCCATAGGGAGAAACATTGACCACGGTGAATGGGCCTTGCCATCTAGACTTCAATTTTCCTGGAAAGAGACGCAAACGTGAGTTAAACAAAAGAACTGACATACCTTTGGAGAACTCTTTCCGTTGAATGTTTCTGTCATGGTAACTCTTGGTTCGTTCTTTGTAAAGCTTTGCATTCTCATAAGACTCATGTCTAATTTCTTCCAATTCATTCAGCTGAAACTTTCTTGCATGGCCTGCCTTGTCTAGATCAAAATTTAACTTCTTGATGGCCCAAAAAGCATTGTGTTCAAGCTCCATTGGCAGGTGACAAGCTTTCCCAAACACAAGACGATAAGGGCTCATTCCAATGGGAGTCTTATATGCTGTCCTATAAGCCCATAATGCATCATTGAGCTTGGCTGCCCAATCTTTCCTTGTATTGTTCACCACCTTCTCCAGGATGTGCTTAATTTCTCTATTGCTTATTTCCACTTGACCAGAAGTTTGCGGATGATATGGTGTAGAGACTCGATGGGTGATGTTGTACTTCTTCATGAGTGCTTCGAATGGCTTGTTACAGAAGTGGCTGCCTCCATCACTAATGACAGCCCTTGGAGTACCAAACCTTGTGAAAATATTATCCTTCAAGAACTTCAGCACCACCTTATAATCATTGGTTTTGGTGGCTATGGCTTCCACCCATTTAGACACATAATCAACAGCAACAAGTATGTAAGTATAACCAAAGGAAGATGGGAATGGTCCCATGAAATCAATACCCCACACATCGAAGAGCTCCACAACAAGTATGTTATTCAATGGCATTTCATTCCTGCGACTTATGTTCCCCATCCTTTGGCACCTATCACACTTAACACAAAAATTAAATGCATCTTTAAATAGAGTGGGCCAAAAGAAACCAGATTGCAGAATTTTAAGTGCTGTTTTCTTAGCTCCAAAGTGACCTCCACAGGCCAATTCGTGGCTATGCCTAAGTATGCTTTCTTGCTCTTCTTCTGGAACACATCTTCTGATGAGTTGATCCGGGCAATGCTTGAATAAGAAAGGTTCATCCCATACATAATGTTTCACCATGGAAAAGAACTTCTTCTTATCCTGAGAAGTTAGATCATTTCTAAGAACACCACAAGCAAGATAATTAACAAAATCAGCATACCATGGCTCTTTGACTTGGGCAGCATATAGTTGTTCATCAGGGAAAGTCTCATTCAAGGGTAGCACAGCTCCTCCTTTTTCTTCAACCACAATTCTGCTCAAATGATCAGCTACCACATTCTCACATCCCTTCTTATCTCGAATCTCCAAATCGAATTCTTGCAGCAAGAGAATCCATCTAATCAAGCGTGGTTTGGCATCCTTCTTAGTGAGCAAGTATCTAAGGGCTGCATGGTTAGAATAAACAATTACTTTAGAACCAACAAGGTAAGAACGAAATTTTTCTAAAGCAAAAACCACAGCAAGCAACTCCTTCTCTGTTGTGGAGTAGTTGATTTGAGCATCATTCAAGGTCCGGCTAGCATAATGAATCACATGGGGCAGCTTGTTCTTCTTTTGACCTAAAACTGCACCAATAGCAAAGTCAGAGGCATCACACATTATTTCAAATGGTAAAGACCAATCCGGAGCTATGATAATAGGGGCTGAAGTTAGCTCCCTCTTCAAGGTAGAAAAAGCTTCCATGCAAGCTTCATTAAACTCAAAAACAGCATCCTTAGCAAGGAGATTACACAATGGCCTTGTAATGCTTGAGAAATTTTTGATGAACCTTCTATAGAATCCAGCATGACCTAGAAAGCTTCTAATTCCTTTAACAGAGGTAGGGGGTGGAAGATTTGAGATGAGGTCGATCTTGGCTTTATCCACTTCGATTCCCTTGCTTGAAATCACATGGCCTAGTACAATGCCTTGTCTCACCATGAAGTGACACTTCTCCCAATTCAAAATCAGATTTGTTTCCTGGCATCTTTTAAGCACTAGAGACAAGTGGTGAAGACAATTATCAAAAGAGGAACCAAAAACTGAAAAATCATCCATAAATACCTCAATGAATCGTTCCACCATATCTGAAAAGATTGACATCATGCATCTTTGGAAAGTTGCTGGGGCATTGCATAAACCGAATGGCATCCTTCTATAAGCAAACGTACCAAATGGGCATGTGAATGTGGTTTTCTCTTGGTCTTCCGGAGCAATGGGAATTTGATTATAACCTGAAAAACCATCAAGAAAACAATAGTAAGCATGGCCAGATAAACGTTCAAGCATTTGATCAATAAAAGGTAAGGGGAAATGATCTTTTCTAGTGGATGTGTTCAACTTCCTGTAATCAATGCAAACTCTCCAACCAGTGACAGTTCGTGTAGGAACTAGCTCATTCTTCTCATTCTTCACAACGGTGATTCCGGACTTCTTTGGAACAACTTGCACAGGGCTCACCCACTTAGAATCTGAAATTGGGTAGATGATTCCTACATCGAGTAGCTTTAAAACTTCAGCTCTAACCACCTCTTTCATGTTGGGATTTAGCCTCCTTTGGGCATCACGAGATGGTTTGCTGTCTTCTTCCATTAAAATCCGGTGCATGCACATGCTTGGACTAATTCCTTTGATGTCTGCTATGGTCCACCCAATGGCTGTTTTATGCTCTTTTAGAACTTTAATTAAGCTCTCTTCTTCATGTGAGGAGAGACCTGCAGCAATTATAACAGGGAGAGTTTCGTTAGCACCCAAATATGTATATTTAAGATTATTGGGAAGAGGTTTAAGTTCTAGCTTTGGTGGGATGACAATGGATGGCTCCAATTTCGTGGATGATGGTCCAAGAGGCTCGATTGGTGGCCTAAAGGATGGTGGGTATGGCGGAAACACTTCTAAGGCAGCCACCACTTCTTGGAACTCCGGTTCACAAAGATCTTCCTCTTCTTGTGTTAAGACAGCTTCTAGAGCATCATTAGACTTTCTCTGCAAAATTTTGGAAGAAACCTCATGATCCACAACATCAATTGAAAAGCAAGAATCAAGAGAGATAGAAGGTTGAGATAGAGCATTAAGCATTTTAAATTCAACAGTTTCACCCAAAACAGTCATGGAGAGAGTGCTATCTTTCACTTTGATGATTGTGTCTGCAGTGGCCATGAATGGCCTGCCTAGGAGAATGGGATCAACACGATCTCCATTTGGATTGTCTTCCATGTCCATCACTACAAAATCAGCAGGGAGAATTAGTGTATTAACTTGAACTAGAATATCTTCTACAATACCTTTTGGATATTTTATAGAATGATCAGCTAGTTCAAGTCGCATTGAAGTCTTCTTCATCCCTTCTAAGCCAAGCTCTTGATAAACTGAATATGGCAAAACATTGATGCTTGCTCCCAAGTCCAACATGGCTCTTCCAACCTTCTTGCCTCCAATGTTAATGGGAATGTCAAAGCTGCCAGGATCATCTAGTTTTGGTGGAAGCTTCCTTTGCAATACAGCACTTACATTCTGGTCGAGCTTTACTCCTTCATTTGGAGCGAAATTGAGCTTGTGAGTTTTCAAGTCCTTGATGAATTTTCCATATGCAGGAATCTGTTCAATAAGATCAAGCAAAGGCAAATTGATATTAACTTTACTCAAAATATCATAAATCTCTTTAAAAGCCTTATCTTGCTTTGCTTTCTTAAGACGGCCTGGAAATGGAATCTGTGGAACATATGGAGCGGGTGGCACGTATCTATCTTCTTGAAGATGTGGTGGCACAAATTTGTCATCCCTTTTATGCAATTGGAATTGATCGGATTTCTGAGAATCTGATTTGGCCTTAGGAGCAGATTGAGAAGTTTTGAGTTGTTCTCCTTCCGTGGCCATGGTCTCCTCCTCTTCATTTTCTACAATCACAACATCATTTGAAAGATTAGAATCATCTTTATTATCAATGATCTTACCTGATCTGAGCACATGAATGGCCTTGGCTTCTGGGTTCTTTGGATTAATCTCAGTTTGGCTTGGCCATTTCCCAGGCACTCTTTGAGTTATTTCAGCAGCTATTTGGCCTAATTGGACTTCCAATTTGGAGATGGCAGCTTGTGTAGTTTGCTGAAAATTGGATTGGTTGATTGCCATCTGCTTCACTATATCTTCCAATGATGATGATGATTGTTGTGGCCTTTGGAATGAAGGGGGATTTGCTTGATTCTGGGTATTTCTCCATGAAAAGTTTGGATGATTCCTCCAACCTGGATTATAACTTTGAGAGTATGGATCATTTCTTGGACCTTGGTTGTAGGAATTTACCAACTTAGCTTGCTCTTGCACAAATTCTGGATATCCAGCCCCAAGTGGACAAGCTGTGGTAGCATGGTCATGAGATTCACAAATGCTACACACTTCCTTCGGAGGGCTTCTTGAGTTTAATGCAAGAAGAGCATCTAGCTTTTGTTCCAGTTTTGAAATCTGCACACTAGAAGCATCATTAGAACCACTAATAACACGTTTACCTCTTGTATCCGTATGTTGGGTCTCCATTGCTATCTCCTCAAAGAGTTCGTACGTTTCTTCTGGAGTTTTGGTTTTAAAAGAAACACCTGCAAAATTGGTGACTATATTATGACTAGAAGGGGTTAGTCCTTTATAAAACATACGCATTTGAAGCTTCAATGGAATCCCATGATGAGGACATTGGTTGAGCAACCCATTGAATTTCTCCCATGCTTCACAAAACGATTCATCATCTTGCTGTGCAAATAACAAGATCTTGTCCCTAAGCATGTCGGTCTTTTGCGTGGAGAAGTATTTTTCCAGGAACTTCTTTTGAATGGCAGACCATGTAGTGAGTGAACCAGGCTTCAAAGAATTCAACCAATACTTCGCCTTATCCTTTAAAGTGTATGGAAACACTCTCATTCGAAGTTGATCTTCTGTCACACCTGTCAAGGGAAAAGAACTCACAACATTAAAAATATCCTTTATATGAGTCAATGGATCTTCATTAGGTAAACCATAAAAGGAAGGCAGCATATTAAGATGAGAAGATTTAAGCTCATAATTTCGAGCTACAGTGGGCAGCAAAATGCTTGAAGGAGATGCTGGAATTGTTGGGATATCAAGTTCTCCCATGAACTCAATGGCAGCCATCATTTCTTCTTCTTCTTGGTCTGAACTTGCTTCCGAATTTGAAAGTGAAGAACCGGGAAGTTCAGTGTGGAGAGCAAGACTTGTAAATGTAGCAAGAGCTTGCTCTTTTGCAGTTGACAACTCCCTTTCTAGACGATTCTGAATTTCAGAGGTCACTCGTCTGGGTTGCAATGATGGTCCTGCGTTCAAAGATCTAGAACGTTGGAACGAAGACCTCACTTGTTCAAGTAATGGATTTTTAGACATAAACTACCTGAAACAGAAAATTAGATTAATTAGAAACACTAAAAAGAATAGGGTAACCTTGGGCACATAACCAGGGAAGAACTTTCGTTCAGTCCCCGGCAACGGCGCCAAAATTTGTTGTTAATATTATGTTAACTCGCAATTGTACGGGGCAATTAGTAGTATAGCAAGACAAGTACGAGGTCGTACCCACGAAGACTGAGAAGTTAAAACTAGTTATGTACTTAGATTACCAAATTCAAGAAAGTAGGAGGTTATGTCTAAAACAGAATTTAAAACAAGAGTGGTTGTGATTGTTGAACAAAAGAAGCAAAATGAAATTGCAAACAAAAACAAGTAAACAAATGTAACAAAGAGTGGTTTTAAGAGTTGGAAAACAGATTTTGAGACTAGGGCATTCGAATCACCATAACAATTCAATTCTGGGTTATAAAGATTCAAGTAACAAGTCTAATTCAGATTCAAAGATTGATTCTAGCTAAAGTATGATTAGGCCATGGTGTTTGGTCCTAACCTTGTGTTCCTAATTCCCTAATTTGATCATTTGTTGTCTAACCTAAAATTAAGCATTAGGAACCCATTAAGCATAGAAGAACATTTTAAACAACCAAGTATGTATCTAATCCCTGTTGTCGAATGTCCATACATACTCTTCCATTTCATAGTTCAATTCGAATTAAAGCATGGTGTATACTCTTAATTCAAACCAAGATAGTTAACAAACAAGTTCTAATGGTGATCAATCATTCAAACAAGCATGTTAACTTATAAGCATAATGAATAAGAACATGAATCATGAATCAAACTTGAAACTCCAAACTTATAAACCCAGAATATTCATGTTAGGTTACATCGAAGCCCTAGTTATGGATTTAGCTACTCATAATGGAAAAGAGACTTGAACATAAATGAGAAAACATAATGAATACAATAAGAGTAGAAAAACCCTTTTTCTGAAGTTCTTGTGGTGTCCAAGGCTTCTCCAAGTGCTTCTCCACTTCTAATGCTTCTCCAAGAGCTTCCCCACTTCTAGAAAGATGTATGAAGGATATGGAGGTGATTTGGGATGAGTTTGAGTGAGTGGTGATGGCTAAGGAAGATGAAATTCGTAGGGAAATGGAAGAGAGGTTTGCTGGAGTTGTTTTGGTGATTGTTGGAGTGTTTGGGATTTTGAGAGTGTTTGAGGATGGTTGGAGTGAATTGTGGGGGTTGTGAATCTCAGGATTTGTTGTGTCTTGAATGTGGAATGGATGTGGTATTTATAGGGAGAGGGGAGTGACAAATCTGAATTCAATATGGCTAATGCATACAACACTTGCATTATAAAAGATGAATTGGTTGATGCACTTCACCAATAGATCCCACCAGCAGCCCTAGCTCATCTTCATGTCACCATGACCAAGCTTCCAACCAGAAATGATAGCTCATACCTAGCTCACCATGACCAAGCATCCAACCAGCACATGCTGAGGTCAGCATAACCAGCAACTTCAAGGGCTTACAACTTGGGCTTCTCTTAATCAAATTAGGACTTTAAGCACTCGAAATTGAAGTTCAGAATGTATTCCTTCCAGCCATATGTCATTTGGGCCAATCCAAGGTCGGAGGAGGAAGTTAAGGCCAAAACAAATTGCTAACTCATTTTGCGCGCTGATAAAATCCATCCTGAGCATGGCTCTGTGTTTGCTAGGTAACAGACTCCATATTTATCCAATGGGGCTGAATTTTGGATATGTTATAGTACACACCCATTGGAACAACTTTCATGAAGAATGCTGCCTCATCCGAGCTGTGTAGGTTGCTGAAACAAAGCTTGCAATATGACCTACGGAACTGGACTGGCAGGGGGCTGTAGCCAAAATGAGTTTGTCTTTTAAGCTCTTCTTCCATTCATCCAAATTAGGCCTTAACATGCTTGAATTGCATGAATTATGCTCTCTTGCTCTATTGGCCTACAAAACACACAAAGGGAGGGAAATAACTTAGAATTATAGGAACTAAGCAAAAGAAGTAAGTAAATTGGGCATGTATATGTATGAAATTATGAGCTTAACAACTCCCACCTAATCCTCATCCTTAATTCCATTTCCCCAGATATGTGATTAGGTGTCCGTTGGCTTGTTCTTGGCTGCATCCGTTTTGGCTGCTAGATTCATTGGGTTTATTGCTTTTCTTGCAGTTACAAACTGCTCAGCCTCTTGTGAACCTTTCAGTGTTAAAACGGCCATACCTTCTTCTAGAAAAATGATATGAACAATCCGCGAGTTGGTCCAGAAAATAGACATCTGTAGCTTTCCAAGCATATAAAGCACGTGCTCTAATTCATTCTGAGATGTTCGAAACTTGCTTCCAAAATCAGTTGATCTGCACAGGCAGTTTTAACGAATTTGTTACTTAAAAATCCCACTTATGCTATTTTTCTTTTCTTGCTTGACAGATCCTACAAAACACAAAAATAAAGTAACTAGCTCAAAGATATAAGGAACTAACTAAGAAAAGGCAAGTGAATTTGATGTAAAATAAATATAAATATGAGCTTGTCATATTCCATACTTCTAGCGATTGGATTTCACTCAAAACTCACCAAATGACTCCTCCCACCATATTATGATGTTGCCCAAGTTTGGGGCTCGGTCCGAAATCAATAGGTGTGAGAAATTGGACAATTCAAGTTCAACGGCAGTTTGTTCCTAATTGGAGGGGTTGGTGTATTCCATACTTCTAGTGATTGGATTTCACTAAAAACTCACCAAATGACTCCTCCCACCATATTATGATGTTGCCCAAGTTTTGGGCTCGATTCGAAATCAGTAGGTGTTCCAAATTGGACAATTCAAGTTCAACGGCAGTTCGTTCCTAATTGGAGTGCTTGGTGTATTCCATACATCTAGCGATTGGATTTCACTCAAAACTCACCAAATGACTCCTCCCACCATATTATGATGTTGCCCAAGTTTGGGGCTCGGTCCGAAATCAATAGGTGTTCCAAATTGGACGATTCAAGTTCAACGGCAATTCGTTCCTAATTGGAGTGGTTGGTGTATTCCATACTTCTAGCGATTGGATTTCACTCAAAACTCACCAAATGACTCCTCCCACCATATTATGATATTGCCCAAGTTTTGGGCTCGATCCGTAATCAACAGGTCTGAGAAATTGGACAATTCAAGTTCAAGGGCAGTTCGTTCCTAATTGGAGTGGTTGGTGTATTCCATACTTCTAGCGATTGGATTTCACAAAAAACTCACCAAATGACTCCTCCCACCATATTATGATGTTGCCCAAGTTTGGGGCTCGATCCGAAATCAACAGGTTTGAGAAATTGGACAATTCAAGTTCAACCGCAGTTCGTTCCTAATTGGACTGGTTGGTGTATTACATACTTCTAGCGATTGGATTTCACTCAAAACGCACCAAATGACTCCTCCCACCATATTATGATGTTGCCCTAGTTTTGGGCTCGATCCGAAATCAATAGGTGTTCGAAATTGGACAATTCAAGTTCAACGGCAGTTCGTTCCTAATTGGAGTGGTTGGTGTATTCCGTACTTCTAGCGATTGGATTTCACTCGAAACAAACCAAATGACTCCTCCCACCATATTATGATGTTGCCCAAGTTCTGGGCTCGATCCGAAATCAATAGATGTTCCAAACTGGAAAATTCAAGTTCAACGGCAGTTCGTTCCTAATTGGAGTGGTTGGTGTATTCCACACTTCTAGCGATTGGATTTCACTCAAACCTCACCAAATGACTCCTCCCACCGTATTATGATGTTGCCCAAGTTTTGGGCTCGATCCGAAATCAATATGTGTGAGAAATTGGTCAATTCAATTTCAACGACAGTTCGTTCCTAATTGGAGTGGTTGGTTTATTCCATACTTCCAGCGATTGGATTTCACTCAAAACACACCAAATGACTCCTCCCACCATATTACGATGTTGCCCAAGTTTTGGGCTCGATCCGAAATCAATAGGTGTTCCAAAAGTTCAACGGGAATTCGTTCCTAATTGGAGTGGTTGGTGTATTCCATATTTCTAGCGATTGGATTTCACTCAAAACACACCAAATGACTCGTCCCACCATATTATGATGTTGCCCAAGTTTGGGGCTCGATCCGAAATCAATAGGTGTTCCAAATTGGACAATTCAAGTTCAACGGCAGTTCGTTCCTAATTGGAGTCGTTGGTGTATTCCATACTTCTAGCGATTGGATTTCACTCAAAACTCACCAAATGACTCCCCCCACCATATTATGATGTTGCCCAAGTTTTGGGCTCGATTCGTAGTCAATAGGTGTGAGAAATTGGACAATTCAAGTTCAATGGCAGTTCGTTCCTAATTGCAGTGGTTGGTGTATTCCATACTTCAAGCGATTGGATTTCACTCAAAACTCACCAAATGACTCCACCCACCATATTATGATGTTGCCCAGGTTTGGGGCTCGGTCCGAAATCAATAGGTGTGAGAAATTGGACAATTCAAGTTCAACGGCAGTTTGTTCCTAATTGGAATGGTTGGTGTATTCCATACTTCTAGCGATTGGATTTCACTCAAAACTCACCAAATGACTCCTCCCACCATACTATGAAGTTGCCCAAGTTTTGGGCTCGATCCTAAATCAATACGTGTCAGAAATTGGACAATTCAAGTTCAACGGCAGTTCGTTCCTAATTGGAATGGTTGGTGTATTCCATACTTCTAGCGATTGGATTTCACTCAAAACTCACCAAATGACTCCTCCCACCATACTATGAAGTTGCCCAAGTTTTGGGCTCGATCCTAAATCAATAGGTGTGAGAAATTAGACAATTCAAGTTCAACGGCAGTTCGTTCCAAATTCGAGTGGTTGGTGTATTCCATACTACTGGCGATTGGATTTCACTCAAAACTCACCAAATGACTCCTAACACTATATTATGTTGTTGCCCAAGTTTTGGGCTCGATCCGAAATCAATAGGTGAAAGAAACTGGACAATTCAAGTTCGACGGCAGTTCGTTCCTACTTGGAGTGGTTGGTGTATTCCATACTTCTAGTGATTGGATTTCACTCAAAACTCACCAAATGACTCCTCCCACAATATTATGAAGTTACCCAAGTTTTGGGCTCGATCCGAAATCAATAGGTGTGAGAAATTGGACAATTCAAGTTCAACGGCAGTTCGTTTCTAATTGGAGTGGTTGGTGTATTCCATACTTCTAGCATTTGGATTTCACTCAAAACTCACCAAATGACTCATCCCGCCATATTATGATGTTGCCCAAGTTTGGGGCTCGATCCGAAATCAATAGGTGTGAGAAATTGGACAAGTCAAGTTCAAGGGCAGTTCGTACCTAATTGGAGTGGTTGGTGTATTCCATACTTCTAGCGATTGGATATCACTCAAAACTCACCAAATGACTCCTCCCACAGTATTATGAAGTTACCCAAGTTTTGGGCTCGATCCGAAATCAATAGGTGTGAGAAATTGGACAATTCAAGTTCAACGGCAGTTCGTTTCTAATTGGAGTGGTTGGTGTATTCCATACTTCTAGCGTTTGGATTTCACTCAAAACTCACCAAATGACTCATCCCGCCATATTATGATGTTGCCCAAGTTTGGGGCTCGATCCGAAATCAATAGGTGTGAGAAATTGGACAAGTCAAGTTCAACGGCAGTTCGTACCTAATTGGAGTGGTTGGTGTATTCCATACTTCTAGCGACTGGATATCACTCAAAACTCAACAAATGATTCCTCCCACCATATTATCGTGTTGCCCAAGTTTTGGGCTCGATCCGAAATCAATGGTGTGAGAAATTGGACAATTCAAATGCAACGGCAGTTCGTTCCTAATTGGAGTGGTTTGTCTATTCCATACTTCTAGCGATAGGATTTCACTCAAAACTCACCAAATCACTCCTCCCACCATATTATGAAATTGCCCTTGTTTGGGGTTCGATCCGAAATCAATAGGTGTTAGAAATTGGACAATTCAAGTTCAACGGCAGTTCGTTCCTAATTGGAGTGGTTGGTGTATTCCATACTTCTAGCGATTGGATTTCACTCAAAACTCACCAAATGCCTCCTCCCACAATATTATGATGTTGCCCACTTTTTGGGCTCGATACGAAATCATTAGGTGTGAGAAATTGGACAATTCAAGTTCAACGGCAGTTCGTTCCTAATTGGAGTGGTTGGTGTATTCTGTACTTCTAGCAATTGGATTTCACTCAAAACTCACTAAATGACTCCTCCCACCATATTATGATTTTCGCCCAAGTTTTGGGCTCGATCCGAAATCAATAGGTGTGAGAAATTGGACAATTGAAGTTCAGCGGCAGTTCGTTCCTAATTGGAGTGGTCGGTGTATTCCATACTTCTAGCGATTGGATTTCACTCAAACTCACCAAATGACTCCTCCCACCATATTATCATGTTGCCCAAGTTTTGGGCTCGTTTCGAAATCAATAGGTGACAGAAATTGGACAATTCAAGTTCAACGGCAGTTCGTTCCTAATTGGAGTGGTTGGTGTATTCCATACTTCTAGCGATTGGATTTCACTCAAAACTCACCAAATGACTCCTCCCACCATATTATGATGTTTCCCATGTTTGGGGCTCGATCCGAAATCAATAGGTCTGAGAAATTGGACAATTCAAGTTCAACGGCAGTTCGTCCCTAACTGGAGTGGTTGGTGTATTCTGTACTTCTAGCGATTGGATATCATTAAAAACTCCCCAAATGACTCCTCCCACCATATTATGATGTTGCCCAAGTTTTGGCCTCGATCCGAAATCAATAGGTGTGAGATATTGGACAATTCAAGTTCAATGGCAGTTCGTTCCTAATTGGAGTGGTTGGTGCATTCCATACTTCTAGCGATTGGATTTCACTCAAAACTCACCAAATGACTCCTCCCACCATATTATGATGTTGCCCAAGTTTTGGGCTCGATCCGAGATCAATATGTGTGAGAAATTGGACAATTAAAGTTCAACGGCAGTTCGTTCCTAATTGGAGTTGTTGGTGTATTCCATGCTTGTAGCGATTGGATTTCACTCAAAACTCACCAAATGACTCCTCCCACCATATTATAATGTTGCCGAAGTTTTGGGCTCGATCTGAAATCAATGGGTGTGAGAAATTGGACAATTCAAGTTCAACGGCAGTTCGTTCCAAATTGGTGTGTATTCTATACTTCTAGCGATTGGATTTCACTCAAAACTCACCAAATGACTCCTCCCACCATATTATGATGTTGCCCAAGTTTTGGGCTCGATCCGAAATCAATAGGTGTGAGAAATTGGACATTTCAAGATCAACGTCAGTTCATTCCTAAATAGAGTGGTTGGTGTATTCCATACTTCTAGCGATTGGATTTCACACAAAACTCACCAAATGTCTCCTCCCACCATATTATCATGTTGCCCAAGTTTTCGGCTCGATCCGAAATCAATAGGTGAAAGAAATTGGACAATTCAAGTTCAACGGCAGTTTCTTCCTAATTGGAGTGGTTGGTGTATTCCATACTTCTAGCGATTAGATTTTACTCAAAACTCACCAAATGACTCCTCCCACCAAATTCTGATGTTGCCCAAGTTTGGGGCTCTATTCGAAATAAATAGGTGTGAGAAATTGGTCAATTCATTTTCAACAGCAGTTCGTTCATAATTGGAGTGGTTGGGGTATTCCATACTTCTAGCGATTGGATTTCACTCAAAAGTCACCAAATGACTCCTCCCACCGTATTATGATGTTGCCCAAGTTTTGGGCTCGATCCGAAATCAATAGGTGTGAGAAATTGGACAATTCAAGTTCAACGGCAGTTCGTTCCTAATTGGAGTGGTTGGTGTATTCCATACTTCTAGCGATTAGATTTTACTCAAAATTCACCAAATGACTCCTCCCACCATATTCTGATGTTGCCCAAGTTTGGGGCTCGATCCGAAATCAATAGGTGTGAGATATTGGACAATTCAAGTTCAACGACAGTTCGTTTCTAATGGGAGTGGTGGGTGTATTCCATACTTCTAGCGATAGGATTTCACTCAAAACTCACCAAATGACTCCTCCCACCATATTATGGTGTTGCCCAAGTTTTGGGCTCGATCCGAAATCAGTAGGTGTGAGAAATTGGACAATTGAAGTTCAACGGCAGTTCGTTCCTAATTGGAGTGGTTGGGGTATTCCATACTTCTAGCGATTGGATTTCACTCAAAACTCACCAAATGACTCCCCCCACCATATTATCACGTTGCCCAAGTTTTGGGCTCGATCCGAAATCAATAGGTGTTAGAAATTGGACAATTGAAGTTCAACGGCAGTTCGTTCCTAATAGGAGTGGTTGGGGTATTCCATACTTCTAGCGATTGGATTTCACTCAAAACTCACCAAATGACTCCCCCCACCATATTATGATGTTGCCCAAGTTTTGGGCTCAATCCGAAATCAATAGGTATTATAAATTGGACAATTCAAGTTCAACGGCAGTTCGTTCCTAATTTGAGTGGTTGGTGTATTCCGTACTTCTAGCGATTGGATTTCACTCAAAACTCACCAAATGACTCCTGACACCGTATTATGATGTTGCCCAAGTTTGGGGCTCGATCCGAAATCAATAGGTGTGAGAAATTGGACAATTCAAGTTCAACGGCAGTTCGTTCCTAATTGGAGTGGTTGTTGTATTCGGTGCTTCTAGCGATTGGATTTCACTCAACACTCAACAAATGACTCCTCCCACCATATTATGATGTTGCCCAAGTTTTGGGCTTGAACCGATATCAATAGGTGTGAGAAATTGGACAAATCAAGTTCAAGGGCAGTTCGTTCCAAATTGGAGTGGTTGGTGTATTCCATACTTCTGGAGATTGGATTTCACTCAAAACTCACAAAATGACTCCTCCCACCATATTGTGATGTTGCCCAAGTTTTGGGCTCGATCCGAAATCAATAGGTGTGAGAAATTGGACAATTCAAGTTCAACGGCAGTTCGTTCCTAATTGCAGTGGTTGGTGTATTCCATACCACTAGCGATTGGTTTTCTCTCAAAACTCACCAAATGACTCCTCCCACCATATTATGATGTTGCCCAAGTTTTGGGCCCGATCCAAAATCAATAGTTGTGAGAAATTGGACAATTCAAGTTCAACGGCAGTTCGTTCCTAATTGGAGTGGTTGGTGTATTCCACACTTCTAGCGTTTGGATTTCACTCAAACCTCACAGAATGACTCCTCCCACCATGTTATGATGTTATCCAATTTTGGGGCTCGATCCGAAATCAATAGGTGTGTGAAATTGGACAATTCAAGTTCAACGACAGTTCGTTCCTAATTGGAGGGGATGGTGTATTCCATACTTCTAGCGATTGGATTTCACTCAAAACCCACCAAATGACTCCTCCCACCGTGTTATGATGTTTCCCAAGTTTTGGGCTCGATCCCAAATCAATGGGTGTGAGAAATTGGACAATTCAAGTTCAACGACAGTGCGTTCCTAATTGGAGTGGGTGGTGTATTCCACACTTCTAGCGATTGGATTTCACTCAAAACTCACCAAATGACTCGTCCCACCATATTATGATGTTTCCCAAGTTTTGGGCTCGATCTGATATCAATAGGTGTGAGAAATTGGACGATTCAAGTTCAACGGCAGTTCGTTTCAAATTGGAGTGGTTGGTGTATTCCAAACTTCTAGCGATTGGATTTCACTCAAAACTCACAAAATGACTCCTCCCACCATATTATGTTGTTGCCCAAGTTTTGGGCTCGATCCGAAATCAATAGGTGTGAGAAATTGGACAATTCAAGTTCAACGGCAGTTCGTTCCTAATTGGAGTGGTTGGTGTATTCCATACTTCTAGCGATTGGATTTCACTCAAAACTCTCCAAATGACTCCTCCCACCATATTATGATGTTGCCCAAGTTTGGGGCTCGATCCCAAATCAATAGGTGTGAGAAATTGGACAATTCAAGTTCAACGGCAGTTCGTTCCTAATTGGTGTGGTTGGTGTATTCCATACTTCTAGCGATTGGATTTCACTCAAAACTCACCAAATGACTCCTAACACCATATTATGATGTTGCCGAAGTTTGGGGCTCGATCCGAAATCAATAGGTGTGAGAAATTGGACAATTCAAGTTCAACGACAGTTCGTTCCTAATTGGAGTGGTTGGTGTATTCCATACTTCTAGCGACTGGATTTCACTCAAAACTTACCAAATGACTCCTGCCACCATATTATGACGTTGCCCAAGTTTGGGGCTCGATCCGAAATCAGTAGGTGTGAGAAATTGGCCAATTCAAGTTCAACGGCAGTTGGTTCCTAATTGGAGTGGTTGGTGTATTCCATACTTCTAGCGATAGGATTTCACTCAAAACTCCCCAAATGACTCCTGACACCATATTATGATGTTGCCCAAGTTTGGGGCTCTATCCGAAATCAATAGGTGTGAGAAATTCGGCAATTCAAGTTCAAAGGCAGTTCGTTCCTAATTGGTGTGGTTGGAGTATTCCATACATCTAGCGATTGGATTTCACTCAAAACTCACCAAATGACTCCTGACACCATATTATGACATTGCCCAAGTTTGGGGCTCGATCCGAAATCAATAGGTGTGAGAAATTGGACAATTCAAGTTCAACGGCAGTTCGTTCCTAATTGGAGTGGTTGGTGTATTCCATACTTCTAGCGATTGGATTTCACTCAAAACTCATGAAATGACTCCTCCCACCATATTCTGATGTTGCCCAAGTTTTGGGCTCGATCCGAAATCAATAGTTGTGAGAAATTGGACAATTCAAGTTCAACGGCAGTTCGTTCCTAATTGGAGTGGTTGGTGTATTCCATACTTCTAGCGATTGGATTTCACTCAAAACTCCCCAAATGACTCCTAACACCATATTATCATGTTCCCCAAGTTTGGGGCTCGATCCGAAATCAATAGGTGTTCCAAATTGGACAATTCAAGTTCAACGGCAGTTCGTTCATAATTGGAGTGGTTGGTGTATTCCATACTTCTAGCGATTGGATTTCACTCAAAACTCACCAAATGACTCCTCCCACCATATTATGATGTTGCCCAAGTTTTGGGCTCGACCCGAAATCAATAGGTGTTCCAAATTGGACAATTCAAGTTCAACCGCAGTTCGTTCCTAATTGGAGTGGTTGGTGTATTCCATACTTCTAAAGATTGGATTTCACTCAAGACTCACCAAATGACTCCTCCCACCATATTATGAAGTTGCCCAAGTTTTGGGCTCGATCCGAAATCAATAGGTGAAAGTAATTGGACAATTCAAGTTCAACGGCAGTTCGTTCCAAATTGGAGTGGTTGGTGTATTCCATACTTCTAGCGATTGGATTTCACTCAAAACTCTCCAAATGACTCCTCCCACCATATTATGATGTTGCCCAAGTTTGGGGCTCGATCCCAAATCAATAGGTGTGAGAAATTGGACAATTCAAGTTCAACGGCAGTTCGTTCCTAATTGGTGTGGTTGGTGTATTCCATACTTCTAGCGATTGGATTTCACTCAAAACTCACCAAATGACTCCTAACACCATATTATGATGTTGCCGAAGTTTGGGGCTCGATCCGAAATCAATAGGTGTGAGAAATTGGACAATTCAAGTTCAACGACAGTTCGTTCCTAATTGGAGTGGTTGGTGTATTCCATACTTCTAGCGACTGGATTTCACTCAAAACTTACCAAATGACTCCTGCCACCATATTATGACGTTGCCCAAGTTTGGGGCTCGATCCGAAATCAGTAGGTGTGAGAAATTGGCCAATTCAAGTTCAACGGCAGTTGGTTCCTAATTGGAGTGGTTGGTGTATTCCATACTTCTAGCGATAGGATTTCACTCAAAACTCCCCAAATGACTCCTGACACCATATTATGATGTTGCCCAAGTTTGGGGCTCTATCCGAAATCAATAGGTGTGAGAAATTCGGCAATTCAAGTTCAAAGGCAGTTCGTTCCTAATTGGTGTGGTTGGAGTATTCCATACATCTAGCGATTGGATTTCACTCAAAACTCACCAAATGACTCCTGACACCATATTATGACATTGCCCAAGTTTGGGGCTCGATCCGAAATCAATAGGTGTGAGAAATTGGACAATTCAAGTTCAACGGCAGTTCGTTCCTAATTGGAGTGGTTGGTGTATTCCATACTTCTAGCGATTGGATTTCACTCAAAACTCATGAAATGACTCCTCCCACCATATTCTGATGTTGCCCAAGTTTTGGGCTCGATCCGAAATCAATAGTTGTGAGAAATTGGACAATTCAAGTTCAACGGCAGTTCGTTCCTAATTGGAGTGGTTGGTGTATTCCATACTTCTAGCGATTGGATTTCACTCAAAACTCCCCAAATGACTCCTAACACCATATTATCATGTTCCCCAAGTTTGGGGCTCGATCCGAAATCAATAGGTGTTCCAAATTGGACAATTCAAGTTCAACGGCAGTTCGTTCATAATTGGAGTGGTTGGTGTATTCCATACTTCTAGCGATTGGATTTCACTCAAAACTCACCAAATGACTCCTCCCACCATATTATGATGTTGCCCAAGTTTTGGGCTCGACCCGAAATCAATAGGTGTTCCAAATTGGACAATTCAAGTTCAACCGCAGTTCGTTCCTAATTGGAGTGGTTGGTGTATTCCATACTTCTAAAGATTGGATTTCACTCAAGACTCACCAAATGACTCCTCCCACCATATTATGAAGTTGCCCAAGTTTTGGGCTCGATCCGAAATCAATAGGTGAAAGTAATTGGACAATTCAAGTTCAACGGCAGTTCGTTCCAAATTGGAGTGGTTGGTGTATTCCATACTTCTAGCGATTGGATTTCCCTCAAAACTCACCAAATGACTCCTCCCACCATATTATGAAGTTGCCCAAGTTTGGGGCTCGATCCGAAATCAATAGGTGTTCCAAATTGGAGAATTCAAGTTCAACGGCAGTTCGTTCCTAATTGGAGTGGTTGGTGTATTCCATACTTCTAGCGATTGGATTTCACACTATACTCACCAAATGACTCCTCCCACCATATTATGATGTTGCCCGAGTTTGGGGCTCGATCCGAAATCAATAGCTGTGAGAAATTGGACAATTCAAGTTCAACGGCAGTTCGTTACTAATTGGAGTGGTTGGTGTATTCCACAATTCTAGCGATTGGATTTCACTCAAAACTCACCAAATGACTCCTCCCACCATATTATGATGTTGCCCAAGTTTTGGGCTCGATCCGAAATCAATAGGTGAAAGACATTGGACAATTCAAGTTCAACGGCAGTTCGTTCCTAATTGGAGTGGTTGGTGTATTCCATACTTCTAGCGATTGGATTTCACTCAAAATTCACCAAATGACTACTCCCACCGTATTATGATGTTTCCCAAGTTTGGGGCTCGATCCGAAATCAATAGGTGTGAGATATTGGACAATTCAAGTTCAACGGCAGTTCGATCCTAATTGGAGTGGTTGGGGTATTCCATACTTCTAGCGATTGGATTTCACTCAAAACTCATCAAATGACTCCTCCCACCATATTATGATGTTGCCCAAGTTTGGGGCTCTATCCGAAATCAATAGCTGTGAGAAATTGGACAATTCAAGTTCAACGGCAGTTCGTTCCTAATTGGAGTGGTTGGTGTATTCCATACTTCTAGCGATTGGATTTCACTCAAAACTCACCAAATGACTCCTCCCACCGTATTATGATGTTTCCCAAGTTTGGGGATCGATCCGAAATCAATAGGTGTGAGAAATTGGACAATTCAAGTTCAATGGCAGTTCGTTCCTAATTGGAGTGGTTGGTGTATTCCATACTTCTAGCGATTGGATTTCACCCAGAACTCACCAAATGACCCCTCCCACCATATTATCATGTTGCCCAGGTTTTGGGCTCGATCCGAAATCAATAGGTGTGAGAAATTGGACAATTCAAGTTCAACGGCAGTTCGTTTCTAATTGGAGTGGTTGGTGTATTCCATACTTCTAGCGATTGGATTTCACCCAAAACTCACCAAATGACTCCTCCCACAATATTATGAAGTTGCCCAAGTTTTCGGCTCGATCCGAAATCAATAGGTGTGAGAAATTGGACAATTCAAGTTCAACGGCAGTTCGTTCCTAATTGGAGTGGTCGGTGTATTCCACACTTCTTGCGACTGGATTTCTCTCAAAACTCACCAAATGACTCCCCCCACCATATTACGATGTTGCCGAAGTTTTGGGCTCGATCCGATATCAATAGGTTTGAGAAAGTCTACAATTCAAGTTCAGCGGCAGTTCGTTCCTAATTGGAGTGGTTGGTGTATTCCATACTTCTAGCGATTGGATTTCACCCAAAACTCACCAAATGACCCCTCCCACCATATTATCATGTTACCCAGGTTTTGGGCTCGATCCGAAATCAATAGGTATGAGATATTGGACAATTCAAGTTCAACGGTAGTTCGTTCCTAATTGGAGTGGTTGGTGTATTCCATACTTCTAGCGATTGGATTTCACTCAAAACTCACCAAATGACCCCTCCCACCATATTATCATGTTGCCCAGGTTTTGGGCTCGATCCGAAATCAATAGGTATGAGATATTGGACAATTCAAGTTCAACGGTAGTTCGTTCCTAATTGGAGTGGTTGGTGTATTCCATACTTCTAGCGATTGGATTTCACCCAAAACTCACCAAATGACCCCTCCCACCATATTATCATGTTGCCCAGGTTTTCGGCTCGATCCGAAATCAATAGGTGTGAGAAATTGGACAATTCAAGTTCAACGGCAGTTCCTTCCTAATTGGAGTGGTTGGTGTATTCCATACTTCTAGCGATTGGATTTCACCCAAAACTCACCAAATGACCCCTCCCACCATATTATCGTGTTGCCCAGGTTTTGGGCTCGATCCGAAATCAATAGGTGTGAGAAATTGGACAATTCAAGTTCAACGGCAGTTCGTTCCTAATTGGAGTGATTGGTGTATTCCATACTTCTAGCGATTGGATTTCACTCAAAACTCAGCAAATGACTCCTCCCACCATATTATGTTGTTGCCCAAGTTTGGGGCTCGATCCGAAATCAATAGGTGTGAGAAATTGGACAATTCAAGTTCAACGGCAGTTCGTTCCTAATTGGAGTGGTTGGTGTATTCCATACTTCTAGCGATTGGATTTCACTCAAAACTCACCAAATGACTCCTCCCACCATACTATGAAGTTGCCCAAGTTTTGGGCTCGATCCTAAATCAATACGTGTCAGAAATTGGACAATTCAAGTTCAACGGCAGTTCGTTCCTAATTGGAGTGGTAGGTGTATTCCATACTTCTAGCGATTGGATTTCACTCAAAACTCACCAATTGACTCGTCCCACCATATTATGAAGTTGCCCATGTTTTGGGCTCGATCCGAAATAAACAGGTGTGAGAAATTGGACAATTCAAGTTCAACGGCAGTTTGTTCCTAATTGGAGTGCTTGGTGTATTCCAGACATCTAGCGATTGGATTTCACTCAAAACTCACCAAATCACTCCTCCCACCATATTATGATGTTGCCCAAGTTTTGGGCTCGATCCGAAATCAATAGGTGTGAGAAATTGGACAATTCAAGTTCAACGGCAGTTCGTTCCTAATTGGAGTGGTTGGTGTATTCCATACTTCTAGCGATTGGATTTCACTCAAAACTCACCAAATGACTCCTCCCACCATATAATGATGTTGCCCAAGTTTGGGGCTCGATCCGAAATCAATAGCTCTGAGAAATTGGACAATTCAAGTTCAACGGCAGTTCGTTCCTAATTGGAGTGGTTGGTGTATCCCATACTTCTAGCGATTGGATTTCACCAAAAACTCACCAAATGACCCCTCCCAACATATTATGATGTTGCCCATGTTTGGAGCTCGATCCGAAATCAATAGGTTTGAGAAATTCTACAATTCAAGTTCAATGGCAGTTCGTTCATAATTGGAGTGGTTGGTGTATTCCATACTTCTAGCGATTGGATTTCACCCAAAACTCACCAAATGACCCCTCCTACCATATTATCATGTTACCCAGGTTTTGGGCTCGATCCGAAATCAATAGGTGTGAGATATTGGACAATTCAAGTTCAACGGTAGTTCGTTCCTAATTGGAGTGGTTGGTGTATTCCATACTTCTAGCGATTGGATTTCACCCAAAACTCACCAAATGACCCCTCCCACCATATTATCATGTTGCCCAGGTTTTGGGCTCGATCCGAAATCAATAGGTGTGAGAAATTGGACAATTCAAGTTCAACGGCAGTTCCTTCCTAATTGTAGTGGTTGGTGTATTCCATACTTCTAGCGATTAGACTTCACTCAAAACTCACAAAATGACTCCTCCCACCATATTATGATGTTGCCCAAGTTTTGGGCTCGATCCGAAATCAATAGGTGAAAGGAATTGGACAATTCAAGTTCAACGGTAGCTCGTTCCTAATTGGAGTGGTTGGTGTATTCCATACTTCTAGCGATTGGATTTCACTCAAAACTCACCAAAAGACTTCTCCCACCATATTATGATGTGGCCCAAGTTTGGGGCTCGATCCGAAATCAATAGGTGTGAGAAATTGGACAATTCAAGTTCAATGGCAGTCCATTCCTAATTGGCTCCATGTGCCTCCTTTTAGCCATGTGCCTCACCCCAGTTATAACTGACTTTGCACCCAGCATAATGAGTGAAGTTGGGAGGTTTTCCAGCTATGAATTTCTGAATGAGCAAGTTGGTACATGCTGGAGTTGTTATAGAGAAAGCATGTGCATGCATGTAAAGTAAAGAAATGAAATGAAGTCAATTCCAGTCTCTGTTCGGCAGCCAACTTGCACGGCCCAAAACGCACACTTCTACTGCTCCGATGGGAATACTTTCTTCATAGAAGTTGTTCCAATGGGTGTCTACTATAACATATCCAAATTTGAGCCCCATTGGATAAGTTTTGAAACCTCTGGCCTTCCTACACCAAGTCTGGTTCAGAAGACTCGTTTTTGTTCAACAACCAAAAGAAGTCCACATGGGTTGGCAGCAAAAGGCAGCCACAATTGATCACCTTTGATCCCATGTGAAGAAAGCTTGAGGTGCAGCAAAAGAAGTATGGGATGAGATTGATTCCAACCACACTAACATAGACAAGATGAAGTGTGAGTTATGGGTTGTATTAAAAGAGGAATGGTGGTGTTGGATTTCATCATGTTGTTCCTCCCTCTTAGCCCTATAAATAGAGAAGCCTTCAAGCTTCAAAACATACCCCAAGGGGGGGAGCTCTCAAACACTTCTCTAGAGCTCCCTTCCCTTCTCTCCCTCAAATTCTCTTAGTTTCCTTTCAAGTTGTCGATTGTTGTAACAAAATGATTTTACTAAATTTTCCTTCAAGTTTTCTTTGTTCCACTTTACTTTTATTTGTAATGTACATTCTTTCTTAAGTATTCAAGTTTAATTAGTTTCCAAGTTTCAATTATGGTTTTTGTTCTTATTCATTATGCTTATAAGTTAATATGCTAGTTTGAATGATTGATCACCATTTAGGCTTGCATGTTAGCTATCTTGGTTTGAATTAAGAGTAGACACCATGCTTTAATTCGAATTGAACTATGAATAGGAAGAGTATGTATGGACATTCGACAATAGGGATTAGATACATGCTTGGTTGTTTAAATTGTTCTTCTATGCTTAATGGGTTCCTAATGCTTAATTTTAGGTTAGACAACAAATGATCAAATTAGGGAATTAGGAACACAAGGTTCTGACCAAACACCATGGCTTAATCATACTTTAGCTAGAATCAATCCGTTAATCTAATTGAACTTGGGAACTTATTTGCTTGAGTTATTTCATTCTTTCTTGTTTTATTTATTTTCTTTTTTCATTTCTATTTTGTGTAGGGGAAACAAATTGGATCATTCAATCACCAATCCTCGTGGGATCGACCTCGCACCTACATATGCTATACTACCAAACGGCTTGTGCACTTGCGAGTATCACAAGTTGAAAATGAAAGCAACGGCGCCAAAAACTTGTTGCTTCGATTCAGCTACACCAATAGATTCAGCTGCATACTTCTAGCGATTGGATTTCACTCAAAACTCACCAAATGACTCCTCCCACCATATTATGATGTTGCCCAAGTTTTGGGCTTGATCCGAAATCAATAGGTGTGAGAAATTGGACAATTCAAGTTCAACGGCAGTTCGTTCCTAATTGGAGTGGTTGGTGTATTCCATACTTCTTGCGATTGGATTTCACTCAAAACACACCAAATGACTCCTCCCACCATATTATGATGTTGCCCAAGTTTTGGGCTCGATCCGAAATCAATAGGTGTTCCAAATTGGACAATTCAAGTTCAACGGCAGTTCGTTCCTAATTGGAGTGGTTGGTGTATTCCATACTTGTAGCGATTGGATTTCACTCAAAACTCACCAAATGACTCCTCCCACCATATTATGATGTTGCCCAAGTTTTGGGCTCGATCCAAAATCAATAGGTGTTCCAAATTGGACAACTCAAGTTCAACGGCAGTTCGTTCCTAATTGGAGTGGTTGGTGTATTCCATACTTCTAGCGATTGGATTTCCCTCAAAACTCACCAAATGACTCCTCCCACCATATTATGTCGTTGCCCAAGATTTGGGCTCGATCCGAAATCAGTAGGTGTTCCAAATTGGACAATTCAAGTTCAACGGCAGTTCGTTCCTAATTGGAGTGGATGGTGTATTCCAGACTTCTAGCGATTGGATTTCACTCAAAACTCAGCAAATGACTCTTCCCACCATATTATGATGTTGCCCAAGTTTTGGGCTTGATCTGAAATCAATAGGTGTGAGAAATTGGACAATTCAAGTTCAACGGCAGTTCGTTCCTAATTGGAGTGGTTGATGTATTCCATACTTCTAGCGATTGGATTTCACTCAAAACTCACCAAATGACTCCTCCCACTATATTATGATGTTGCCCAAGTTTTGGGCTCGATCCGAATTCAATAGGTGTGAGAAATTGGTCAATTCAATTTCAACGACAGTTCTTTCCTAATTGGAGTGGTTAGTTTATTCCATACTTCTAGCGATTGGATTTCACTCAAAACCCACCAAATGACTCCTCCCACCATATTATGATGTTGCCCAAGTTTTGGGCTCGATCCGAAATCAATAGGTGTTCCAAATTGGACAATTCAAGTTTAACGGCAGTTCGTTCCTAATTGGAGTGGTTGGCGTATTCCATACTTCTGGCGATTGGATTTCACTCAAAACTCACCAAATGACTCCTCCCACCATATTATGATATTGCCCAAGTTTTGGGCTCGATCCGAAATCAATAGGTGTTCCAAATTGGACAATTCAAGTTCAACGGCAGTTCGGTCCTAATTGGAGTGGTTGGTATTTTGCATACTTCTAGCGATCAGATTTCACTCAAAACTCAGCATACGACTTCTCCCACCATATTATGATGTTGCCCAAGTTTTGGGCTCGATCCGAATTCAATAGGTGTGAGAAATTGGTGAATTTAATTTCAACGACAGTTCTTTCCTAATTGGAGTGGTTGGTGTATTCCATACTTCTAGCGATTGGATTTAACTCAAAACTCACCAAATGACTCCTCCCACCATATTATGATGTTGCCCAAGTTTTGGGCTCGATCCGAAATCAATAGGTGTGTTAAATTGGACAATTCAAGTTCAACGGCAGTTCGTTCCTAATTGGAGTGGATGGTGTATTCCAGACTTCTAGCGATTGGATTTCACTCAAAACTCAGCAAATGACTCCTCCCACCATATTATGATGTTGCCCAAGTTTTGGGCTCGATCCGAAATCAATAGGTGTGAGAAATTGGACAATTCAAGTTCAACGGCAGTTCGTTCCTAATTGGAGTGGTTGGTGTATTCCATACTTCTAGCGATTGGATTTCACTCAAAACTCACCAAATGACTCCTCCCACCATATTATGATGTTGCCCAAGTTTTGGGCTCGATCCGAATTCAATAGGTGTGAGAAATTGGTCAATTCAATTTCAACGACAGTTCTTTCCTAATTGGAGTGGTTGGTGTATTCCATACTTCTAGCGATTGGATTTCACTCAAAACTCACCAAATGACTCCTCCCACCATATTATGATGTTGCCCAAGTTTTGGGCTCGATCCGAAATCAATAGGTGTGAGAAATTGGACAATTCAAGTTCAACGGCAGTTCGTTCCTAATTGGAGTGGTTGGTGTATTCCATACTTCTAGCGATTGGATTTCACTCAAAACTCACCAAATGACTCCTCCCACCATATTATGATGTTGCCCAAGTTTTGGGCTCGATCCGAATTCAATAGGTGTGAGAAATTGGTCAATTCAATTTCAACGACAGTTCTTTCCTAATTGGAGTGGTTGGTGTATTCCATACTTCTAGCGATTGGATTTCACTCAAAACTCACCAAATGACTCCTCCCACCATATTATGATGTTGCCCAAGTTTTGGGCTCGATCCGAAATCAATAGGTGTGAGAAATTGGACAATTCAAGTTCAACGGCAGTTCGTTCCTAATTGGAGTGGTTTGTGTATTCCATACTTCTAGCGATTTGATTTCACTCAAAACACACCAAATGACTCCTCCCACCATATTATGATGTTGCCCAAGTTTTGGGCTCGATCCGAAATCAATAGGTGTGAGAAATTGGGCAATTCAAGTTCAACGGCAGTTCGTTCTTAATTGTTGTGGTTGGTGTATTCCATACTTCTAGCGATTGGATTTCACTCAAAACTCACCAAAAGACTCCTCCCACCATATTATGATGTTGCCCAAGTTTTGGGCTCGATCCGAAATCAATAGGTGTGAGAAATTGGTCAATTCAATTTCAACGACAGTTCGTTCCTAATTTAAGTGGTTGGTGTATTCCATACTTCTAGCGATTGGATTTCACTCAAAACTCACGAAATGACTCCTCCCACCATATTATGATGTTGCCCAAGTTTTGGGCTTGATCCGAAATCAATAGGTGTGAGAAATTGGGCAATTCAAGTTCAACGGCAGTTCGTTCCTAATTGTAGTGGTTGGTGTATTGCATACTTCTAGCAGTTGGATTTCACTCAAAACTCACCAAAAGACTCCTCCCACCATATTATGTTGTTGCCCAAGTTTGGGGCTTGATCTGAAATCAATAGGTGTGAGAAATTGGAGAATTCAAGTTCAACGGCAGTTCGTTCCTAATTGGAGTGGTTGGTGTATTCCATACTTCTGACGATTGGATTTCACTCAAAACTCACCAAATGACTACTCCCACCATAATATGATGTTGCCCAACTTTTGGGCTCGATCCGAAATCAATAGGTGTTCCAAATTGGACAATTCAAGTTCAACGGCAGTTCGTTCCTAATTGGAGTGGTTGGTGTATTCCATACTTCTAGCGATTGGATTTCACTCAAAACTCACCAAATGACTCCTCCCACCATAATACGATGTTGCTAAAGTTTTGGGCTCGATCCGAAATCAATTGGGGTTCCAAATTGCACAATTCAAGTTCAACGGCAGTTCGTTCCTAATTGGAGTGGTTGGTGTATTCCATACTTCTAGCGATTGGATTTCACTAAAAACTCACTAAATGACTCCTCCCACCATAATATGATGTTGCCCAAGTTTTGGGCTCGATCCGAAATCAATATGTGTTCCAAATTGGACAATTCAAGTTCAACGGTAGTTCGTTCCTAATTGGAGTGGTTTGTGTATTCCATACTTCTAGCGATTGGATTTCACTCAAAACTCACCAAATGACTCCTCCCACCAGATTATGATGTTGCCCAAGTTTTGGGCTCGATCCGAAATCAATAGGTGTGAGAAATTGGACAATTCAAGTTCAACGGCAGTTCGTTCCTAATTGGAGTGGTTGGTGTATTCCATACTTCTAGCGATCGGATTTCACTCAAAACTCACTAAATGAGTCCTCCCACCATAATATGATGTTGCCCAAGTTTTGGGCTCGATCCGAAATCAATATGTGTTCCAAATTGGACAATTCAAGTTCAACCGTAGTACGTTCCAAATTGGAGTGGTTGGTGTATTCCATACTTATAGCGATTGGATTTCACTCAAAATTCACCAAATGACTCCTCCCACCATATTATGATGTTGCCCAAGTTTTGGGCTCCATCCGAAATCAGTAGGTGTGAGAATTTAGACAATTCAAGTTCGACGGTAGTTCGTTCCTAATTGGAGTGGTTGGTGTATTCCATACTTCTAGCGATTGGATTTAACTCAAAACTCACCAAATGACTCCGCCCACCATATTATGATGTTGCCCAAGTTTTGGGCTCAATCCGAATTCAATAGGTGTGAGAAATTGGTCAATTCAATTTCGACGACAGTTTTTTCCTAATTGGAGTGGTTGGTGTATTCCATACTTCTAGCGATTGGATTTCACTCAAAACTCACCAAATGACTCCTCCCACCATACTATGATATTGCCCAAGTTTTGGGCTCGATCCGAAATCAATAGGTGTGAGAAATTGGTCAATTCAATTTCAACGACAGTTCGTTCCTAGTTGGAGTGGTTATTGTATTCCGTACTTCTAGCGATTGGATTTCACTCAAAACTCACCAAATGACTCCTCCCACCATGTTATGATGTTGCCCAAGTTTTGGGCTCGATCCGAAATCAATAGGTGTGAGAAATTGGACAATTCAAGTTCAACGGCAGTTCGTTCCTAATTGGAGTGGTTGGTGTATTCCATACTTCTAGCGATTGGATTTCACTCAAAACTCACCAAATGACTCCTCCCACCATCGTATGATGTTGCCCAAGTTTTGGGATCGATCCGAAATCAATAGGTGTTCCAAATTGGACAATTCAAGTTCAACGGCAGTTCGTTCCTAACTGGAGTGGTTGGTGTATTCCATACTTCTAGCGATTGGATTTCACTCAAAACTCACCAAATGACTCCTCCCACCATATTATGATGTTGCCCAAGTTTTGGGCTCGATCCGAAATCAATATGTGTTCCAAATTGGACAATTCAAGTTCAACGGCAGTTCGTTCCTAATTGGAGTGGTTGGTATTTTCCATACTTCTAGCGATCGGATTTCACTCAAAACTCAGCATATGACTCCTCCCACCATATTATGATGTTGCCCAAGTTTTGGGCTCGATCCGAATTCAATAGGTGTGAGAAATTGGTCAATTCAATTTCGACGACAGTTCTTTCCTAATTGGAGTGGTTGGTGTATTCCATACTTCTAGTGATTGGATTTCACTCAAAACTCACCAAATGACTCCTCCCACCATATTATGATGTTGCCCAAGTTTTGGGCTCGATCCGAAATAAATAGGTGTGAGAAATTGGTCAAGTCAATTTCAACGACAATTCGTTCCTAATTTAAGTGGTTGGTGTATTCCAAACTTCTAGCGATTGGATTTCACTCAAAACTCACGAAATGACTCCTCCCACCATATTATGATGTTGCCCAAGTTTTGGGCTTGATCCAAAATCAATAGGTGTGAGAAATTGGGCAATTCAAGTTCAACGGCAGTTCGTTCCTAATTGTAGTGGTTGGTGTATTGCATACTTCTAGCAATTGGATTTCACTCAAAACTCACCAAAAGACTCCTCCCACCATATTATGTTGTTGCCCAAGTTTGGGGCTTGATCTGAAATCAATAGGTGTGAGAAATTGGAGAATTCAAGTTCGACGGCAGTTCGTTCCTAACTGGAGTGGTTGGTGTATTCCATACTTCTAGCGATCGGATTTCACTCAAAACTCACCAAATGACTCCTCCCACCATATTACGATGTTGCCCAGGTTTGGGGCTCGATCCGAAATCAATAGGTGTGAGAAATTGGACAATTCAAGTTCAACGGCAGTTCGTTCCAAATTGTTGTGGTTGGTGTATTCCATACTTCTAGCGATTGGATTTCACTCAAAACTCACCAAATGACTCCTCCCACCATATTATGACGTTGCCCAAGTTTGGGGCTCGATCCGAAATCAATAGGTGTGAGAAATTGGACAATTCAAGTTCAACGGCAGTTCGTTCCTAATTGGAGTGGTTGGTGTATTCCATACTTCTAGCGATTGGATTTCACTCAAAACTCACCAAATGACTCCTCCCACCATATTATGACGTTGCCCAAGTATGGGGCTCGATCCGAAATCAATAGGTGTGAGAAATTGGACAATTCAAGTTCAACGGCAGTTCGTTCCTAATTGGAGTGGTTGGTGTATTCCATACTTCTAGCGATTGGATTTCACTCAAAACTCACCAAATGACTCCTCCCACCATATTATGACGTTGCCCAAGTTTGGGGCTCGATCCGAAATCAATACGTGTGAGAAATTGGACAATTCAAGTTCAACGGCAGTTCGTTCCTAATTGGAGTGGTTGGTGTATTCCATACTTCTAGCGATTGGATTTCACTCAAAACTCACCAAATGACTCCTCCCACCATATTATGATGTTGCCCAAGTTTTGGGCTCGATCCGAAATCAATAGGTGTTCCAAATTGGACAATTCAAGTTCAACGGCAGTTCGTTCCTAATTGGAGTGGTTGGTGTATTCCATACTTCTACCGAATGGATTTCACACAAAACTCACCAAATGAGTCCTCCCACCATATTATGATGTTGCCCAAGTTTTGGGCTCGATCCGAAATCAATAGGTGTGGGAAATTGGACAATTAAAGTTCAACGGTAGTTCGTTCCAAATTGGAGTGGTTGGTTTATTTCATACTTCTAGCGATTGGATTTCACTCAAAACTAACCAAATGACTACTCCCACCATATTATGTTGTTGCCCAAGTTTTGGGCTCGATCCAAAATCAATAGGTGTGAGAAATTGGACAATTCAAGTTCAACGGCAGTTCGTTCCTAATTGGAGTGGTTGGTGTATTCCACACTTCTAGCGATTGGATTTCACTCAAAACTCACCAAATGACTCCTCCCACCATATTATGATGTTGCCCAAGTTTTGGGCTCGATCCGAAATCAATAGGTGTGAGAAATTGGACAATTGAAGTTCAACGGCAGTTCGTTCCTAATTGGAGTGGTTGGTGTATTCCATACTTCTACCGAATGGATTTCACTCAAAACTCACCAAATGAGTCCTCCCACCATATTATGATGTTGCCCAAGTTTTGGGCTCGATCCGAAATCAATAGGTGTGGGAAAATGGACAATTAAAGTTCAACGGTAGTTCGTTCCTAATTGGAATGGTTGGTTTATTTCATACTTCTAGCGATTGGATTTCACTCAAAACTAACCAAATGACTACTCCCACCATATTATGTTGTTGCCCAAGTTTTGGGCTCGATCCAAAATCAATAGGTGTGAGAAATTGGACAGTTCAAGTTCAACGGCAGTTCGTTCCTAATTGGAGTGGTTGGTGTATTCCACACTTCTAGCGATTGGATTTCACTCAAAACTCACCAAATGAGTCCTCCCACCATATTATGATGTTGCCCAAGTTTGGGGCTCGATCCGAAATCAATAGGTGTGAGAAATTGGACAATTCAAGTTTAACGGCAGTTCGTTCCTAATTGGAGTGGTTGGTGTATTCCATACTTCTAGCGATCGGATTTCACTCAAAACTCACCAAATGACTCCTCCCACCACAATATGATGTTGCCCAAGTTTTGGGCTCGATCCGAAATCAATATGTGTTCCAAATTGGACAATTCAAGTTCAACGGTAGTTCGTTCCTAATTGGAGTGGTTGGTGTATTCCATTCTTCTGGCGATTGGATTTCACTCAAAACTCACCAAATGACTCCTCCCACCATATTATGATGTTGCCCAAGTTTTGGGCTCGATCCGAAATCAATAGGTGTGAGAAATTGGACAATTCAAGTTCAACGGCAGTTCGTTCCTAATTGGAGTGGTTGGTGTATTCCATACTTCTAGCGATTGGATTTCACTCAAAACTCACCGAATGACTCCTCCCACCATATTATGATGTTGCCCAAGTTTGGGGCTCGATCCGAAATCAATTGGTGTTCGAAATTGGACAATTCAAGTTCAACGGCAGTTCGTTCCTAATTGGAGTGGTTGGTGTATTCCATACTTCTAGCGATTGGATTTCACTCAAAACTAACCAAATGACTCCTCCCACCATATTATGATGTTGCCCAAGTTTTGGGCTCGATCCGAAATCAATAGGTGTGAGAAATTGGACAATTCAAGTTCAACGGCAGTTCGTTCCTAATTGGAGTGGTTGCTGTATTCCACACTTCTAGCGTTTGGATTTCACTCAAAACTCACCAAATGACTCCTCCCACCATATTATGATGTTTCCCAAGTTTTGGGCTCGATCCGAAATCAATAGGAGTGAGAAATTGGACAATTCAAGTTCAACGGCAGTTCGTTCCAAATTGGAGTGGTTGGTGTATTCCATACTTCTAGCGAATGGATTTCACTCAAAACTCACCAAATGAGTCCTCCCACCATATTATGATGTTGCCCAAGTTTTGGGCTCGATCCGAAATCAATAGGTGTGGGAAATTGGACAATTAAAGTTCAACGGCAGTTCGTTCCTCATTGGAGTGGTTGGTTTATTTCATACTTCTAGCGATTGGATTTCACTCAACACTAACCAAATGACTCCTCCCACCATATTTTGTTGTTGCCCAAGTTTTGGGCTCGATCCAAAATCAATAGGTGTGAGAAATTGGACAATTCAAGTTCAACGGCAGTTCGTTCCTAATTGGAGTGGTTGGTGTATTCCACACTTCTAGCGATTGGATTTCACTCAAAACTCACCAAATGACTCCTCCCACCATATTATGATGTTGCCCAAGTTTGGGGCTCGATCCGAAATCAATAGGTGTTCCAAATTTGACAATTCAAGTTCAACGGCAGTTCGTTCCTAATTGGAGTGGTTGGTGTATTGCATACTTCTAGCGATTGGATTTCACTCAAAACTCACCAAATGACTCCTCCCACCATATTATGATGTTGCCCAAGTTTTGGGCTCGATCCGAAATCAATAGGTGTGAGAAATTGGTCAATTCAATTTCAAATACAGTTCGTTCCTAATTGGAGTGGTTGCTGTATTCCATACTTCTAGCGATTGGATTTCACTCAAAACTAACCAAATGCCTCCTCCCACCATATTATGATGTTGCCCAAGTTTTGGGCTCGATCCGAAATCAATAGGTGTGAGAAATTGGACAATTCAAGTTCAACGGAAGTTCGTTTCTAATTGGAGTGGTTGGTGCATTCCATACTTCTAGCGATTTGATTTCACTCAAAACTCACCAAATGACTCCTCCCACCATATTATGATGTTGCCCAAGTTTTGGGCTCGATCAGAAATCAATACGTGTGAGAAATTCGACAATTCAATTTCAACGGCAGTTCGTTCCTAATTGGAGTTGTTTGTGTATTCCATACTTCTAGCGATTGGATTTCACTCAAAACTCACCAAATGACTCCTCCCACCATATTATGATGTTGCCCAAGTTTTGGGCTCGATCCGAAATCAATCGGTGTTCCAAATTGGAAAATTCAAGTATAACGGCAGTTCGTTCATAACTGGAGTGGTTGGTGTATTCCATACTTCTAGCGATTGGATTTCACTCAAAACTCACCAAATGACTCCTCCGACCATATTATGATGTTGCCCAAGTTCTGGGCTCGATCCGAAATCAATAGGTGTGAGAAATTGGACAATTCAATTTCAACGGCAGTTCGTTCCTAATTGGAGTGGTTGGTGTATTTCATACTTCTAGCGATTGGATTTCACTAAAAACTCACCAAATGACTCCTCCCACCATATTATGATGTTTCCCAACTTTTGGGCTCGATCCGAAATCAATAGGTGTGAGAAATTAGTCAATTCAATTTCAACGACAGTTCTTTCCTAATTGGAGTGGTTGGTGTATTCCATACTTCAAGCGATTGGATTTCACTCAAAACTCACCAAATGACTACACCCACCATATTATGATGTTGCCCAAGTTTTGGGCTCGATCCGAAATCAATAGGTGTGAGAAATTGGACAATTCAAGTTCAACGGCAGTTCGTTCCTAATTGGAGTGCTAGGTGTATTCCTTACTTCTAGCGATTGGATTTCACTCAAAACTCACCAAATGACTCCTCCCGCCATATTATGATGTTGCCCAAGTTTTGGGCTCGATCCGAAATCAATAGGTATTCCAAATTGGACAATTCAAGTTCAACGGGAGTTCGTTCCTAATTGGAGTGGTTGGTGTATTCCATACTTCTAGCGATTGGATTTCACTCAAAAGTCACCAAATGACTCCTCCCACCGTATTATGATGTTGCCCAAGTTTTGGGCTCGATCCGAAATCAATAGGTGTGAGAAATTGGACAATTCAAGTTCAACGGGAGTTCGTTCCTAATTGGAGTGGTTGGTGTATTCCATACTTCTAGCGATTGGATTTCACTCAAAAGTCACCAAATGACTCCTCCCACCGTATTATGATGTTGCCCAAGTTTTGGGCTCGATACGAAATCAATAGGTGTGAGAAATTGGACAATTCAAGTTCAACGGCAGTTCGTTCCTAATTGGAGTGGTTGGTGTTTTCCATACTTCTAGCGATTGGATTTCACTCAAAACTAACCAAATGACTCCTCCCACCATATTATGATGTTGCCCAAGTTTGGGGCTCGATCTGAAATCAATAGGTGTGAGAAATTGGACAATTCAAGTTCAACGGCAGTTCGTTCCTAATTGGAGTGGTTGGTGTATTCCATACTTCTAGCGATTGGATTTCACTCAAAACTCACCAAATGTCTCCTCCCACCAGATTATGATGTTGCCCAAGTTTGGGGCTCGATCTGAAATCAATAGGTTTGAGAAATTGGACAATTCAAGTTCAACGACAGTTCGTTCCTAATTGGAGTGGTTGGTGTATTCCTTACTTCTAGCGATTGGATTTCACTCAAAACTCACCAAATGACTCCACCCACCATATTATGTTGTTGCCCAAGTTTTGGACTCGATCCGAAATCAATAGGTGTTTCAAATTGAACAATTCAAGTTGAACGGCAGTTCGTTCCTAATTGGAGTGGTTGGTGTATTCCATACTTCTTGCGATTGGATTTCACTCAAAACTAACCAAATGACTCCTCCCACCATATTATGATGTTGCCCAAGTTTGGGGCTCGATCTGAAATCAATAGGTGTGAGAAATTGGACAATTCAAGTTCAACGGCAGTTCGTTCCTAATTGGAGTGGTTGGTGTATTCCATACTTCTAGCGATTGGATTTCACTCAAAACTCACCAAATGTCTCCTCCCACCAGATTATGATGTTGCCCAAGTTTGGGGCTCGATCTGAAATCAATAGGTTTGAGAAATTGGACAATTCAAGTTCAACGACAGTTCGTTCCTAATTGGAGTGGTTGGTGTATTCCTTACTTCTAGCGATTGGATTTCACTCAAAACTCACCAAATGTCTCCTCCCACCAGATTATGATGTTGCCCAAGTTTGGGGCTCGATCTGAAATCAATAGGTTTGAGAAATTGGACAATTCAAGTTCAACGACAGTTCGTTCCTAATTGGAGTGGTTGGTGTATTCCTTACTTCTAGCGATTGGATTTCACTCAAAACTCACCAAATGACTCCTCCCACCATATTATGACATTGCCCAAGTTTTAGGCTCGATCCGAAATCAATAGGTTTTCCAAATTAGACAATTCAAGTTCAACGGCAGTTCCTTCCTAATTGCAGTGGTTGGTGTATTACATACTTTTAGCGATTGGATTTCACTCAAAACTCACCAAATGACTCCTCCCACCATATTATGATGTTGCCCAAGTTTTGGGCTCGATCCGAAATCAAAAGGTCTTCCAAATTTGACAATTAGACTTCAACGGCAGTTCGTTCCTAATTGGAGTGGTTGGTGTATTCCATACTTCTAGCGATTGGATTTCACTCAAAACTAACCAAATGACTCCTCCCACCATATTATGATGTTGCCCAAGTTTTGGGCTCGATCCGAAATCAACAGGTGTGAGAAATTGGACAATTCAAGTTCAACGGCAGTTCGTTCCTAATTGGAGTGGTTGGTGTATTCCACTCTTCTGGCGATTGGATTTCACTCAAAACTCGCAAATGACTCCTCCCTCCATGTTACGATGTTGCCCAAGTTTTGGGCTCGATCTGAAATCAATAGGTGTTCCAAATTGGACAATTCAAGTTCAACTGCAGTTCGTTCCTAATTGGAGTGGTTGGTGTATTCCATACTTCTAGCGATTGGATTTCACTCACAACTCACCAAATGACTCCTCCCACCATATTATGATGTTGCCCAAGTTTGGGGCTCGATCCGAAATCAATCGGTGTTCCAAATTGGAAAATTCAAGTATAACGGCAGTTCGTTCATAACTGGTGTGGTTGGTGTATTCCATACTTCTAGTGATTGGATTTCACCCAAAACTCACCAAATGACTCCCACCATATTATGATGTTGTCCAAGTTTTGGGCTCGATCCGAAATCAATAGGTGTTCCAAAGTGGAAAATTCAAGTATAACGGCAGTTCGTTCATAACTGGAGTGGTTGGTTTATTCCATACTTCTTGCGATTGGATTTCACTCAAAACTCACCAAACGAATCCTCCCACCATATTATGATGTTGCCCAAGTTTTGGGCTCGATCCGAAATCAATAGGTGTGAGAAATTGGTCAATTTAGTTTCAACAAAAGTTCGTTCCTAATTGGAGTGGTTGGTGTATTCCATACTTCTAGCGATTGGATTTCACTCAAAACTCACCAAATGACTCCTCCCACCATATTATGATGTTACCCAAGTTTTGGGCTTGATCCAAAATCAATAGGTGTTCCAAACTGGACAATTCAAGTTCAACGACAGTTCGTTCCTAACTGGAGTGGGTGGTGTATTCCATACTTCTAGCGATTGGATTTCACTCAAAACTCACCAAATGACTCCTCCCACCATATTATGATGTTGCCCAAGTTTTGGGCTCGTTCCAAAATCAATAGGTGTGAGAAATTGGACAATTCAAGTTCAACGGCAGTTCGTTCCTAATTGGAGTGGTTTGTGTATTCCATACTTCTAGAGATTGGATTTCACTCAAAACTCAACAAATGACTCCTCCCACCATATTATGATGTTGCCCAAGTTTGGGGCTCGATCTGAAATCAATAGGTTTGAGAAATTGGACAATTCAAGTTCAACGACAGTTCGTTCCTAATTGGAGTGGTTGGTGTATTCCTTACTTCTAGCGATTGGATTTCACTCAAAACTCACCAAATGACTCCTCCCACCATATAATGACATTGCGCAAGTTTTAGGCTCGATCCGAAATCAATAGGTTTTCCAAATTGGACAATTCAATTTCAACGGCAGTTCCTTCCTAATTGCAGTGGTTGGTGTATTCCATACTTCTAGCGATTGGATTTCACTCAAAACTCACCAAATGACTCCTCCCACCATATTATGATGTTGCCCAAGTTTTGGGATCGATCCGAAATCAATAGGTGTGAGAAATTGGACAATAAAAGTTCAACGGCAGTTCGTTCCGAATTGGAGTGGATGGTGTATTCCATACTTCTAGCGATTGGATTTCACTTAAAACTCACCAAATGACTCCTCCCACCATATTATGATGTTGGACAAGTTTGGGGTTCGATCCGAAATCAATAGGTGTTAGAAATTGGACAATTCAAGTTCAATGGCAGTTCGATCCAAATGGGAGTGGTTGGTGTATTCCATACTTCTAGCGATTGGATTTCACTCAAAACTCACCAAATGACTCCTCCCACCATATTATGAGGTTGCCCAAGTTTGGGGCTCGATCCGAAATCAATAGGTGTGAGAAATTGGACACTTCAAGTTCAACGGCAGTTCGTTCCTAATGGGAGTGGTTGGTGTATTCCATACTTCTAGCGATTGGATTTCACTCAAAACTCACCAAATGACTCCTCCCACCATATTATGATGTAGCCCAAGTTTTTGGCTCGATCCGAAATCAATAGGTGTTACAAATTCGACAATTCAAGTTCAACGGCAGTTCGTTCCTAATTGGAGTGGTTGGTGTATTCCATACTTCTAGCGATTGGATTTCACTCAAAACTAACCACATGACTCCTCCCACCATATTATGATGTTGCCCAAGTTTTGGGCTCGTTCCGAAATCAATTGGTGTTCGAAATTGGACAATTCAAGTTCAACGGCAGTTCGTTCCTAATTGGAGTGGTTGGTGTATTCCATAACTCTAGCGATTGGATTTCACTCACAACTCACCAAATGACTCCTCCCCCCATATTATGATGTTGCCCAAGTTTTGGGCTCGTTCCGAAATCAATAGGTGTGAGAAATTGGACAATTCAAGTTCAACGGCAGTTCGTTCCTAATTGGAGTGGTTGGTGTATTCCATACTTCTAGAGATTGGATTTCACTCAAAACTCAACAAATGACTCCTCCCACCATATTATGATGTTGCCCAAGTTTGGGGCTCGATCAGAAATCAATAGGTTTGAGAAATTGGACAATTCAAGTTCAACGACAGTTCGTTCCTAATTGGAGTGGTTGGTGTATTCCTTACTTCTAGCGATTGGATTTCACAAAAAACTCACCAAATGACTCCTCCCACCATATTATGACATTGCCCAAGTTTTAGGCTCGATCCGAAATCAATAGGTTTTCCAAATTGGACAATTCAAGTTAAACGGTAGTTCCTTCCTAATTGCAGTGGTTGGTGTATTCCATACTTCTAGCGATTGGATTTCACTCAAAACTCACCAAATGACTCCTCCCACCATATTATGATGTTGCCCAAGTTTTGGGATCGATCCGAAATCAATAGGTGTGAGAAATTGGACAATTCAAGTTCAACGGCAGTTCGTTCCGAATTGGAGTGGTTGGTGTATTCCATACTTCTAGCGATTGGATTTCACTTAAAACTCACCAAATGACTCCTCCCACCATATTATGATGTTGGACAAGTTTGGGGTTCGATCTGAAATCAATAGGTGTTAGAAATTGGACAATTCAAGTTCAATGGCAGTTCGATCCAAATGGGAGTGGTTGGTGTATTCCATACTTCTAGCGATTGGATTTCACTCAAAACTCACCAAATGACTCCTCCCACCATATTATGAGGTTGCCCAAGTTTGGGGCTCGATCCGAAATCAATAGGTGTGAGAAATTGGACAATTCAAGTTCAACGGCAGTTCGTTCCTAATGGGAGTGGTTGGTGTATTCCATACTTCTAGCGATTGGATTTCACTCAAAACTCACCAAATGACTCCTCCCACCATATTATGATGTAGCCCAAGTTTTTGGCTCGATCCGAAATCAATAGGTGTTACAAATTCGACAATTCAAGTTCAACGGCAGTTCGTTCCTAATTGGAGTGGTTGGTGTATTCCATACTTCTAGCGATTGGATTTCACTCAAAACTAACCACATGACTCCTCCCACCATATTATGATGTTGCCCAAGTTTTGGGCTCGTTCCGAAATCAATTGGTGTTCGAAATTGGACAATTCAAGTTCAACGGCAGTTCGTTCCTAATTGGAGTGGTTGGTGTATTCCATAATTCTAGCGATTGGATTTCACTCACAACTCACCAAATGACTCCTCCCACCATATTATGATGTTGCCCAAGTTTTGGGCTCGATCCGAAATCAATAGGTGTTCCAAATTGGACAATTCAAGTTCAACGGCAGTTCGTTCCTAATTGGAGTGGTTGGTGTATTCCACACTTCTAGCGATTGGATTTCACTCAAAACTAACCAAATGACTCCTCCCACCATATTATGATGTTGCCCAAGTTTGGGGCTCGATCCGAAATCAATAGCTGTGAGAAATTGGACAATTCAAGTTCAACGGCAGTTCGTTCCTAATTGGAGTGGTTGGTGTATTCCACACTTCTAGCGATTAGATTTCTCTGAAAACTCACCAAATGACTCCTCCCACCATATTATGATGTTGCCCAAGTTTTGGGCTCGATCCGAAATCAATAGGTGTTCCAAATTGGACAATTCAAGTTCAACGTCAGTTCGTTCCTAATCGGAGTGGTTGGTGTATTCCATACTTCTATCGATTGGATTTCACTCAAAACTCACCAAATGACTCTTCCCACCATATTATGATATTGCCCAAGTTTTGGGCTCGATCCGAAATCAATTGGTGTTCCAAATTGGACAATTCAAGTTCAACGGCAGTTCGTTCCTAATTGGAGTGGTTGGTGTATTCCATACTTCTAGCGATTGGATTTCACTCAAAACTCACCAAATGACTCCTCCCACCATATTATGATGTTGCCCAAGTTTGGGGCTCGATCCGAAATCAATAGGTGTTCCAAATTGGACAATTCAAGTTCAACGGCAGTTCGTTCCTAATTGGAGTGGTTGGTGTATTCCATACTTCTAGCGATTGGATTTCATTCAAAACTCACCAAATGACTCCTCCCACCATATTATGATGTTGCCCAAGTTTTGGGCTCGATCCGAAATCAATAGGTGTGAGAAATTGGACAATTCAAGTTCAACGGCAGTTCGTTCCTAATTGGAGTGGTTGGTGTATTCCATACTTCTAGCGATTGGATTTCACTCACAACTCACCAAATGACTCCTCCCACCATATTATGATGTTGCCCAAGTTTTGGGCTCGATCCGAAATCAATAGGTGTTCCAAATTGGACAATTCAAGTTCAACGGCAGTTCGTTCCTAATTGGAGTGGTTGGTGTATTCCACACTTCTAGCGATTGGATTTCACTCAAAACTAACCAAATGACTCCTCCCACCATATTATGATGTTGCCCAAGTTTTGGGCTCGATCTGAAATCAATAGGTGTTCCAAATTAGACAATTCAAGTTCAACGTCAGTTCGTTCCTAATCGGAGTGGTTGGTGTATTCCATACTTCTATCGATTGGATTTCACTCAAAACTCACCAAATGACTCTTCCCACCATATTATGATATTGCCCAAGTTTTGGGCTCGATCCGAAATCAATTGGTGTTCCAAATTGGACAATTCAAGTTCAACGGCAGTTCGTTCCTAATTGGAGTGGTTGGTGTATTCCATACTTCTAGCGATTGGATTTCACTAAAAACTCACCAAATGACTCCTCCCACCATATTATGATGTTGCCCAAGTTTGGGGCTCGATCCGAAATCAATAGGTGTGAGAAATTGGACAATTCAAGTTCAACGGCTGTTCGTTCCTAATTGGAGTGGTTGGTGTATTCCATACTTCTAGCGATTGGATTTCATTCAAAACTCACCAAATGACTCCTCCCACCATGTTATGATGTTGCCCAAGTTTTGGGCTCGATCCGAAATCAATAGGTGTGAGAAATTGAACAATTCAAGTTCAACGGCAGTTCGTTCCTAATTGGAGTGGTTGGTGTATTCCATACTTCTAGCGATTGGATTTCACTCACAACTCACCAAATGACTCCTCCCACCATATTATGATGTTGCCCAAGTTTTGGGCTCGATCCGAAATCAATAGGTGTTCCAAATTGGACAATTCAAGTTCAACGGCAGTTCGTTCCTAATTGGAGTGGTTGGTGTTGTTGCTTTGATTCAGCTGCACCAAAATGGTTTCAACTGCATCCTCAACTTGTGATACTCGCAAGTGCACGAGCCGTTTGGTAGTATAGCATATGTAAGTGCGAGGTCGATCCCACGAGGATTGGTGATTGAATGATCCAATTTGTTTCCCCTACACAAAATAGAAATGAAAAAGAAAATAAATAAAACAAGAAAAAGGAAATAACTCAAGCAAATAAGTTCCCAAGTTCAATTTAGATTAACGGATTGATTCTAGCTAAAGTATGATTAAGCCATGGTGTTTGGTCATAACCTTGTGTTCCTAATTCCCTAATTTGATCATTTGTTGTCTAACCTAAAACTAAGCATTAGGAACCCATTAAGCATAGAAGAACAATTTAAACAACCAAGCATGTATCTAATCCCTGTTGTCGAATGTCCATACATACTCTTCTTATTCATAGTTCAATTCGAATTAAAGCATGGTGTCTACTCTTAATTCAAACCAAGATAGCTAACATGCAAGCCTAAATGGTGATCAATCATTCAAACTAGCATATTAACTTATAAGCATAATGAATAAGAACAAAAACCATAATTGAAACTTGGAAACTAATTAAACTTGAATACTTAAGAAAGAATGTACATTACAAATAAAAGTAAAGTGGAACTAAGAAAACTTGAAAGAAAACTTAGTAAACTCATTTTGTTACAACAATTTACAACTTGAAAGGAAACTAAGAGAATTTGAGGGAGAGAAGGGAAGGGAGCTCTAGAGAAGTGTTTGAGAGCTCCCCCCCTTGGGGTGTGATTTATGAAGCTTGAAGACTTCTCTATTTATAAGGCTAAGAGGGAGGAACATCATGATGAAATTCAACACCACCATTCCTTCTTTAATACAACCCATAACTCACACTTCATCTTGTCTATGTTAGTGTGGTTGGAATCAATCTCATCCCATACTTCTTTTGCTGCACCTCAAGCTTTCTTCACATGGGATCAAAGGTGATCAATTGTGGCTGCCTTTTGCTGCCAACCCATGTGGTCTTCTTTTGGTTGTTGAACAAAAACGAGTCTTCTGAACCAGACTTGGTGTAGGAAGGCCAGAGGTTTCAAAACTTATCCAATGGGGCTCAAATTTGGATATGTTATAGTAGACACCCATTGGAACAACTTCTATGAAGAAAGTATTTCCATCGGACCAGTAGAAGTGTGCGTTTTGGCCCTTGCAAGTTGGCAGCCGAACAGAGACTGGAATTGACTTCATTTCATCTTTTCTTTCCTTTTTGATTCACATGCATGCACATGCTTTCTCTATAATAACTCCAGTATGTACCAACTTGCTCCTTTAGAATTTCATTGCTGGAATGCCTCCCCACTTCACTCATTATGTTGGATCCAAAGTCAGTTGCAGCATGGGTGAGGCACATGGCTTAAAGGAGGAGACAAGGCTCAAAGCTGGCAGCTGCAAATCCTGCTGAGCAAGGTTGGGTGTTGGACGGGCTGAGCACTCCACAAATATCCAATTGGGCTGAAATTTGGATATGTTGTAGTAGACACCCATTGGAACAAGTTTCATGAAGATCTTCACCTCATACGAGCCCCATAGCATGCTGATCCAAGGCCAAGAAGTTGACCTACGAAATTGGGCTGGAAAGGGGTTGTAGCCAAAATGTGTTTGTCTTTAAGCTCATATTCCTCATATGCCAATCAGCCCTTAACATGCATGGATTGCATCAAATGTGATCTCTTGCTATATTAACCTACAAAACACACAAATAGAGGTAAGTGACTCAAAATAAAGAGAAACTAAGCAAAATCACTAAGTAAAGAAGGCAAGCAAGTGTATGAAATTATGGACTTATCAAAACAGAAAATGGATTAAAAGCACAAGTTTAACTCAATAACATAACCAAATCATAAGCTAGAAGGGTACAAATGATATACAATTATGAACCGATCAGGTGTATTCCACACTTCTAGCGATTGGATTTCACTCAAAACTAACCAAATGACTCCTCCCACCATATTATGATGTTGCCCAAGTTTGGGGCTCGATCCGAAATCAATAGCTGTGAGAAATTGGACAATTCAAGTTCAACGGCAGTTCGTTCCTAATTGGAGTGGTTTGGTGTATTCCACACTTCTAGCGATTGGATTTCACTGAAAACTCACCAAATGACTCCTCCCACCATATTATGATGTTGCCCAAGTTTTGGGCTCGATCCGAAATCAATAGGTGTTCCAAATTGGACAATTCAAGTTCAACGTCAGTTCGTTCCTAATCGGAGTGGTTGGTGTATTCCATACTTCTATCGATTGGATTTCACTCAAAACTCACCAAATCACTCTTCCCACCATATCATGATATTGCCCAAGTTTTGGGCTCGATCCGAAATCAATTGGTGTTCCACATTGGACAATTCAAGTTCAACGGCAGTTCGTTCCTAATTGGAGTGGTTGGTGTATTCCATACTTCTAGCGATTGGATTTCACTCAAAACACACCAAATGACTCCTCCCACCATATTATGATGTTGCCCAAGTTTGGGGCTCGATCCGAAATCAATAGGTGTGAGAAATTGGACAATTCAAGTTCAACGGCAGTTCGTTCCTAATTGGAGTGGTTGGTGTATTCCATACTTCTAGCGATTGGATTTCATTCAAAACTCACCAAATGACTCCTCCCACCATATTATGATGTTGCCCAAGTTTTGGGCTCGATCCGAAATCAATAGGTGTGAGAAATTGGACAATTCAAGTTCAACGGCAGTTCGTTCCTAATTGGAGTGGTTGGTGTATTCCATACTTCTAGCGATTGGATTTCACTCCAAACTCACCAAGTGACTCCTCCCACCATATTATGTTGTTGCCCAAGTTTTGGGCTCGATCCGAAATCAATAGGTGTGAGAAATTGGACAATTCAAGTTCAACGGAAGTTCGTTCCGAATTCGAGTGGTTGGTGTATTCCATACTTCTAGCGATTGGATTTCACCCAAAACTCACCAAATGACTCCTCCCACCATATTATGATGTTGGACAAGTTTGGGGTTCGATCCGAAATCAATAGGTGTTAGAAATTGGACAATTCAAGTTCAACGGCAGTTCGATCATAATGGGAGTGGTTGGTGTATTCCATACTTCTAGCGATTGGATTTCACTCAAAACTCACCAAATGACTCTTCCCACCATATTATGATGTAGCCCAAGTTTTTGGCTCAATCCGAAATCAATAGGTGCTACAAATTCGACAATTCAAGTTCAACGGCAGTTCGTTCCTAATTGGAGTGGTTGGTGTATTCCATACTTCTAGCGATTGGATTTCACTTAAAACTAACCACATGACTCCTCCCACCATATTATGATGTTGCCCAAGTTTTGGGCTCGTTCCGAAATCAATTGGTGTTCGAAATTGGACAATTCAAGTTCAACGGCAGTTCGTTCCTAATTGGAGTGGTTGGTGTATTCCATATTTCTAGCGATTGGATTTCACTCAAAACTAACCAAATGACTCCTCCCACCATATTATGATGTTGCCCAAGTTTTGGGCTCGTTCCGAAATCAATTGGTGTTCGAAATTGGACAATTCAAGTTCAACGGCAGTTCGTTCCTAATTGGAGTGGTTGGTGTATTCCAAACTTCTAGCGATTGGATTTCACTCAAAACTCACCATATTATGATGATGCCCAAGTTTTGGGCTCGATCCGAAATCAATAGGTGTTCCAAATTGGACAATTCAAGTTCAACGGCAGTTCGTTCCTAATTGGAGTGGTTGGTGTATTCCATACTTCTAGCGATTGGATTTCACTCAAAACTCACCAAATGACTCCTCCCACCGTATTATGATGTAGCCCAAATTTTGGGCTCGATCCGAAATCAATAGGTGTTCCAAATTGGAAAATTTAAGTTCAACGGCAGTTCGTTCCTAATTGGAGTGGTTGGTGTATTCCATACTTCTAGCGATTGGATTTCACTCAAAACTCACCAAATGACTAATCCCACCATATTTTGTTGTTGCCCAAGTTTTGGGATCGATCTGAAATTAATAGGTGTTCCAAATTGCACAATTCAAGTTCAACGGCAGTTCGTTCCTAATTGGAGTGCTTGGTGTATTCCATACTTCTAGTGATTGGATTTCACTCAAAACTCACCAAATGACTCCTCCCACCGTAGTATGATGTTGCCCAAATTTTGGGCTCGATCCGAAATCAATAGGTGTTCCAAATTGGAAAATTTAAGTTCAACGGCAGTTCGTTCCTAATTTGAGTGGTTGGTGTATTCCATACTTCTAGCGATTGGATTTCACTCAAAACTCACCAAATGACTAATCCCACCATATTTTGTTGTTGCCCAAGTTTTGGGCTCGATCTGAAATTAATAGGTGTTCCAAATTGCACAATTCAAGTTTAACGGCAGTTCGTTCCTAATTGGAGTGGTTGGTGTATTCCATACTTCTAGCGATTGGATTTCACTCAAAACTCACCAAATGACTCCTCCCACCGTATTATCGTGTTGCCCAAGTTTTGGGCTCGATCCGAAATCAATAGGTGTGAGAAATTGGACAATTCAAGTTCAACGGCAGTTCGTTCCTAATTGGAGTGGTTGGTGTATTCCATACTTCTAGCGATTGGATTTCACTCAAAACTCACCAAATGACTCCTCCCACCATATTATGATGTTGCCCAAGTTTGGGGCTCGATCCGAAATCAATAGGTGTGAGAAATTGGACAATTCAAGTTCAACGGCAGTTCGTTCCTAATTGGAGTGGTTGGTGTATTCCATACTTCTAGCGATTGGATTTCACTCAAAACTCACCAAATGACTCCTCAAACCATATTATGATGTTGCCCAAGTTTTGGGATCGATCTGAAATCAATAGGTGTGAGAAATTGGACAATTCAAGTTCAACGGCAGTTCGTTCCTAATTGGTGTGGTTGGTGTATTCCATACTTCTAGCGATTGGATTTCACTCAAAACTCACCAAATGACTCCTCCCACCATATTTTGTTGTTGCCCAAGTTTTGGGCTCGATCCGAAATCAGTAGGTGTGAGAAATTGGACAATTCAAGTTCAACGGCAGTTCGTTCCTAATTGGTGTGGTTGGTGTATTCCATACTTCTAGCGATTGGATTTCACTCAAAACTCACCAAATGACTCCTCCCACCATATTTTGTTGTTGCCCAAGTTTTGGGCTCGATCCGAAATCAATAGGTGTTCCAAATTGGAAAATTCAAGTTCAACGGCAGTTCGTTCCTAATTGGAGTGGTTGGTGTATTCCATACTTCTAGCGATTGGATTTCACTCCAAACTCACCAAATGACTCGTCCCACCATATTACGATGTTGCCCAAGTTTTGGGCTCGATCCGAATTCAATAGGTGTGAGAAAATGGAAAATTCAATTTCAACGCCAGTTCGTTCCTAATTGGAGTGGTTGGTGTATTCCATACTTCTGGCGATTGGATTTCACTCAAAACTCACCAAATGACTCCTCCCACCATAGTATGATGTTGCCCAAGTTTTGGGGTCGATCCGAAATCAATAGGTGTGAGAAATTGGTCAATTCAATTTCAACGACAGTTCGTTCCTAATTGGAGTGGTTGGTGTATTCCGTACTTCTAGCGATTGGATTTCACTCAAAACTCAACAAATGACTCCTCCCACCACATTATGATGTTGCCCAAGTTTTGGGCTCGATCCGAAATCAATAGGTTTTCCAAATTGGACAATTCAAGTTCAACGGCAGTTCGTTCCTAATGGCAGTGGTTTGTGTATTCCATACTTCTAAAGATTGGATTTCACTCAAAACTCACTAAATGACTCCTCCCCCCATATTATGATGTTGCCCAAGTTTTGGGCTCGATCCGAACTCAATAGTTGTGACAAATTGGACAATTCAAGTTCAACGGAAGTTCGTTTCTAATTGGAGTGGTTGGTGTATTCCATACTTCTAGCGATTGGATTTCACTCAAAACTCACCAAATGACTCCTCCCACCATATTATGACGTTACCCAAGTTTTGGGCTCGATCCGAAATCAATAGGTGTTCCAAATTAGACAATTCAAGTTCAACGGCAGTTCGTTCCTAATTGGATTGGTTGGTGTATTCCATACTTCTAGCGATTGGATTTCACTCAAAACTCACCAAATGACTCCTCCCACCATATTATGATGTTGCCCAAGTTTTGGGCTCGATCAGAAATCAATACGTGTGAGAAATTGGACAATTCAATTTCAACGGCAGTTCGTTCCTAATTGGAGTTGTTGGTGTATTCCATACTTCTAGCGATTGGATTTCACTCAAAACTCACCAAATGACTCCACCCACCATATTATGATGTTGCCCAAGTTTTGGGCTCGATCCGAAATCAATCGGTGTTCCAAATTGGAAAATTCAAGTATAACGGCAGTTCGTTCATAACTGGAGTGGTTGGTGTATTCCATACTTCTAGCGATTGGATTTCACTCAAAACTCACCAAATGACTCCTCCCACCATATTATGATGTTGCCCAAGTTCTGGGCTCGATCCGAAATCAATAGGTGTGAGAAATTGGACAATTCAATTTCAACGGCAGTTTGTTCCTAATTGGAGTGGTTGGTGTATTTCATACTTCTAGCGATTGGATTTCACTCAAAACTCACCAAATGACTACTCCCACCATATTATGATGTTGCCCAAGTTTTGGGCTCGATCCGAAATCAATAGGTGTGAGAAATTAGTCAATTCAATCTCAACGACAGTTCTTTCCTAATTGGAGTGGTTGGTGTATTCCATACTTCAAGCGATTGGATTTCACTCAAAACTCACCAAATGACTACACCCACCATATTATGATGTTGCCCAAGTTTTGGGCTCGATCCGAAATCAATAGGTGTGAGAAATTGGACAATTCAAGTTCAACGGCAGTTCGTTCCAAATTGGAGTGGTAGGTGTATTCCTTGCTTCTAGCGATTGGATTTCACTCAAAACTCACCAAATGACTCCTCCCGCCATATTATGATGTTGCCCAAGTTTTGGGCTCGATCCGAAATCAATAGTTATTCCAAATTGGACAATTCAAGTTCTACGGCAGTTCGTTCCTAATTGGCGTGGTTGGTGTATTCCATACTTCTAGCGATTGGATTACACTCAAAACTCACCAAATGACTCCCACCATATTATGATGTTGCCCAAGTTTTGGGCTCGATCTGAAATCAATAGGTGTTCCAAATTGGACAATTCAAGTTCAACGGGAGTTCGTTCCTAATTGGAGTGGTTGGTGTATTCCATACTTCTAGCGATTGGATTTCACTCAAAAGTCACCAAATGACTCCTCCCACCGTATTATGATGTTGCCCAAGTTTTGGGCTCGATCCGAAATCAATAGGTGTGAGAAATTGGACAATTCAAGTTCAACGGCAGTTCCTTCCTAATTGGAGTGGTTGGTGTTTTCCATACTTCTAGCGATTGGATTTCACTCAAAACTCACCAAATGACTCCACCCACCATATTATGATGTTGCCCAAGTTTTGGACTCGATCCGAAATCAATAGGTGTTTCAAATTGAACAATTCAAGTTCAACGGCAGTTTGTTCCTAATTGGATTGGTTGGTGTATTCCATACTTCTAGCGATTGGATTTCACTCAAAACTCACCAAATGACTCCTCCCACCATATTATGATGTTGCCCAAGTTTTGGGCTCGATCAGAAATCAATACGTGTGAGAAATTGGACAATTCAATTTCAACGGCAGTTCGTTCCTAATTGGAGTTGTTGGTGTATTCCATACTTCTAGCGATTGGATTTCACTCAAAACTCACCAAATGACTCCTCCCACCATATTATGATGTTGCCCAAGTTTTGGGCTCGATCCGAAATCAATCGGTGTTCCAAATTGGAAAATTCAAGTATAACGGCAGTTCGTTCATAACTGGAGTGGTTGGTGTATTCCATACTTCTAGCGATTGGATTTCACTCAAAACTCACCAAATGACTCCTCCCACCATATTATGATGTTGCCCAAGTTCTGGGCTCGATCCGAAATCAATAGGTGTGAGAAATTGGACAATTCAATTTCAACGGCAGTTCGTTCCTAATTGGAGTGGTTGGTGTATTTCATACTTCTAGCGATTGGATTTCACTCAAAACTCACCAAATGACTACTCCCACCATATTATGATGTTGCCCAAGTTTTGGGCTGGATCCGAAATCAATAGGTGTGAGAAATTAGTCAATTCAATCTCAACGACAGTTCTTTCCTAATTGGAGTGGTTGGTGTATTCCATACTTCAAGCGATTGGATTTCACTCAAAACTCACCAAATGACTACACCCACCATATTATGATGTTGCCCAAGTTTTGGGCTCGATCCGAAATCAATAGGTGTGAGAAATTGGACAATTCAAGTTCAACGGCAATTCGTTCCTAATTGGAGTGGTTGGTGTATTCCATACTTCTAGTGATTGGATTTCACTCAAAACTCAACAAATGACTCCTCCCACCGTATTATGATGTTGCCCAAGTTTGGGGCTCGATCCGAAATCAATAGGTGTGAGAAATTGTACAATTCAAGTTCAACGGCAGTTCGTTCCTAATTGGAGTGGTTGGTGTATTCCATACTTCTACCGACTGGATTTCACTCGAAACTCACCAAATGACTCCTCCCACCATGATATGATGTTGCCCAAGTTTTAGCCTCGATCCGAAATCAATAGGTGTTCCAAATTGGACAATTCAAGTTCAACGGCAGTTCGTTCCTAATTGGAGTGGTTGGTGTATTCCATACTTCTAGCGATTGGATTTCACTCAAAACTAACCAAATGACTCCTCCCACCATATTATGATGTTGCCCAAGTTTGGGGCTCGATCTGAAATCAATAGGTGTGAGAAATTGGACAATTCAAGTTCAACGACAGTTCGTTCCTAATTGGAGTGGTTGGTGTATTCCTTACTTCTAGCGATTGGATTTCACTCAAAACTCACCAAATGACTCCTCCCACCATATTATGACATTGCCCAAGTTTTAGGCTCGATCCGAAATCAATAGGTTTTCCAAATTAGACAATTCAAGTTCAACGGCAGTTCCATCCTAATTGCAGTGGTTGGTGTATTACATACTTTTAGCGATTGGATTTCACTCAAAACTCACCAAATGACTCCTCCCACCATATTATGATGTTGCCCAAGTTTTGGGCTCGATCCGAAATCAAAAGGTCTTCCAAATTTGACAATTAGACTTCAACGGCAGTTCGTTCCTAATTGGAGTGGTTGGTGTATTCCATACTTCTAGCGATTGGATTTCACTCAAAACTAACCAAATGACTCCTCCCACCATATTATGATGTTGCCCAAGTTTTGGGCTCGATCCGAAATCAATAGGTGTGAGAAATTGGACAATTCAAGTTCAACGGCAGTTCGTTCCTAATTGGAGTGGTCGGTGTATTCCACTCTTCTGGCGATTGGATTTCACTCAAAACTCACCAAATGACTCCTCCCTCCATGTTATGATGTTGCACAAGTTTTGGGCTCGATCTGAAATCAATAGGTGTTCCAAATTGGACAATTCAAGTTCAACTGCAGTTCGTTCCTAATTGGGGTGGTTGGTGTATTCCATACTTCTAGCGATTGGATTTCACTCAAAACTCACCAAATGACTCCTCCCACCATATTATGATGTTGCCCAAGTTTGGGGCTCGATCCGAAATCAATCGGTGTTCCAAATTGGAAAATTCAAGTATAACGGCAGTTCGTTCATAACTGGTGTGGTTGGTGTATTCCATACTTCTAGCGATTGGATTTCACTCAAAACTCACCAAATGACTCCCACCATATTATGATGTTGTCCAAGTTTTGGGCTCGATCCGAAATCAATAGGTGTTCCAAAGTGGTAAATTCAAGTATAACGGCAGTTCGTTCATAACTGGAGTGGTTGGTTTATTCCATACTTCTTGCGATTGGATTTCACTCAAAACCCACCAAATGAATCCTCCCACCATATTATGATGTTGCCCAAGTTTTGGGCTCGATCCGAAATCAATAGGTGTGAGAAATTGGTCAATTTAGTTTCAACGAAAGTTCGTTCCTAATTGGAGTGGTTGGTGTATTCCATACTTCTAGCGATTGGATTTCACTCAAAACTCACCAAATGACTCCTCCCACCATATTATGATGTTACCCAAGTTTTGGGTTTGATCCAAAATCAATAGGTGTTCCAAACTGGACAATTCAAGTTCAACGACAGTTCGTTCCTAACTGGAGTGGGTGGTGTATTCCATACTTCTAGCGATTGGATTTCACTCAAAACTCACCAAATGACTCCTCCCACCATATTATGATGTTGCCCAAGTTTTGGGCTCGTTCCGAAATCAATAGGTGTGAGAAATTGGACAATTCAAGTTCAACGGCAGTTCGTTCCTAATTGGAGTGGTTGGTGTATTCCATACTTCTAGAGATTGGATTTCACTCAAAACTCAACAAATGACTCCTCCCACCATATTATGATGTTGCCCAAGTTTGGGGCTCGATCTGAAATCAATAGGTTTGAGAAATTGGACAATTCAAGTTCAACGACAGTTCGTTCCTAATTGGAGTGGTTGGTGTATTCCTTACTTCTAGCGATTGGATTTCACTCAAAACTCACCAAATGACTCCTCCCACCATATTATGACATTGCCCAAGTTTTAGGCTCGATCCGAAATCAATAGGTTTTCCAAATTGGACAATTCAAGTTCAACGGCAGTTCCTTCCTAATTGCAGTGGTTGGTGTATTCCATACTTCTAGCGATTGGATTTCACTCAAAACTCACCAAATGACTCCTCCCACCATATTATGATGTTGCCCAAGTTTTGGGATCGATCCGAAATCAATAGGTGTGAGAAATTGGACAATAAAAGTTCAACGGCAGTTCGTTCCGAATTGGAGTGGATGGTGTATTCCATACTTCTAGCGATTGGATTTCACTTAAAACTCACCAAATGACTCCTCCCACCATATTATGATGTTGGACAAGTTTGGGGTTCGATCCGAAATCAATAGGTGTTAGAAATTGGACAATTCAAGTTCAATGGCAGTTCGATCCAAATGGGAGTGGTTGGTGTATTCCATACTTTTAGCGATTGGATTTCACTCAAAACTCACCAAATGACTCCTCCCACCATATTATGAGGTTGCCCAAGTTTGGGGCTCGATCCGAAATCAATAGGTGTGAGAAATTGGACACTTCAAGTTCAACGGCAGTTCGTTCCTAATGGGAGTGGTTGGTGTATTCCATACTTCTAGCGATTGGATTTCACTGAAAACTCACCAAATGACTCCTCCCACCATATTATGATGTAGCCCAAGTTTTTGGCTCGATCCGAAATCAATAGGTGTTACAAATTCGACAATTCAAGTTCAACGGCAGTTCGTTCCTAACTGGAGTGGTTGGTGTATTCCATACTTCTAGCGATTGGATTTCACTCAAAACTAACCACATGACTCCTCCCACCATATTATGATGTTACCCAAGTTTTGGGCTCGTTCCGAAATCAATTGGTGTTCGAAATTGGACAATTCAAGTTCAACGGCAGTTCGTTCCTAATTGGAGTGGTTGGTGTTTTCCATAATTCTAGCGATTGGATTTCACTCACAACTCACCAAATGACTCCTCCCACCATATTAAGATGTTGCCCAAGTTTTGGGCTCGTTCCGAAATCAATAGGTGTGAGAAATTGGACAATTCAAGTTCAACGGCAGTTCGTTCCTAATTGGAGTGGTTGGTGTATTCCATACTTCTAGAGATTGGATTTCACTCAAAACTAAACAAATGACTCCTCCCACCATATTATGATGTTGCCCAAGTTTTGGGCTCGTTCCGAAATCAATAGGTGTGAGAAATTGGACAATTCAAGTTCAACGGCAGTTCGTTCCGAATTGGAGTGGTTGGTGTATTCCATACTTCTAGCGATTGGATTTCACTCAAAACTCACCAAATGACTCCTCCCACCATATTATGATGTTGGCCAAGTTTTGGGCTCGATCTGAAATCAAAAGGTGTGAGAAATTGGACAATTCAAGTTCAACGGCAGTTCGTTCCTAATTGGTGTAGTTGGTGTATTCCATACTTCTAGCGATTGGATTTCACTCCAAACCCACCAAATGACTCCTCCCACCATATTATGATGTTGCCCAAGTTTTGGCCTCGATCCGAAATCAATAGGTCTTCCAAATTGGACAATTCAAGTTCAACGGCAGTTCGTTCCTAATTGGAGTGGTTGGTGTATTCCATACTTCTGGCGATTGGATTTCACTCAAAACTCACCAAATGACTCCTCCCACCATATTATGATGTTGCCCAAGTTTTGGGCTCGATCTGAATTCAAAAGGTGTGAGAAATTGGACAATTCAAGTTCAACAGCAGTTCGTTCCTAATTGGAGTGGTTGGTGTATTCAAAACTTCTAGCGATTGGATTTCAGTCAAAACTCACCAAATGACTCCTTCCACCATATTATGATGTTGCCCAAGTTTTGGCCTAGATCCGAAATCAATAGGTCTTCCAAATTGGACAATTCAAGTTCAACGACAGTTCGTTCCTAATTGGAGTGGTTGGTGTATTCCATACTTCTAGCGATTGGATTTCACTCAAAACTCACCAAATGACTCCTCCCACCATATTTTGTTGTTGCCCAAGTTTTGGGCCCAATCCGAAATCAATAGGTGTTCCAAATTGGAAAATTCAAGTTCTACGGCAGTTCGTTCCTAATTTGAGTGGTTGGTGTATTCCATACTTCTAGCGATTGGATTTCACTGAAAACTCACCAAATGACTCCTCCCACCATATTATGATGTTGCGCAAGTTTGGGGCTCGATCCGAAATCAATAGGTGTGAGAAATTGGACAATTCAAGTTGAACGGAAGTTCGTTCCTAATTGAAGTGGTTGGTGAATTCCATACTTCTAGCGATTGGATTTCACTCAAAACTCACCAAATGACTCCTCCCACCATATTATGATGTTGCCAAGTTTTGGGCTCGATCCGAAATCAATAGGTGTGAGAAATTGGTCAATTCAATTTCAACCGCATTTGGTTCCTAATTGGAGTGGTTTGTGTATTCCATACTTCTAGCGATTGGATTTCACTCAAAACTCACCAAATGACTGCTCCCACCATATTATGACGTTGCCCAAGTTTTGGGCTCGATCCGAAATCAATAGGTGTTCCAAATTGGACAATTCAAGTTCAACGGCAATTCGTTCCTAATTGGAGTGGTTGGTGTATTCCATACTTCTAGCGATTGGATTTCACTCAAAACACACCAAATGACTCCTCCCACCATATTATGATGTTGCCCAAGTTTTGGGCTCGATCCGAAATCAATAGGTGTGAGAAATTGGTCAATTCAAGTTGAACGGAAGTTCGTTCCTAATTCGAGTGGTTGGTGAATTCCATACTTCTAGCGATTGGATTTCACTCAAAACTCACCAAGTGACTCCTCCCACCATATTATGATGTTGCCCAAGTTTTGGGCTCGATCCGAAATCAATAGGTGTTCCAAATTGGACAATTCAAGTTCAACGGCAGTTCGTTCCTAATTGGAGTGGTTGGTGTATTCCATACTTCTAGCGATTGGATTTCACTCAAAACTCACCAAATGACTCCTCCCACCATATTATGATGTTGCCCAAGTTTTGGGCTCGATCCGAAATTGATAGGTGTTCCAAACTGGACAATTCAAGTTCAACGGCAGTTCGTTCCTAATTGGAGTGGTTGGTGTATTCCATACTTCAAGAGATTGGATTTCACTCAAAACTCACCAAATGACTCCTCCCAACGTATTATGATCTTGCCCGAGTTTTGGGCTCGATACGAAATCAATAGGTGTGAGAAATTGGACAATTCAAGTTCAACGGCAGTTCGTTCCTAATTGGAGTGGTTGGTGTATTCCATACTTGTAGCGATTAGATTTCACTCAAAACTAACCAAATCACTCCTCCGGCCATATTATGGTGTTGCCCAAGTTTTGGGCTCCATCCGAAATCAATAGGTGTGACAAATTGGACAATTCAAGTTCAACGGCAGTTCGTTCCTAATTGGAGTGGTTGGTGTGTTCCATACTTCTAGCGATTGGATTTCACTCAAAACTCACCAAATGACTCCCACCATATTATGATGTTGCCCAAATTTTGGGCTCGATTCGAAATCAATAGGTGTTCCAAATCGGAAAATTCAAGTATAACGGCTGTTCGTTCCTAACTGGAGTGGTTGGTGTATTCCATACTTCTAGCGATTGGATTTTACTCAAAACACACCAAATGACTCCTCCCACCATATTATGATGTTGCCCAAGTTTTGGGCTCGATCCGAAATAAATAGGTGTGAGAAATTGGACAATTCAAGTTGAACGGAAGTTCGTTCCTAATTGAAGTGGTTGGTGAATTCCATACTTCTAGCGATTGGATTTCACTCAAAACTCACCAAATGACTCCTCCCACCATATTATGATGTTGCCAAGTTTTGGGCTCGATCCGAAATCAATAGGTGTGAGAAATTGGTTAATTCAATTTCAACCGCATTTGGTTCCTAATTGGAGTGGTTTGTGTATTCCATACTTCTAGCGATTGGATTTCACTCAAAACTCACCAAATGACTGCTCCCACCATATTATGACGTTGCCCAAGTTTTGGGCTCGATCCGAAATCAATAGGTGTTCCAAATTGGACAATTCAAGTTCAACGGCAATTCGTTCCTAATTGGAGTGGTTGGTGTATTCCATACTTCTAGCGATTGGATTTCACTCAAAACACACCAAATGACTCCTCCCACCATATTATGATGTTGCCCAAGTTTTGGGCTCGATCCGAAATCAATAGGTGTGAGAAATTGGTCAATTCAAGTTGAACGGAAGTTCGTTCCTAATTCGAGTGGTTGGTGAATTCCATACTTCTAACGATTGGATTTCACTCAAAACTCACCAAGTGACTCCTCCCACCATATTATGATGTTGCCCAAGTTTTGGGCTCGATCCGAAATCAATAGGTGTTCCAAATTGGACAATTCAAGTTCAACGGCAGTTCGTTCCTAATTGGAGTGGTTGGTGTATTCCATACTTCTAGCGATTGGATTTCACTCAAAACTCACCAAATGACTGCTCCCACCATACTATGACGTTGCCCAAGTTTTGGGCTCGATCCGAAATCAATAGGTGTTCCAAATTGGACAATTCAAGTTCAACGGCAGTTCGTTCCTAATTGGAGAGGTTGGTGTATTCCATACTTCTAGCGATTGGATTTCACTCAAAACGCACCAAATTACTCCTCCCACCATATTATGTTGTTGCCCAAGTTTTGGGCTCGATCCGAAATCAATTGGTGTGAGAAATTGGACAATTCAAGTTCAACGGCAGTTCGTTCCTAATTGGAGTGGTTGGTGTATTCCGTACTTCTAGCGATTGGATTTCACTCAAAATTCACCAAATGACTCCTCCAACCCTATTATGTTGTTGCCCAAGTTTTGGGCTCGATCCGAAATCAATAGGTGTTCCAAATTGGACAATTCAAGTTCAACGACAGTTCTTTCCTAATTGGAGTGGTTGGTGTATTCCATACTTCTAGCAATTGGATTTCACTCAAAACTCACCAAATGACTCCTCCCAGCATATTATGATGTTGCCCAAGTTTTGGGCTCGATCCGAAATCAATAGGTGTGAGAAATTGGTCAATTCAATTTCAACCGCATTTCGTTCCTAATTGGAGTGGTTGGTGTATTCCATACTTCTAGCGATTGGATTTCACTCAAAACTCACCAAATGACTCCTCCCACCATATTATGACGTTGCCCAAGTTTTGGGCTCGATCCGAAATCAATAGGTGTTCCAAATTGGACAATTCAAGTTCAACGGCAGTTCGTTCCTAATTGGAGTGGTTGGTGTATTCCATACTTCTAGCGATTGGATTTTACTCGAAACTCACCAAATGACTCCTCCCACCATATTATGATGTTGCCCAAGTTTTGGGCTTGATCCGAAATCAATGGGTGTGAGAATTTGGACAATTCAAGTTCAACGGCAGGTCGTTCCTAATTGGAGTGGTTGGTGTATTCCATACTTCTAGCGATTGGATTTCACTCAAAACTCACCAAATGACTCCTCCCACCGTATTATGATGTTGCCCAAGTTTTGGGCTCGATCCGAAATCAATAGGTGTGAGAAATTGGGCAATTCAAGTTCAACGGCAGTTCGTTCCTAATTGTAGTGGTTGGTGTATTCCACACTTCTAGCGATTGGATTTCACTCAAAACTCACCGAATGACTCCTCCCACCATATTATGATGTTGCCCAAGTTTTGGGCTCGATCCGAAATCAATAGGGGTTCCAAATTGGAAAATTCAAGTTCAACGGCAGTTCGTTCCTAATTGGAGTGGTTGGTGAATTCCATACTTCTAGCGATTGGATTTCACTCAAAACTCACCAAATGACTCCTCCCACCATATTATGATGTTGCCCAAGTTTTGGGCTCGATCCGAAATCAATAGGTGTTCCAAATTGGACAATACAAGTTCAACGGCAGTTCGTTCCTAATTGGAGTGGTTGGTGTATTCCATACTTCTAGCGATTGGATTTCACTCAAAACTCACCAAATGACTCCTCCAACTATATTATGATGTTGCCCAAGTTTTGGGCTCGATCCGAAATCAATAGGTGTTCAAAATTTGACAATTCAAGTTGAACGGCAGTTCGTTCCTAATTGGAGTGGTTGGTGTATTCCATACTTCTAGCGATTGGATTTCACTCAAAACTCACCAAATGACTACTCCCACCATATTATGATGTTGCCCAAGTTTTGGGATCGATCCGAAATCTATAGGTGTGAGAAACTGGTAAATTCAATTTCAACGACTGTTCGTTCCTAATTGGAGTGGTTGGTGTATTCCATACTTTTAGCGATTGGATTTCACTCAAAACTCTCCAAATGACTCCTCCCACCATATTATGATGTTGCCCAGGTTTGGGGCTCGATCCGAAATCAATATGTGTGAGAAATTTGACAATTGAAGTTCAACGGCAGTTCGTTCCTAATTGCAGTGGTTTGTGTATTCCATGTTTCTAGCGACTGGATTTCTCTCAAAACTCACCAAATGACTCCTCCCACCATATTATGATTTTGCTCAAGTTTTGGGCTCGATCCGAAATCAATAGGTGTTCCAAATTGGACAATTCAAGTTCAACGGCAGTTCGTTCCTAATTGGAGTGGTTGGTGTATTCCATACTTCTAGCGATTAGATTTCACTCAAAACTAACCAAATGACTCCTCCGACCATATTATGATGTTGCCCGTGTTTTGGGCTCGATCCGAAATCAAAGGTGTGAGAAATTGGACAATTCAAGTTCAACGTCAGTTCGTTGCTAATTGGAGTGGTTGGTGTATTCCTCACTTCAAGCGATTGGATTTTACTCAAAACTCACCAAATGACTCCTCCCACCATATTATGATGATGCCCAAGTTTTGGGCTCGATCCGAAATCAATAGGTGTGAGAAATTGGACAATTCAAGTTCAACGGCAGGTCGTTCCTAACTGGAGTGGTGTATTCCGTACTTCTAGCGATTGGATTTCACTCAAAACTCTCCAAATGACTCCTCCCACCATATTATGATGTTACCCAAGTTTTGGGCTCGATCCGAAATCAATAGGTGTGAGAAATTGGGCAATTCAAATTCAACGGCAGTTCGTTCCTAATTGTAGTGGTTGGTGTATTCCAAACTTCTAGCGATTGGATTTCACTCCAAACTCACCAAATGACTCCTCCCACCATATTATGATGTTGCCCAAGTTTTGGGCTTGATTCGAAATCAATGGGTGTGAGAAATTGGACAATTCAAGTTCAACGGCAGTTCGTTCCTAATTGGAGTGGTGGTGTATTCCATACGTCAAGCGATTGGATTTCACTCAAAACTCACGAAATGACTCCTCCCCCCATGTTATGATGTTGCCCAAGTTTTGGGCTCGATCCGAAATCAATAGGTGTGAGAAATTGGACAATTCAAGTTCAACGGCAGTTCGTTCCTAATTGAAGTGGTTGGTGTATTCCATACTTCTACCGATTGGATTTCACTCAAAACTCACCAAATGACTCCTCCCACCATATTATGATGTTGCCCAGGTTTTGGGCTCGATCCGAAATCAATAGGTGTTCCAAATTGGACAATTCAAGTTCAACGGCAGTTCGTTCCTAATTGGAGTGGTTGGTGTATTCCATACTTCTAGCGATTAGATTTCACTCAAAACTAACCAAATGACTCCTCCGACCATATTATGGTGTTGCCCAAGTTTTGGGCTCCATCCGAAATCAATAGGTGTGACAAATTGGACAATTCATGTTCAACGGCAGTTCGTTCCTAATTGGAGTGGTTGATGTATTCCATACTTCTAGCGATTGGATTTCACTCAAAACTCACCAAATGACTCCTCCCACCATATTATGATGTTGCCCAAGTTTTGGGCTCGATCAGAATTCAATACGTGTGAGAAATTGGACAATTCAATTTCAACGGCAGTTCGTTCCTAATTGGAGTGGTTGGTGTATTCCATACTTCTAGCGATTGGATTTCACTCAAAACTCACCAAATGACTCCTCCCACCATATTATGATGTTGCCCAAGTTCGGGGCTCGATCCGAAATCAATAGGTGCGAGAAATTGGACAATTCAAGTTCAACGGCATATCGTTCCTAATTGGAGCGGTTGGTGTATTCCATACTTCTAGCGATTGGATTTCCCTCAGAACTCACCAAATGACTCCTCCCACCATATTATGATGTTGGCCAAGTTTTGGGCTCGATCCGAAATCATTTGGTGTTCAAAATTGGACAATTCAAGTTCAACGGCAGTTCGTTCCTAATTGGAGTGGTTGGTGTATTCCATACTTCTAGCGATTGGATTTCACTCAAAACTCACCAAATGACTCCTCCCACCATATTATGATGTTGCCCGAGTTTTGGGCTCGATCTGAAATCAATAGGGGTCAGAAATTGGACAATTCAAGTGCATTGGCAGTTCGTTCCTAATTGGAGTGGTTGGTGTATTCCATACTTCTAGCGATTGGATTTCACTCAAAACTCACCAAATGACTCCTCCCACCATATTATGATGTTGGCCAAGTTTTGGGATCGATCCGAAATCATTTGGTGTGAGAAATTGGACAATTCAAGTTCAACGGCAGTTCGTTCCTAATTGGAGTGGTTGATGTATTCCATACTTCTAGCGATTGGATTTCACTCAAAACTCACCAAATGACTCCTCCCACCATATTATGATGTTGCCCAAGTTTTGGGCTCGATCAGAATTCAATACGTGTGAGAAATTGGACAATTCAATTTCAACGGCAGTTCGTTCCTAATTGGAGTGGTTGGTGTATTCCATACTTCTAGCGATTGGATTTCACTCAAAACTCACCAAATGACTCCTCCCACCATATTATGATGTTGCCCGAGTTTTGGGCTCGATCTGAAATCAATAGGGGTCAGAAATTGGACAATTCAAGTGCATTGGCACTTCGTTCCTAATTGGAGTGGTTGGTGTATTCCATACTTCTAGCGATTGGATTTCACTCCAAACTCACCAAATGACTCCTCCCACCATATTATGATATTGCCCAAGTTTGGGGCTTGATCCGAAATCAATGGGTGTGAGAAATTGGACAAATCAAGTTCAACGGCAGTTCGTTCCTAATTGGAGTGGTTGGTGTATTCCATACTTCTAGCGATTTGATTTCACTCAAAACTCACCAAATGACTCCTCCCACCATATTATGATGTTGCCCAGGTTTTGGGCTTGATCCGAAATAAATAGGTGTGAGAAATTGGACAATTCAAGTTCAACGGCAGTTCGTTCCTAATTGGAGTGGTTGGTGTATTCCATACTTCTAGCGATTGGATTTCACTCAAAACTCACCAAATGACTCCTCCCACCATATTATGATGTTGCCCAAGTTTTGGGCTCGATCCGAAATTGATAGGTGTTCCAAACTGGACAATTCAAGTTCAACGGCAGTTCGTTCCTAATTGGAGTGGTTGGTGTATTCCATACTTCAAGAGATTGGATTTCACTCAAAACTCACCAAATGACTCCTCCCAACGTATTATGATCTTGCCCGAGTTTTGGGCTCGATACGAAATCAATAGGTGTGAGAAATTGGACAATTCAAGTTCAACGGCAGTTCGTTCCTAATTGGAGTGGTTGGTGTATTCCATACTTCTAGCGATTAGATTTCACTCAAAACTAACCAAATCACTCCTCCGGCCATATTATGGTGTTGCCCAAGTTTTGGGCTCCATCCGAAATCAATAGGTGTGACAAATTGGACAATTCAAGTTCAACGGCAGTTCGTTCCTAATTGGAGTGGTTGGTGTGTTCCATACTTCTAGCGATTGGATTTCACTCAAAACTCACCAAATGACTCCCACCATATTATGATGTTGCCCAAATTTTGGGCTCGATCCGAAATCAATAGGTGTTCCAAATCGGAAAATTCAAGTATAACGGCTGTTCGTTCCTAACTGGAGTGGTTGGTGTATTCCATACTTCTAGCGATTGGATTTTACTCAAAACACACCAAATGACTCCTCCCACCATATTATGATGTTGCCCAAGTTTTGGGCTCGATCCGAAATAAATAGGTGTGAGAAATTGGACAATTCAAGTTCAATGGCAGTTCGTTCCTAATTGGAGTGGTTGGTGTATTCCATACTTCTAGCGACTGGATTTCTCTCAAAATTCACCAAATGAGTCCTCCCACCATATTATGATGTTGCCCAAGTTTTGGGCTTGATCCGAAATCAATAGGTGTTCCAAATTGGACAATTCAAGTTCAACGGCAGTTCGTTCCTAATTGGAGTGGTTGGTGTATTCCATACTTCTAGCGATTGGATTTCACTCAAAACTCACCAAATGACTCCCACCATATTATGATGTTGCCCAAATTTTGGGCTCGATCCGAAATCAATAGGTGTTCCAAATCGGAAAATTCAAGTATAACGGCAGTTCGTTCCTAACTGGAGTGGTTGGTGTATTCCATACTTCTAGCGATTGGATTTTACTCAAAACTCACCAAATGACTCCCCATACCATATTATGATGTTGCCCAAGTTTTGGGCTCGATCTGAAATCAATAGGTGTGAGAAATTGGACAATTCAAGTTCAACGGCAGTTCGTTCCTAATTGGAGTGGTTGGTGTATTCCATACTTCTAGCGACTGGATTTCACTAAAAACTCACCAAATGACTCCTCCCACCAAATTATGACATTCCCCAAGTTTTAGGCTCGATCCGAAATCAATAGGTTTTCCAAATTGGACAATTCAAGTTCAACGGCAGTTCGTTCCTAATTGGAGTGGTTGGTGTATTCCATACTTCTAGCGATTGGATTTTACTCAAAACTCAACTAATGACTCCTCCCACCGTATTATGATGTTGCCCAAGTTTTGAGCTCGATCCGAAATCAATAGGTGTTCCAAATTGGACAATTCAAGTTCAACGGCAGTTCGTTCCTAATTGGAGTGGTTGGTGTATTCCATACTTCTAGCGATTGGATTTCACTCAAAACTCACCAAATGACTCCTCCCACCATATTATGATGTTGCCCAAGTTTGGGGCTCGATCCGAAATCAATAGGTTTGAGAAATTGGACAATTCAAGTTCAACGGCAGTTCATTCCTAATTGGAGTGGTTGGTGTATTCCATACTTCTAGCGATTGGATTTCACTCAAAACTCACCAAATGACTCCTCCCGCCATATTATGATGTTTCACAAGTTTGGGGTTCGATCCGAAATCGATCGGTGTGAGAAATTGGACAATTCAAGTTCAACGGCAGTTCGTTCCTAATGGGAGTGGTTGGCGTATTCCATACTTCTAGCGGTTGGATTTCACTCCAAACTCACCAAATGACTCCTCCCACCATATTACAATGTTGCCCAAGTTTTGGACTCGATCCGAAATCAATAGGTGTGACAAATTGGACAATTCAAGTTCAACGGCAGTTCGTTCCTAATGGGAGTGGTTGGTGTATTCCATACTTCTAGCGATTGGATTTCACTCAAAACTCACCAAATGACTCCTCCCACCATATTATGATGTTGCCCAAGTTTTGGGCTCGATTCGAAATCAATTGGAGTGAGAAATTGGTCAATTCAATTTCAACGGCATTTCGTTCCTAATTGGAGTGGTTGGTGTATTCCATCCTTCTAGCGATTGGATTTCACTCAAAACTCACCAAATGACTCCTCCCACCATATTATGATGTTGCCCAAGTTTTGGTCTCGATCCGAAATCAATAGGTGTGAGAAATTGGACTGTTCAAGTTCAGCGGCAGTTCGTTCCTAATTGGAGTGGTTGCTGTATTCCATAATTCTAGCGATTGGATTTCACTCAAAACACACCAAATGACTCCTCCCACCATATTATGATGTTGCCCAAGTTTTGGGCTCGATCCGAAATCAATAGGTGTTCCAAATTGGACAATTCAAGTTCAACGGCAGTTCGTTCCTAACTGGAGTGGTTGGTGTATTCCATACTTCTAGCGATTGGATTTTACTCAAAACTCACCAAATGACTCCCCACGCCATATTATGATGTTGCCCAAGTTTTGGGGTTCGATCCGAAATCAATAGGTGTGAGAAATTGGTCAATTCAATTTCAACTACAGTTTGTTCCTAATCGGAGAAGTTGTTGTATTCCATACTTCTAGGGATTGGATTCCACTCAAAACTAACCAAATGACTCCTCCCACCATATTATGATGTTGCCCAAGTTTTGGACACGATCCGAAATCAATAGGTCTTCCAAATTTGACAATTAGAGTTCAACGGCAGTTCGTTCCTAATTGGAGTGGTTGGTGTATTCCATACTTCTAGCGATTGGATTTCACTCAAAACTCACCAAATGACTCCTCCCACCATATTATGATTGTGCCCAAGATTTGGGCTCGATCCGAAATCAATAGGTGTTCCAAATTGGACAATTCAAGTTCAACGGCAGTTCGTTCCTAATTGGAGTGGTTGGTGTATTCCATACTTCTAGCGATTGGATTTCACTCAAAACTCACCAAATGACTTCTCCCACCATATTATGATGTTGCCCAAGTTTTGGGCTCGATCCGAAATCAATAGGAATGAGAAATTGGTCAATTCAATTTCAACGGCATTTCGTTCCTAATTGGAGTGGTTGGTGTATTCCATACTTCTAGCGATTGGATTTCACTCAAAACTCACCAAATGACTCCTCCCACCATATTATGATGTTGCCCAAGTTTTGGGCTCGATTCGAAATCAATTGGAGTGAGAAATTGGTCAATTCAATTTCAACGGCATTTCGTTCCTAATTGGAGTGGTTGGTGTATTCCATCCTTCTAGCGATTGGATTTCACTCAAAACTCACCAAATGACTCCTCCCACCAGATTATGATGTTGCCCAAGTTTTGGGCTCGATCCGAAATCAATAGGTGTGAGAAATTGGACAATTGAAGTTGAACGGAAGTTCGTTCCAAATTGGAGTGGTTGCTGTATTCCACACTTCTAGCGATTGGATTTCACTCAAAACTCTCCAAATGACTCCTTCCACCATATTATGATGTTGCCCAAGTTTTGGGATCGAGCCGAAATCAATAGGTGTTCCAAATTGGACAATTCAAGTTCAACGGCAGTTCGTTCCAAATTGGAGTGGTTGCTGTATTCCACACTTCTAGCGATTGGATTTCACTCAAAACTCTCCAAATGACTCCTTCCACCATATTATGATGTTGCCCAAGTTTTGGGATCGAGCCGAAATCAATAGGTGTGAGAAATTGGACAATTCAAGTTCAACGGCAGTTCGTTCCTGATTGGAGTGGTTGGTGTATTCCATACTTCTAGCGATTGGATTTCACTCAAAACTCACCAAATGACTCCTCCCACCATATTATGATGTTGCCCAAGTTTTGGGCTCGATCCGAAATCAATAGGTGTGAGAAATTGGACAATTCAAGTTCAACGGCAGTTCGTTCCTAATTGGAGTGGTTGGTGTATTCCATACTTCTAGCGATTGGATTTCACTCAAAACTCACCAAATGACACCTCCCACCATATTATGATGTTGCCCAAGTTTTGGGCTCGATCCGAAATCAATAGGTGTGAGAAATTGGACAATTGAAGTTCAACGGCAGTTCGTTCCAAATTGGAGTGGTTGCTGTATTCCATACTTCTAGCGATTGGATTTCACTCAAAACTCTCCAAATGACTCCTCCCACCATATTATGATGTTGCCCAAGATTTGGGCTCCATCCGAATTCAATAGGTGTGAGAAATTGGACAATTGAAGTTCAACGAAAGTTCGTTCCTAATTGGAGTGGTTGGTGTATTCCATAGTTCTAGCGATTGGATTTCACTCAAAACTCACCAAATGACTCCTCCCACCATATTGTGATGTAGCCAAAAGTTTTGGGCTCGATCCGAAATCAATAGGTGTGAGAAATTGGACAATTCAAGTTCAACGGCAGTTCGTTCCTAATTGGAGTGCTTGGTGTATTCCTTACTTCAAGCGATTGGATTTCACTCAAAACTCACCAAATGACTCCTCCCACCATATTATGATGTAGCCCAAGTTTCGGGCTCCATCCGAAATCAATAGGTGTGAGAATTTGGACAATTCAAGTTCAACGGCAGTTCATTCCTAATCGGAGTGGTTGCTGTATTCCATACTTCTAGCGATTGGATTTCACTCAAAACTCACCAAATGACTCCTCCCACCATAATACGATGTTGCCCAAGTTTTGGGCTCGATCCGAATTCAATAGGTGTGAGAAATTGGACAATTGAAGTTCAACGGAAGTTCGTTCCTAATTGGAGTGGTTGGTGTATTCCACAGTTCTAGCGATTGGATTTCACTCAAAACTCACCAAATGACTCCTCCCACCATATTGTGATATAGCCAAAAGTTTGGGGCTCGATCCGAAATCAATAGGTGTGAGAAATTGTACAATTCAAGTGCAACGGCAGTTCGTTCCTAATTGGAGTGCTTGGTGTATTCCTTACTTCTAGCGATTGGATTTCACTCAAAACTTACAAAATGCCTCCTCCCACCATGTTATGATGTAGCCCAAGTTTCGGGCTCGATCCCAAATCAATAGGTGTGAGAAATTGGACAATTCAAGTTCAACGGCAGTTCGTTCCTAATTGGAGTGGTTGGTGTATTCCATACTTCTAACGATTGGATTTCACTCAAAACACACCAAATGACTCCTCCCACCATATTATGATGTTGCCCAAGTTTTGGGCTCGATCCGAATTTAATAGGTGTGAGAAATTGGACAATTGAAGTTCAACGGAAGTTCGTTCCTAATTGGAGTGGTTGGTGTATTCCATAGTTCTAGCGATTGCATTTCACTCAAAACTCACCAAATGACTCCTCCCACCATATTGTGATGTAGCCAAAAGTTTGGGGCTCGATCCGAAATCAATAGGTGTGAGAAATTGGACAATTCAAGTTTAACGGCAATTCGTTCCTAATGGGAGTGGTTGGTGTATTCCATAGTTCTAGCGATTGGATTTCACTGAAAACTCACCAAATGACACCTCCCACCATATTATGATGTAGCCAAAAGTTTTGGGCTCGATCCGAAATCAATAGATGTGCGAAATTGGACAATTCAAGTTCAACGGCAGTTCGTTCCTAATTGGAGTGGTTGGTGGCGATTGGATTTCACTCAAAACTCACCAAATGACTCCTCCCACCACATTATGATGTTGCCCAAGTTTTGGGCTCGATTCGAAATTAATAGGTGTTCCAAATTGGACAATTCAAGTTCAACGGCAGTTCATTCCTAATTGGAGTGGTTGGTGTATTCCATACTTCTAGCGATTGGATTTCACTCAAAACTCACCAAATGACTCCTCCCACCATATTATGAGGATGCCCAAGTTTTGGGCTCGATCCGAAATCAATAGGTGTTCCAAATTGGACAATTCAAGTTCAACGGCAGTTCGTTCCTAATTGGAGTGGTTGGTGTATTCCATACATCTAGCGATTGGATTTCACTCAAAACTCTCCAAATGACTCCTCCCACCGTATTATCATGTTTCCCAAGTTATGGGCTCGATTCGAAATCAATAGGTGTGAGAAATTGGACAATTCAAGTTCAACGGCAGTTCGTTCCAAATTGGAGTGGTTCTAGTATTCCATACTTCTAGCAATTGGATTTCACATAAAACTCACCAAATGACTCCTCCCACCATATTATGATGTTGCCCAAGTTTTGGGCTCGATCCGAAATCAATGGGTGTTCCAAATTGGACAATTCAAGTTCAACGGCTGTTCGTTCCTAATTGGAGTGGTTGGTGTATTCCATACTTCTAGCGATTGGATTTCACTCAAAACTCACCAAATGACTCCTCCCACCATATTATGATGTTGCCCAAGTTTTGGGCTCGATCCGAAATCAATAGGTGTGAGAAATTGGACAATTCAAGTTCAACGGCAGTTCGTTCCTAATTGGAGTGGTTGGTGTATTCCATACTTCTAGCGATTGGATTTCACTCAAAACTCACCAAATGACTCCTCCCACCACATTATCGTGTTGCCCAAGTTTTGGGCTCGATCCGAAATCAATTGGTGTGAGAAATTGGACAATTCAAGTTCAACGGCAGTTCGTTCCTAATTGGAGTGGTTGGTGTATTCCATACTTCTAGTGATTGGATTTCTCTCAAAACTCACCAAATGACTCCTCCCACCATATTATGATGTTGCCCAGGTTTTGGGCTCGATCAGAAATCAATACGTGTGAGAAATTGGACATTTTAATTTCAACGGCAATTCGTTCCTAGTTGGAGTGGTTGGTGTATTCCATACTTCTAGCGATTGGATTTCACTCAAAACTCACCAAATGACTCCTCCCACCATATAATGATGTTGCCCAAGTTTTGGACTCGATCCGAAATCAATAGGTGTTCCAAATTGGACAATTCAAGTTCAACGGCAGTTCGTTCCTAATTGGAGTGGTTGGTGTATTCCATACTTCTAGCGCTTGGATTTCATTCAAAACTCACCAAATGACTCTTCCCACCATATTATGACGTTGCCCAACTTTTGGGCTCGATCCGAAATCAATAGGTGTTCCAAATTGGACAATTCAAGTTCAACGGCAGTTCGTTCCTAATGGGATTGGTTGGTGTATTCCATACTTCTAGAGATTGGATTTCACTCAAAACTCACCAAATGACTCCTCCCACCATATTACGATGTTGCCCAAGTTTTGGGCTCGATCCGAAATCAATAGGTGTTCCAAATTGGACAATTCAAGTTCAACGGCAGTTCGTTCCAAATTGGAGTGGTTGGTGTATTCCATACTTCTAGCGATTGGATTTCACTCAAAACCCACCAAATGACTCCTCCCACTATATTATGATGTTGCCCAAGTTTTGGACTCGATCCGAAATCAATTGGTGTGAGAAATTGGTCAATTCAATTTCAAGGACAATTCGTTCCTAATTGGAGTGGTTGGTGTATTCCATACTTCTAGCGATTGGATTTCACTCAAAACTCACCAAATGACTCCTCCCACCATATTATGATGTTGAACCAAGTTTTGGGCTCGATCTGAAATCAATAGGTGTTCCAGATTGGACAATTCAAGTTCAACGGCAGTTCGTTCCAAATTGGAGTGGTTTGTGTATTCCATACTTCTAGCGATTGGATTTCACTCAAAACTCACCAAATGACTCCTCCGACCATATTATGATGTTGCCTAAGTTTTGGGCTCGATCCGAAATCAATTGGTGTTCCAAATTAGACAATTCAAGTTCAACGGCAGTTCGTTCCTAATTGGAGTGGTTGGTGTATTCCACACTTCTAGCGATTGGATTTCACTCATAACTAACCAAATGACTCCTACCACCATATTATGATGTTGCCCAAGTTTTGGGCTTGATCCGAAATCAATAGGTGTGAGAAATTGGACAATTCAATTTCAACTGCAGCTCGTTCCTAATTGGAGTGGTTGGTGTATTCCATACTTCTAGCGATTGGATTTCACTCAAAACTAACCAAATGACTCCTCCCACCATATTATGATGTTGCCCAAGTTTTAGGCTTGATCAGAAATCAATACGTGTGAGAAATTGGACATTTCAATTTCAACGGCAATTCGTTCCTAATTGGAGTGGTTGGTGTATTCCATACTTCTAGCGATTGGATTTCTCTCAAAACTCACCAATTGACTCCTCCCACCATATTATGATGTTGCCCAAGTTTTGGGCTCGATCAGAAATCAATACGTGTGAGAAATTGGACATTTTAATTTCAACGGCAATTCGTTCCTAGTTGGAGTGGTTGGTGTATTCCATACTTCTAGCGATTGGATTTCACTCAAAACTCACCAAATGACTCCTCCCACCATATTATGATGTTGCCCAAGGTTTGGGCTCGATCCGAAATCAATAGGTGTGAGAAATTGGTCAATTCAATTTCAACGACAATTCGTTCCTAATTGGAGTGGTTGGTGTATTCCATACTTCTAGCGATTGGATTTCACTCAAAACTAACCAAATGACTCCTCCCACCATATTATGATGTTGAACCAAGTTTTGGGCTCGATCTGAAATCAATAGGTGTTCCAAATTGGACAATTCAAGTTCAACGGCAGTTCGTTCCAAATTGGAGTGGATGGTGTATTCCATACTTCTAGCGATCGGATTTCACTCAAAACTCACCAAATGACTCCTCCGACCATATTATGATGTTGCCTAAGTTTTGGGCTCGATCCGAAATCAATAGGTGTTCCAAATTAGATAATTCAAGTTCAACGGCAGTTCGTTCCTAATTGGAGTGGTTGGTGTATTCCGTATTTCTAGCGATTGGATTTCACTCAAAACTCACCAAATGACTCCTCCCACCATATTATCATGTTGCCAAAGTTTTGGGCTCGATCCGAAATCAATAGGTGTGAGAAATTGGACAATTCAAGTTCAACGGCAGTTCGTTCCTAATTGCAGTGGTTGGTGTATTCCATACTTCTAGCGATTGGATTTCTCTCAAAACTCACCAAATGACTCCTCCCACCATATTATGATGTTGCCCAAGTTTTTGGCTCGATCAGAAATCAATACGTGTGAGAAATTGGACATTTAAATTTCAACGGCAATTCGTTCCTAATTGGAGTGGTTGGTGTACTCCATACTTCTAGCGATTGGATTTCACTCAAAACTCCCCAAATGACTCCTCCCACCATATAATCATGTTGCCCAAGTTTTGGACTCGATCTGAAATCAATAGGTGTTCCAAATTGGACAATTCAAGTTCAGCGGCAGTTCATTCCTAATTGGAGTGGTTGGTGTATTCCATACTTCTAGCGATTGGATTTCACTCAAAACTCACCAAATGACTCCTCCCACCATATTATGACGTTGCCCAAGTTTTGGGCTCGATCCGAAATCAATAGGTGTTCCAAATTGGACAATTCAAGTTCAACGGCAGTTCGTTCCTAATTGGAGGAGTTGGTGTATTCCATACTTCTAGCGATTGGATTTCACTCAAAACTCACCAAATGACTCCTTTCACCATATTATGTTGTTGCCCAAGTTTTGGGCTCGATCCGAAATTAATAGGTGTTCCGAATTAGACAATTCAAGTTCAACGGCAGTTCGTTCCTAATGGGATTGGTTGGTGTATTCCATACATCTGGAGATTGGATTTCACTCAAAGCTCACCAAATGACTCCTCCCACCATATTATGATGTTGCCCAAGTTTTGGGCTCGATCCGAAATCAATAGGTGTTCCAAATTGGACAATTCAAGTTCAACGGCAGTTCGTTCCAAATTGGAGTGGTTGGTGTATTCCATACTTCTAGCGATTGGATTTCACTCAAAACTCACCAAATGACTCCTCCCACCATATTATCATGTTGCCAAAGTTTTGGGCTCGATCCGAAATCAATAGGTGTGAGAAATTGGACAATTCAAGTTCAACGGCAATTCGTTCCTAATTGCAGTGGTTGGTGTATTCCATACTTCTAGCGATTGGATTTCTCTCAAAACTCACCAAATGACTCCTCCCACCATATTATGATGTTGCCCAAGTTTTGGGCTCGATCAGAAATCAATACGTGTGAGAAATTGGACATTTCAATTTCAACGGCAATTCGTTCCTAATTGGAGTGGTTGGTGTATTCCATACTTCTAGCGATTGGATTTCTCTCAAAACTCACCAAATGACTCCTCCCACCATATTATGATGTTGCCCAAGTTTTGGGCTCGATCAGAAATCAATACGTGTGAGAAATTGGACATTTTAATTTCAACGGCAATTCGTTCCTAGTTGGAGTGGTTGGTGTATTCCATACTTCTAGCGATTGGATTTCACTCAAAACTCACCAAATGACTCCTCCCACCATATAATGATGTTGCCCAAGTTTTGGACTCGATCCGAAATCAATAGGTGTTCCAAATTGGACAATTCATGTTCAACGGCAGTTCGTTCCTAATTGGTGGAGTTGGTGTATTCCATACTTCTAGCGATTGGATTTCACTCAAAACTCACCAAATGACTCCTCCCACCATATTATGTTGTTGCCCAAGTTTTGGGCTCGATCCGAAATCAATAGGTGTTCTGAATTGGACAATTCAAGTTCAACGGCAGTTCGTTCCTAATGGGATTGGTTGGTGTATTCCATACTTCTAGAGATTGGATTTCACTCAAAGCTCACCAAATGACTCCTCCCACCATATTATGATGTTGCCCAAGTTTTGGGCTCGATCCGAAATCAATAGGTGTTCCAAATGGGACAATTCAAGTTCAACGGCAGTTCATTCCTACTTGGAGTGGTTGGTGTATTCCGTACTTCTAGCGATTGGATTTCACTCAAAACTCACCAAACGACTCCTCCCACCATATTATGATGTTGCCCAAGTTTTGGGCTCGATCCGAAATCAATAGGTGTGAGAAATTGGACAATTCAAGTTCAACGGCAGTTCGTTCCTAATTGGAGTGGTTGGTGTATTCCATACTTCTAGCGATTGGATTTCTCTCAAAAACTCACCAAATGACTCCTCCCACAATATTATGATGTTGCCCAAGTTTTGGGCTCGATCAGAAATCAATACGTGTGAGAAATTGGACATTTCAATTTCAACGGCAATTCGTTCCTAATTGGAGTGGTTGGTGTATTCCATACTTCTAGCGATTGGATTTCACTCAAAACTCACCAAACGACTCTTCCCACCATATTATGATGTTGCCCAAGTTTTGGGCTCGATCCGAAATCAATAGGTGTTCCAAATTGGACAATTCAAGTTCAACGGCAGTTCGTTCCTAATTGGAGGAGTTGGTGTATTCCATACTTCTAGCGATTGAATTTCACTCAAAACTCACCAAATGACTCCTCCCAACATATTATGTTGTTGCCCAAGTTTTGGGCTCGATCCGAAATCAATAGGTGTTCCGAATTGGACAATTCAAGTTCAACGGCAATTCGTTCCTAATGGGATTGGTTGGTGTATTCCATACTTCTAGAGATTGGATTTCACTCAAAACTCACCAAATGACTCCTCCCACCATATTATGATGTTGAACCAAGTTTTGGGCTCGATCAGAAATCAATAGGTGTGAGAAATTGGACAATTCAGGTTCAACGGCCGTTCGTTCCTAATTGGAGTGGTTGGTGTATTCCATACTTCTGGCGATTGGATTTCACTCAAAACTCACCAGATGACTCCTCCCACCATATTTTGTTGTTGCCCAAGTTTTGGGCTCGATCCGAAATCAATAGGTGTTCCAAATTGGACAATTCAAGTTCAACGGCAGTTCGTTCCTAATTGGAGTGGTTGGTGTATTCCATACTTCTAGCGATTGGATTTCACTCAAAACCCACCAAATGACTCCTCCCACCGTATTATGATGTTGCCCAAGTTTTGGGCTCAATCCAAATTCAATAGGTGTGAGAAATTGGTCAATTCAATTTCAACGACAGTTCTTTCCTAATTGGAGTGGTTGGTGTATTCCATACTTCTAGCGATTGGATTTCACTCAAAACTCACCAAATGACTCCTCCCACCACATTATGATGTTTCCCAAGTTTTGGGCTCGATCCGAAATCAATAGGTGTGAGAAATTGGTCAATTCAATTTCAACGACAATTCGTTCCTAATTGGAGTGGTTGGTGCATTCCATACCTCTAACGATTGGATTTCACTCAAAACTCACCAAATGACTCCTCCCACCATATTATGATGTTGCCCAAGTTTTGGGCTCGTTCCGAAATCAATAGGTGTTCCAAATTGGACAATTCAAGTTCAACGGCAGTTCGTTCCTAATTGGACTGGTTGGTGTATTCCATACTTCTAGCGATTGGATTTCACTCAAAACTCACCAAATGACTCTTCCCACCATATTATGATGTTGCCCAAGTTTTGGGCTCGATCCGAAATCAATAGGTGTTCCAAATTGGACAATTCAAGTTCAACGGCAGTTCGTTCCTAATTGGAGTGGTTGGTGTATTCCACACTTCTAGCGATTGGATTTCACTCAAAACTCACCAAATGACTCCTCCCACCATATTATGATGTTGAACCAAGTTTTGGGCTCGATCAGAAATCAATAGGTGTGAGAAATTGGACAATTCAAGTTCAACGGCCGTTCGTTCCTAATTGGAGTGGTTGGTGTATTCCATACTTCTGGCGATTGGATTTCACTCAAAACTCACCAGATGACTCCTCCCACCATATTTTGTTGTTGCCCAAGTTTTAGGCTCGATCCGAAATCAATAGGTGTTCCAAATTGGACAATTCAAGTTCAACGGCAGTTCGTTCCTAATTGGAGTGGTTGGTGTATTGCATACTTCTAGCTATTGGATTTCACTCAAAACTCACGATATGACGCCTCCCACCATATTATGATGTTTCCCAAGTTTTGGGCTCGATCCGAAATCAATAGGTGTGAGAAATTGGACAATTCAAGTTCAACGGCAGTTCGTTCCTAATTGCAGTGGTTGGTGTATTCCATACTTCTAGCGATTGGATTTCTCTCAAAACTCACCAAATGACTCCTCCCACCATATTATGATGTTGCCCAAGTTTTTGGCTCGATCAGAAATCAATACGTGTGAGAAATTGGACATTTCAATTTCAACGGCAATTCGTTCCTAATTGGAGTGGTTGGTGTACTCCATACTTCTAGCGATTGGATTTCACTCAAAACTCCCCAAATGACTCCTCCCACCATATAATCATGTTGCCCAAGTTTTGGACTCGATCTGAAATCAATAGGTGTTCCAAATTGGACAATTCAAGTTCAGCGGCAGTTCATTCCTAATTGGAGTGGTTGGTGTATTCCATACTTCTAGCGATTGGATTTCACTCAAAACTCACCAAATGACTCCTCCCACCATATTATGACGTTGCCCAAGTTTTGGGCTCGATCCGAAATCAATAGGTGTTCCAAATTGGACAATTCAAGTTCAACGGCAGTTCGTTCCTAATTGGAGGAGTTGGTGTATTCCATACTTCTAGCGATTGGATTTCACTCAAAACTCACCAAATGACTCCTCCCACCATATTATGTTGTTGCCCAAGTTTTGGGCTCGATCCGAAATTAATAGGTGTTCCGAATTAGACAATTCAAGTTCAACGGCAGTTCGTTCCTAATGGGATTGGTTGGTGTATTCCATACTTCTAGAGATTGGATTTCACTCAAAGCTCACCAAATGACTCCTCCCACCATATTATGATGTTGCCCATGTTTTGGGCTCGATCCGAAATCAATAGGTGTTCCAAATTGGACAATTCAAGTTCAACGGCAGTTCGTTCCAAATTGGAGTGGTTGGTGTATTCCATACTTCTAGCGATTGGATTTCACTCAAAACTCACCAAATGACTCCTCCCACCATATTATCATGTTGCCAATGTTTTGGGCTCGATCCGAAATCAATAGGTGTGAGAAATTGGACAATTCAAGTTCAACGGCAATTCGTTCCTAATTGCAGTGGTTGGTGTATTCCATACTTCTAGCGATTGGATTTCTCTCAAAACTCACCAAATGACTCCTCCCACCATATTATGATGTTGCCCAAGTTTTGGGCTCGATCAGAAATCAATACGTGTGAGAAATTGGACATTTCAATTTGAACGGCAATTCGTTCCTAATTGGAGTGGTTGGTGTATTCCATACTTCTAGCGATTGGATTTCTCTCAAAACTCACCAAATGACTCCTCCCACCATATTATGATGTTGCCCAAGTTTTGGGCTCGATCAGAAATCAATACGTGTGAGAAATTGGACATTTTAATTTCAACGGCAATTCGTTCCTAGTTGGAGTGGTTGGTGTATTCCATACTTCTAGCGATTGGATTTCACTCAAAACTCACCAAATGACTCCTCCCACCATATAATGATGTTGCCCAAGTTTTGGACTCGATCCGAAATCAATAGGTGTTCCAAATTGGACAATTCATGTTCAACGGCAGTTCGTTCCTAATTGGAGGAGTTGGTGTATTCCATACTTCTAGCGATTGGATTTCACTCAAAACTCACCAAATGACTACTCCCACCATATTATGTTGTTGCCCAAGTTTTGGGCTCGATCCGAAATCAATAGGTGTTCCGAATTGGACAATTCAAGTTCAACGGCAGTTCGTTCCTAATGGGATTGGTTGGTGTATTCCATACTTCTAGAGATTGGATTTCACTCAAAGCTCACCAAATGACTCCTCCCACCATATTATGATGTTGCCCAAGTTTTGGGCTCGATCCGAAATCAATAGGTGTTCCAAATGGGACAATTCAAGTTCAACGGCAGTTCATTCCTACTTGGAGTGGTTGGTGTATTCCGTACTTCTAGCGATTGGATTTCACTCAAAACACACCAAACGACTCCTCCCACCATATTATGATGTTGCCCAAGTTTTGGGCTCGATCCGAAATCAATAGGTGTTCCGAATTGGACAATTCAAGTTCAACGGCAGTTCGTTTCGAATTGGAGTGGTTGGTGTATTCCATACTTCTAGCGATTGGATTTCTCTCAAAAACTCACCAAATGACTCCTCCCACAATATTATGATGTTGCCCAAGTTTTGGGCTCGATCAGAAATCAATACGTGTGAGAAATTGGACATTTCAATTTCAACGGCAATTCGTTCCTAATTGGAGTGGTTGGTGTATTCCATACTTCTAGCGATTGGATTTCATTCAAAACTCACCAAACGACTCTTCCCACCATATTATGATGTTGCCCAACTTTTGGGCTTGATCCGAAATCAATAGGTGTTCCAAATTGGACAATTGAAGTTCAACGGCAGTTCGTTCCTAATTGGAGGAGTTGGTGTATTCCATACTTCTAGCGATTGAATTTCACTCAAAACTCACCAAATGACTCCTCCCAACATATTATGTTGTTGCCCAAGTTTTGGGCTCGATCCGAAATCAATAGGTGTTCCGAATTGGACAATTCAAGTTCAACGGCAATTCGTTCCTAATGGGATTGGTTGGTGTATTCCATACTTCTAGAGATTGGATTTCACTCAAAACTCACCAAATGACTCCTCCCACCATATTATGATGTTGAACCAAGTTTTGGGCTCGATCAGAAATCAATAGGTGTGAGAAATTGGACAATTCAGGTTCAACGGCCGTTCGTTCCTAATTGGAGTGGTTGGTGTATTCCATACTTCTGGCGATTGGATTTCACTCAAAACCCACCAAATGACTCCCCCCACCGTATTATGATGTTGCCCAAGTTTTGGGCTCAATCCAAATTCAATATGTGTGAGAAATTGGTCAATTCAATTTCAACGACAGTTCTTTCCTAATTGGAGTGGTTGGTGTATTCCATACTTCTAGCGATTGGATTTCACTCAAAACTCACCAAATGACTCCTCCCACCACATTATGATGTTTCCCAAGTTTTGGGCTCGATCCGAAATCAATAGGTGTGAGAAATTGGTCAATTCAATTTCAACGACAATTCGTTCCTAATTGGAGTGGTTGGTGCATTCCATACTTCTAACGATTGGATTTCACTCAAAACTCACCAAATGACTCCTCCCACCATATTATGATGTTGCCCAAGTTTTGGGCTCGTTCCGAAATCAATAGGTGTTCCAAATTGGACAATTCAAGTTCAACGGCAGTTCGTTCCTAATTGGACTGGTTGGTGTATTCCATACTTCTAGCGATTGGATTTCTCTCAAAAACTCACCAAATGACTCCTCCCACAATATTATGATGTTGCCCAAGTTTTGGGCTCGATCAGAAATCAATACGTGTGAGAAATTGGACATTTCAATTTCAACGACAATTCGTTCCTAATTGGAGTGGTTGGTGTATTCCATACTTCTAGCGATTGGATTTCACTCAAAACTCACCAAATGACTCTTCCCACCATATTATGATGTTGCCCAAGTTTTGGGCTCGATCCGAAATCAATAGGTGTTCCAAATTGGACAATTCAAGTTCAACGGCAGTTCGTTCCTAATTGGAGTGGTTGGTGTATTCCACACTTCTAGCGATTGGATTTCACTCAAAACTCACCAAATGACTCCTCCCACCATATTATGATGTTGAACCAAGTTTTGGGCTCGTTCAGAAATCAATAGGTGTGAGAAATTGGACAATTCAAGTTCAACGGCCGTTCGTTCCTAATTGGAGTGGTTGGTGTATTCCATACTTCTGGCGATTGGATTTCACTCAAAACTCACCAGATGACTCCTCCCACCATATTTTGTTGTTGCCCAAGTTTTAGGCTCGATCCGAAATCAATAGGTGTTCCAAATTGGACAATTCAAGTTCAACGGCAGTTCGTTCCTAATTGGAGTGGTTGGTGTATTGCATACTTCTAGCGATTGGATTTCACTCAAAACTCACCAGATGACGCCTCCCACCATATTATGATGTTTCCCAAGTTTTGGGCTCGATCCGAAATCAATAGGTGTGAGAAATTGGTCAATTCAATTTCAACGACAATTCGTTCCTAATTGGAGTGGGTGGTGTATTCCATACTTCTAGCGATTGGATTTCACTCAAAACTCACCAAATGACTCTTCCCACCATATTATGATGTTGCCCAAGTTTTGGACTCGATCCGAAATCAATAGGTGTTCCAAATTGGACAATTCAAGTTCAACGGCAGTTCGTTCCTAATTGGAGTGGTTGGTGTATTCCATACTTCTAGCGATTGGATTTTCACTCAAAACTCACCAAATGACTCCTCCCACCAAATTATGATGTTTCCCATTTTTTGGGCTTGATCCGAAATCAATAGGTGTGAGAAATTGGTCAATTCAATTTCAACGAAAGTTCGTTCCTAATTGGAGTGGTTGGTGTATTCCATACTTCTAGCGATTGGATTTCACTCAAAACTCACCAAATGACTCTTCCCACCATATTATGACGTTGCCCAAGTTTTGGGCTCGATCCGAAATCGATAGGTGTTCCAAATTGGACAATTCAAGTTCAACGGCAGTTCGTTCCAAATTGGAGGAGTTGGTGTATTCCATACTTCTAGCGATTGGATTTCACTCAAAACTCACGAAATGACTCCTCCCACCATATTATGTTGTTGCCCAAGTTTTGGGCTCGATCCGAAATCAATAGGTGTTCCGAATTGGACAATTCAAGTTCAACGGCAGTTCGTTCCTAATGGGATTGGTTGGTGTATTCCATACTTCTAGAGATTGGATTTCACTCAAAGCTCACCAAATGACTCCTCCCACCATATTATGATGTTGCCCAAGTTTTGGGCTCGATCCGAAATCAATAGGTGTTCCAAATTGGACAATTCAAGTTCAACGGCAGTTCGTTCCTAATTGGAGGAGTTGGTGTATTCCATACTTCTAGCGATTGGATTTCACTCAAAACCCACCAAATGACTCCTCCCACCATATTATGATGTTGAACCAAGTTTTGGGCTCGATCAGAAATCAATAGGTGTGAGAAATTGGACAATTCAAGTTCAACGGCCGTTCGTTCCTAATTGGAGTGGTTGGTGTATTCCATACTTCTAGCGATTGGATTTCACTCAAAACTCACCAGATGACTCCTCCCACCATATTTTGTTGTTGCCCAAGTTTTGGGCTCGATCTGAAATCAATAGGTGTTCCAAATTGGACAATTCAAGTTCAACGGCAGTTCGTTCCTAATTGGAGTGGTTGGTGTATTCCATACTTCTAGCGATTGGATTTCTCTCAAAACTCACCAAATGACTCCTCCCACCATATTATGATGTTGCCCAAGTTTTGGGCTCGATCAGAAATCAATACGTGTGAGAAATTGGACATTTCAATTTCAACGGCAGTTCGTTCCCAATTGGAGTGGTTGATGTATTCCATACTTCTTGCGATTGGATTTCACTCAAAACTCCCCAAATGACTCCTCCCACCATATTATGATGTTGCCCAAGTTTTGGACTCGATCCGAAATCAATAGGTGTTCCAAATTGGACAATTCAAGTTCAACGGCAGTTCGTTCCTAATTGGAGTGGTTGGTGTATTCCATACTTCTAGCGATTGGATTTCACTCAAAACTCACCAAATGACTCCTCCCACCATATTATGATGTTGCCCAAGTTTGGGGCTCGATCCGAAATCAATAGGTGTTCCAAATTGGACAATTCAAGTTCAACGGCAGTTCGTTCCTAATTGGAGTGGTTGGTGTATTCCATACTTCTAGCGATTGGATTTCACTCAAAACTCACCAAATGACTCCACCCACCATATTATGATGTTGCCCAAGTTTTGGGATCGATCCAAAATCAATAGGTGTTCCAAATTGGACAATTCAAGTTCAACGGCAGTTCGTTCCTAATTGGAGTGGTTGGTGTATTCCATACTTCTAGTGATTGGATTTCACTCAAAATTCACCAAATGACTCCTCCCACCATATAATGATGTTGCCCAAGTTTTGGGCTCGATCCGAAATCAATAGGTGTTCCAAATTGGACAATTCAAGTTCAAAGGCAGTTCGTTCCCAATTGGAGTGGTTGGTGTATTCCATACTTCAAGCAATTGGATTTCACTCAAAACTCCCCAAATGACTCCTCCCACCATATTATGATGTTGCCCAAGTTTTGGGCTCGATCCGAAATCAATAGGTGTTCCAAATTGGACAATTCAAGTACACCAGCAGTTCGTTCCTAATTGGAGTGGTTGGTGTATTCCATACTTCTTGCAAGAATGAGAAGGTTATTGTAGTATAAATGATTCTCGCAAGGTCGTTCTCCGCAGGGATTATTAAATAACTCGTAGCAACCAAATTCTAATTAATTATTGTAAAAGAGAAAGTTGAGATGTTTGATTTTAAGACCTTAACTTAAAACGAATTTAACTAATAAAAATAAGGCAATATGCAAACTTAAAGCTAAGGGCAAGAGAAACAGTTGTGTTTTTAGAAATCAAATTAAGAAAGCACTAGGGATCCGCCGTCACCTTAACAATTCTATATAGTTCTCCCAATTACTTATGATCTATACATGCATATTTCGAAGGTTAGGTATTCCTAATATATGCCTACTTGGACCCCCAACATAGAGCGTATATCACACATGCAATCCGTCTGTGGTATTCAGATCAAATCTAAACATACATGACTCATTAAGTTCTGTGAAACCTTTTGAAAAACCATGCAACCCTTAAGACGTGGTATTCATCCTAAGTGAACTTGCACATATTAATCACAAGAAGCCTTCGTCAATTTCAAGGACCGACCTCCGACCAAAACTGCATCAAATTACTTTTCTAAACACACTACTACAAAAAGGGCAAAAGACGACCAGTAAACAACGACGGTAGATCAAAAAACCGTCGTTGTTTTTTAAAAGACGACGGTAATAGAAACCCGTCGTAGAAACATACTTTAAACACCTAAAAAACGGCACACGTATAGATATTTTGAAACCACGACGCACCAAATTAAAAAAGCGTCGTCTTATTACAAAGGTATTTTCATAGTTAAAATCTGAACCTAAAAACAACGACTGCATCTATGAAATCACCGCCGTAGAAAGTAAAGACGACGATATAAAAATAAGACGCCGTGTAAATTAATTAATAAACACGACCCAATTTTCTTAGTCAGCGACGCATAAATTCAAAGGAATCTACGACGGTTAATTACAAAAAAAATCGCCGCTTTAAATTAAGTTACCACGACTGTAAATATAAATTTATCGACTTTTTAATTATAATATACTACGACGGTATCCATAACTCTACTGTCGCATAATTGTACTAACCACGACGGTTTGTTAAATTAACGACGTACAAATTTTATGCAATTATTCGTCTATCATTACCAGAATGAACTCTGTTCCTCATCATAATCGAACCAGAATGAACAAAGGCAATGTTTTAGAAGTGGATGATGTGCCAATTACTCTCACAAGGAGTTTGAGGGCAAGAAGCTTGTCTCAGCCGCCAAGGAAGGTCTCAAGCTTGATGAGAGTGAAGACGAGGCAAAGAAGAAGGAAGAGTTGAAGGAGAAGTTTGAGGGACTCTGCAAGGTTGTGAAGGATGTTTTGGGTGACAGAGTGGAGAAGGTTGTGGTGTCTGACCGTCTGACCGTGCTGGACTGCCAACATGGAAAGAATCATGAAGGCTCAGGCCTTGAGGGATAACAGAGCGGCTGGGTACATGTCGAGCAAGAAGACCATGGAGATCAACCCAGAGAACCCCATCATGGAGGAGCTGAGAAAGAGGGCTGATGCAGACCTTGTTCTCCTTCTGTGCAGAAAGACAATATTTAGATGATGTGTGCGTGTTTGTGTCTTTCAGATACACAAACGCGCCCACACATCAACATCCAAACTGAAAAATGAAAGCGAGATGAGACAGAGAGGTGATGTGCCTCCAGAGAATTGAGAAAAAGTTGAAACCCTAATTGAAAAATGAAGACGACAGAAAGACAGAAAACCCATTATTTATAAACAAATCTTATATACCACGTCGGTGTTTTAAAATATCGACGTTTATATATAACATACACGTCCTTTAAATTTAAAATAAGGTCGTATAAATTATTTAACAACGACGCTATATAAAAACGACGTTGTAATTTTTTGGAAAATTAATTTATTGTGTAATTAAAAAAATTACACGTCGGTATGAGTAATTAAAACGACGTGGTATTAATTTTTAACGTCGTTATTATTGAATATAAGGTCGTTTGGTAAATTGGAAAATGACGATTCATCTTTTCTGAAGAAACATGCGTCGTGTAATTCGATTTCAAAACGTCGTTTCATTAAAACATACCGTCGTTGAAAGTAATATTATAGGGCAGTGTTAACAATAGCGCCGTATAATGTATCATACTAGGGCGCATACTATTAATAGCGTCGTTGTTATGAAAAGGTTTTTTTTTATTATTTTAAACTTTTCGCCTTCCTGACCCATACTTGCATTGGTTCCAAACCCGAGAAAAACTTTCAAGCTTTTCTCATTTTTCATTCTCCAAGAACTGTTTCAAACTTTCAAGCTTATCTCCTCTTCGTCTTCATCTCTGAACTGAAACACCAAACTCCAGAAGAAAGCTTTCATCGCAAGCAAAGGGTAAGCATTTCTGGAAGGATTTTTGTTCCTGTTTTGCATGCGCATATCATTTTCTTTTTTTTAAATCTTTTTACATTTTTTCTTTCCAAGTTTGATAAAATTTGCAGACAAAGACGAAAAGTTTCCAAGTTTGAACACTACTCTGGTTCTTTTACTTCAACTAAATAAGACGACGGTGGCTTATTATTTACGTGGTTAGATTTATAGACCACGACGGTTCGTCAGTCACCCTAGCGTCGTGTGAAAGTGTTCGTCGTTGTTTTTTAAAATGATATCCTTTTTTTGTTTTTGATTTTTAAGGATATCATTTTAAGTTTCCAAGCTTTCATCGCATGTTTGATTTCTCTGAACAATGGTTTTTGTTTCGAAAATCTTTTTAATTATTTTTCTGTTGAAAATATTTTACGTTGTTCCTAATTTGTTTTTGTGGTATAGACGACGGTATATTAATATTTACGTCGTTTTATTTCAATACCACGGCGAATGTTTATTATTAACGTCGTTGTAATATTTAATACTCTGTTTTTATTATATCATAAGACGTCGGTTGTTTATTATTGACGTCGTTGTAATATTTTATCACGTCAGTGATTAATTACCGTCGTGTAAAATTATTATTACGTCGTTTGTTTTGTTCTTACGTCGTTTGAAATATTATAATACGTCGTAGTTTATAAATAATCGTCGTGGTTTTTCTTAATTTCACTGATATATTTTCACTTGCAGGTTTAATTTGTCTGTAACCATGGTTTCTCAATCCCAAAGTAAGGAGTCTGGTTTGAAAAAGGAGCTTAGAGTTGTAAATCCTCAAACCAAGGCCTCGAAGAAGATGAAGCTTGTTTCATCTTCTGAGACAGAACCAGCCAGCACGGCAACTATTTCTGAGGAGGCAAAGTCAGGTCGGGGTATGAGCACAATGCCCCGTGTTGTGCAGAGAAAAATTCAGAAAATCAAGCCTGTTGTTGAGTACAATGAAGAAGGGAAACCTTATGGCCGTGCACATAATGAGATGCAGTCCTACATTGGTGTGTTGGCACGCTCCAGAGTCCCACTTGTGGACAAGAAATGGGTTCAAATATCCAAGGATATAAAAGAGCAGATTTGGGAAGCCGTTGACATGGCTTTTGTGGTTGGTAAAGGGGGCAAGCAAATGGTGCTATCTTCTGCCGCCAAGAAATGGAAAGATTTCAAGTCCACACTAACGAGGTTTCATATCCTTCCATTCATCAAGGAGCAGGATAGATTAAGGCAGCCCCCTGAAACATACAAATTCATAGAGAAAGCTCAATGGGATGCCTTTGTAGCTTCAAGGTTATCTAAAGAATTTGAGGCTGTGCATGAAGAACAATCACAGAGGAGGGAGAAACTCGAGTACAATCATCGATTGTCTCGAAAAGGATATGTTGGTTTTAAGGAGGACTTGAAGGAAATCATGCCTGGGGTAGATATTGATCGATCTACCTTATGGAAAAAAGCAAGAGAAGACAAACATGGTAACATCCCGGATCCAAAGACTGCAGAGAAAGCAAAATTAATTGTAAGCCTACTCACTCTGTTTTAAAAATTTTATTACGTCTGCTGTTATATTTTTCCGTCGTGTGAAAAGTTTTACTACGTCGAAATATTTTAAAAGGCGACGTTAAAGGTCTGAATCTGGAATCCATGCTCTGTTTTTTGTAATTATAACATAAGACGTCTGTGTATTATTATTGACGTCGTGTTAATATATTAATAACGTCGGTATTTAGTTAGCGTCGTCTTAAATATTATATTACGTCGATTGTTATGTTATTGAGTCGTGTGAAATATTATATTACGTCTATTTTTTATAAATAACCGTCGTTTGTTTCCTTATTCTGACTTTTTATTATGTATTTTTGTTAGGATGATTTGCAAAAGCAAGTCTCTGAAGGCACAATTTCTCTGTCAGGATCCAATGATGTTTTGACAATGGCTTTGGATCCCGAGCATCCAGGAAGAGTTAGAGGTGTAGGGGCTGGGGTTTCCCCTAAGCAATACTTCAACTTACCTAGACAACAGAAGGTTAGGTTTGCTGATCAATTGAAGGAAAGTGTAAGACTTGTCCTTCAAGAAGAGACTTTGAAAATGGAGGCTAGATCAAGGGAAGAGAGTTTAAAGATGGAGGCTAGGACGAAGCAATTGGTAGAAGCTGAGAGGGAAAATTTGCTGAGTCAGCTTTCAAAAATCATCCCCAATTTTGATCCAAGCCTGCTGAAACTGAATACATTGTCCCAAATCCAAGGGCAAAGTCCCAAAAATCCAATGTCTGACAAAGCAAGCTGTTCTGGGGCACTTGATGTTAGAGCCCTACAATTTGAGGAGGATACTGCCAAGAATGGGGAACAGCAGGAGGAAATGGTAACGTCTTTGAACTTTGAATTTTCTGTTTCTCTGTTTATATTTACCGTCGTCTGTTAATGTTTACCACGACGGTTTATTTATTTGTTTTAATTTTTCTACAATGTCATTTATATATTTCTTTATTTCTTATAACAGAAATCAGGGGAAGTTGAAAAGAGAGTAGAAGGAAAGATACTTGAGATAGTTGAACAGGTAAATTCTTATAACTTTGCTTTTTTCAATTTTTTTTTTCAATAAAGGAATTACCACGACGTTTAATGAATGTTACACGTCTGCAATTATTTAATTGAATGTTTAAATTGTTGTACAAGCTTAGATACCGTCGTAGTATATGAAATACAACGACGTTTATTATTTACCGTCGTGTGATTAAATATACACGTCTGTAATTATTAAATACCGTCGTTTGTTATTATTACCACGACGGTTTAATTTAATTGTTTTACTTTTTTTTTTTTGCCCTTTTTGTACTATGTCTTATATATATTGAGTTTATTTCTTATAACAGAAATCTGGGGATCGTGAAAAGATTGAAGAAAAGAAAGATGAAAAGGTAAATTCTCTTAACTTTGCCTTTTTCATTTCTTTTTCAAGTTTCAGACGTCTATATTTTCTTTCAACCGTCGTTTGTTTTAATTGAATGTTTAAATTATTGTACAATCTTTCTTATATATATATCTCTTTATTTATTAAAACAGCAATCCAGTGTTGGAGAAAAGAAAATTGAAAAGGTAAATTCATTAATTATGAATTTTGCATTTGAATTAGACGTCGGTTTTATTTAAACGACGTAATAAAGTATTCATTACGACGGTATTTTGTTACCGTCGTGTAACTCATTTTAAGACGACGTTTTGTTATTTAAACCGTCGTTGTTATTTATTTACCACGTCACTTATGTTGCTTTATTTGTTCAAACAGAGTACTGAAGTACCAGATTATACAAAGCTGGAGTTGCCATCTTCTTTACAATCCCTTTGTAGTTATGTTGAATCGACACTAAAGCCTCAGGAGAAGGCTATGAGCTTTATGATTGAGAAGGAGGTGTTTGGCATAGATCGTAACACCTTCGTCTTGCATGAAGATATTACCCAATTTGCTGGCATGGAAGAAATTGGGGCTACTGTCGTTGCAATATATATGAGGTTTGTCCTTATCAAATATTCATTTGACACTCTCCTTTTGTTTAAAAAAAAAAAACACTCATGGTTTCAATTCATATATTTAGGTGCCTGTTTGATCATCTGAAAGCTGCAAATATGGTGAATATGGTTGGCTTTATAGACCCTGCTCTAGTTAGTGCTGACGCTGGTTCATTAACTGAAAGATCACGTCTCGTAGCCAATCGTCTTCAAAAAACAGATGGTGAACAGATTTTCCTGATGCCTTACAATCCAGGGTTAGTCTCCAAAACAAAAAACAGGATTTTGTTTGTATGATGCTCTGCATATAACACTATTTAACCTTTATATTTATTTTGTGCAGCCGTCATTGGGTCTTGATCATTGTAAGAGCAAAGAAGGAAACCGTATATTTTCTGGATCCACTGCCTGGAAATCGGTTTGTGGATGAGGACGGGAAAAACATTGTGAACTCTGCTCTAAAAATGTATAATACACACATAGGCAGAGTAGGCCGTAAAACACCTCTCTGGAAAACTCTGCCCGGCACTCCAAAGCAACCAAGCAGTGTAGAATGCGGGTATTATGTCATGCGCTTTATGAGAGACATCATAAAGGATACTTCCCTGGAATTTGAGAAGATGGTAAGAAGAAAATTTTCAGATTTATTTTTATGTGGGTTTTTATATTATCAACGACGGTAAATTAAAAATACCGTCGTTGAATATATATACTATGTCGGTGAATGAATAATAGCGTCGTCTGTGAGATTAATCTTTGTTTATGGACTGCAGTTTGCCAAAGGAAAGGATCAAGCGCCATACCCCCAAGCTGCCATTGAAGAAGTTAGGAAAGAATGGGCAGAGTTTGTGTGTGTTCATATGGAGTAGAGGAATTTTAGCATACTTAAACATTTTTATAAAATGTACAAATTTTGTTAGAATTAGACAAGTTTTTGTACAAAATTGGTTAGAATTCCCAAGTTTTTGTTGAAATCAACGTCCCTGTAAATTTGTTGAGGTTTTCATGTTGTGAAAAACCGTAGTTTGTTCAAAAAGACATTGTATACACATAACAACGTCACAGTTTTTAAAAAAGCGACGTAAGAGGTTTTTCAAACGACGCTCTTGGTTCTATAGACGACGTTGTTTTTTTGATATTAGACGGCGAGAAGTTAAGAGTTGTGGTCGTGGAAAATATTTTGTACGTCGTTTTATGTGCAAAAATGGTCATGGTTTAGAATTTAAACGACGTTTTGTTTTAAAATTAAATCGTTTATAATAATTTAAAACGTTGTTAATTTATTAACGCCGACGTGGTTTGTGGGTTTTATTCATAATATTTTATTCCATTTCATTCAAATATTCATAATAAATTGAAAATAAATCCAAAAAATGCAACGTCAACTCCTATGAAGTCATTGAGATATTTTCTTCCCCCTTAAGCTTTAAAAAATTAAGTTTGAGTTATACAAATTTAAAATTACCACCAAAAAGAAAAATATTTTCACGAGTCACAACATCACTTATACTTTAATGGTTTAGGGTTTAGGGTTTAGGGTCTAGGGTTTAGGGTTTAGGGGGATGAAGGTTTATTTTTGGGGTTTAGGGTTTATGGTTAATATATATTAGGCCCTAAAACCATAAATCCTTTTCTATAATTATTTAAAAATATATATATAATTTATGGTTTATATTTTATGGTTTAGGGTTTAGGGTTTAGGGTTTAGGGTTTAGGGTATAGATGTCATATTTAACGACGGTTTTATTGTTTTCCGTCGATGATTTACGAAGAGCGCATTTCTAAACCTTGGTTTCTTTAAAATGACGTTGTACACACATAACAACGTCATAGTTTTTACCAAGCGACGTAAAAGGGTTTACAAACCGTCGTATTATAAATTTATAACGACGATAAATAATTCATAACTGACGTAGTTATCACAACTGCCGAACGACTGTATTTTAATAAACCGACGTGGTTACTTTGGGGTTCTGAAAACGACGTCGTTCTCTTTTTAATACTCGCCAAGTGACTTTTGGATTTCCGATGTAGTTATGACGGCGCTTGTTTATCTAAACGGACGTTGATTATTAAAATATGACGTCGTTATGTATATTAGAACCGACGTTGTACTTATATAATTTGTTTAAATATGATTTTTTCACGCGTTTTTTAACTCTCAGTTTTCAATTAGGGTTGCAGAATGATTCCTCACAAGAAATTGTCTTTCTGAAAGCAAATGGGTTTGCAGAATGATTCCTCACAAGACCAAGCATGGGTTTGCTACATCCTCCTGTGTAGCAAGGGTGGAACCAGCTTTAGAACCTGCATGGGTTTGCAGACGCACAACCCACAACAGGATCTAAGGCTGGTTCCCCCCTGCTACACAGGAGGATTGAAGTTGATCACTGTGGAAAAGGGGACTACAATGTAACCAGGAATCGAGGAGTGAGCTTTTCACACTTTGTTGATTTTGATTTTCTGAAATTATTATATATTCATCTGTGGCTGTGCAGGAGCTTGAGAACAAGAGGAAGGAGAGGGCCCAGCTTGCATATGAGAGGAAGAAACAGTTGAACAAGCTGAGGGTGAAGGCAGAAAAGAAACCACGATGTATTTGCCAAATTTGTGTACATACATTGTGTAAATATTGATCAATATTTAACACGAAGAGATTTGCCTTTTAAGATGAAAATGTTGTTGAGGATTGAGAATTAAATTTTGTTTTGTGTTAAGAAAGATATTACCAAAATAAAAGAAAAATTAATTAATTTTAAAAAGCTATAAAAATAAGACGGCGGTTTACAGAGAAGGCAGACGTATAAATTGAAAAAATACGACGGTAATTTGAACTTAGGACGTGGTAAATAAACACGACAGTAGTGTTGTAGGTACCGTCGTAGTATGCTCCAAATTAATAAGTCGATAAATTAATCTCTCGCGTCATGGTATATTATTTAACACGTCGTTTTTTGTAATATACCGACGTGTATTAATTACATATACACGTTTAGGTTGTGGAAAATGGTTTGTACGTCGTTTTCTGTGTAAAAATGGCCATGGTTTTAACTTTAAACGACGTTTGTTTAAAAATTACGTCGTTTATTATAATTTAAAACGTCGTTAATTTATTAACGCCGACGTGGTTTGTGGGTTTTATTAATAATATTTTATTCTATTTAATTCAAAATAATTATAATAAATTGAAAATAAATCCAAAAAATGCAACGTCAACTCCTATGAAGTCATTGAGATATTTTCTTCCCCCTTAAGCTTTAAAAAATTAAGTTTGAGTTATACAAATTTAAAATTAAAACCAAAAAGAGAAATGTTTTCATGAGTCACAACATCACTTATACTTTCATGGTTTAGGGTTTATATAAATTTAGAAAAGGGATTAGGGTTTAGGGTTTTATGGACGAGATATTTTAGGACATAAAACCCTAATCCCTTTGGAGAAATTATTTTAAAAAAAAAAATATATATATATATAATTGTTGTTTTATTTATTAGGGTTTAGGGTTTAGGTTATATTTGTCTATTAGGGTTTAACGACGGTAGTTTGGTTTTGCGTCGTAAGGATATTTACAACGACGTCATTTTTAAAATAAGCGTCATGTTTAGGTTGAACTTTTAACGACGATTGTGTTTTTGTTTCCGTCGATGTTTTTAAAAAAGCGCGCTTTCTAAAAATTTCACCTCGACCTAAAATTTTCAGATTTCGCTCTAACTCTTATACAAGTTGCCAAAATTTCTGTGTCCTAAAACATTTCGCTCCGCTCTCTCACTTCAACTCTAATTCAAAGTTGGTCTCTCCGTCGAATCCAAGTTGGCCAAGTTTACAACTCCGTCGAATCCAAGTTGGTCATAAGCTGTGAGCTCTGCCTACCTGTAAGTGCAAACCCTAATCTCATGCTTGTAAATTCATTGAATGATATTCAGTTCTGTGGTAAAGGGTTTTGTGATGTTTTAATGTTGTCGACGGTATGGGTTAATGGATTTAATGTTTATTGTTTTCATGAATCGGGTTTAGGGTTTAATGTTGTCGGATCTTTTAATACTCTCTGTTATTATGAATCGGGAATGGATTTAATGTTTTCATGCTTAGTATATGTTGGTTTCGTGCTTAGTATTAATGTATATGTTGTGTTCTGAATATATTCTGGGTTCTTGAAAATAAACTGGGATTTCGAAATCTTTTTTATGCATACGACGACGCTTGTTTTAACAAACCGTCGTCTATAAAAATATACCACGACGCTTGTTTTAACTACCGTCGTGGTTCAAGTTCGCGGGCGTCTGTTTCTTGCTAGCATTAGACGACGTTTTTTTAAAACCCGTCGTCTATATATGTGTAAAACGTCTGTTGTTGTTAAAAAACCTTCGTCTGTTTACTATATTATTTGCTATTAAAACCTTATATAATCTGCTATAGTGATAGTCATTGCTTGTCTTTTCACCTTATATATGTTGTGTTTTGAATATATTTTGGGTTCTTGAAAATAAACTGGGATTTCGATATCTTTTTATGCATACGACGACGGTTTTTTTAACAAACTGTCGTTTGTAAATATATACCACGACGCAGTTTTTAACTACCGTCGTGGTTCAAGTTCGCTGGCGTCGTTTCTTGCTAGCATTAGACGACGTTTCTTTTCAAAACCGTCGTCTATATATGTGTAATACGTCTGTTGTTGTTTAAAAACCGTCGTCTGTTTACTCTATTATTTGCTATTAAAACCTTATATAATCTGCTATAAGTGATAGTCATTGCTTGTCTTTTCACCTTATTATAGATAATAGGATATAGTGTCGGAGATGGATAAGTCATGGATGCACTCGGATAGAAGATCGAAGGCATATGAGTTAGGGGTGGAAGCATTTTTGCAATTTTCTGTAGAAAATCTTCTAACTACAACGCATATCCGTTGTCCATGTGTTAAATGTGCGAATTTGAAATTGTTTGGGGTTGGAATTATAAGGGATCACTTATACTTTAATGGAGTTGACCAAAGCTATAAGAATTGGACATTTCATGGAGAACCTTGGGAACCAATTGCAACTAGTAATGCTAGTAGAAATGTTGAAGAAGATGATGACCATAGTAGGTACAGTTTTGTGTCTGAAGAAATAGAGATGGATGATAATGATTTTGGTGATTTTGGATCCGATCCTTATGAGTTTGCTAATGTGATTGGGGATGGAGATCAACCATTGTACCCTGGTTGTAGAAAGTACACCAAGTTATCGGCATTAGTGAAGTTGTATAATTTGAAGGCAAAACATGGGATGAGTGATGTATGTTTTACAGAATTATTGATACTTCAGGGCGAGTTGCTTCCAGAAGGAAATACAATACCGGCCTCTTTGTATGAGGCAAAAAAGACTTTGTGTGCATTGGGGCTGAGTTATGAGAAAATCCACGCATGCCCCAATGATTGCATCTTGTATAGGAAGGAGTATGAAGATTCAACTAATTGTCCTACTTGTGGTATCTCAAGGTGGAAGGAAACCAAAGATGGATTCTTGAAAGAGGGTGTGGCAGCGAAGGTGTTGTGGTATTTTCCTCCAATTCCAAGGTTTAAAAGGATGTTTCAATCACATGAGACAGCTGCGAATTTGACTTGGCATGCTGCTAGAAAATCAATTGACGGTCAGATGTCTCATCCGGCGGATTCCCCGTCTTGGAAACTTGTTGATGATAAATGGCCCGAGTTTGGTAATGAGCCGAGAAACTTGAGATTGGCTCTTTCATCTGATGGATTCAATCCCCACAGTTCTCTAAGTAGCAGATATAGTTGCTGGCCAGTTATCTTAGTTACATATAATCTCCCACCATGGCTGTGCATGAAACGAAAGTTCATGATGTTGACTTTATTGATTTCCGGTCCTAAACAACCCGGAAATGATATAGACGTCTACTTGGAGCCTTTGATTGATGATTTAAAATCTTTGTGGGATGGGATTAGAGGAGTGTATGATGCACACATAGGAGAATATTTTACACTCAGAGCTGCATTACTGTGGACCATTAATGATTTTCCCGCCTATGGAAACTTATCTGGTTGTGTTGTTAAAGGATATAAAGCTTGTCCAATATGCGGCGATGATACACCTAGTCATAGGTTGAAAAATGGCCACAAAATTTGTTACATTGGGCATAGAAAATGGTTACCAATTAATCATCCATATAGAAGGCAACGTGCAGCTTTTAATGGGAAACTTGAATATGGCACGCCTTTGGAGCCATTAAGGGGAGAAGAAGTGCTGCATATGGTTGAAGATATTAATTACATATGGGGATCGAAAAAAGGGGGAGGTGGAGGTGAAAATGATGGTGACAGAATTTGTTGGAAGAAGAAGTCAAAATTCTTTGATCTTGAGTATTGGAAATACCTTCCAGTGAGGCATGTCCTCGATGTTATGCACATTGAGAAGAATGTTTGTGATAATATCATTGGTACATTGCTGGAGATCCCTGGAAAAAATAAAGATGGGATTGCTGCTCGGTTAGATTTATTGAACATGGGGGTCAAAACTGATTTGCAACCCGAGTATGGAGAAAGAAGTACTCGTTTGCCTCCAGGGCCTTGGAATTTGTCAAGAGCAGAGAAGAGAGCGGTTTGCAATTCTTTCTATGGTATGAAGGTCCCTGAAGGTTATTCTTCAAATATAAAAAATCTTGTATCTTTACAAGATTCAAGACTTCTTGGCCTTAAATCACATGATTGTCATACCTTAATGCAGCAATTGCTCCCTGTGGCAATTCGTTCTGTTTTGGAGAAGCCTGCAAGGTATGCAATAACTCGTTTGTGCTTCTTCTTCAATGCTATATGTGCAAAGATGGTTGATGTTTCCAAGCTAGATAAGTTGGAAGAAGATGTAGTAGTTACTTTGTGTTTGCTTGAAAAATACTTTCCACCTTCATTCTTCGATATCATGGTTCATCTAGTAGTACATCTTGTTAGAGAAGTTCGTCTATGTGGGCCAGTTTATTTTAGATGGATGTATCCGTTCGAAAGATATATGAAAGTTCTAAAGGGGTATGTTCAGAACCGTACTCATCCCGAAGGTTGCATTGCGGAGCGTTATATAGCTGAAGAAGCTGTAGAATATTGCACTGAACATTTATCTGATATTAGTACAATTGGAGTGCCATCAAGTCAGAAGATAGGAGTTTCAAAGCCATTATCAGGTTGCACAGTGAGCTTAGTTGATCGGGACCTGTTGAACCAAGCACATCTATATGTCTTGGAGAATACGGAGGAAGTTCTACCTTATATCGAGTATGAGTTTTATTCCTTAAGTTTCCATTTTAAATTATTCCTTATGTTTATCTTATATGTTTGGGACCGTAATGCTTGAATTTTTCGTGTCATGTAGGGAACATATGATCCACATCAAGGCCGCTTATCCAAAATTTAGAAAGAGAACAAAGTGGCTGCAAGATAAGCACAATAGCACTTTCATTCAATGGCTACACTTCAAGGTATATGTTATTCAATAACATATTGGACTTTTAATTTTCTTCTTTCTATGTTAGATTGAATTAAGATATGATTAATTTGCAGGTTCAAAGTGAACTTGATGAGGGAGGCAATCATGGGGTATCAGAAAATTTAAGGTGGCTAGCAGCTGGTCCAAACATGGCAGTGCCATTATATAGGAGCTATCTTATTAAAGGTGTTAAATTTAACATCAAGGCACAAGATGATGTGCGGACAGTTCAAAATAGTGGAGTTTATTTACTTGCACATACCATGCAAGTTGCTAGTGCCAAGGATAAAAACCCAATTCTCTCAAATATGGGTTTTTATGGTGTCATTCAAGAAATTTGGGACCTTGACTACCAAAAGTTTACAATCCCAGTCTTTAGGTGCGATTGGATAGATAGTACTTCCGGCCTTGTAGTCGACGAACTTGGATTTACCCTTGTAGATTTGAGTAAAATTGGACATAGGAATGACCAATTTGTTTTGGCTTCTCAAGTCAAACAAGTATTTTTTGTTGACGACCCGATGCATCATGGTTGGTCGGTAGTGTTATCAGCGCCTAATAGAGAATATAATGATGATGTTATTGGTGATGATGTCTTAGGTGATGTGAGAATTGAGTGTGAGCCATTTACTAGAGGGATGCCAAATGTTGACACATTTGATGAACTAGTGGGTGAGTTTGGGAGTCAAAATATTCGAGATGGGTGTGAAGATATATGGATTGAATGATGCTCTTGTAATTTATGAAATTATTTATGCCCTAAACAGCACTACTGTATGACATTAATTTTGCAATAAATTGTAATGTGTTTTCTTCACTTTCATTATGCAGGTTTTGGACACAAAACAATCAGTACATAAAATACTGGTTCAGTATTATAAAACGACGGTCCTTATAAAACTGTGAAAAACAAACGTCTGTTGCCATAAAATTGTCAATCAAAAATGACGTTTTGGAGCATTCAACGACGGCATTGAATTAACCGACGTCTAAAAGCGAACTAAAAGTGAAAAAAGACGACGTTATTGTGTAACAGTTATTAACGATATCACGTCGGAGAAGGATAAAGAGCCGACATGTAATTACAAATAACATGACTTCAGTACAATAATACCGACGTCTAAAAGGACAGATATCGAACCTGAACGTTACAAAATACGACGTCTTGGATGGATTAGACGACTATTATTTTACTAAAGACGACGTATAAATAGAGAAACACGGCTGTCTTTTACATGATCACGACGTTGTATATCACATACTACGTCGTTTATAGAAATAAATATGTCGTAAGTCATGAGCCTAACATATTTTCCACGTCGGTTATGTAAATATATAAGACGTAGTAAATATTAATAACGTCGTATTTTATTTATTTAAAGACGTAGTATATACATACACACGACTGCGTTTGTATAAAATAGGTCGTCTATTCTTCTAAATGAAAATTTTTTGGTTCATTTTTCAGTATACAGACGTCGGTTGTTTTTGTAAATGACGTTGTTTATTATAACAACGACGGTGATTTACCTTAACCGCTATTTCCACGTCAATATTAATGGAAAAAGTGAAGTAACAATACTATTTCACGACGGTTATATAAATATATTCGACGTCGTATGATTTAATAACGTCATATTTTATTTATTTAAAGACGTAGTGTTTTCTTTTACACGACGAATGTTGTATAAAATAAGTCGTCTATTCTTCTCCATGACAATTTTTTGGTTCATTTTTCAGTGTACAGACGTCGGTTTTTTTTTGTAAATGACGTTATTTGTTATAACAACGACGGTGATTTACCCTAACCGCTATTTCCACGTCAATATTAATGTAAAAAACGAAGTGGCATTACTATTGCACGACGGTTATATAAATACATTGGACGTCGTATGATTTAATAACGTCATATTTTATTTATTTAAAGACGTATTGTATTCTTTTACACGACGGAGGTTGTATAAAATAGGTCGTCTATTCTTCTCCAGGACAATTTTTTGGTTCATTTTTCAGTATACAGACGTCGGTTGTTTGGTTGTTAATGACGTTGTTTGTTATAACAACGACAGTGATTTCGCGTCGTGGTTTTACTTTGCAAAAGACGTCGATCGATTTTACGACGGTTTGAAAACCAAATTCACGACGGTGAATTCCCGTCGTCTTTTGCCTTTTTTGTAGTAGTGACATCCTAATGGTGATCAAGCATCAAGACACTTAGATAGTTTAACCCAGTGATGAATAATTCGAAAACCTGCATGCATATAATCATAAGCAAATTGGACAGAAACTACATATTCTTGCTAAGGCTCGTGGCCTCACCCTAGCAAAAGAGAGTTAGTTACGCATGTTCATAATAAAAATAATCAAGTTCTTCATTCAAATAATAAAGATCGAAAACACCTTGAAGTAGAAATTCTTCACAAATCCTAGCAAAGTCGCGTTCAAAAGCCAAAAGAGCCGTCCCAAAATTCTGTGAAATAGAACTTAAATACTCCCTAAAACCTAGCTGCCCAGAACCTGCTTTTCTATCCCCACAAGGAAACTAAATAAAATAAAATAATGACATGACATAAAATCCAAATTGGACTAGGAGAATCTGCCCCCAATCTGCCCAGCCACGTTTTGACCGCAAATCTGATCCAAATCTGGCCCAATACAGCTCATTTTAAAGATAAAAACGTTCTGAACACTTCTCCAGAAGGCCACGAATCCATCAGAGGTCATCTCGGGCTCCAAAAACGCCATAAAAGCCCAACACGTCACTTTCCAGCACTGCACACTGCTCCTTTATTTTATCGCCACAAAATAACCGCTTGGTAGAAAAGTCTGAAATTTTGATACGATCAAGCCAAGTGACTCACGAACATCCTCCAACTAGAATTACTCCAAAATTCATCCATTTGATTATGTTTTGCTCCAGAGAAAGTCGAAAGTCCTATATTGAGAATACAATTCAAAGTATCAAAATTCTTCCAAAATATTAACCAAAATATATTAAGAATGGGGCCAAATATATAATATAAAATATGCCCATCAGGCAGTTCGTTCCTAATTGGAGTGGTTGGTGTATTCCACACTTCTAGCGATTTGATTTCATTCAAAACTCAACCAATGACTCCTCCCACCATATTATGATGTTGCCCAAGTTTTGGGCTCGGTCCGACACCAATAGGTGTTCCAAATTGGACAATTCAAGTTCAACGGCAGTTCGTTCCTAATTGCGGTGGTTGGTGTATTCCATACTTCTAGCGATTGGATTTCACTCAAAACTCACCAAATGACTCCTCCCACCATATTATGATGTTGCCCAAGTTTTGGGCTCAATCCGAAATCAATAGGTGTTCCAAATTGGACAATTCAAGTTCAACGGCAGTTCGTTCCTAACTGGAGTGGATGTTGTATTCCATACTTCTAGCGATTGGATTTCACTCAAAACTCACCAAATGACTCATCCCACCATATTATGATGTTGCCCATGTTTTCAGCTCGATCCGAAATCAATAGGTGTGAGAAATTGGACAATTCAAGTTCAACGGCAGTTCGTTCCTAATTGCAGTGGTTGGTGAATTCCATACTTCTAGCGATTGGATTTCACTCAAAACTCACCAAATGACTCCTCCCACCATATTATGATGTTGCCCAGGTTTTGGCCTCGATCCGAAATCAATAGGTGTGACAAATTGGTAAATTCAATTCCAAAGACAGTTCGTTCCTAATTGGAGTGGTTGGTGTATTCCATACTTCTAGCGATTGGATTTCACTCAAAACTCACCAAATGACTCCTCCCACCATATTATGATGTTGCCCAAGTTTTGGGCTCGATCCGAAATCAATAGGTGTGAGAAACTGGACAATTCATGTTCAACGGCAGTTCGTTCCTAATTGGAGTGGTTGGTGTATTCCACACTTCTAGCGATCGGATTTCACTCAAAACACACCAAATGACTCCTCCCACCATATTATGTTGTTGCCCAACTTTTGGGCTCGATCCGAAATCAATAGGTGTTCCAAATTGGACAATTCAAGTTCATTGGCAGTTCGTTCCTAACTGGAGTGGTTGGCGTATTCCATACTTCTAGCGATTGGATTTCACTCAAAACTCACCAAATGACTCCTCCCACCATATTATGTTGTTGCCCAAGTTTTGGGCTCGATCCGAAATCAATAGGTGTGAGAAATTGGTCAATTCAATTTCAACGACAGTTCGTTCCTAATTGGAGTGGTTGGTGTATTCCATACGTCTAGCGATTGGATATCACTCAAAACTCACCAAATGACTCCTCCCACCATATTTTGTTGTTGCCCAAGTTTTGGGCTCGATCCGAAATCAATAGGTGTTCCAAATTGGACAATTCAAGTTCAATGGCAGTTCGTTCCTAATTGGAGTGGTTGGTGTATTCCATACTTCTAGCGATTGGATTTCACTCAAAACTCCCCAAATGACTCTTCCCACCATATTATGATGTTGACCAAGTTTGGGGCTCGATCCGAAATCAATAGTTGTGAGAAATTGGACAATTCAAGTTCAACGGCAGTTCGTTCCTGATTGGAGTGGTTGGTGTATTCCATACTTCTAGCGATTGGATTTCACTCAAAACTCAGCAAATGGCTCCTCCCACCATATTATCATGTTGCCCAAGTTTTGGGCTCGATCCGAAATCAATAGGTGTTCGAAATTGGACAATTCAAGTTCAACGGCAGTTCGTTCCTAACTATAGTGGTTGGTGTATTTCATACTTCTAGCGATTGGATTTCACTCAAAACTCACCAAATGACTCTTCCCACCATATTATGATGTTGCCCAAGTTTGGGGCTCGATCCGAAATCAATTGGTGTGGGAAATTGGACAATTCAAGTTCAACGGCAGTTCGTTCCTAATTGGAGTGGTTGGTGTATTCCATACTTCTAGCGATTGGATTTCACTCAAAACTCACCAAATGACTCTTCCCACCATATTATGATGCTGCCCAAGTTTTGGGCTCGATCCGAAATCAATAGGTGTGAGAAATTGGACAATTCAAGTTCAACGGCAGTTCGTTCCTAATTGGAGTGGTTGGTGTATTCCGTACTTCTAGCAGTTGGATTTCACTCAAAACTCACCAAACGACTCTTCCCACCATATTATGATGTTGCCCAAGTTTTGGGCTCGATCCGAAATCAATAGGTGTGAGAAATTGGACAATTCAAGTTCAACGGCAGTTCGTTCCTAATTGGAGTGGTTGGTCTATTCCATACTTCTAGCGATTGAATTTCACTCAAAACTCACCGAATGACTCCTCCCACCATATTATGATGTTGCCCAACTTTTGGGCTCGATCCGAAATTAGTAGGTGTTCCAAATTGGACAATTCAATTTCAACGGCAGTTCGTTCCTAATTGGAGTGGTTGGTGTATTCCATACTTCTAGCGATTGGATTTCACTCAAAACTCACCAAATGACTCCTCCCACGATATTACGATGTTGCCCAAGTTTGGGGTTCGATCCGAAATCAATAGGTGTGAGAAATTGGACAATTCAAGTTCAACGGCAGTTCGTTCCTAATTGGAGTGGTTGGTGTATTCCATACTTCTAGCGATTGCATTTCACTCAAAACTCACCAAATGACTCCTCCCACCATATTATGATGTTGCCAAGTTTTGGGCTCGATCCGAAATCAATAGGTGTTCCAAGTTGGACAATTCAAGTTCAACGGCAGTTCGTTCCTAATTGGAGTGGTTGGTGTATTCCATATTTCTAGCGATTGGATTTGACTCAAAACTCACCAAATGACTTCTCCCACCATATTATGATGTTGCCCAAGTTTTGGGCTCGATCCGAAATCAATAGGTGTGAGAAATTGGACACTTCGAGTTCAACGGCAGTTCGTTCCAAATTGGAGTGGTTGGTGTATTCCAGACTTCAAGCGACTGGATTTCACTCAAAACTCACCACATGACTCCTCCCAACCATATTATGATGTTGCACAAGTTTGGGGTTCGATCCGAAATCAATAGGTGTGAGAAATTGGAGAATTCAAGTTCGACGGCAGTTCGTTCCTAATTGGAGTGCTTGGTCTATTCCATACTTCTAGCGATTGGATTTCTCTCAAAACCCACCAAATGAGTCCTCCCACCATCTAATGATGTTAACCAAGGTTTGGGCTCGATCCGAAATCAATAGGTGTGAGAAATTGGACAATTCAAGTTTAACGGCAGTTCGTTCCTAATTGGAATGGTTGGTGTATTCCATACTTCTAGCGATTGGATTTCACTCAAAACTCACCAAATGACTCCTCCCACCATATTATAGTGTCACACAAGTTTGGGGTTCGATCCGAAATCAATAGGTGTGAGAAATTGGACAATTCAAGTTCAACGGCAGTTTGTTCTTAATTGGAGTGGTTGGTGTATTCCATACTTCTAGCGATTGGATTTCACTCAGAACTCACCAAATGACTCCTCCCACCATATTATAGTGTCACACAAGTTTGGGGTTCGATCCGAAATCAATAGGTGTGAGAAATTGGACAATTCAAGTTCAGCGGTAGTTCGTTCCTAATTGGAGTGGTTGGTGTATTCCATACTTCTTGCGATTGGATTTCACTCAAAACTCTCCAAATGACTCCTCCCACCATATTATCATGTTGCCCAAGTTTTGGGCTCGATCCGAAATCAATAGGTGTGAGAAATTGGACAATTCAAGTTCAATGGCAGTTCGTTCCTAATTGGAGTGGTTGGTGTATTCCATACTTCTAGCGATTGGATTTCACTCAAAACTCACCAAATGACTCCTCCCACCATATTATGATGTTGCCCAAGTTTTGGGCTGGATCTGAAATCAAGAGGTGTGAGAAATTGGACAATTCAAGTTCAACGGCAGTTCGTTCCTAATTGGAGTGGTTGGTGTATTCCATACTTCTAGCGATTGGATTTCACTCAAAACTCACCAAATGACTCCTCCCACCATATTATCATGTTGCCCAAGTTTTGGGCTCGATCCGAAATCAATAGGTGTTCCAAATTGGACAATTCAAGTTCAACGGCAGTTCGTTCCTAATTGGAGTGGTTGGTGTATTCCATACTTCTAGCGATTGGATTTCACTCAAAACTCACCAAATGACTCCGCCCACCATATTATGAAGTTGCCCAAGTTTAGGGCTCGAACTGAAGTCAATAGGTGTGAGAAATTGGACAATTCAAGTTCAACGGCAGTTCGTTCCAAATTGGAGTGGTTGGTGTATTCCAGAGTTCTAGCGATTGGATTTCACTCAAAACTCACCAAATGACTCCTCCCACCATATTATGATGTTGCACAAGTTTTGGGCTCGATCCGAAATCAATAGGTGTGAGAAATTGGACAATTCAAGTTCAACGGCAGTTCGTTCCTAATTGGAGTGGTTGGTGTATTCCAAACTTCTAGCGATTGGATTTCACTCAAAACCCACCAAATGACTCCTCCCACCATATTATGATGTTGCCCAAGTTTTGTTGTTAATAATATGTTAACTCGCAATTGTACGGGGCAATTAGTAGTATAGCAAGACAAGTACGAGGTCGTACCCACGAAGACTGAGATGTTCAAATTAGTTATGTACTTTAGATTACCGATTTCAAGAAGTTAGGAAGTTAAATCTATTTAAAGCAAGAGTGAGTTTGAAAACAAATGCAGCAAGATTAAAATGAACTTTGAAGTGAGAATGCTTGTGATTATTGAAAGAAATGAACAAACTGAAATTGCAATGGAAAGCAAGTAATCAAAAGTAACAAAGGGTGGTTTTGAAGGTTAAAACACAGGTTTGGAGACTAGGGCATTCGATTCACCATAACAATTCAATTCTGGGTTATGAAGATTCAAGTAACAAGTCTAATTCAGATTCAAAGATTGATTCTAGCTAAAGTATGATTAGGCCATGGTGTTTGGTCCTAACCTTGTGTTCCTAATTCCCTAATTTGATCATTTGTTGTCTAACCTAAAATTAAGCATTAGGAACCCATTAAGCATAGAAGAACATTTTAAACAACCAAGTATGTATCTAATCCCTGTTGTCGAATGTCCATACATACTCTTCCTATTCATAGTTCAATTCGAATTAAAGCATGGTGTATACTCTTAATTCAAACCAAGATAGTTAACAGACAAGTTCTAATGGTGATCAATCATTCAAACAAGCATGTTAACTTATAAGCATAATGAATAAGAACATGAATCATGAATCAAACTTGAAACTCCAAACTTATAAACCCAGAATATTCATGTTAGGTTACATCGAAGCCCTAGTTATGGATTTAGCTACTCATAATGGAAAAGAGACTTGAACATAAATGAGAAAACATAATGAATGCAATAAGAGTAGAAAAACCCTTTTTATGAAGTTCTTGTGGTGTCCAAGGCTTCTCCAAGTGCTTCTCCACTTCTAATGCTTCTCCAAGAGCTTCCCCATTTCTAGAAAGATGTATGAAGGATATGGAGGTGATTTGGGATGAGTTTGAGTGAGTGGTGATGGCTAAGGAAGATGAAATTCGTAGGGAAATGGAAAAGAGGTTTGCTGGAGTTGTTTTGGTGATTGTTGGAGTGTTTGGGATTTTGAGAGTGTTTGAGGATGGCTGGAGTGAATTGTGGGGTTGTGAATCCCAGGATTTGTTGTGTCTTGAATGTGGAATGGATGTGGTATTTATAGGGAGAGGGGAGTGATAAATCTGAATTCAATATGGCAAATGCATTCAACACTTGCATTATAAAATCTAAATTGGTTGATGCACTTCACTAATGCATACAACACTTGCATTATAAAATTTGAATTGGTTGATGCACTTCACCAATAAATCCCACCAGCAGCCCTAGCTCATCTTCATGTCACCATGACCAAGCTTCCAACCAGAAACAATAGCTCATGCCTAGCTAACCATGACCAAGCTTCCAACCAGCTCATCCTGAGGTCAGCATGACCAGCAACTTCAAGGGCTTACAACTTGGGCTTCTCTTAAGCAAATGACGACTTTAAGATGTCCATTGTGAAGTTCAGAAAGTGTCTGATCCAACCACACAAGTATTGGCCCAATCCAAGCTCGGATGAAGAAGATAAGTCCGAAATGAAATTCTAACTCAGTTTGCTCGCTGACAAAAATCCATCCTGAGCATGGATCTGTGTTTGCTAGGTGACGGGCTCCAGATTTATCCAATGGGGCTGAAGTTTGGATATGTTATAGTACACACCAATTGGAACAACTTTCATGAAGAATGCGGCCTCATCCGAGCTGTGTAGGTTGCTGAAACAGATCTTGCAATGTGACCCACGAAACTGGACTGGCAAGGGGCTGTAGGAAAAATGAGTTTGTCTTTAAGCTCTTCTTCCATTCATCCAAATTAGGCCTTAACATGCTTGAATTGCATGAATTATGCTCTCTTGCTCTATTGGCCTACAAAACACACAAAGGGAGGGAAATAACTTAGAATTATAGGAACTAAGCAAAAGAAGTAAGTAAATTGGGCATGTATATGTATGAAATTATGAGCTTAACAAGTTTTGGGCTCGATCCGAAGTGAATAGGTGTTCCAAATTGGACAATTCAAGTTCAACGGCAATTCGTTCCTAATTGGAGTGGTTGGTGTATTCCATACTTCTAGCGATTGGATTTCACTCAAAACTCACCAAATGACTCCTCCCACCATATTATGATGTTGCCCATGTTTTGGGCTCGATCCGAAATCAATAGGTGTTCCAAATTGGACAATTCAAGTTCAACGGCAGTTCGTCCCTAATTGGAGTGGTTGGTGTATTCCATACTTCTAGCGATTGGATTTCACTCAAAATTCACCAAATGACTCCTCCCACCATATTATGATGTTGCCCAAGTTTTGGGCTCGATCCGAAATCAATAGATGTTCCAAATTGGACAATTCAAGTTCAACGGCAGTTCGTTCCAAATTGGAGTGGTTGGTGTATTCCATACTTCTAGCGATTGGATTTCACTCAAAACTCACCAAATGACTCCTCCCACCATATTATGATGTTGCCCAAGTTTTGGGCTCGATCCGAAATCCATAGGTGTTCCAAATTGGACAATTCAAGTTCAACGGCAATTCGTTCCTAATTGGAGTGGTTAGTTTATTCCATACTTCTAGCGATTAGATTTCACTCAAAACTCACCAAATGACTCCTCCCACCATATTATCGTGTTGCCCAAGTTTTGGGCTCGATCCGAAATCAATAGGTGTGAGAAATTGGACAATTCAAGTTCAACGGCAATTCGTTCCTAATTGGAGTGGTTGGTGTATTCCATACTTCTAGCGATTGGATTTCGCTCAAAACTCACCAAATGACCCCTCCCACCATATTATGATGTTGCCCAAGGTTCGGGCTCGATCTGAAATCAATACGTGCGAGAAATTGGACAATTCAAGTTCAACGGCAGTTCGTTCCTAATTGGAGTGGTTGGTGTATTCCATAATTCTAGCGATTGAATTTCACTCAAAACTCACCAAATGACTCCTCCCACAATATTATGATGTTGCCCAAGTTTTGGGCTCGATTTGAAATCAATAGGTGTGAGAAATTGGACAATTCAAATTCAACGGCAGTTCGTTCCAAATTGGAGTGGTTGGTGTATTCCATACTTCTAGCGATTGGATTTCACTCAAAACTCACCAAATGACTCCTCCCACCATATTATGATGTTGCCCAAGTTTTCGGCTCGATCCGAAATCAATAGGTGCAAGAAATTGGACAATTCAAGTTCAACGGCAGTTCGTTCCTAATTGGAGTGGTTGGTGTATTCCATATTTCTAGCGATTGGATTTCACTCAAAACTCCCCAAATGACTCCTCCCACCGTATTATGATGTTGCACAAGTTTGGGGTTCGATCCGAAATCAATAGGTGTGAGAAATTGGACAATTCAAGTTCAACGGCAGTTCATTCCTAATTGGAGTGGTTGGTGTATTCCACACTTCTAGCGATTGGATTTCACTCAAAACTCACCAAATGACTCCTCCCACCATATTCTCATGTTGCCCAAGTTTTGGGCTCGATCCGAAATCAATAGGTGTCAGAAATTGGACAATTCAAGTTCAACGGCAGTTCGTTCCTAATTGGAGTGGTTGGTGTATTCCATACTTCTAGCGATTGGATTTCACTCAAAACTCACCAAATGACTACTCCCACCATATTATGATGTTGCCCAAGTTTTGGGCTCGATCCAAAATCCGTAGGGGTTCCAAATTGGACAATTCAAGTTCAACGGCAGTTCGTTCCTAATTGGAGTGTTTAGTTTATTCCATACTTCTAGCGATTGGATTTCACTCAAAACTCACCAAATGACTCCTCCCACCTTATTATGATGTTGCACAAGTTTGGGGTTCGACCCGAAATCAATAGGTGTGAGAAATCGGACAATTCAAATTCAACGGCCGTTCGTTCCTAATTGGAGTGGTTGGTGTATTCCATCCTCTAGCGATTGGATTTCACTCAAAATTCACCAAATGACTCCTCCCACCATATTATGATGTTGCCCAAGTTTTGGGCTCGATCCGAAATCAATACGTGTTCCAAATTGGACAATTCAAGTTCAACGGCAGTTCGTTCCTAATTGGAGTGGTTGGTGTATTCCATACTTCTAGTGTTTGGATTTCACTCAAAACTCACCAAATGACTCCTCCCACCATATTATCATGTTGCCCAAGCTTTGGGCTCGATCCGAAATCAATTGGTGTGAGAAATTGGACAATTCAAGTTCAACGGCAGTTCGTTCCTAATTGGAGTGGCTGGTGTATTCCATACTTCTAGCGATTGGACTTCACTCAAAACTCACCAAATGACTCCTCCGACCATATTATGATGTTGCCCAAGTTTTGGGCTCGATCCGAAATCAGTACGTGTTCCAAATTGGACAATTCAAGTTCAACGGCAGTTCGTTCCTAATTGGAGTGGTTGGTGTATTCCATACTTCTAGCGATTGGATTTCACTCAAAACTCACCAAATGACTCCACCCACCATGTTATGATGTTGCCCAAGTTTGGGGTTCGATCCGAAATCAATAGGTGTCAGAAATTGGACAATTCAGGTTCAACGGCAGTTCGTTTCTAATTGGAGTGGTTGGTGTATTCCACACTTCTAGCGATTGGATTTCACTCAAAACTCACCAAATGACTCCTCCCACCATATTATGATGTTGCACAAGTTTGGGGTTCGATCCGAAATCAGTAGGTGTGAGAAATTGGACAATTCAAGTTCAACGGCAGTTCGTTCCTAATTGGAGTGGTTGGTGTATTCCATACTTCTAGCGATTGGATTTCACTCAAAACTCACCAAATGACTCCTCCCCACCACATTATCATGTTTCCCAAGTTTTGGGCTCGATCCGAAATCAATAGGTGTTAGAAATTGGACAATTCAAGTTCAACGGCAGTTCGTTCCAAATTGGAGTGGTTGGTGTATTCCATACTTCTAGCGATTGGATTTCACTCAAAACTCACCAAATGACTCCTCCCACCATATTATGATGTTGCCCAAGTTTTGGGCTCGATCCGAAATCCATAGGTGTTCCAAATTGGACAATTCAAGTTCAACGGCAATTCGTTCCTAATTGGAGTGGTTAGTTTATTCCATACTTCTAACGATTGGATTTCACTCAAAACTCACCAAATGACTCCTCCCACCATATTATCGTGTTGCCCAAGTTTCGGGCTCGATCCGAAATCAATAGGTGTGAGAAATTGGACAATTCAAGTTCAACGGCAATTCGTTCCTAATTGGAGTGGTTGGTGTATTCCATACTTCTAGCGATTGGATTTCACTCAAAACTCACCAAATGACTCCTCCCACCATATTATGATGTTGCCCAAGGTTCGGGCTCGATCCGAAATCAATACGTGTGAGAAATTGGACAATTCAAGTTCAACGGCAGTTCGTTCCTAATTGGAGTGGTTGGTGTATTCCATAATTCTAGGGATTGGATTTCACTCAAAACTCACCAAATGACTCCTCCCACCATATTATGATGTTGCCCAAGTTTTGGGCTCGATTTGAAATCAATAGGTGTGAGAAATTGGACAATTCAAGTTCAACGGCAGTTCATTCCTAATTGGAGTGGTTGATGTATTCCACACTTCTAGCGATTGGATTTCACTCAAAACTCACGAAATGACTCCCCCCACCATATTCTCAAGTTGCCCAAGTTTTGGGCTCGATCCGAAATCAATAGGTGTCAGAAATTGGACAATTCAAGTTCAATGGCAGTTCGTTCCTAATTGGAGTGGTTGAAGTATTCCATACTTCTACCGATTGGATTTCACTCAAAACTCACCAAATGACTACTCCCACCATATTATGATGTTGCCCAAGTTTTGGGCTCGATCCGAAATCCGTAGGTGTTCCAAATTGGACAATTCAAGTTCAACGGCAGTTCATTCCGAATTGGAGTGGTTGGTGTATTCCATACTTCTAGCGATTGGATTTCACTCAAAACTCACCAAATGACTCCTCCCACCATATTATGATGTTGCCCAAGTTTTGGGCTCGATCCGAAATCAATAGGTGTTCCAAGTTGGACAATTCAAGTTCAACGACAGTTCGTTCCTAATTGGAGTGGTTGGTGTATTCCACACTTCTAGAGATTGGATTTCCCTCAAAACTCACCAAATGACTCCTCCCACCATATTATCATGTTGCCCAAGTTTTGGGTTCGAACCGAAATCAATAGGTGTCAGAAATTGGACAATTCAAGTTCAACGACAGGTCGTTCCTAATTGGAGTGGTTGGTGTATTCCATACTTCTAGCGATTGGATTTCCCTCAAAATTCACCAAATGACTCCTCCCACTATATTATGTTGTTGCACAAGTTTGGGGTTCGATCCGAAATCAATAGGATTCAGAACTTGGACAATTCAACTTCAACGACAGTTCGTTCCTAATTGGAGTGGTTGGTGTATTCCATACTTCTAGGAATTGGATTTCTCTCAAAACTCACCAAATGACTCCTCCCACCATATTATGATGTTGCACAGGTTTGGGGTTTGATCCGAAATCCATAGGTGTTCCAAATTGGACAATTCAAGTTCAACTGCAGTTCGCTCCTAATTGGAGTGGTTGGTGTATTCCGTACTTCTAGCGATTGGATTTCACTCAAAACTCACCAAATGACTCCTCCCACCATATTATGATGTTGCCCAAGGTTTGGGCTCGATCCGAAATCAATAGGTGTGAGAAATTGGACAATTCAAGTTCAACGGCCGTTCGTTCCTAGTTGGAGTGGTTGGTGTATTCCATACTTCTAGCGATTGGATTTCACTCAAAACTCACCAAATGACTCCTCCCACCATATTATGATGTTGCCCAAGTTTTGGGCTCGATCCGAACTCAATACGTGTTCCAAATTGGACAATTCAAGTTCAACTGCAGTTCTCTCCAAATTGGAGTGGTTGGTGTATTCCATACTTCTAGCGATTGGATTTCACTCAAAACTCACCAAATGACTCATCCCACCATATTATGATGTTGCCCAAGGTTTGGGCTCGATCCGAAATCAATAGGTGTGAGAAATTGGACAATTCAAGTTCAACGGCCGTTCGTTCCTAGTTGGAGGGGTTGGTGTATTCCATACTTCTAGCGATAGGATTTCACTCAAAACTCACCAAATGACTCCTCCCACCATATTATGATGTTGCCCAAGGTTTGGGCTCGATCTGAAATCAATAAGTGTGAGAAATTGGACAATTCAAGTTCAACGGCCGTTCGTTCCTAGTTGGAGTGGTTGGTGTATTCCATACTTCTAGCGATTGGATTTCACTCAAAACTCACCAAATGACTCCTCCCACCATATTATGATGTTGCCCAAGTTTTGGGCTCGATCCGAAATCAATACGTGTTCCAAATTGGACAATTCAAGTTCAACTGCAGTTCGCTCCAAATTGGAGTGGTTGGTGTATTCCATACTTCTAGCGATTGGATTTCACTCAAAACTCACCAAATGACTCCTCCCAACATATTATAATGTTGCCCAAGTTTTGGGCTCCATCCGTAATCAATAGGTGTGAGAAATTGGACAATTCATGTTCAACGGCAGTTCGTTCCTAATTGGAGGGGTTGGTGTATTCCATACTTCTAGCGATAGGATTTCACTCAAAACTCACCAAATGACTCCTTCCACCATATTATGATGTTGCACAAGTTTGGGGTTCGATCCGAAATCAATAGGTGTGAGAAATTGGACAATTCAAGTTCAACTACCGTTCGTTCCTAATTGGAGTGGTCGGTGTATTCCATACTTCTAGCGATTGGATTTCTCTCAACACTCTCCAAATGACTCCTCCCACCATATTATCATGTTGCCCAAGTTTTGGGTTCGATCCGAAATCAATAGGTGTGAGAAATTGGACAATTCAAGTTCAACGGCAGTTCGTTCCTAATTGGAGTGGTTGGTGTATTCCATACTTCTTGCGATTGGATTTCAATAAAAACTCACCAAATGACTCCTCCGACCATATTATGATGTTGCACAAGTGTGGGGTTCGATCCGAAATCAATAGGTGTGAGAAATTGGACAATTCAAGTTCAACGGCAGTTCGTTCCTAATTGGAGTAGTTGGTGTATTCCATACTTCTAGCGATTGGATTTCCCTCAAAACTCACCAAATGACTCCTCCCACCATATTATGATGTTGCACAAGTTTGGGGTTCGATCCGAAATCAATAGGTGTGAGAAATTGGACAATTCAAGTTCAACTACCGTTCGTTCCTAATTGGAGTGGTCGGTGTATTCCATACTTCTAGCGATTGGATTTCTCTCAACACTCTCCAAATGACTCCTCCCACCATATTATCATGTTGCCCAAGTTTTGGGTTCGATCCGAAATCAATAGGTGTGAGAAATTGGACAATTCAAGTTCAACGGCAGTTCGTTCCTAATTGGAGTGGTTGGTGTATTCCATACTTCTTGCGATTGGATTTCAATAAAAACTCACCAAATGACTCCTCCGACCATATTATGATGTTGCACAAGTGTGGGGTTCGATCCGAAATCAATAGGTGTGAGAAATTGGACAATTCAAGTTCAACGGCAGTTCGTTCCTAATTGGAGTAGTTGGTGTATTCCATACTTCTAGCGATTGGATTTCCCTCAAAACTCACCAAATGACTCCTCCCACCATATTATCATGTTGCCCAAGTTTGGGGCTCGATCCGAAATCAATAGGTGTGAGAAATTGGACAATTCAAGTTCAACGGCAGTTCGTTCCTAATTGGAGTGGTTGGTGTATTCCATACTTCTAGCGATTGGATTTCACTCAAAACTCACCAAATGACTCCTCCCACCATATTATGATGTTGCCCAAGTTTGGGGTTCGATCCGAAATCAATAGGTGTGAGAAATTGGACAATTCAAGTTTAACGGCAGTTCGTTCCTAATTGGAGTGGTTGGTGTATTCCATACTTCTAGCGATTGGATTTCCATCAAAATTCACCAAATGAGTCCTCCCACTATATTATGCTGTGGCCCAAGTTTGGGGTTCGATCCGAAATAAATAGGTGTGAGAAATTGGACAATTGAAGTTCAACGGTAGTTCGTTCCTAATTGGAGTGGTTGGTGTATTCCATACTTCAAGCGATTGGATTTCTCTCAAAACTCACCAAATGACTCCTCCCACGATATTATGATGTTGCACAGGTTTGGGGTTCGATCCGAATTCAATAGGTGAGAGAAATTGGACAATTCAAGTTCAACGGCAGTTCGTTCCTAACTGGAGTGGTTGGTTTATTCCATACTTCTAGCGATTGGATTTCTCCCAAAACTCACCAAATGACTCCTCCCACCATATTATGGTGTTGCACAAGTTTGGGGTTCGATCCGAAATCAATAGGTGTGAGAAATTGGACAATTCAAGTTCAACGGCAGTTCGTTCCTAATTCGAGTGGTTGGTGTATTCCATACTTCTAGCGATTGGACTTCACTCAAAATTCAGCAAATGACTCCTCCCACCATATTATGATGTTGCCCAAGTTTTGGGCTCGATCCGAAATCAATAGGCGTTCCAAATTGGACAATTCAAGTTCAACGGCAGTTCGTTCCTAATTGGAGCGGTTGGTGTATTCCATACTTCTAGCGATTGGATTTCACTCAAAACTCACCAAATGACTCCTCCCACCATATTATGATGTTGCACAAGTTTGGGGTTCGATCCGAAATCAATAGGTGTGAGAAATTGGACAATTCAAGTTCAACGGCAGCTCGTTCCTAATTGGAGTGGTTGGTGTAGTGCATATTTCTAGGGATTGGATTTCACTCAAAACTCCCCAAATGACTCCTCCCACCATATTATGATGTCGCACAAGTTTGGGGTTCGATCCGAAAACAATAGGTGTGAGAAATTGGACAATTCAAGTTCAACGGCAGTTCCTTCCTAATTCGAGTGGTTGGTGTATTCCATACTTCTAGCGATTGGATTTCTCTCAAAACTCACCAAATGACTCCTTCCACCATATTATGAAGTTGCACAAGTTTGGGGTTCGATCCGAAATCAATAGGTGTCAGAAATTGGACAATTCAAGTTCAACGGCAGCTCGTTCCTAATTGGAGTGGTTGGTGTAGTCCATATTTCTAGCGATTGGATTTCACTCAAAACTACCCAAATGACTCCTCCCACCATATTATGATGTTGCCCAAGTTTTGGGTTCGATCCGAAATCAATAGGTGTGAGAAATTGGACAATTGAAGTTCAACGGCAGTTCGTTCCTAATTGGAGTGGTTGGTGTATTCCATACTTCTAGCGATTGGATTTCCCTCAAAACTCACCAAATGACTCCTCCCACGATATTATGATGTTGCACAGGTTTGGGGTTCGATCCGAAATCAATAGGTGTGAGAAATCGGACAATTCAAGTTCAACGGCAGTTCGTTCCTAATTCGAGTGGTTGGTGTATTCCATACTTCTAGCGATTGGATTTCACTCAAAACTCACCAAATGACTCCTCCCACCATATTATGTTGTTGCCCAAGTTTTGGGCTCGATCCGAAATCAATAGGTGTTCCAAATTGGACAATTCAAGTTCTACGGCAGTTCGTTCGTAATTGGAGTGGTTGGTCTAGTCCATATTTCTAGCGATTGGATTTCACTGAAAACTCCCCAAATGACTCCTCCCACCATATTATGATGTTGGACAAATTTGGGGTTCGATCCGAAATCAATAGGTGTGAGAAATTGGACAATTCAAGTTCAACGGCAGTTCGTTCCTAATTGGAGTGGTTGGTGTATTCCGTACTTCTAGCGATTTGATTTCTCTCAAAACTCGCCAAATGACTCCTTCCACCATATTATGATGTTGCACAAGTTTGGGGTTCGATCCGAAATCAATAGGTGTGAGAAATTGGACAATTCAAGTTCAACTGCCGTTCGTTCCTAATTGGAGTGGTCGGTGTATTCCATACTTCTAGCGATTGGATTTCTCTCAAAACTCTCCAAATGACTCCTCCCACCATATTATCATGTCGCCCAAGTTTTGGGTTCGATCCGAAATCAATAGGTGTGAGAAATTGGACAAGTCAAGTTCAACGGCAGTTCGTTCCTAATTGGAGTGGTTGGTGTATTCCATACTTCTTGCGATTGGATTTTAATAAAAACCCACCAAATGACTCCTCCGACCATATTATGATGTTGCACAAGTGTGGGGTTCGATCCGAAATCAACAGGTGTGAGAAATTGGACAATTCAAGTTCAACGGCAGTTCGTTCCTAATTCGAGTGGTTGGTGTATTCCATACTTCTAGCGATTGGATTTCACTCAAAATTCAGCAAATGACTCCTCCCACCATATTATGATGTTGCCCAAGTTTGGGGCTCGACCCGAAATCAATAGGTGTTCCAAATTTGACAATTCAAGTTCAACGGCAGTTCGTTCCTAATTGGAGTGGTTGGTGTATTCCATACTTCTTGCGATTGGATTTCACTCAAAACTAACCAAATGGCTCCTCCCACCATATTATGATGTTGCCCAAGTTTGGGGTTCGATCCGAAATCAATAGGTGTGAGAAATTGGGCAATTCAAGTTGAACGGCAGTTCGTTCCTAATTGGAGTGGTTGGTGTATTCCATACTTCTAGCGATTGGATTTCACTCAAAACTAACCAAATGACTCCTCCCACCATATTATGATGTTGCCCAAGTTTGGGGTTTGATCCGAAATCAATCGGTGTGAGAAATTGGACAATTCAAGTTGAACGGCAGTTCGTTCCTAATTGGAGTGGTTGGTGTATTCCATACTTCTAGCGATTGGATTTCACTCAAAACTCACCAAATGACTCCTCCCACCATATTATGATGTTGCCCAAGTTTTGGTCTCGATCCGAAATCAGTAGGTGTCAGAAATTGGACAATTCAAGTTCAACCGCAGTTCGTTCCTAATTGGAGCGGTTGGTGTATGAAATACTTCTAGCGATTGGATTTCGCTCAAAACTCACCAAATTACTCCTCCCACCATATTATCATGTTGCCCAAGTTTTGGGCTCGATCCGAAATCAATAGGTGTTCCAAATTGGACAATTCAAGTTCAACGGCAGTTCGTTCCTAATTGGAGTGGTTGGTGTATTCCATACTTCTAGCGATTGGATTTCACTCAAAACTCACCAAATGACTCCTCCCACCATATTATGATGTTGCCCAAGCTTTGGTCTCGATCCGAAATCAATAGGTGTCTGAAATTGGACAATTCAAGTTCAACCGCAGTTCGTTCCTAATTGGAGTGGCTGGTGTATGCAATACTTCTACTGATTGAATTTCGCTCAAAACTCACCAAATGACTCCTCCCACCATATTATAACGTTGCCCAAGTTTTGGGCTCGATCCGAAATCAATAGGTGTGAGAAATTGGACAATTCAAGTTCAACGGCAGTTCGTTCCTAATTGGAGTGCTTTGTGTATTCCATACTTCTAGCGATTGGATTTCACTCAAAACTCACCAAATGACTCCTCCCACGATATTGTGATGTCGCCCAAGTTTGGGGCTCGATCCGAAATCAATAGGTGTGAAAAATTGGACAATTCAAGTTCAACGGCAGTCCGTTCCTAATTGGAGTGGTTGGTGGATTCCATACTTCTAGCGATTGGATTTCACTCAAAACTCACCAAATGACTCATCCCACCATATAATCATGTTGCCCAAGTTTTTGGCTCGATCTGAAATCAATAGGTGTGAGAAATTGGGCAATTCGAGTTCAACGGCAGTTCGTTCCTAATTCTAGTGGTTGGTGTATTCCATACTTCTAGAGATTGGATTTCACTCAAAACTCACCAAATGACTCCTCGTACCATATTATGATGTTGCCCAAGTTTTGGCCTCGATCCGAAATAAATAGGTGTGAGAAATTGGACAATTCAAGTTCAACCGTAGTTCGTTCCTAATTGGAGTGGTTGGTGTATGGAATAATTCTAAAGATTGGATTTCGCTCAAAACTCACCAAATGACTCCGCCCACCATATTATCATGTTGCCCAAGTTTTGGGCTCAATCCGAAAACAATAGGTGTTCCCAAAATGACTCCTCCCACCATATTATGATGTTGCCCAAGTTTGGGGCTCGATCAGAAATCAATAGCTGTGAGAAATTGGACAATTCAAGTTCAACGGCAGTTCGTTCGTAATTGGAGTGGTTGGTGTATTCCATACTTCTAGCGATTGGATTTCACTCAAAACACACCAAATGACTCCTTCCCCCATATTATGATGTTGCCCAAGTTTTGGGCTCGATCCGAAATCAATAGGTGTGAGAAATTGGACAATTCAAGTTCAACGGCAGTTCGTTCCTAATTGGAGTGGTTGGTGTATTCCATACTTCTAGCGATTGGATTTCACTCAAAACTCACCAAATAACTCCTCCCACCATATTATGTTGTTGCCCAAGTTTGGGGTTCGATCCGAAATCATTAGGTGTGAGAAATTGGACAATTCAAGTTCAACGGCAGTTCGTTCCTAATTGAAGTGGCTGGTGTACGCAATACTTCTAGCGATTGGATTTCACTCAAAACTCACCAAATGACTCCTCCCACCATATTATGATGTTGCCCAAGTTTGGGGCTCGATTCGAAATCAATAGGTGTGAGAAATTGGACAATTCAAGTTCAACGGCCGTTCGTTCCTAATTGGAGTGGTTGGTGTATTCCATACTTCTAGCGATTGGATTTCTCTCACAACTCACCAAATGACTCCTCCCACCATATTATGATGTTGACCAAGTTTTGGGCTCGATCCGAAATCAATAGGTGTGAGAAATTGGACAATTCAAGTTCAACGGCAGTTCGTTCCTAATTCGAGTGGTTGGTTTATACAATACTTCTAGCGATTGGATTTCACTCAAAACTCACCAAATGACTCCGCCCACCATATTATGATGTTGCCCAAGTTTGGGGTTCGATCCGAAATCAATAGGTGTCAGAAATTGGAAAATTCAAGTTCAACGGCAGTTCGTTCCTAATCGGAGTGGTTGATGTATTCCATACTTCTAGCGATTGGATTTCACTCAAAACTCACCAAATGACTCCTCCCACCATATTATGATGTTGCCCAAGTTTTGGGCTCGATCCGAAATCAATAGGTGTGAGAAATTGGACAATTCAAGTTCAACGGCAGTTCGTTCCTAATTGGAGTGGTTGGTGTATTCCATACTTCTAGCGATTGGATTTCACTCAAAACTCATCAAATGACTCCTCCCACCATATTATGATGTTGACCAAGTGTGGGGCTCGATCCAAAATCAACAGGTGTGAGAAATTGGACAATTAAGGTTCAACGGCAGTTCGTTCCTAATTGGAGTGGTTGGTGTATTCCATACTTCTAGCGATTGGATTTCACTCAAAACTCACCAAATGACTCCTCCCACCATATTATGATGTTGCCCATGTTTGGGGCTCTAACCGAAATCAATAGGTGTGAGAAATTGGACAATTCAAGTTCAACGGCAGTTCGTTCCTAATTGGAATGGTTGGTGTATTCCATATTTCTAGCGATTGGATTTCTCTCAAAACTCACCAAATGACTCCTCCCACAATATTATGATGTTGACCAAGTTTTGGGCTCGATCCAAAATCAACAGGTGTGAGAAATTGGACAATTCAAGTTCATCGGCAGTTCGTTCCTAATTAGAATAGTTGGTGCATTCCATACTTCTAGCGACTGGATTTCACTCAAAACTCACCAAATGACTACTCCCACCATATCATGATGTTGCCCAAGTTTTGGGCACGATCCGAAATCAATAGGTGAAAGAAATTGGACAATTCAAGTTCATCGGCAGTTCGTTCCTAATTGGAGTGGTTGGTGTATTCCATTCTTCTAGCGATTGAATTTCACTCAAAACTCACCAAATGACTCCTCCCACCATATTATGATGTTGCCTAAGTTTTGGGCACGATCCGAAATTAATAGGTGACAGAAATTGGACAATTCAAGTTCAACGGCAGTTCGTTCCTAATTGGAGTGGTTGGTGTATTACATACTTCTAGTGATTGGATTTCACTCAAAAATCACCAAATGACTCCTCCCACCATATTATGAAGTTGCCCAAGTTTTGGGCCCAATCCGAGATCAATAGGTGTGAGAAATTGGACAATTCAAGTTCAACGGCAGTTCGTTCCTAATTGGAGTGGTCGGTGTATTCCACACTTCAAGCGATTGGATTTCACTCAAAACTCCCCAAATGACTCCTCCCACCATATTATGAAGTTGCCCAAGTTTTGGGCCCAATCCGAAATCAATAGGTGTGAGAAATTGGACAATTCAAGTTCAACGGCAATTCGTTCCTAATTGGAGTGGTTGGTGTATTCCATACTTCTAGCGATTGGATTTCACTCAAAACTCACAAAATGACTCCTCCCACCATATTATGATATTCCCCAAGTTTTGGGCTCGATCCGAAATCAATAGGTGTGAGAAATTGAACAATTAAAGTTCAACGGCAGTTCGTTCCTAATTGGAGTGGTAGGTTTATTCCATACTTCTAGCGATTGGATTTCACTCAAAACTCACCAAATGACTCCTCCCACCATATTATAATGTTGACCAAGTTTTGGGCTCGATCCGAAATCAATAGGTGTGAGAAATTGGACAATTCAAGTTCAACGGCAGTTCGTTCCTAATTGGAGTGGTTGGTGTATTCCGTTCTTCTAGCGGTTGGATTTCACACAAAACTCACCAAATGACTCCTCCCACCATATTATGATGTTGCCTAAGTTTTGGGCACGATCCGAAATCAATAGGTGACAGAAATTGGACAATTCAAGTTCAACGGCAGTTCGTTCCTAATTGGAGTGGTTGGTGTATTCCATACTTCTAGCCATTCGATTTCACTCAAAACACACAAAATGACTCCTCCCACCATATTATGATGTTCCCCATGTTTTGGGCTCGATCCGAAATCAATAGGTGTGAGAAATTGGACACTTCAAGTTCAACGGCACTTCGTTCCTCATTGGAGTGGTTGGTGTATTCCATACTTCTAGCGATTGGATTTCACCCAAAACTCACCAAATGACCCCTCCCCCCATATTATCATCTTGGCCAAGTTTTGGGCTCGATATGAAATCAATAGGTGTGAGAAATTGGACAATTCAAGTTCAACGGCAGTTCGTTCCTAATTGGAGTGGTTGGTGTATTCCATACTTCTAGCGATTGGATTTCACTCAAAACTCACCAAATGACTCCTCCCACCATATTATGAAGTTGCCCAAGTTTTGGGCCCGATCCGAGATCAATAGGTGTGAGAAATTGGACAATTCAAGTTCAACGGCAGTTCGTTCCTAATTGGAGTGGTCGGTGTATTCCGTACTTCAAGCGATTGGATTTCACTCAAAACTCCCCAAATGACTCTTCCCACCATATTATGAAGTTGCCCAAGTTTTGGGCCCAATCCGAAATCAATAGGTGTGAGAAATTGGACAATTCAAGTTCAACGGCACTTCGTTCCTAATTGGAGTGGTTGGTGTATTCCATACTTCTAGCGATTGGATTTCACTAAAAACTCACAAAATGACTCCTCCCACCATATTATGATGTTCCCCGAGTTTTGGGCTCGATCCGAAATCAATAGGTGTGAGAAATTGAACAATTTAAGTTCAACGGCAGTTCGTTCCTAATTGGAGTGATAGGTTTATTCCATACTTCTAGCGATTGGATTTCACTCAAAACTCACCAAATGACTCCTCCCAACATATTATAATGTTGCCCAAGTTTTGGGCTCCATCCGTAATCAATAGGTGTGAGAAATTGGACAATTCAAGTTCAACGGCAGTTCGTTCCTAATTGGAGTGGTTGGTGTATTCCATTCTTCTAGCGATTGGATTTCACTCAAAACTCACCAAATGACTCCTCCCACCATATTATGATGTTGCCTAAGTTTTGGGCACGATCCGAAATCAATAGGTGACAGAAATTGGACAATTCAAGTTCAACGGCAGTTCGTTCCTAATTGGAGTGGTTGGTGTATTCCATACTTCTAGCCATTCGATTTCACTCAAAACTCACCAAATGACTCCTCCCACCATATTATTAAGTTGCCCAAGTTTTGGGTCCGATCCGAAATCAATAGGTGTGAGAAATTGGACAATTCAACTTCAACGACAGTTCATTCCTAATTGGAGTGGTTGGTGTATTCCATACTTCTAGCGATTGGATTTCACTCAAAATTCCCCAAATGACTCCTCCCACCATATTATGATGTTGCCCAAGTTTGGGCTCGAACCGAAATCAATAGGTGTTCCAAAATGGACACTTCAAGTTCGACGGCAGTTCACTCCTAATTGGAGTGGTTGGTGTATTCCATACTTCTAGCGATTAGATTTCACCCAAAACTCACCAAATGACTCCTCCCACCATATTATGATGTTGCCCAAGTGTGGGGCTCGATCCGAAATCAATAGGTGTTCCAAACTGGACAATTCAAGTTCAACGGCAGTTCGTTCCTAATTGGAGTGGTTGGTGTATTCCATACTTCTAGCGATTAGATTTCACTCAGAACTCACCAAATGACTCCTTCCACCATATTATGATGTTGCCCAAGTTTGGGGCTCGATCCGAAATCAATAGGTGTGAGAAATTGGACAATTCAAGTTCAACGGCAGTTCGTTCCAAATTGGAGTGGTTGATGTATTCCATACTTCTAGCGGTTGGATTTCACTCAAAACTCACCAAATGACTCCTCCCACCATATTGTGATGTTTCCCAGGTTTGGGGCTCGATCCGAAATCAATAGGTGTGAGAAATTGGAGAATTCAAGTTCAACAGCAGTTCGTTCCTAATTCGAGTGGTTGGTGTATTCCATAGTTCTAGCAATTGGATTTCACTCAAAACTCACCAAACGACTCCTCCCACCATATTATGATGTTTCCCAAGTTCTGGGATCGATCCGAAATCAATAGGTCTGAGAAATTGGACAATTCAAGTTCAACGGCAGTTCGTTCCTAATTGGAGTGGTTGGTGTATTCCATACATCTAGCGATTGGATTTCACCCAAAACTCAGCAAATGACCCCTCCCACCATATTATCACGTTGACCAAGTTTTGGGCTCGATCCAAAATCAATAAGTGGGAGAAATTGGACAATTCAAGTTCAACGGCAGTTCGTTCGTAATTGAAGTGGTTGGTGTATTCTATACTTCTCGCGATTGGATTTCACTCAAAACTCACCAAATGACTTCTCCCACAATATTATGAAGTTGCCCAAGTTTTGGGCCTGATCCGAAATCAATAGGTGTGAGAAATTTGACAATTCAAGTTCAACGGCTGTTCGTTCCTAATTGGAGTGGTTGGTGTATCCCATACTTCTAGCGATTGGATTTCACTCAAAACTCACCAAATGACTCCTCCCACCATATTATGATATTGCCCAAGTTTTGGGCTCGATCCGAAATCTATAGGTGAAAGAAATGGGACAATTCAAGTTCAACGGCAGTTCGTTCCTAATTGGAGTGGTTGGTGTATTCCATACTTCTAACGTTTGGATTTCACTCAAAACTCACCAAATGACTTCTCCCACCATATTATGTTGTTGCCCAAGTTTTGGGCTCGATCCGAAATCAATATGTGTTCCAAATTGGACAATTCAAGTTCAACGGCAGTTCGTTCCTAATTGATGTGTTTGGTGTATTCCATACTTCTAGCGATTGGATTTCACTCAAAACTCACCAAATGACTCCTCCCACCATATTATGATATTGCCCAAGTTTTGGGCTCGATCCGAAATCAATAGGTGTGAGAAATTGGATAATTCAAGTTCAACGGCAGTTCGTTCCTAATTGGAGTGGTTGGTGTATTCCACACTTCTAGTGATTGGATTTCACTCAAAAATCACCAAATGACTCCTCCCACCATATTATGATGTTGCCCAAGTTTTGGGCTCGATCCGAAATCAATAGGTGTTCCAAAATGGACAATTCAAGTTCTACGGCAGTTCGTTCCTAATTGGAGTGGTTGGTGTATTCCATACTTCTAGCGATTGGATTTCACTAAAAACTCACCAAATGACTCCTCCCACCATATTATGATGTTGCCCAAGTTTTGGGCTCGATCCGAAGTCAATAGGTGTTCCAAATTGGACCATTCAAGTTTAACGGCAGTTCGTTCCTAATTGGAGTGGTTGGTGTATTCCATACTTCTAGCGATTGGATTTCACTCAAAACTCACCAAATGACTCCTCCCACCATATTATCATGTTGCCCAAGTCTTGGGCTCGATCCGAAATCAATAGCTGTGAGAAATTGGACATTTCAAGTTCAACGGCAATTCGTTCCTAATTGGAGTGGTTGGTGTATTCCATACTTCTAGCGATTGGATTTCACTCAAAACTCACCAAATGACTCCTCCCACCATATTATGTTGTTGCCCAAGGTTTGGGCTCGATCCGAAATCAATAGGTGTTCCAAATTGGACAATTCAAGTTCAACGGCAGTTCGTTCCTAATTGGAGTGGTTGGTGTATTCCATACTTCTAGCGATTAGATTTCACTCAAAACTCACCAAATGACTCCTCTGCCATATTATGATGTTGCACAGGTTTGGGGTTCGATCCGAAATCAATAGGTGTGCGAAATTGGACAATTCAAGTTCAACGGTAGTTCGTTCCTAATGGGAGTGGTGGGTGTATTCCATACTTCTTGCGATTGGATTTCACTCAAAACTCACCAAATGACTCCTCCCACCATATTATGATGTTGCCCAAGTTTGGGGCTCGATCGGAAATCAATAGGTGTGAGAAGTTGGACAATTCAAGTTCAACGGCAGTTCGTTCCAAATTGGAGTGGTTGGTGTATTCCATACTTCTAGCCATTGGATTTCCCTCAGAACTCACCAAATAACTCCTCCCACCATATTATGATGTTGCCCAAGTTTGGGGCTCGATCCGAAATCAATAGGTGTGAGAAATTGGACAATTCAAGTTCAACGGAAGTTCGTTCCTAATTGGAGTGGTTGGTGTATTCCATACTTCTAGCATTTGGATTTCACTCAAAACTCACCAAATGACTCCTCCCACCATATTATGATATTGCCCAAGTTTTGGGATCCATCCGAAATCAATAGGTGTTCCAAATCAGTTCGTTCCTAATTGGAGTGGTTGCTGTATTCCATACTTCTAGCGATTGGATTTCACTCAAAACTCACCAAATGACTCCTCCCACCATATTATGATGTTGCCCAAGTTTTGGGCTCGATCCGAAATCAATAGGTGTGAGAAATTGGACAATTCAAGTTCAACGGCAGTTCGTTCCTAATTGGAGTGGTTGGTGTATTGCATACTTCTGGCGATTGGATTTCACTCAAAACTCACCAAATGACTCCTCCCACCATATTATCATGTTGCCCAAGTCTTGGGCTCGATCCGAATTCAATAGCTGTGAGAAATTGGACATTTCAAGTTCAACGGCAGTTGTTCACCCGTTCTGATTTACTTCCTGAGATGACAGGGCAAAGTTCCCCATTAATTCAAAGACCATGTTTTGGTAAGGGAATTAACTTTCTTTATGTGTTGAGCGTGCCACTGTTAGCAATTTTTCAACCCTAACAGACTTATGGTAAAAATAACTTGCGGCCCAAGCTACTAACTTTGACCAAACGATTGTGAATTTGGGTGAGGAATATCTCCCAAGTAAGTTCTTTTCTATGCCTTAGACTGGTAAGGACTTTTACAATTTATCTCAGTACGAAAACCGGTAGTTCTGACCAGAATGAAAGATGACAGATTGAACCGATTTCAGGCAGAACTCCCTTTAACAAGACTCAAAAAGGGAAAAACTGACTATACAAGAACAAGAAGAGGGCTGCGCTTCCATTTTGAAGGCCAGCTTGAGTCTAGTTTGCTTTTGAGCCTAATTTTGGATTTCTACGAGGCCCAAGTTTTTTCTGATTCCTATTGTTCCCAAGCCTTTTAATGTTTTGGGCCGTGTTCTTGGCCTGTCCACTCGTTTAATGGGCTGGGTCGTGCTGATGGGCTTGAGGTCGTCTGATACAAGCGGCCTAGGAGATGGTGTGGGCTTTTGTTTTCGGCGTGCTAAATTTGGGCCCAAACAATGCCCCCATTAAATCTGAACCGTTTATCAACCGGTTTTCAGATTTAATGTTTTCGGCTATTAATTTGTGCGCGCCAGTTTAAAACGTCCCCTGTCTGCCACGTCCACCTACCTAGACTTCGTGGGAAACTGGTCAGTTACTTGCTCGTCACTAGCTCGTCACTATTAGCTTTCAGGTGGCGTCTTGTCTTCCCTTTCCCACGATTTTGAGTCCCTTAAAAGAAATTTGAAATTTCCAGTTCCTGTTCATCTCAAAACCTAGCTTTCTCAGAGTTCAATTTTCTCGGTTTTTGTTAGAATCCTTTCCCTTTGCTCCGTTCAATCCCTAAACCCTTTTTCGTTCCTAGCCTGTAAGCCCAGAAAATGTCTTCTCCAAGGACTCGTGCCCACAGTGCTTCCTCCTCGGTTCCTCCAGACTACATCACCGGGAGTGGAATCGACGCTCATGCCATGGAAGTTCGAAGCAGACTTCATCCTTTTGTTCAGAAAAAATTGGACGAAAACGTCCTTCACTTGTTTGACAATACTCTGACTGTGGGACCTCGCTGGTTTGGTCCTGTCCCAGCTGAGATGGCAGAGTTAGTTAAGAAGGATGCCGAAGCACCTCTGTGTTACCAAGGGAACTCTGCCCTATCCTCTTATTCTTGGGTTAGCAAGAATTTAAGCCGTTCATTTCCGTCCAGTGAAGTAAGGAATAGTCCTGTGAAGTGGGCAGACTGGATTGACAAACTTCTTCCCAAGTTTGGAGCTCACTGGAGGTGGGCAGGAATTTATGATGCGATTCTTCTGTCTAAACAATCCATCAACCGGGATGAGAACCTGCTTGCCGCTGCCCTATGTTTCTGGAATTCTGCCAGCAACACGTTTGATTTCCGTGTGGGTCCAATGGCGCCAACTCTGCTGGACATGGCTCAGATCTTTGGGTTTAGGCCCCATGGACGACCTGTGGATGCTGTTGGAGACTATCATCGTAGGAGGAACCAGGAGAAACTAGCCAATCCTTTCACTGTCTCTCCTGCTACTATCAATCAGAACTGCTCCTTTTCCGTTTTTCTGAGGAAATTCAGTGTGGAGAAGGACAAGGATCAGCAGCATATGCTATTCCTTCTGTATTGGCTGAACAGATTTGTGTTCCCCAATCGTTCTTCTGCTGTTCTGCTTGACTTGGGCCGTCAGTTCTGGCTCACCTTTTCAAGAACCTGCATACTGCCACAATGGAGAATCCCCTGAATTTATCTGCTCCTGGCTCATTTTGGATGATCCAGGTCTGGTTGCAGGTGTATTTTCCAGAGTTCCGATTTCCTGATCTAGTCCTGCCTGAAAAGCAGGTTCTGGCTCTCCCTCTGATGTCGGCAGAAGTGCCCAAGCGTTCCATTGACGAATACCTGATGTGGTTCAGACACTGTCTTAAGCGCTCCGCGGCTCAATGGCAAGTGGTGATCAGAAGAACCTATCCTTGGTTCCAGCCTGGGCACCGGCTTTTTGAAAAGGAGCCAGAAGACGAGGCTGCCAGGACAGAATACAGGAAGATATTTCTGAGCGTAGCCTTGCTGAGGGATCTGCCTCATGGAGGTGGGAAGCCACCAAGCTATCATCTGGGGGCAGAAGTCTACCATCCCAATTTCTGTGCACGACAACTTGGCTGTCCACAGGTCATTCCGTTCAAATACTACCAAAGTTGCAATCGAGCCTCGTCCTGGAGAGATTTAGATAATCTAGAGGTGCACAAGGATGCTCGTTGTGCAATTAATAAAATCAATAACAGTCTGGATGGTCTTTATCCATCCTGGGAGCCGAATTCATCCAGTTCCTCCGATTTTGATGCTTGGTGGAAGGCCAGGTTTCGAGGGATGCCTGCTTCGGCTGCTGCAGTCAAGGTGCTTTTTGAGGGCTGGGCCTGTGGAAATGTGTTTGGCGAGGCTAAGGCCAGAAAATTCACAGTTAAGACTATTCAAGATGTCAATGATCAGATCATAGAAGGTAAATTCTTCGTTCTGTCTGCCATTTATTGTTCCGTCGTTTATACTTTGTCTGACAAATCAATTCTGCCTGTATCAGACCCCTCCATGAAGAAAATCATTGGTGAACAGACGGCTCCAACTGGAGCAATGTTTGGTAAGCTTCGATCTACCCTGTTCCTTTTATTTCCTTATACTGTGTTTAGTTCTGACTTCAAATTTCTTCCTCATATAGTCAGTTCTGTCATTGCTGCTGGGGACCTAGAGCCTCCTTCTGGTGAGGAGGATGAAGATCTGGTAGAACAGCCTGCCGTGGCCACTCCAATTGCTGGAAAGAAAAGGAAAGAGAGCACTTTTGCTCAGGGCAGCGTTGCCCAGCCTGAAACTTCTGGTAGGGTCCTTGTGTTTAGATCCCACTTCCTTTTGACTTGTTCTGCCTTGTTCCTTCTTCTAATCCTTGCTTCTTTTATGCAGCTGAAAGCCCTCCTCCTCCTCCTCGCACCAGGTCTAAAAGACTTAGGAAGAGGCGTGAGATTGATTCTGATGAGACAGAAGAGTTTGCTGCCAATCCGAATGAAGCCTCTGGGACTGATGATGAGCTGAGAGAAGCTTTTGAGGCTGTTGAAAAAGAGGAGCAACAAGAAACGGCAGTGGAAACTCTAAAAAAGAAAGGAAAAGATCTCGACGAAGAGGTGGGGTTGAATTCTGGTCATTTGTAGACATGCTCTTTCTGCTTTTTCTTTTCTAACTCCTGATTTCTGTTTGTCTGTTTAGGAGGAGATCCCGGCTGAGGTGATCGCAGAGAGCATTGCCTTGGCTCAACAACAGCGTGCCATTCCCCGGACAGAGCTGACTAGCTCAGAACTGGCCGCCTTTGAGGACACGGAGGCTGAACATTCTACTGCAGCTCCAGTATTTGAGGAACAGCCAGAGCCTTCTGTTTCAGAGCCAGTGGAGCAGGTAGAAGTTCCTATAGCCGCTTCAACCAGTCAACCTGTATTCGAGCCTGTAGAACAAGCAGAACTCTCTGTCACAGCTCAAGCAGAACAGGCAATGCTAGGGTCTGGGGAGCATATGGAGGCTTTGGCAGAATCGGGACCTGTGGGACGGGTAGAACTTCCGGTTGCGAGCCTGGCAGAACCATCTGCCTCGGTGCCTGTGGAGCAGGTGGAGCTTCCTGCTGCAACCCCAGAATCTGAAGCAGAATTAACTGCTACTATTTCTGAAGCCATGGTAAGTCTTTGTCCTTTCATTTCTGTCTATCCTTCGTGCTTTATCCTGTCCTTGTTTTCTTTTACATCTTATTCTTTTTAGGTGGAAGTGCCCGGAGCTGCAGGAGCCGTGGCAGTGGTTATTAGCCCTTTGAAGCCTGTTCTCGCAGCTGTAAGTTTTCACCATGTCATGAATTTTTCTTTTATTTATGCCTTTTTCTAATCCACAATTTTGGTTTTGCAGATGCCTATCCAATCCCGTGCTGTTTCAACCATCACAGCCTCCTTTGCTGACCCAGAATTGGCTAAATTCGAGGCTATGGACTTGGACGCCCAACTGGACAGGCTGGAGAAACTCAGTTCTACCCCTAACAAGACCAAATTCAAAGCAGTGGATGAGGCCATGGAGAGGGTGAAGGTCTGGCAATCTACTGAGCTGAAACTGGAGGAAAATAGGGAAGCTGTAGAACAACTGATGAAAGATCTGGACCTGCTGCACAGGCAGAACATGGCTCCTAGGCCAATTCTTGAGATAAGTCTGAACCTGGCCAGAGATGTGCTTAACCTTCACGATCGCTATGAGGATCTCAAGCCTACCTTCGAGACTTCTGAACTCTGCAAGACAACTCATGACGCTAATTTGGCTGATTATGCAAAACAGAAGGCAGAACTGGATCAGATGGTCGCGGGGTACAAAGAGGCCAAGGCTACTACAGACAGGCTGGAGAAGCAGATTGAGGAGCTTCAAAAGCAGCTGGCAGAACGCAGGGAGGTACAGCGCAAGCTGGGTGCTGGACTGAGCTCCAAGACTAAGGCCACTTTCCTGGTGCAGACCATGGTTTCAGCCTCCAGGCCAGCTTTGGAAGTTGCAGAGGCTTCAATCCACCAGGGACTACTGCTTCAGAAGGAGCTTTCGATTAAGAAGACGAGTCTGCAGGAAACCCTTAGAAAACTAGGATTTTAAAATTCAGATTTTGGAATTGTAATGAACTGGTTGAGTCACCAAAGTGACTATTTGAAAATGAAAGTTTATTTATTTTTTGGAATTTCGATTTCTCTTGACAAACTGAAATAAAAGATTATACTAATACCGAACTAAATCTTAAAACAAGATCAAACAACAGTTTCAAGTTGTTGCCTTTCTATCCCAGGATCTGTCTGCACAGCCTGCGAATCCCACATAGTTGGATAGAATTTCTTTAACCATTTGCCATTGATTGGCGCAGCATGGACTTCTCCATCTCGATCCTGCAGTCTGTACGCCCCTAATCCTAGGACTTGGTTAATTATGAAGGTCCTTCCCAAGTTGGTGACCATTTTCCATAACCAGCTATATGTGTTCCGAGGGGCAGAACTGCTTTCCAGACTATTTCTCCTTCTTCAAAACTCTTGTTTTTAACTCTCTTGTTATATGCTCTTGACACAGCCTGTTTTCCTGCTAAGAGTTTGTTGAGGGTATCAATCCTACTCGCGTCCAACCCTTCCAGTTCTAATAACATGGCTTGGTTGTAGTCTTCTCCAACCAATTCTTTTTGATGGGCAATTCTGAGGGATTGGACTGCTATCTCCATAGGCAGAATTGCATCGTGACCATATGTCAAAGCATATGGAGTCATACCAGTCGCCTCCCTTTTCGAAGTTCTATATGCCCATAAGGTTTCTGACAACTTCTCATGCCATTGCTTTGGATTCTTCTCAAGCATTTTTCTGATAATATTGATTATCACTTTGTTACTTGATTCTGCCTGTCCGTTGGCTTGAGCATAATAAGGCGTGGATTGGAGTAGCTTAAATTTGAACGCTTCTGCCATGTTCAGCATATCTCCGGATATGAAAGAAGATCCCCTATCGGTAGTGATTGATTCTGGAATGCCGAATCTTTGTATGATCTGTTCTTCTATGAAAGTGATGATTTCTTGAGATGTGGTAGACTTAACAGGCTTGGCTTCCACCCACTTGGTAAAATAGTCCGTGGCTACAATGATGAAACAATGCTGTTGGCTGCTGGCTGGATAAATTTTGCCAATGAGGTCCATTGCCCATCCTCTGAACGGCCATGGCTTGACTACTGGGTTCATGGGAACCGAAGGGACCTGCTGGATCGGTCCATGTCTTTGACAAGCTTCACATCCCTTGGAGTAGTTAATGCAATCTTTCATCATGGTTGGCCAGAAATAACCATACCTTCTGATTAGCCAACACATTTTCCTTCCACCTTGATGTGCTCCACATAACCCTTCATGAGTTTCTCCCATGATCTTCATGTATTCTTTCTTTCCCAAGCATCTTAACAATACTTCATCCTTGCTTTTCCGGACCAAATCTTCATTCCACATAAGATAATTTGAAGCCATGATTCTGACTTTCTTTTCAGAAGGCAGAATTGGATACTGCAAGTAGTTTATGATGGGAGTTCTCCAATCATCTTCAGTGATTATGGCAGAATTGACATCTACCTCCATTCCTCTGGTCAGAACAGATGGCAGACTTTTCTTTCCTACCCTAATAATCCTTTGCACACAATCTTCCGGGATTTGTATTCCTGTAGCTATTTGAGCCAGTTCATTGGCTGCAAAGTTCTCTTCTCTTGGGATGTGTTCCCAAGTGGCCTCCCTGAATTCTGTCAACAGATTCCTAGCTGCTACTAAATAGATAGCTAGAGCAGGGTTCAAACATTTGTATTCTCCAGCAATCTATTTTAAAACAAGCATAGAATCTCCCAGGATTTCTACAGACTGGACTCCGAGTTCTACCAATATTTCGAGGCCAATGATTAAAGCTTCATATTCAGCTCTGTTGTTGGTGCATTGGAAATCCAACTGGAAAGAATAACAATGTCTGACTCCCACAGGTTCTTCTAGAACAATTCCTGCTCCGGAAGTTAAGTCAGTTTTTTATCCATCAAAATACAGCTTCCATGGTGTGAGATGAATCGAATAAATGGGATTGTTAAGGCAAACATGAGCTCTTGTCAATAGATCTACATTTGCTATATCCAAAGAGTCCATATTTTCAATTTCTTCTCCTGGATGATCGGCTAGGAAGTCTGCTACAGCTTGTCCCTTGACAGCTTTCTGAGGCACATATCTGAAAGCAAATTCTGTCAGAGCCAGAGTCCATTTCCCAATTCTGCCTCTTAGCATTGGCCTTGTTAGCATATATTTGATTAGGTCTGTCTTGGCAATGATATAAATGGTAAATGGCAGCATGTAGTGTCTGAGTTTTATAGCAGTGAAATATAAAGCCAGACAAAGCCTTTCGATCACAGAATAATTTCTTTCTACTTCTGTCAAAGTTCTGCTCAGATAGTATACCGCTTGCTCCTTCCCTTCGTTGTTGTCTTGGGCTAACAGACTTCCAATAGATGTTCCTGACGCAGACACATAGAGTTTGAGCGGTCTGCCCTTCTTTGGTGGGGACAGAACTGGTGGATTTGACAGATAGTGTTTAATTTCTTCAAAAGCCTGTTGGTGCTGTTCCTCCCATTTGAAGATCTGTTCCTGTTTTAACCTTAACAAGGAAGAAAAGGGCTGAATCTTTCCCGCGGAATTGGATATGAATCTTCTTAGGAAGTTAATTTTTCCCAGAAGACTTTGCAGCTCCTTCTTGTTCCGAGGTGGTTGAGCTTCTATGATGGACTTTGCTTTATTTTTATCGACTTCTATGCCTTTTTGATGGACCAAAAAACCCAAGAAGTTTCCTGCCTGCACTCCAAAAATACATTTTTTAGGATTCATTTTCAATTTATGCTGTCTCATTCTTTGGAATGCCTTTCTCAGATCCGACACATGACTTTCAGCTTCCTTGGATTTAATTATCACATCATCTATATATACTTCTAGAGAATGTCCTATCATATCATGGAAAACAGAATTCATTGCTCTTTGATAAGTGGCTCCTGCATTTCGTAAGCCAAAAGGCATTACAGTGTATTCAAAAGCACCTATGTGCCCTGGACACATGAAAGCTGTTTTGTGGATATCTTCTTCTGCTACCATGATCTGGTTATACCCTGCGTTGCCGTCCATGAAAGATAGCATTTGGTTCTGGGCAGCTCCATCTACTAGCATATCTGCCATAGGCATAGGATATTCATCCTTGGGGGATGCTTCATTCAGATTTCTGTATTCCACACAGATCCTAACTGCCCCTGTTTTCCTTTTCAAAACTGGCACAATATTGGCTAGCCAGTCAGTGTAGATGGCCGGCCTGATGAATCCTGCTTTAAGCAGTCTTTCTATCTCTTCTTTGACTTTTAATTCTGTTTCCATGGACATTCTTCTTATGGCCTGTTTAACTGGAAGGTAGCCTTCTTTGATAGGCAGCTTGTGCTCTACCAGTTTCCTGTCTAATCCTGGCATCTCGTGATAATGCCAAGCAAAACAGTCTTTAAAATCATGCAAAAGTGCGATGATTTCGTTTTTGAGCGGTTCTTCCAATAGTGCACTAATGAAAGTGGGTCTTGGATCCTCTTCTGTCCCTAGATTAATCTCCTGTAATGGATCTTCCACTTCTGGTAAGGAATCATCTAGTGCTGATGGTGCAAAGTCCAATATTTCCTCCTGTAAACTTTCTTCCTGTTCTTTGATGCTCTCATGCGTGAATTCTGCCATATTAATGACTGGATTCTGCACAATGAGTTTCTTTTCTTCCCAGTATATCAATAATCTTTTTGTAATGGATCGGATTGTTACAGCTCGATCCTTTTCCTGTTGATTGGGACTAAACATCGGAGTTCTGGAGGTTCAGAACAAAAGGCCTATTCCAGTCTTCTAGAGAACTGGCCAGACCGTCTTCAATGAGCCTTTGGGCCGTGACACCATGAGGGCGGCCGTTCTGGTTGACTCCAAAGAAAGTGAAAGGACCAAGGTCATCGTGATAGTATCTTGCCTCAAAACACATGGCAGAAGGCAGAAATGGCCGTGGATCGGCCTCTACTATCTCCATGTAACCTTCTTCATGCCAAAGAGCTAGCTGCTGATGCAGAGTAGAAGGAACGCAGAGGCTTTGGTGAATCCAGTCTCTTCCGAGCAATGCATTGTAGGTAGTAGAAGTAGTGTCCACCACAAAGAATGCAATTTTCAGCTTTTTGGTCCCAACAATGACATCCACGTCCAAAATTCCATGAGTCTTAGTGATGCCCCCGGCAAAGTTGGTGACGGTCAAACGTGTTGGAATTAGATCCTTTTCTGTTCTGCCCATTTTACTCAACAGTCTGTGTGGTAAAAGGTTAATGGCTGCGCCTCCATCTACCATTACCTTGGAAACAGGGATGCCTCCAAAGTTTGCAGTTATGAATAGAGGCCTGAGGTGATTGGCCATTTCCCCGGTTGGTTTGGAGAAACAAAGCTGTTCTGCAACTGGTTTCATGGTGGTTCCGCCTGTTCTGGCAGCAGGCACTTGCTGTTCTGGCGCTCCTTCTACTTCCGTCAGTCTGCACTCGAAGCTTTCTTGCGAGAGTACGTCTCCCTCTAGAGTGCTTCCTTGTCCTTCTGCTGCCCTGAATCTCTCTGATAGGATGAATACCATGTTAATGCCAAGATCACCTTGCAACAAGTTCTCCAATTCTGCCCCAAAAGCTTCGGTTTCTTCATCTAATCCCCCATCGTATTCCATCTCCTCTGTCCAGTCTCCTTGTTCTCCTGTTTCGAGGAAACCAGCTTGATCATCTGCAGATGGCTCATAGTCCAACTGTTCCTCCTCGTTTTCTTCAGTCCAGCCTTGTTGTTCTTCTTCTGGAACAGGTTCTGGCCCTTCTTGTACTTGTTGAAGTTTGGGTTGATCGGCGGGAGATGAGGTTGAACATATGAAGGATTCTGTCTTTATCAGCTTTTGGGACTTATGTTTTGTCTGTTCTGCCTGAGGAATTGTTTCTGGATTTTCTCTTCTCCTGGCAGAATTTGGTTCTGTCAACACCTGCACATCTTTCCTGTTTCTAAGGAAGGTGGAATATTGCCTCTGAACCCTTCTTTTCTGAGTTCTGGTTAATTCCAAGGTTGGTCTGCCGCTTTTTCCAACGGAATACCATCTTCCCTCTATGATAGTTGCCAAAGGTTTGTCATTTCCTGGCATTCTAATTGGTATCTCCTCCTTAGGCTGTTCTGGCATTCTTCTGTTTTGCTGAACTGGCCTGAGATAATCCCTTTGTCTGACTCTGTTTCTGGGAGGAATCGGAGCTAGGCCTTGCTGGTGCGACGTTCCAATCCGATCAAACACGCTGTGCGTGGGCTATTTCTGCCTGTCCAGAGTAACTTCTAACTCACTTTCACACTTGCATTTACTGCATAGTACAATCCCGGCCGAGATGGTCGCCTTTGGCCTTTGAAAATTCTCCTTTGTAGTTCTCCCGCTTCTGCTGGAACTGGCATTTTCCCTCCGTTCTGGCCAATTTAAATTGACCATGTTAACTTGAGGTTGGGGAAACGGATCTGTCGTGACTGAAGGTGGTTTTTCTGCTAGTTTCAATCTTCCTGCAGTTATTCCTTCCTGTATGACATCTCTGAACACGACACAACTGTTAGTAGAGTGATTCCAAGAGTTGTGCCATCTGCAATACTGCCTGCCCTTAAGCTCCTCTGGTTTGGGCAGCTTGTGAGGCGTCTCTATTGCCTTTTGCGCCAACATTTCATCGAACAGAGCATCAACCTTAGTTAGATCGAAAGAGTAGACCTTGTTCTGTGTTGGTTTGTTTGGAACAAATCCTCCTGTAAATGGTGGCGGCTTCTGGTCCTTTGGTGGCTTTGTAAGGGCTTTGCAGCTGATAGGATGCTTTAACTTTGCCATTTCTGCCACTACAACCTCTCTTTCCTCCGAGCCATCTGTGTCTTCTTCTGATTTTACTTCAATCAAATGAATTGAAGAAGAAGGGGACTTGTAGTATGTGCCTTTGGAAGAGTTCCTCTTCTGCTGTTCCTCCCTCAGCAGTTCCTCATATTTGGATGCTTTGTCTGCCAGTTCTGCCAGATCTCCGAACAGCATCCCGTCAAATCTTTTTCTTAATGAAATTTTGAGGGAGGTCTGAGCCATCTGAATGAAATGTCTTTCTTCCATGGGAATTCGGCACTTCATCTTGAGCTTCCTGAATCTGGTTATGAAATCCTGGGCAGGTTCGTCTTCGCTTTGCTTAAGAGCGGCAAGATCACTGATGGTGACTTCTGGCTGGATCCTGAAATAATAGTCATGAAAAATGTTTTCCATTTGCTCCCAGGTCTGAACAGAATTGGCTGGCAAACTAGTATACCAGGTGAAAGCCTGTCCGGAGAGAGAATTCCCAAAAAGCCTTAGCTTTAACAGAGGATTATTCTCTATGGCTATACACTGGACAGAAAACCTGCCTATGTGTTCAACGGACGAAGCATGAGGATCTTCTCCGTTAAATAAGGTGAAGTTTGGTACTTTGAAACCTGCAGGTAAAGGAATCTGATCTATGTAAGCCGGGTACGGCTTTCTGTAGATGGGCCTTTCTCCTCTCCTGGCCTCTGGCTCCATCATTTCTCTGATCATTCTCTGCAGTGCCCCCATGTCATTCAAAGCATTGACAGGACGTGGATTTCGTCCCTATTCTGGCTGATCATTATCAAACCTATGCTCTATTTTGTATGGTCGGGGCAGAGCTTCCTCCCTGTGTTCTTCCTCTTCTTCAATCTCCAGATGCTTTCTCCAATTTGCCCCTGGTCTGTTCCTGTCATTGTTGGCAAAAGGGTTAATTCCCCCTCTGCCTCTCCTGCCCCTTGCTAGTGGAGGGAATGGATTGGGGTCCATTCTTCTTGGTCTGTAGGGTGGCACGGCTGGCGGCTCAGGCAGAAGTGGCAGTGGTTGATCTCGTGGGGCCACAGGTTGTGGTGCAGGCGGTTCTGGCCGATTCTGGGGAACCTGAACTGGTGCAAGACCTTCTGGCCTGGCTGGGGCCTCGTGTTCTTGGGCGAGAAGGGCTCCGCCCCTCTGTCCAGCTTGGATTTCTTCGGGTCCCGGTACTCCAGCTATCTGTGCAATAAGAGGATTCTCTTGATATGGCCATGCCAGTCCTGGTGGAGGACCGTAGGGAAGGTCCAACTGTTGCACTACGGCGTCAGGATTTGGAATTCTGGCCATAGCGGCCTCGCGGTCTTTCCTGAACTGCCTGTTAACTTGCCACTGCATCATGGCTGTTATATTGTTCAAAGACTCCTGACTCCTTTGTGTTGTGGCCTCTTGTCGGAACACGGCTTCCTGTATTTGGTTCAGCCTCCTGGAACCAGTTCTGGAACGTCTGCTTCCTGTACTGCCATGGGCTGATTGTCTAGCGTCGCTTTCTTCCGAGTCTGGTCCTTCTTGGAAAGCTGCTTGGTCTCGTTCCATCGTGTGATATGGGTTCTGGCTAGAACTTCCAATATACATATACTTTCAAAATACTGCAGGGTGTATATACTGAGAAGTCCCACTGGGCGTGCCAAATTGTTCACCCGTTCTGATTTACTTCCTGAGATGACAGGGCAAAGTTCCCCATTAATTCAAAGACCATGTTTTGGTAAGCGAATTAACTTTCTTTATGTGTTGAGCGTGCCACTGTTAGCAATTTTTCAACCCTAACAGACTTATGGTAAAAATAACTTGCGGCCCAAGCTACTAACTTTGACCAAACGATTGTGAATTTGGGTGAGGAATATCTCCCAAGTAAGTTCTTTTCTATGCCTTAGACTGGTAAGGACTTTTACAATTTATCTCAGTACGAAAACCGGTAGTTCTGACCAGAATGAAAGATGACAGATTGAACCGATTTCAGGCAGAACTCCCTTTTACAAGACTCAAAAAGGGAAAAACTGACTATACAAGGACAAGAAGAGGGCTGCGCTTCCATTTCTGTCTGGATAGTTGCCTCTGTTCTGGGCTGGACTGGGTACGCCTGTGCTGGACTGGACTTTTAACAACTTCAACTGCTAGGCTTCAACTGCAAATCGATACCAAAGCTTGAGTTTGGCAGAGCTTTAATCTATTTCGAACCCTGGAAGGTTTTTGGATGGGCAGAACTGGGACTTCTCCAGTCTGAAAGGGGCAGAAGTGGCTGGACTCGAGCTGGAAATGGGCTGTAATACCTGTGCTGCTTAGTCAGGGCTCTTCACAAATTTGTTGAGTTTTTCATATTTGAGAAAACTCGAAACTCTGCTTAGCTTGGCTTTTACTGAACCAAATTTGTAACGAGAGAAATCTCGTTATTGTTGACTAGTGAACTGGGATTCAAACCAGAGGTAGCGATTTAAACTTGTCTTTGCTGGGAGAAGACAGGATGATTCTGCAAGCTTGTTGGCAAGCTTTTGAATATTTCAGGCTCGAAGTCTGTTGGAACTTGTTTAGGATTTTTGTGATCAAGTGATCATTTGAGTGTTTGTCTTTTGACTAAGTTTTGGTTGGTTGGTTGATTGATTGTTTTTTGCTCTGTTCACCCTCTCCTATATATATAGGAAGTGTTCCTCCGAGAATGGGCGGCAAGTAATCAAAAGATCTTTTTAATTTTAAAATGAAATAAACTGGGGTTCTATCCATTTTCTGGCGAGTAAGCACTCAACGATTAGTTCCTGAGGTGACCACTTCTGTATTTTTGATGGAGTGCCATGCCTGTTCTTCCATTCCACCTGCTTCTGCAAAAGGTCTGGAGTTTTGGAGATGGCTGGCTCTCATCTTTTGGACAGCTTCCTGTTTCCCGCTTACCTCTCTTTTTATAAAAACAGAGTCTGCTTATCCTCGAAAATGGCATTCCTCCAAAATATCAGAATATCTTTTAGATAAACTAAGCGGGTTCTAATCTTCTGGCCACAAGCTACTTTAGATTTTTTCTTCTTTTATACCTGCTCCTGTTCTATTTTCAGTTTTCAGCCCAAATTATTGACTTCTCCAAGTCAGGGATCACGAGGGACTGTTCCGTTTTGAAGGCCAGCTTGAGTCTAGTTTGCTTTTGAGCCTAATTTTGGATTTCTTCGAGGCCCAAGTTTTTTCTGATTCCTATTGTTCCCAAGCCTTTTAATGTTTTGGGCCGTGCTCTTGGCCTGTCCACTCGTTTAATGGGCTGGGTCGTGCTGATGGGCTTGAGGTCGTCTGATACAAGCGGCCTAGGAGATGGTGTGGGCTTTTGTTTTCGGCGTGCTAAATTTGGGCCCAAACAGCAGTTCGTTCCTAAATGGAGTGGTTGGTGTATTCCATACTTCTAGCGATTGGATTTCACTCAAAACTCACCAAATGACTCCTCCCACCATATTATGATGTTGCCCAAGTTTGGGCTCGATCCAAAATCAATAGGTGTGAGAAATTGGACAATTCAAGTTCAACGGCAGTTCGTTCCTAATTGGAGTGGTTGCTGTATTCCATACTACTAGCGATTGGATTTCACTCAAAACTCACCAAATGACTCCTCCCAATATATTATCATGTTGCCAAAGTTTTGGGCTCGATCCGAAATCAATAGTTGTTCCAAATTGGACAATTCAAGTTCAACGGCAGTTCGTTCCTAATTGGAGTGGTTGGTGTATTCCATACTTCTAGCGATTGGATTTCACTCAAAACTCACCAAATGACTCCACCCACCATATTATGATGTTGCCCAAGTTTGGGGCTCGATCCGAAATCCATACGTGTGAGAAATTGGACAATTCAAGTTCAACGGCAGTTCATTCCTAATTGGAGTGGTTGGTGTATTCCATACTTCTAGCGATTGGATTTCACTCAAAACTCACCAAATGACTCTTCCCACCATATTATGATGTTGCCCAAGTTTTGGGCTCGATCCGAAATCAATAGGTGTTCCAAATTGGACAATTCAAGTTCAACGGCAGTTCGTTCCTAATTGGAGTGGTTGGTGTATTCCATACTTCTAGCAATTGGATTTCACTCAAAACTCACCAAATGACTCCTCCCACCATATTATGATGTAGCCCAAGTTTCGGGCTCGATCCGAAATCAACAGGTGTTCCAAATTGGACAATTCAAGTTTAATGGCAGTTCGTTCCTAATTGGAGTGGTTGGTGTATTCCATACTTCTAGCGATTGGATTTCACTCAAAACTCGCCAAGTGACTCCACCCACCATATTATGATGTTGCCCAAGTTGGGGCTCGATCCGAAATCAATAGGTGTGAGAAATTGGACAATTCAAGTTCAACGACAGTTCGTTCCAAATTGGAGTGGTTGGTGTATTCCATATTTCTAGCGATTGGATTTCACTCAAAACTCACCAAATGACTCCTCCCACCATATTATGATGTTGCCCAAGTTTTGGGCTCGATCCGAAATCAATAGGTGTTCCAAATTGGACAATTCAAGTTTAACGGCAGTTCGTTCCTAATTGGAGTGGTTGGTGTATTCCACACTTCTAGCGATTGGATTTCACTCAAAACTCACCAAATGACTCCTCCCACCATATTATGATGTTGCCCAAGTTTTGGGCTCGATCCGAAATCAAAAGGTGTGAGAAATTGGACAATTCAAGTTCAACGGCAGTTCGTTCCTAATTGGAGTGGTTGGTGTATTCCATACTTCTAGCGATTGGATTTCACTCAAAACTCACCAAATGACTCCTCCCACCATATTATGATATTGCCCAAGTTTTGAGCTCGATCCGAAATCAATAGGTGTTCCAAATTGGACAATTCAAGTTCAACGGCAGTTCGTTCCTAATTGGAGTGGTTGGTGTATTCCATACTTCTAGCGATTGGATTTCACTCAAAACTCACCAAATGACTCCTCCCACCATATTATGATGTTGCCCAAGTTTGGGGCTCGATCCGAAATCAATAGGGGTTCCAAATTGGACAATTCAAGTTCAACGGCAGTTCGTACCAAATTGGAGTGTTGGTGTATTCCATACTTCTAGCGATTGGATTTCACGCAAAACGGACCAAATGACTCCTCCCACGGTATTATGATGTTGCCCAAGTTTCGGGCTCGATCTGAAATCAATAGGTGTTCCAAATTGGACAATTCAAGTTCAATGGCAGTTCGTCCCAAATTGGAGTGGTTGGTGTATTCCATACTTCTAGCGATTGGATTTCACTCAAAACTCACCAAATGACTCCTCCCACCGTATTATGATGTTGCACAAGTTTGGGGTTCGATCCGAAATCAATAGGTGTGAGAAATTGGACAATTCAAGTTCAACGGCAGTTCGTTCCTAATGGGAGTGGTTGGTGTATTCCATACTTCTAGCGATTGGATTTCACTCAAAACTCACCAAATGACTCCTCCCACCATATTATGATGTTGCCCAAGTTTTGGGCTCGATCCGAAATCAATAGCTGTTCCAAATTGGACAATTCAAGTTCAACGGCAGTTCGTTCCTAATTGGAGTGGTTGGTGTATTCCACACTTCTAGCGATTGGATTTCACTCAAAACTCACCAAACGAGTCCACCCACCATATTATGTTGTTGCCCAAGTTTGGGGCTCGATCCGAAATCAATAGGTGTGAGAAATTGGACAATTCAAGTTCAACGGCATTTCGTTCCTAATGGGAGTGGTTGGTGTATTCCATACTTCTAGCGATTGGATTTCACTCAAAACTCACCAAATGACTCCTCCCACCATATTATGTTGTTGCCCAAGTTTGGGGCTCGATCCGAAATCAATAGGTGTTCCAAATTGGACAATTCAAGTTCAACGGCAGTTCGTACCAAATCGGAGTGGTTGGTGTATTCCATACTTCTAGCGATTGGATTTCACTCAAAACTCACCAAATGACTCCTCCCACCATATTATGATGTTGCGTAAGTTTTGGGCTCGATCCGAAATCAATAGGTGTGAGAAATTGGACAATTCAAGTTCAACGGCAGTTCGTTCCTAAATGGAGTGGTTGGTGTATTCCATACTTCTAGCAATCGGATTTCACTCAAAACTCACCAAATGACTCCTCCCACCATATTATGATGTTGCCCAAGTTTGGGGCTCGATCCGAAATCAAAAGGTGTGAGAAATTGGACAATTCAAGTTCAACAGCAGTTCGTTCCTAAATGGAGTGGTTGGTGTATTCCATACTTCTAGCGATCGGATTTCACTCAAAACTCACCAAATGACTCCTCCCACCATAGTATGATGTTGCCCAAGTTTGGGGCTCGATCCGAAATCAATAGGTGTTCCAAATTGGACAATTCAAGTTCAACGGCAGTTCGTACCAAATTGGAGTGGTTGGTGTATTCCATACTTCTAGCGATTGGATTTCATACAAAACTCACCAAATGACTCCTCCCACCATATTAGGATGTTGCACAAGTTTGGGCTCGATCCGAAATCAATAGGTGTGAGAAATTGGACAATTCAAGTTCAAAGGCAGTTCGTTTCTAATTGGAGTGGTTGGTGTTTTGGTTAATTCTAGAGATCGAATTTCACTCAAACTAACCAAATGACTCGTTCCACCATGTTATGATGTTGCCCAAGTTTTGGGCTCGATCCGAAATCAAAAGGTGTAAGAAATTGGACAATTCAAGTTCAAAGGCAGTTCATTCCTAATTGGAGTGGTTGGTGATTTGGGTAGTTCTAGAGATCGGATTTCAGTCAAGCTTAACCAAATGACTCCTCCCACCATATTATGATGTTGCCCAAGTTTTGGGCTCGATCCGAAATCAATAGGTGTAAGAAATTGGACAATTCAAGTTCAAAGGCAGTTCGTTCCTAATTGGAGTGGTTGGTGTTTTGGTTAATTCTAGAGATCGAATTTCACTCAAACTAACCAAATGACTCGTCCCACCATGTTATGATGTTGCCCAAGTTTTGGGCTCGATCCGAAATCAAAATGTGTAAGAAATTGAACAATTCAAGTTCAAAGGCAGTTCATTCCTAATTGGAGTGGTTGGTGTTTTGGGTAGTTCTGGAGATCGGATTTCACTCAAACTTAACCAAATGACTCCTCCCAACATATTATGGTGTTGCCCACGTTTTGGGATCGATCCGAGATCAATACGTGTAAGAAATTCGACAATTTATGTTCAAAGGCAGTTCATTCCTAATCGTAGTGGTTGGTGTATTCCATAGTTCTAGAGATCGGATTTCACTCAAAACTAACCAAATGACTCCTCCCACCATATTATGATGTTGCCCAAGTTTTGGGCTCGATCCGAAATCAATAGGTGTAAGAAATTGGACAATTTATGTTCAAAGGCAGTTCGTTCCTGATCGGAGTGGTCATTGTATTCCATAGTTCTAGAGATCGGATTTCACTCAAAACTAAACAAATGACTCCTCCCACCATATTGTGATGTTGCACAATTTTTTTGCTCGATCCGAAATCAATAGGTGTAAGAAATTGGACAATTTATGTTCAAAGGCAGTTCGTTCCTAATTGGAGTGGTTGGTGTTTTGGGTAGTTCTAGAGATTGGATTTCACTCAAACCTAACCAAATGACTCCTCCCACCATATTATGTTGTTGCCCAAGTTTTGGGCTCGATCCGAAATCAATAGGTGTAAGAAATTGGACAATTTATGTTCAAAGGCAGTTCGTTCCTGATCGGAGTGGTCATTGTATTCCATAGTTCTAGAGATCGGATTTCACTCAAAACTAAACAAATGACTCCTCCCACCATATTGTGATGTTGCACAAGTTTTTTGCTCGATCCGAAATCAATAGGTGTAAGAAATTGGACAATTCAAGTTCAAAGGCAGTTCGTTCCTAATTGGAGTGGTTGGTGTTTTGGGTAGTTCTAGAGATTGGATTTCAAGAGATTGGATTTCACTCAAACTTAAGCAAATGACTCCTCCCACCATATTATGATGTTGCCCCAGTTTTGGGCTCGATCCGAAATCAATAGGTGTAAGAAATTGGACAATTCAAGTTCAAAGGCAGTTCGTTCCTAATCGGAGTGGTTGGTGTATTCCATAGTTCTAGAGATCGGATTTCACTCAAAACTAACCAAATGACTCCTCCCACCATATTATGCTGTTGCCCAAGTTTTGGGCTCGATCCGAAATCAATAGGTGTAAGAAATTGGACAATTTATCTTCAAAGACAGTTCGTTCCTAATCGGAGTGGTTGGTGTATTCCATAGTTCTAGAGATCGGATTTCACTCAAAACTAACCAAATGACTCCTCCCTCCATATTATGATGTTGCCCAAGTTTTCGGCTCGATCCGAAATCAATAGGTGTAAGAAATTCGACAATTCGAGTTTAAAGGTAGTCGTTCCTAATTGGAGTGGTTGTTGTTTTGGGTAGTTCTGGAGATCGGATTTCACTCAAACTTAACCAAATGACTCGTCCCACCATATTATTATGTTTCCCAAGTTTTGGACTCGATCCGAAATCAATAGGTGTAAGAAATCGGACAATTCAGGTTCAATGGCAGTTCGTTCCTAATTGGAGTGGTTGGTGTTTTGGGTAGTTCTAGAGATCGGATTTCACTCAAAGTTAACCAAAGGACTCCTCCCACCATATTATGATGTTGCCCAAGTTTTGGGCTCGATTCGAAATCAGTAAGTGTAAGAAATTGGACAATTTATGTTCAAAGGCAGTTCGTTCCTGATCGGAGTGGTCGGTGTATTCCATAGTTCCAGAGATCGGATTTCACTCAAAACTAAGCAAATGACTCCTCCCACCATATTATGATGTTGCACAAGTTTTGGGCTCGATCCGAAATCAATAGGTGTAAGAAATTGGAGAATTCAAGTTCGAAGGCAGTTCATTCCTAATTGGAGTGGTTGGTGTTTTGGGTAGTTCTAGAGATTGGATTTCACTCAAACTTAAGCAAATGGCTCCTCCCACCATATTATGATATTGCCCCTGTTTTGGGCTCGATCCGAAATCAATAGGTGTAAGAAATTGGATTTTTCAAGTTCGAAGGCAGTTCGTTCCTAATTGGATTGGTTGGTGTTTTGGGTAGTTCTAGATATCGGATTTCAATCAAACTTAACCAAATGACTCCTCCCACCATATTATGATGTTGCCCAAGTTTTGGGCTCGATCCGAAATCAAAAGGTGTAAGAAATTGGACAATTCAAGTTCAAAGGCAGTTCATTCCTAATTGGAGTGGTTGGTGATTTGGGTAGTTCTAGAGATCGGATTTCAGTCAAGCTTAACCAAATGACTCCTCCCACCATATTATGATGTTGCCCATGTTTTGGGCTCGATCCGAAATCAATAGGTGTAAGAAATTGGACAATTCAAGTTCAAAGGCAGTTCGTTCCTAATTGGAGTGGTTGGTGTTTTGGTTAATTCTAGGGATCGAATTTCACTCAAACTAACCAAATGACTCGTCCCACCATGTTATGATGTTGCCCAAGTTTTGGGCTCGATCCGAAATCAAAATGTGTAAGAAATTGAACAATTCAAGTTCAAAGGCAGTTCATTCCTAATTGGAGTGGTTGGTGTTTTGGGTAGTTCTGGAGATCGGATTTCACTCAAACTTAACCAAATGACTCCTCCCAACATATTATGGTGTTGCCCACGTTTTGGGATCGATCCGAGATCAATACGTGTAAGAAATTCGACAATTTATGTTCAAAGGCAGTTCATTCCTAATCGTAGTGGTTGGTGTATTCCATAGTTCTAGAGATCGGATTTCACTCAAAACTAACCAAATGACTCCTCCCACCATATTATGATGTTGCCCAAGTTTTGGGCTCGATCCGAAATCAATAGGTGTAAGAAATTGGACAATTTATGTTCAAAGGCAGTTCATTCCTAATTGGAGTGGTTGGTGTTTCGGGTAGTTCTAGAGATCGGATTTCACTCAAACTTAACCAAATGACTCCTCCGACCATATTGGATTTCACTCAAAACTAACCAAATGACTCCTCCCACCATATTATGATGTTGCCCAAGTTTTGGGCTCGATCCGAAATCAATAGGTGTAAGAAATTGGACAATTTATGTTCAAAGGCAGTTCGTTCCTAATTGGAGTGGTTGGTGTTTTGGGTAGTTCTAGAGATTGGATTTCACTCAAACCTAACCAAATGACTCCTCCCACCATATTATGTTGTTGCCCAAGTTTTGGGCTCGATCCGAAATCAATAGGTGTAAGAAATTGGACAATTTATGTTCAAAGGCAGTTCGTTCCTGATCGGAGTGGTCATTGTATTCCATAGTTCTAGAGATCGGATTTCACTCAAAACTAAACAAATGACTCCTCCCACCATATTGTGATGTTGCACAAGTTTTTTGCTCGATCCGAAATCAATAGGTGTAAGAAATTGGACAATTCAAGTTCGAAGGCAGTTCGTTCCTAATTGGAGTGGTTGGTGTTTTGGGTAGTTCTAGAGATTGGATTTCAAGAGATTGGATTTCACTCAAACTTAAGCAAATGACTCCTCCCACCATATTATGATGTTGCCCCAGTTTTGGGCTCGATCCGAAATCAATAGGTGTAAGAAATTGGACAATTCAAGTTCAAAGGCAGTTCGTTCCTAATCGGAGTGGTTGGTGTATTCCATAGTTCTAGAGATCAGATTTCACTCAAAACTAACCAAATGACTCCTCCCACCATATTATGCTGTTGCCCAAGTTTTGGGCTCGATCCGAAATCAATAGGTGTAAGAAATTGGACAATTTATCTTCAAAGACAGTTCGTTCCTTATCGGAGTGGTTGGTGTATTCCATAGTTCTAGAGATCGGATTTCACTCAAAACTAACCAAATGACTCCTCCCTCCATATTATGATGTTGCCCAAGTTTTCGGCTCGATCCGAAATCAATAGGTGTAAGAAATTCGACAATTCGAGTTTAAAGGTAGTCGTTCCTAATTGGAGTGGATGTTGTTTTGGGTAGTTCTGGAGATCGGATTTCACTCAAAGTTAACCAAATGACTCGTCCCACCATATTATTATGTTTCCCAAGTTTTGGGCTCGATCCGAAATCAATAGGTGTAAGAAATCGGACAATTCAGGTTCAATGGCAGTTCGTTCCTAATTGGAGTGGTTGGTGTTTTGGGTAGTTCTAGAGATCGGATTTCACTCAAAGTTAACCAAAGGACTCCTCCCACCATATTATGATGTTGCCCAAGTTTTGGGCTCGATTCGAAATCAGTAAGTGTAAGAAATTGGACAATTTATGTTCAATGGCAGTTCGTTCCTGATCGGAGTGGTCGGTGTATTCCATAGTTCCAGAGATCGGATTTCACTCAAAACTAAGCAAATGACTCCTCCCACCATATTATGATGTTGCACAAGTTTTGGGCTCGATCCGAAATCAATAGGTGTAAGAAATTGGAGAATTCAAGTTCGAAGGCAGTTCATTCCTAATTGGAGTGGTTGGTGTTTTGGGTAGTTCTAGAGATTGGATTTCACTCAAACTTAAGCAAATGGCTCCTCCCACCATATTATGATATTGCCCCAGTTTTGGGCTCGATCCGAAATTAATAGGTGTAAGAAATTGGATTTTTCAAGTTCGAAGGCGGTTCGTTCCTAATTGGATTGGTTGGTGTTTTGGGTAGTTCTAGAGATCGGATTTCAATCAAACTTAACCAAATGACTCCTCCCACCATATTATGATGTTGCCCAAGTTTTGGGCTCGATCCGAAATCAATCGGTTTAAGAAATTGGACAATTTATGTTGAAAGGCAGTTCGTTCCTAATCGGAGTGGTTGGTGTATTCCATAGTTCTAGAGATCGGATTTTACTCAAAGTTAACCAAATGACTCCTCCCACCATATTATGATGTTGCCCAAGTTTTGGGCTCGATCCGATATCAATAGGTGTAAGAAATTGGACAATTCAAGTTCAAAGGCAGTTCGTTCCTAATTGGGTGGGTTGGTGTATTGGCTAGTTCTAGAGATAGGATTTCACTCAAAGTTAACCAAATAACTCCTCCCACCATATTATGTTGTTGCCCAAATTTTGGGCTCGATCCGATATCAATAGGTGTAAGAAATTGGACAATTTATGTTGAAAGGCAGTTCGTTCCTAATCGGAGTGGTTGGTGTATTCCATAGTTCTAGAGATCGGATTTCACTCAAAACTAACCAAATGACTCCTCCCACCATATTATGCTGTTGCCAAAGTTTTGGGCTCGATCCGAAATCAATAGGTGTAAGAAATTGGACAATTCAAGTTCAAAGGCAGTCGTTCCTAATTGGAGTGGTTGGTGTTTTGGGTAGTTCTAGAGATCGGATTTCACCCAAACTTAACCAAATGACTCCTTCCACCATATTATGATGTTGCCCAAGTTTTGGGCTCGATCCGATATCAATAGGTGTAAGAAATTGGACAATTCAAGTTCAAAGGCAGTTCGTTCCTAATCGGAGTGGTTGGTGTATTCCATAGTTCTAGTGATCGGATTTCACTCAAAACTAACCAAATGACTCCTCCCACCATCTTTTGATGTTGCCCAAGTTTTGGGCTTGATCCGAAATCAGTAGGTGTAAGAAATTGGACAATTCAAGTTCAAAGGCAGTTCGTTCCTAATCGGAGTGGTTGGTGTATTCCATGATTCTAGAGATCGGATTTCTCTCAAAACTAACCGAATGACTCCTCCCAGCATCTTATGATGTTGCCCAAGTTTTGGTCTCGATCCGAAATCTATAGGTGCAAGAAAATGGACAATTTATGTTCAAAGGCAGTTCGTTCCAAATCGGAGTGGTTGGTGTATTCCATAGTTCTAGAGATCGGATTTCACTGAAAACTAACCAAATGACCCCTCCCACCATATTATGATGTTGCCCAAGTTTTGGGCTCGATCCGAAATCAATAGGTGTTAGAAATTGGAGAATTCAAGTTCAAAGGCAGTTCGTTCCTAATTAGAGTGGTTGGTATTTTACGTAGTGCTAAAGATCGGATTTCGCTCAAACTTAACCAAATGACTCCTCCCACCGTATTATGATGTTGCCCAAGTTTTGGGCTCGATCCGAAATCAATAGGTGAAAGAAATTGGACAATTTATGTTAAAAGGCATTTCGTTCCTAATCGGAGTGGTTGGTGTAATCCATAGTTCTAGAGATCGGATTTCACTCAAAACTAACCAAACACTACAAGAAAATAGGCATTAGTTGACACTTCATAGTTGACGTTTCTTAAAAAACCATCAACTATTCTACAAAGCTTTGACGCTTTTTAGAAAACGTCAACTATATTCCCGTTTTCCCTGACATTTTGTAGAAAGTGTCAGCTAATGCACCATAGCTTTGACGTTTTTTCAAAAACGTCAGGTAAAACACCATTTTGTTGACGTTTTTAGAAACCGTCAGTTACCATCCAAAAAAACCGACAATTAATCTTTTATTTGTTTTTTAATGTAAGAAGAAAACCCTAAGCACTATGCGGTTCCATTTTTCTCCCTTCTCTTTCACTGTCTTGCGCCGCCCAACCTTTTCTTTTTCTCAAGATCACTGTGTCGCACAACTCGTCTCTCTGCTCTCAATCTCTCGCTCAATTCTTCTATGTTCTCCTTAATCATCTTTCCGCTCTTACTCTCTTGCTCAAGATCTCTCAGTTTCTTTCCAATTTTTCTGTTGGTATCTTTGGGTTTTCAGCCACTCTAAGCAGATTGCAAAACCCACAAATCAGCATCAACGAGAGCACAACCCCTACCAAACACTAGCTTCAACTCGACCACTCAGACCCCGATAAACACCAGTATCCATAACCATTTCACAACCATCTGCAAAATCACAAAAAAGACCCGAGACCCGATTCGATCGGAGACCTTAGCTTCACGAGCGGCAGTGGAACCCATGAAATATGGTGTGGGTGATCGATCCGACTGCAGACAGAGGAGATGAGATGAAGGACATGATGTTGGAGAATCTTTCTTGCTCTGGTTCAGCGGCATCACCGGAATCGAGTTTTTCCTATGTCAACTGCAAACTGAGGTGCGTTTCTTCATCACTTTTTAGAATTTGAGGTCGTTTTCTTTGAAATCTAGATTATAATACACCAGAATGGATTCGATCTCTTTTCTGTATTTGGGTTCATTTTATTTAAAAGTTCAAGTCTGAAAACATGAATCTGATACAGATTTAATTTGTTTTCTATATTTGGATCGTTTTCCTAATTGAGTATTTGGATTCTAGTATGGGTTTTATGGTTCTCATTATTTTTGGTCATTTCTTTCTCTCTCCTAGTCTTGGATGCTAGTAAAAATTATTCCTTAGTGTTGCAATTTTCTATGAATTGCTTGATTTTCATTTCTAGGAATTTTAAGGAGTCAATTTCTTGTTCTGTCTTCAATTCCTTGTCTTATGGGTTTTTATGTTTTTCTTTTATGTTGTTCATTTTCGTATTTATTTTTGACTGGGTGAGAAGCTTGGTTCTAGCCCTGGCTTTTGGCTAGTTCTTGTGTCTTGATGGCCACCCAGTTCTTGTGTCTTGCTGTCTGGGCTTTTGGCTCTGTTTGTATTCTATATATAACTTGTTGGAGAATCCATACAACTGGTTCTTTGTCTACTTGAGTTCTCTAAATTTCGCAATCAATGGAAAGGTCACTGAATGTGTCATCCCTTAGTTCAAAAAGATAGAAAGTTTCTTGAAAGAGTGGAATATTGGGATCTCGGACAAGAGGCAACTATTTCTTACCATCTCAAATGTTTTAAAAGAACACAAAAGGTATGTTATGCTATGTGGAAATTGTGAACTATAATATTTTTTTGTATGTGTACGCCCTGTTCAAATGGTTTGAGGAATAATTGATTAATTTTTGTGTTGTATTTTCAGCTTGGCAAAGGAGTCTTTCAAATTCCTGAGCAAGAGTACTTAGCTACTTTTGCTGTTGAAGATGCATATATATTGAGTGAAGCCAATGAGGAAACTGTGCGCACAATTGTGGAATTTGTGAAGGCCCCTGACTTGTTTCAGGTATTATAAGGTCTTGTGGAATTTAAAGATTATTTTTGCTAATTTAGTGGTCTACATTTCTCCTTGATGCATGCTTACCCTTGTTTACTTGTGTTACATCATTTAAAAATATAGGTTTTTTCTTTTAAAAAAATCTCTTCATGTATGTACAGAAGAAGCTCTAATAGCATTGTTGAAAGTAAAAGTTGCAGCTTCTCATGTGAGTGACTTGGCTTTAGAAATATTTCTAACTGTTCTAGAGTTTCATTTGAGTGAACTTTGCTTTATAAATATTTATACTTCATGATTTCTAACTTTCTGTTTAAATGTGCATCAACATGCTGCCATAAATGTGTACATTTGATTATTGGTCAATTGATATCTTTATCAATCTCTATTCAACCCCATGTAAGTAAATGTTAATCCTAGTAACACATTAGAGTGAAATATGCAATTGTGCTCTTATATCCTTTCACATATACTTTCATGTGACTGATCTTGTTGTATGAGACTTGTATTTCATTATTTAGGTGCACTGATTTCTGTGTTTTGATTATTATTCAATACTAGGCTATCATTCAATACTTTTGATCATAGAACTTCTTTGCTTGATATTATCTTTGTTAACTTTACATTATTTAAATATCAAAGAATATGTATGTTTAACAAAGTGAGGACTTAACAGGTTCATAATCTCAGCATTATATATATTATTAAAGATTAGAGATTATTTAAGGCATAATCTGAATTCTGCTTAGTCTTAGTTCCGTCGACATTTATTAACTTGTTAATTCATACGTTTACATCTTAGCAGATTGATGTGATTAGTGCGGGCTCATACCACAAAGGCAATCTTAGGCCCATCAAGCAAAGTCAAGCTTCCAAGTGACAAGTTCTATATAGATCAATTTGTTTATTTCCCTATGCTTATATGTTTTTAATATCGTTTGCCCAGATAGTTGACATGAACATTTTTTTAGTACTTAAATTTATATATACAATAATTTTATTTTAGTGGATGTGAGATTTCAGTTTCTTGTTTTATGTAATTATTTAGCAATTTAATTATTTCGTCACGATTTAATGTTTCCTGACGGTTATGAAACATCACAATCTCTTCTCTTGACGCTTTTTAACTATCAACAATTTCTTACACCTTTTGATTTCGGATCGAGCCCCAAATTTGGGCAACATCATAATATGGTGGGAGGAGTCATTTGGTTAAGTTTGAGTGAAATCCGATCTCTAGAACTACCCAACACACCAACCACCACAATTAGGAAAGAACCGCGTTTGAACTTGAATTGTCCAATTTCTTACACCGATTGATTTCGGATCAAGTTCAAAGGCAGTCATTCCTAATTGGAGTGGTTGGAGTTTTGGGTAGTTCTAGAGATCGGATTTCACTCAAACTTAACCACATGACTCCTCCCACCATATTATGGTGTTGCCCAAGTTTTGGGCTCGATCCGAGATCAATAGGTGTAAGAAATTCGACAATTTATGTTCAAAGGCAGTTCATTCCTAATCGTAGTGGTTGGTGTATTCCATAGTTCTAGAGATCAGATTTCACTCAAAACTAACCAAATGACTCCTCCCACCATATTATGATGTTGGCCAAGTTTTGGGCTCGATCCGAAATCAATAGGTGTAAGAAATTGGACAATTCAAGTTCAAAGGCAGTACGTTCCTAATTGGAGCGGTTGGTGTTTTGGGTAGTTCCAGAGATCGGATTTCACTCAAACTTAACCAAATGACTCCTCCCACCATATTATGATGTTGCCCAAGTTTTGGGCTCGATCCGAAATCAATAGGTGAAAGAAATGGGACAATTTATGTTCAAAGGCAGTTCGTTCGTAATCGGACCGGTTGGTGTATTACACAGTTCTAGAGATCAGATTTCACTCAAAACTAACCAAATGACTCCTCCCACCATAATATGATGTTGCCCAAGTTTTGCGCTCGATCCGAAATCAATAGGTTTAAGAAATTGGACAATTCAAGTTCAAAGGCAGTTCGTTCCAAATTGGAGTGGTTGGTGTTTTGGGTAGTTCTAGAGATCGGATTTCACTCAAACTTATCCAAATGACTCCTCCCACCATATTATGATGTTGCCCAAGTTTTGGGCTCGATCAGAAATCAATAGGTGTAAGAAATTGGACAATTCATGTTCAAAGGCAGTTCCTTCCTAATCGGAGTGGTTGGTGTATTCCACAGTTTTAGAGATCGGATTTCACACAAAACTAACCAAATGACTCCTCCCACCATCTTTTGATGTTGCCCAAGTTTTGGGCTCGATCCGAAATCAATAGGTGTAAGAAATTGGAGAATTCAAGTTCAAAGGCAGTTCGTTCCTAATCGGAGTGGTTGGTGTATTCCGTAGTTCTAGAGATCGGATTTCACTCAAAACTAACCAAATGACTCCTCCCACCATCTTTTGATGTTGCCCAAGTTTTGGACTCGATCCGAAATCAATAGGTGCAAGAAATTGGACAATTTATGTTCATAGGCAGTTCATTCCTAATCGGAGTGGTTGGTGTATTCCATAGTTCTAGAGATCGGATTTCACTCAAAACTAACCAAATGAGTCCTCCCACCATAATATGATGTTGCCCAAGTTTTGGGCTCGATCCGAAATCAATAGGTGTAAGAAATTGGACAATTCAAGTTCAAAGGCAGTACGTTCCTAATTGGAGCGGTTGGTGTTTTGGGTAGTTCCAGAGATCGGATTTCACTCAAACTTAACCAAATGACTCCTCCCACCATATTATGATGTTACCCAAGTTTTGGGCTCGATCCGAAATCAATAGGTGAAAGAAATGGGACAATTTACGTTCAAAGGCAGTTCGTTCGTAATCGGACTGGTTGGTGTATTACACAGTTCTAGAGATCAGATTTCACTCAAAACTAACCAAATGACTCCTCCCACCATAATATGATGTTGCCCAAGTTTTGGGCTCGATCCGAAATCAATAGGTTTAAGAAATTGGACAATTCAAGTTCAAAGGCAGTTCGTTCCAAATTGGAGTGGTTGGTGTTTTGGGTAGTTCTAAAGATCGGATTTCACTCAAACTTATCCAAATGACTCCTCCCACCATATTATGATGTTGCCCAAGTTTTGGGCTCGATCAGAAATCAATAGGTGTAAGAAATTGGACAATTCATGTTCAAAGGCAGTTCCTTCCTAATCGGAGTGGTTGGTGTATTCCACAGTTTTAGAGATCGGATTTCACACAAAACTAACCAAATGACTCCTCCCACCATCTTTTGATGTTGCCCAAGTTTTGGGCTCGATCCGAAATCAATAGGTGTAAGAAATTGGAGAATTCAAGTTCAAAGGCAGTTCGTTCCTAATCGGAGTGGTTGGTGTATTCCGTAGTTCTAGAGATCGGATTTCACTCAAAACTAACAAAATGACTCCTCCCACCACCTTTTGATGTTGCCCAAGTTTTGGGCTCGATCCGAAATCAATAGGTGCAAGAAATTGGACAATTTTTGTTCATAGGCAGTTCATTCCTAATCGGAGTGGTTGGTGTATTCCATAGTTCTAGAGATCGGATTTCACTCAAAACTAACCAAATGACTCCTCCCACCATCTTTTGATGTTGCCCAAGTTTTGGGCTCGATCCGAAATCAATAGGTGCAAGAAATTGGACAATTTATGTTCATAGGTAGTTCATTCCTAATCGGAGTGGTTGGTGTATTCCATAGTTCTAGAGATCGGATTTCACTCAAAACTAACCAAATGACTCCTCCCACCATAATATGATGTTGCCCAAGTTTTGGGCTCGATCCGAAATCAATAGGTTTAAGAAATTGGACAATTCAAGTTCAAAGGCAGTTCGTTCCAAATTGGAGTGGTTGGTGTTTTGGGTAGTTCTAGAGATCGGATTTCACTCAAACTTAATCAAATGACTCCTCCCACCATATTATGATGTTGCCCAAGTTTTGGGCTCGATCCGAAATCAATAGGTGCAAGAAATTGGACAATTTATGTTCAAAGGCAGTTCGTTCCTAATCGGAGTGGTTGGTGTATTCCATAGTTCTAGAGATCGGATTTCACTCAAAACTAACCAAATGACTCCTCCCACCATAATATGTTGTTGCCCAAGTTTTGGGCTCGATCCGAAATCAATAGGTTTAAGAAATTGGACAATTCAAGTTCAAAGGCAGTTCGTTCCTAATCGTTGTGGTTGGTGTATTCCATAGTTCTACAGATCGGATTTCACTCAAAACTAACCAAATGACTCCTCCCACCATATTATGATGTTGCCCTAGTTTTGGGGTTGATCCGAAATCAATAGGTGTAAGAAATTGGACAATTCAAGTTGGAAGGCAGTTCGTTCCTATTTGGAGTGGTTGGTGTTTTGGGTAGTTCTAGAGATTGGATTTCACTCAAAATTAACCAAATGACTCCTCCCACCATATTATGATGTTGCCCAAGTTTTGGGTTTGATCCAAAATCAATTGGTGTAAGAAATTGGACAATTCAGGTTCAAAGGCAGTTCGTTCCTAATTGGAGTGGTTGGTTTTTTGGGTAGTTCTAGAGATTGGATTTCACTCAAACTTAAGAAAATGACTCCCCCCACCATATTATGATGTTGCCCTAGTTTTTGGCTCGATCCGAAATCAATAGGTGTAAGAAGTTGGACAATTCAAGTTCAAAGGCAGTTCGTTCCTAATTGGAGTGGTTGGTGTTTTGGGTAGTTCTAGAGATCGGATTTCACTCAAACTTAACCAAATGACTCCTCCCACCATATCATGTTGTTTCCCAGGTTTTGGGCTCGATCCGAAATCAATAGTTGTAAGAAATTGCACAATTTATGTTCGGAGGCAGTTCGTTCCAAATCGGGGTGGTTGGTGTATTCCATAGTTCAAGAGATCGGATTTCACTCAAAACTAACCAAATGACTCCTCCCACCATATTATGAGGTTGCCCAAGTTTTTTGCTCGATCCGAAATCAATTGGAGTAAGAAATTGGACAATTCAAGTTCAAAGGCTGTTCGTTCCTAATTGGAGTGGTTGGTGTTTTGGGTAGTTCTAGAGATCGGACTTTACTCTAACTTAACCAAATGACTCGTCCCACCATATTATGAGGTTGCCCAAGTTTTGGGCTCGATCCGAAATCAATAGGTGTAAGAAATTGAACAATTCAAGTTCAAAGGCAGTTCGTTCCTAATTGGAGTGGCTTGTGTTTTGGGTAGTTCTAGAGATCGGATTTCACTCAAGGTTAACCAAATGACTCCTCCCACCATATTAGGATGTTGCCCAAGTTTTGGGCTCGATCCGAAATCAATAGGTGTAAGAAATTGGACAATTTATGTTCAAAGGCAGTTCGTTCCTAATCGGAGTGGTTGGTACATAGTTCTAGAGATCGAATTTCACTCAAAACTAACCAAATGACTCCTCCCACCATATTATGATGTTGCCCAAGTTTTGGGCTCGATCCGAAATCAATAGGTGTAAGAAATTGGACAATTTATCTTCAAAAGCAGTTCGTTCCTTATCGGAGTGGTTGGTGGATTACATAGTTCTAGAGATCGGATTTCACTCAAAACTATCCAAATGACTCCTCCCACCATATTATGAGGTTGCCGAAGTTTTGGGCTCGATCCGAAATCAATAAGTGTAAGAAATTCGACACTTCAAGTTCAAAGGCAGTTCGTTCCTGCTTGGAGTGGTTGGTGTTTTGGGTAGTTCTAGAGATCGGATTTCACTCAAAATTAACCTAATGACTCCTCCCACCATATTATGATGTTGCCCAAGTTTTTTGCTTCATCCGAAATCAATAGGTGTAAGAAATTGGACAATTCAAGTTCAAAGGCAGTTCGTTCCTAATTGGAGTGGTTTGTGTTTTGGGTAGTTCTAGAGATCGGATTTCACTCAAGCTTAACCAAATGACTCCTCCCACCATATTAGGATGTTGCCCAAGTTTTGGGCTCGATCCGAAATCAATAGGTGTAAGAAATTGGACAATTTATGTTCGAAGGCAGTTCGTTCCTAATCGGAGTGGTTGGTACATAGTTCTAGAGATCGAATTTCACTCAAAACTAACCAAATGACTCCTCCCACCATATTATGATGTTGCCCAAGTTTTGGGCTCGATCCGAAATCAATAGGTGTAAGAAATTGGACAATTTATCTTCAAAGGCAGTTCGTTCCTAATCGGAGTGGTTGGTTGATTCCATAGTTCTAGAGATCGGATTCCACTCAAAACTATCCAAATGACTCCTCCCACCATATTATGAGGTTGCCGAAGTTTTGGGCTCGATCCGAAATCAATAGGTGTAAGAAATTCGACACTTTAAGTTCAAAGGCAGTTCGTTCCTGCTTGGAGTGGTTGGTGTTTTTGGGTAGTTCTAGAGATCGGATTTCACTCAAAATTAACCTAATGACTCCTCCCACCATATTATGATGTTGCCCAAGTTTTGGGCTTGATCCGAAATCAATAGGTGTAAGAAATTGGACAGTTCAGTTTCAAAGGCAGTTCGTTCCTAATTGGAGTGGTTGGTGTATTGGGCAGTTCTAGGGATCGGATTTCACTCAAACTTAACCAAATGACTCCTCCCACTATATTATGATGTCGCCCAAGTTTTGGGTTCGATCCGAAATCAATAGGTGTAAAAAATTGGATAATTCAGGCTCAAAGGCAGTTCGTTCCTAATTGGAGTTGTTGGTGTTTTGGTTAGTTCTAGAGATCGAATTTCACTCAAACTTCACCAAATGACTCCTCCCACCATATTATGATGTTGCCCAAGTTTTGGGCTCGATCCGAAATCAATCGGTTTAAGAAATTGGACAATTTATGTTGAAAGGCAGTTCGTTCCTAATCGGAGTGGTTGGTGTATTCCATAGTTCTAGAGATCCGATTTTACTCAAAGTTAACCAAATGACTCCTCCCACCATATTATGATGTTGCCCAAGTTTTGGGCTCGATCCGATATCAATAGGTGTAAGAAATTGGACAATTCAAGTTCAAAGGCAGTTCGTTCCTAATTGGGTGGGTTGGTGTATTGGCTAGTTCTAGAGATAGGATTTCACTCAAAGTTAACCAAATGACTCCTCCCACCATATTATGATGTTGCCCAAATTTTGGGCTCGATCCGATATCAATAGGTGTAAGAAATTGGACAATTTATGTTGAAAGGCAGTTCGTTCCTAATCGGAGTGGTTGGTGTATTCCATAGTTCTAGAGATCGGATTTCACTCAAAACTAACCAAATGACTCCTCCCACCATATTATGCTGTTGCCCAAGTTTTGGGCTCGATCCGAAATCAATAGGTGTAAGAAATTGGACAATTCAAGTTTAAAGGCAGTCGTTCCTAATTGGAGTGGTTGGTGTTTTGGGTAGTTCTAGAGATCGGATTTCACCCAAACTTAACCAAATGACTCCTTCCCCCATATTATGATGTTGCCCAAGTTTTGGGCTCGATCCGATATCAATAGGTGTAAGAAATTGGACAATTCAAGTTCAAAGGCAGTTCGTTCCTAATTGGACTGGTTGGTGTTTTGGGTAGTTCTAGAGATCGGATTTCACTCAAACTTAACCAAATGACTCCTCCCACCATATTATGTTGTTTCCCAGGTTTTGGGCTCGATCTGAAATCAATAGTTGTAAGAAATTGCACAATTTATGTTCAAAGGCAGTTCGTTCCAAATCGGGGTGGTTGGTGTATTCCATAGTTCAAGAGATCGGATTTCACTCAAAACTAACCAAATGACTCCTCCCACCATATTATGAGGTTGCCCAAGTTTTTTGCTCGATCCGAAATCAATTGGAGTAAGAAATTGGACAATTCAAGTTCAAAGGCTGTTCGTTCCTAATTGGAGTGGTTGGTGTTTTGGGTAGTTCTAGAGATCGGACTTTACTCAAACTTAACCAAATGACTCGTCCCACCATATTATGATGTTGCCCAAGTTTTGGGCTCGATCCGAAATCAATAGGTGTAAGAAATTGGACAATTCAAGTTCAAAGGCAGTTCGTTCCTAATTGGAGTGGTTGGTGTTTTGGGTAGTTCTAGAGATCGGATTTCACTCAAACTTAACCAAATGACTCCTCCCACCATATTATGATGTTGCCCAAGTTTTGGGCTCGATCCGAAATCAATAGGTGTAAGAAATTGGACAATTTATCTTCAAAAGCAGTTCGTTCTTTATCGGAATGGTTGGTGGATTACATAGTTCTAGAGATCGGATTTCACTCAAAACTATCCAAATGACTCCTCCCACCATATTATGAGGTTGCCGAAGTTTTGGGCTCGATCCGAAATCAATAAGTGTAAGAAATTCGACACTTCAAGTTCAAAGGCAGTTCGTTCCTGCTTGGAGTGGTTGGTGTTTTGGGTAGTTCTAGAGATCGGATTTCACTCAAAATTAACCTAATGACTCCTCCCACCATATTATGATGTTGCCCAAGTTTTTTGCTTCATCCGAAATCAATAGGTGTAAGAAATTGGACAATTCAAGTTCAAAGGCAGTTCGTTCCTAATTGGAGTGGTTTGTGTTTTGGGTAGTTCTAGAGATCGGATTTCACTCAAGCTTAACCAAATGACTCCTCCCACCATATTAGGATGTTGCCCAAGTTTTGGGCTCGATCCGAAATCAATAGGTGTAAGAAATTGGACAATTTATGTTCGAAGGCAGTTCGTTCCTAATCGGAGTGTTTGGTACATAGTTCTAGAGATCGAATTTCACTCAAAACTAACCAAATGACTTCTCCCACCATATTATGATGTTGCCCAAGTTTTGGGCTCGATCCGAAATCAATAGGTGTAAGAAATTGGACAATTTATCTTCAAAGGCAGTTCGTTCCTAATCGGAGTGGTTGGTGGATTCCATAGTTCTAGAGATCGGATTCCACTCAAAACTATCCAAATGACTCCTCCCACCATATTATGAGGTTGCCGAAGTTTTGGGCTCGATCCGAAATCAATAGGTGTAAGAAATTCGACACTTTAAGTTCAAAGGCAGTTCGTTCCTGCTTGGAGTGGTTGGTGTTTTTGGGTAGTTCTAGAGATCGGATTTCACTCAAAATTAACCTAATGACTCCTCCCACCATATTATGATGTTGCCCAAGTTTTGGGCTTGATCCGAAATCAATAGGTGTAAGAAATTGGACAATTCATGTTCAAAGGCAGTTCATTCCTAATTGGAGTGGTTGGTGTATTGGGCAGTTCTAGGGATCGGATTTCACTCAAACTTAACCAAATGACTCCTCCCACTATATTATGATGTCGCCCAAGTTTTGGGCTCGATCCGAAATCAATAGGTGTAAGAAATTGGATAATTCATGTTCAAAGACAGTTCGTTCCTAATTGGAGTGGTTGGTGTTTTGGTTAGTTCTAGAGATCGAATTTCACTCCAACTTCACCAAATGACTCCTCCCAGCATATTATGATGTGGCCCAAGTTTTGAGCTTGATCCGAAATCAATAGGTGTAAGAAATTGGACAATTTATGTTCAAAGGCAGTTCGTTCCTAATCGGAGCGGTTGGTGTATTCCATAGTTGCAGAGATCGGATTTCACTCAAAACTAACCAAATGACTCCTCCACTATGCCAAAAAAGGGCTTTAGCAACGGATAAAATCCGTTGCCTATTACACATAAATACCGTGGTATTGGTGACTGTTGCCTATCCCTATGTTATAGGCAACGGATATTCTCCGTGGCTGTTTATCACTTACTACATCGGATATGAAGGAAACTCCGATGCCTAAATGATTTCCGGGTGCCAAAAAAAGGTTGACTTCTGATGCCTAAACTCGAAACAGCATCAGTACTTTCAAAAGGGAGGAGGCTAAAGAGGTCTAACATCATCAGTAGTTTTAAAAGGGATGATGCTAAAGAGGTCTAACAGCATCAGTGATATCTACTATGCTGATGCATATTATCAATTACAACATCGTAGAAATAAATAATGGTGTTGTGAATTATGTTAAACATCATCGCTTTTTTTAATTTTGCGGACGTGAAAAGCCTCCAATAGTGCTGGTGGTTACATAAATTCTGATGCTACTTCTCGTTTTAAGCATCAGTGATAATAGATGTCTGGTTGTTGTTTTTATCTTTCAACTTCAGTTATTTTTGGAAAACTGAAGTTGTTATAAACAATAGGCATCGTTTCTGTAAGGAAAGGGTAGGTATTTTGCTTGTTTCACATCACACTTTACTTAGTTACTGTAATAGTATTTAAGAAAGGCCTCATTTCCAAATCATGTTGTGTTGCCATTGCTCATAAAAAAAAACATTATATCAACAGTAATTTAAATATATCCATAATTGTCTATATATATATAAGCAAAATACTTGAATGATCCATACTTGTCACATCCAAATCACAAATTTACCAGCCCTACACCACAAATTATCCATACTTGTCTATGCATAAGCAAAATACTAGCTAGAAAGACATGTAAAATGAAGGAATGTTTAGCTTAATCAAAAAGCCATTCTAGGACATGACTTGCCAATTCTTCTCGCACCTCATCCAATTCCATTTGGGTGTACGTGTCCTTCCTTCTAGCTCTATACTAGAAAAAAAAAAACACATAGAATGTAAACACAAAATATGAACATAAGCTTAAAAAGTGCAAGGTACTAAATTTGCATAAGATATGTTGTCACTTCAAATGAACCAATATGCAAATTTACGAAATCATATTGGTGAACAAGAAAATCTAATTTGTCAATCAATCTAATTAGATAACAAGAAGTCATTAATTGGATCCTACTTCATGTTTAAACTAGCAATTAAATGATCATGTGATGGGGTAGAGGGTTGGACAAGCACAGCTACTCTTATGTTCCCCTCTCCCAAAGGAACATTATGAACCAGCTGGTTTGGCACATTAATCTCAACTATTGTGCCACTTGCAACAAGGTTTGCCTTTTCGCCGAAAGCCATTTTGCATTCTTTCCCCTAATATGCATATAAAAGACAAGTCACAAATATAATACAAGCTAAACATATCAATTTCAGCAAGCATTTATATCAATTAAGTACAAGATGGAGTCAAAGAAAGAGATTGTGGGTGGTCTATTTAATTGTAGAATCTAATGTCATTGCCTTATTGGGTAAATGAGAATGAAGAATATAAACCTTTTTCCTACTTAATAACAATATCTTGGGCAAATGGGAATTCAGCTTTTAAAGTGCTAAGTAATTCTCTGCATGCACATGCTTTCTAACATTAGACAGGGAAAAAATTTATAATTAGTCAAACAATTAGCGTCAACAAGCAATTCATAACATTAAGATCACGAACAAACAAATAAATGAAAAAGGAGAGCAATGATGAATTATTACACCAATCTGCACAAAACTAACAACCTTTATTTCCAGTGAATTTGTAAAAAAGTTCAGATATTATGGCCATGAAATTCATATAAATCGTATTCTAATCAGTAATTTTGTGTGTACATATTTAGAGCAAGTATATCAAAGTAAATGAAAAATCAGAATTACCTTCATAAACTCACTTTCAGTTTGCTCCACCACATCCTCACAACCTTCTTCACCACAAATTTCTTTTTCACCCTCCTCAAGTTTTCTCTCTATGTTTGTTGATGCTTTCTCGGATAAGATGGGAGATTGATGCATATTTGGGGATTGGAGAGATGTGTTATTAGGAACTTGAGTGTTAATCACCACCTTTAGCATCTCAATTTGGTTTTGAAGAGCTTGTTGTGCAGCTTCATGCCTTTTTTGTTGTTCTTCCATCATCTTTCTTGTCTCCATTATCAAAGAATCTCGTTGTTCCAACATTACCTTCGAGACACACTCCCTCTCGTTGTCCCCCTTATTACTCTAATAGTAAACTTTCTTCTATTCCCACATCTCTGGCATGGACAATGAATGCGCCTATGATCAATAGCATTTGCTAATGCTATCCTTAGAAATTCTTCAACCCCATCTTCATACTCTTTGCTTCTTCTATCTTCATGCATCCAAGATTTATCCATATCCCTTTAACCAATCCATTTCATAAACACAAAAAATATTATAAACAACTTGAGTTCACATTTCAAATAATGAGGGAAGCTGCCTATTATATGAGAGCATCTCAAGTTGCTTTAATATTGCAAATAAAAAACAAATATGCCCAAACAATATATAAATTTAACCCTAACTAAATGAGTGTTTTAATGATGCATATCCAGTTTATCCTATAGCTAGCATTTAGAGTACTTCACAAAAAAAAAGAAAAAAAAAAAGAAAGAAAGAAACCCAAATATGCCCAAACAAAAGCATAAATTGAAAAGGAAGATGTTTTGTCTTATCTGTAGTTATCAAGATTCAGTACAGGCAGAGATAAGAGACTCCACCAAAGGCAGCTGCGTGAGCTCCAAAGGGAATGCAAAATTTGGACTTCAACTGACCTCCAAATGAGTTGTTGAAGGTTATTGCGGTGCCCTTACCCAGTCTCTGAAAGAAGGCACCCATTTTCAGTAAACAATATGTCAAAAAACCCCAACCCTTAATAAACTGAAAAATAAGCTTCAAATTGCAACATGCAACATCTATGAAAAATAATAGAACTTAGATGAAGAATAATCAAACCCTAAACTTTAAAATTATATGTATAACAAATTACCCAAATCAAAAAATGCCGTGTATAGATCTGCCAAACTATGACTTTAACTTCACTAAAATTTCGAAAATAGAAAGTAATTCACAACACAGAGAACATGAGCAATCTCAGAGCCCTAAAACAGATAGAGCAATTAAAACACAAAAGCAAGCACGTACCGGTAAAGGATCGGAGTTACGAACCCTAGCTGAAGAAGAAGCGTCGAGAGGAAGGAAGGAGACGACCGAAGAGCACAGATCTCAAAACGAAGAGGAGGCAGGCAGAGTGACTATCTGTGACTGGATGAGAGAGTGATGAGAGAGTGTCGGTGATTGGGTATAGTGAGAGAGGGTTTAGGGTGAATGGGGGTATCGCGAGAGAGAAGATAGGGAGTTTGAAGGTGAGAAGATGGGAGCTCTCAGTCACTGTCGTCTGTGGGTACTGAGAGAGAGAGAAGAGGGAAATTTTTCGTGAGAAGGGGGAATCTGAAATTTTCACAAAGGGACTGAAATTTTTTTAGGGGAAAAAACACTGTAGCGGTCAACTATAGGCTTTTGGCATCGGAGCTCAATTGGCGCTTAAATTTATTTTTCACCCAACAATTTTACGCATCCGTATATTTAAATTATCGATGCTAAATATAATCAATGGCATCGGTAAGAAAAACCAAAATTTGTGCTGATGCCTTTACGTACTTTTAGTCCCATTCTTTATAAAACCAATGCCTAATATACTAACAGCATCGGTATTTGGTTTCACCGATGCCTATCTAGTGTTGCGGAAAGTAAAATTTGGCATAGTGCTCCCACCATATTATATGGTTGCCCAAGTTTTGGGCTCGATCCGAAATCAATAGCTGTAAGAAATTGGACAATTCAAGTTCAAAGGCAGTTCGTTCCAAATTGGAGTGGTTGGTGTTTTGGGTAGTTCTAAAGATCGGATTTCACTCAAACTTAACAAAACGACTCCTCCCACCATATTGTGATATTGCCCAAGTTTTGGGCTCGATCCGAAATCAATAGGTGTAAGAAATTGGACAATTCAAGTTCAAAGGCAGTTCGTTCCTAATTGGAGTGGTTGGTGTTTTGGTTAGTTCTAGAGATCGGAGTTCACTCAAGCTTAACCAAATGACTCCTCCCACCATATTGTGATGTTGCCCAAGTTTTGGGCTCGATCCGAAATCAATAGGTGTAAGAAATTGGACAATTTATGTTCAATGGCAGTTCGTTCCTAATTGGAGTGGTTGGTGTTTTGGGTAGTTCTAGAGATGGGATTTCGCTCAAACTTAAGCAAACGACTCCTCCCGCCATATTATGATGTTGCCCCAGTATTGGGCTCGATCCGAAATCAATAGGTGTAGGAAATTGGACAATTCAAGTTCAAAGGCAGTTCGTTCCTAATTGGAGTGGTTGGTGTTTTGGGTAGTTCAAGAGATCGGATTTCACTCAAACTTAACCAAATGACTCCTCCCACCATATTATTATGTTTCCCAAGTTTTGGGCTCGATCCGATATCAATAGGTGTAAGAAATTGGACAATTTATGTTCAAAGGCAATTCGTTCCTAATCAGAGTGGTTGGTGTATTCCATAGTTCTAGAGATCGGATTTCACTCAAACTTAACCAAAGGACTCCTCCCACCATATTATGATGTTGCCCAAGTTTTGGGCTCGATCCGAAATCAATAGGTGTAAGAAATTGGACAATTCAAGTTCAAAGGCAGTTCGTCCCTAATTGGAGTGGTTGGTGTTTTGGTTAGTTCTAGAGATCGGAGTTCACTCAAGCTTAACCAAATGACTCCTCCCACCATATTATGATGTTGCCCAAGTTTTGGGCTCGATCCGAAATTAATAGGTGTAAGAAATTGGACAATTTATGTTCAAAGGCAGTACGTTCCTAATTGGAGTGGTTGCTGCTTTGGGTAGTTCTAGATATTGGATTTCGCTCAAACTTAAGCAAATGACTCCTCCCACCATATTATGATGTTGCCCCAGTTTTGGGCCCGATCCGAAATCAATAGGTGTAAGAAATTTAACAATTCAAGTTCAAAGGCAGTTCGTTCCAAATTTGAGTGGTTGGTGTTTTGGGTAGTTCTAGAGATCGGATTTCACTCAAAATTAACCAAATGACTCCTCCCACCATATTATGAGGTTGCCCAAGTTCTGGGCTCGATCCGAAATCAATAGCTGTAAGAAATTGGAGACTTCAAGTTCAAAGGCAGGTCGTTCCTAATTGGAGTGGTTGGTGTTTTCGGTAGTTCTAGAGATCGGATTTCACTCAGACTTAACCAAATCACTCCTCCCACCGTATTATGATTTTGCCCAAGTTTTGGGCTCGATCCGAAATCAATAGGTGTACGAAATTGGACAATTCAAGTTCAAAGGCAGTTCGTTCCTAATTGGAGTGGTTCGTGTTTTGGGTAGTTCTAGAGATCGGATTTCACTCAAAATTAAACAAATGACTCCTGCCACCATATTATGAGGTTGCCCAAGTTTTATGGTCGATCCGAAATCAATAGGTGTAAGAAATTGGACAATTCAAGTTCAAAGGCAGTCGTTCCTAATTGGAGTGGTTGGTGTTTTGGGTAGTTCTAGAGATCGGATTTTACTCAAACTTAACCAAATGACTCCTCCCACCATATTATGATGTTGCCCCAGTTTTGGGCTCGATCCAGAATCAATAGGTGTAAGAAATTGGACAATTTATGTTCAACGGCAGTTCGTTCCTAATCGGAGTGGTTGGTGTATTCCATATTTCTAGAGATCAGATTTCACTCAAAACTAACCAAATGACTCCTCCCACAATATTATGATGTTGCCCAAGTTTTGGGCTCGATCCGAAATCAATAGGTGTAAGAAATTGGACAATTCAAGTTCAAAGGCAGTCGTTCCTAATTGGTGTGGTTGGTGTTTTGGGTAGTTCTAGTGATCGAATTTTACTCAAACTTAACCAAACGACTCCTCCCACCATATTATGATGTTGCCCCAGTTTTGGGCTCAATCCGAAATCAATAGGTGTATGAAATTGGAAAATTCAAGTTCAAAGGCAGTTCGTTCCTAATTGGAGTGGTTGGTGTTTTGGGTAGTTCTAGAGATCGGATTTCACTCAAAATTAAACAAATGACTCCTCCCACCATATTATGAGGTTGCCCAAGTTTTATGGTCGATCCGAAATCAATAGGTGTAAGAAATTGGACAATTCAAGTTCAAAGGCAGTCGTTCCTAATTGGAGTGGTTGGTGTTTTGGGTAGTTCTAGAGATCGGATTTTACTCAAACTTAACCAAACGACTCCTCCCACCATATTATGTTGTTGCCCAAGTTTTGGGCTTGATCCGAAATCAATAGGTGTAAGAAATTGGACAATTTATGTTCTAAGGCAGTTCGTTCCTGATCGGAGTGGTCGTTGTATTCCATAGTTCTAGAGATCGGATTTCACTCAAAACTAAGAAAATGAGTCCTCCCACCATATTATGATGTTGCACAAGTTTTGGGCTCGATCCGAAATCAATAGCTGTAAGAAATTGGACACTTCAAGTTCAAAGGCAGGTCGTTCCTAATTGGAGTGGTTGGTGTTTTCGGTAGTTCTAGAGATCGGATTTCACTCAGACTTAACCAAATCACTCCTCCCACCGTATTATGATTTTGCCCAAGTTTTGGGCTCGATCCGAAATCAATAGGTGTACGAAATTGGACAATTCAAGTTCAAAGGCAGTTCGTTCCTAATTGGAGTGGTTCGTGTTTTGGGTAGTTCTAGAGATCGGATTTCACTCAAAATTAAACAAATGACTCCTGCCACCATATTATGAGGTTGCCCAAGTTTTATGGTCGATCCGAAATCAATAGGTGTAAGAAATTGGACAATTCAAGTTCAAAGGCAGTCGTTCCTAATTGGAGTGGTTGGTGTTTTGGGTAGTTCTAGAGATCGGATTTTACTCAAACTTAACCAAACGACTCCTCCCACCATATTATGATGTTGCCCCAGTTTTGGGCTCAATCCGAAATCAATAGGTGTATGAAATTGGAAAATTCAAGTTCAAAGGCAGTTCGTTCCTAATTGGAGTGGTTGGTGTTTTGGGTAGTTCTAGAGATCGGATTTCACTCAAAATTAAACAAATGACTCCTCCCACCATATTATGAGGTTGCCCAAGTTTTATGGTCGATCCGAAATCAATAGGTGTAAGAAATTGGACAATTCAAGTTCAAAGGCAGTCGTTCCTAATTGGAGTGGTTGGTGTTTTGGGTAGTTCTAGAGATCGGATTTTACTCAAACTTAACCAAACGACTCCTCCCACCATATTATGTTGTTGCCCAAGTTTTGGGCTTGATCCGAAATCAATAGGTGTAAGAAATTGGACAATTTATGTTCAAAGGCAGTTCGTTCCTGATCGGAGTGGTCGTTGTATTCCATAGTTCTAGAGATCGGATTTCACTCAAAACTAAGCAAATGAGTCCTCCCACCATATTATGATGTTGCACAAGTTTTGGGCTCGATCCGAAATCAATAGGTGTAAGAAATTGGACAATTCAAGTTCAAAGGCAGTTCGTTCCTAATTGGAGTGGTTGGTGTTTTCGGTAGTTCTAGAGATTGGATTTCAAGAGGTTGGATTTCACTCAAACTTAAGCAAATGACTCCTCCCACCATATTATGATGTTGCCCCAATTTTGGGCTCGATCCGAAATCAATAGGTGTAGGAAATTGGACAATTCAAGTTCAAAGGCAGTTCGTTCCTAATTGGAGTGGTTGGTGTTTTGGGTAGTTCAAGAGATCGGATTTCACTCAAACTTAACCAAATGACTCCTCCCACCATATTATTATGTTTCCCAAGTTTTGGGATCGATCCGAAATCAATAGGTGTAAGAAATAGGAGAATTCAGGTTCAATGGCAGTTCGTTCCTAATTGGAGTGGTTGGTGTTTTGGGTAGTTTCAGAGATCGGATTTCACTCAAACTTAACCAAAGGACTCCTCCCACCATATTATGATGTTGGCCAAGTTTTGGGCTCGATCCGAAATCAATAGGTGTAAGAAATTGGACAATTTATGTTCAAAGGCAGTTCGTTCCTAATCGGAGTGGTTGGTGTATTCCACAGTTCTAGAGATCGGATTTCACTCAAAACTATCCAAATGACTCCTCCCACCCTATTATTAGGTTGCCGAAGTTTTGGGCTCGATCCGAAATCAATAGGTGTAAGAAATTGGACAATTCAAGTTCAAAGGCAGTTCGTTCCTAATTGGAGTGGTTGGTGTTTTGGGTAGTTCTAGAGATCGGATTTCACTCAAAATTAACCAAATGACTCCTCCCACCGTTTTATGATGTTGCCCAAGTTTTGGGCTCGATCCGAAATCAATAGGTGTAAGAAATTGGACAATTCAAGTTCAAAGGCAGTTCGTTCCTAATTGGAGTGGTTGGTGTTTTGGGTAGTTCTAGAGATCGGGTTTCACTCAAAATTAACCAAATTACTACTCCCACCATATCATGAGGTTTCCCAAGTTCTGGGCTCGATCCGAAATCAATAGGTGTAAGAAATTGGACAATTCAAGTTCAAAGGCAGTTCGTTCCAAATTGCAGTGGTTGGCGTTTTGGGTAGTTCTAGAGATCGGATTTCACTCAAACTTAACGAAATCACTCCTCCCACCATATTATGATGTTGCCCAAGTTTTGGGCTCGATCCGAAATCAATAGGTGTAAGAAATTGGACAATTCAAGTTCAAAGGCAGTCGTTCCTAATTGGAGTGGTTGGTGTTTTGGGTAGTTCAAGAGATCGGATTTCACTCAAACCTAACCAAATGACTCCTCCCACCATATTATGTTGTTGCCCAAGTTTTGGGCTCAATCCGAAATCAATAGGTGTATGAAATTGGACAATTCAAGTTCAAAGGCAGTTCGTTCCTAATTGGAGTGGTTGGTGTTTTCGGTAGTTCTAGAGATTGGATTTCAAGAGGTTGGATTTCACTCAAACTTAAGCAAATGACTCCTCCCACCATATTATGATGTTGCCCCAGTTTTGGGCTCGATCCGAAATCAATAGGTGTAAGAAAATGGACAATTCAAGTTCAAAGGCAGTTCGTTCCTAATTGGACTGGTTGGTGTTTTGGGTAGTTCTAGATATCGGATTTCACTCAAACTTAACGAAACGACTCCTCCCACCATATTATGATGTTGCCCAAGTTTTGGGCTCAATCCGAAATCAATAGGTGTAAGAAATTGGAGAATTCAAGTTCAAAGGCAGTTCATTCCTAATTGGAGTGGTTGGTGTTTTGGGTAGTTCTAGAGATTTGATTTCACTCAAACTTAAGCAAATGGCTCCTCCCACCATATTATGATGTTGCACCAGTTTTGGGCTCGATCCGAAATCGACAGGTGTAAGAAATTGGACAATTCAAGTTCAAAGGCAGTTCGTTCCTAATTGGAGTGGTTGGTGTTTTGGGTAGTTCTAGAGATCGGATTTCACTCAAACTAAACCAAATGACTCCTCCCTCCATATTATGATGTTGGCCAAGTTTCGGGCTCGATCCGAAATCAATAGGTGAAAGAAATTGGAGTGGTTAGTGTATTCCATAATTCTAGAGATCGGATTTCACACAAAACTAACCAAATGACTCCTTCCACCATATTATGATGTTGGGCAAGTTTTGGGCTCGATCCGAAATCAATGGGTGTAAGAAATTGGACAATTCAAGTTCAAAGGCAGTTCGTTCCTAATTGGAGTGGTTGGTGTTTTGGGTAGTTCTAGAGATCGGATTTCACTCAAACTTAACCAAATGACTCCTCCCTCCATATTACGATGTTGGCCAAGTTTCGGGCTCGATCCGAAATCAATAGGTGAAAGAAATTGGAGTGGTTAGTGTATTCCATAATTCTAGAGATCGGATTTCACACAAAACTAACCAAATGACTCCTTCCACCATATTATGATGTTGGGCAAGTTTTGGGCTCGATCCGAAATCAATGGGTGTAAGAAATTGGACAATTCAAGTTCAAAGGCAGTTCGTTCCTAATTGGAGTGGTTGGTGTTTTGGGTAGTTCTAGAGATCGGATTTTACTCAAAGTTAACCAAATGACTCCTCCCACCATATTATGATGTTGCCCAAGTTTTGGGCTCGATCCGAAATCAATAGGTGTAAGAAATTGGACAATTCAAGTTCAAAGGCAGTTCGTTCCTAATTGGAGTGGTTGGTGTTTTGGGTAGTTCTAGAGATCGGATTTCACTCAAAATTAACCAAATGACTCCTCCCACCGTTTTATGATGTTGCCCAAGTTTTGGGCTCGATCCGAAATCAATAGGTGTAAGAAATTGGACAATTCAAGTTCAAAGGCAGTTCGTTCCTAATTGGAGTGGTTGGTGTTTTGGGTAGTTCTAGAGATCGGATTTCACTCAAAATTAACCAAATGACTACTCCCACCATATCATGAGGTTTCCCAAGTTCTGGGCTCGATCCGAAATCAATAGGTGTAAGAAATTGGACAATTCAAGTTCAAGGGCAGTTCGTTCCAAATTGGAGTGGTTGGCGTTTTGGGTAGTTCTAGAGATCGGATTTCACTCAAACTTAACGAAATCACTCCTCCCACCATATTATGATGTTGCCCAAGTTTTGGGCTCGATCCGAAATCAATAGGTGTAAGAAATTGGACAATTCAAGTTCAAAGGCAGTCGTTCCTAATTGGAGTGGTTGGTGTTTTGGGTAGTTCTAGAGATCGGATTTCACTCAAACCTAACCAAATGACTCCTCCCACCATATTATGTTGTTGCCCAAGTTTTGGGCTCAATCCGAAATCAATAGGTGTAAGAAATGGGACATTTCAAGTTCAAAGGCAGTTCGTTCCAAATTGGATTGGTTGGTATTTTGGGTAGTTCTAGAGATCGAATTTCACTCAAACTTAACCAAATGACTCCTCCCACCATATTTTGATGTTGCCCAAGTTTTGGGCTCCATCCGAAATCAATCGGTTTAAGAAATTGGACAATTTATGTTGAAAGGCAGTTCGTTCCTAATCGGAGTAGTTGGTGTATTCCATAGTTCTAGAGATCGGATTTTACTCAAAGTTAACCATATGACTCCTCCCACCATATTATGATGTTGCCCAAGTTTTGGGCTCGGTCCGAAGTCAATAGGTGTAAGAAATTGGACAATTCAAGTTCAAAGGCAGTTTCCTCCTAATTGGTGTGGTTGGTGTTTTGGGTAGTTCTAGAGATCGAATTTCACTCAAAGTTAACCAAATGACTCCTCCCACCGTATTATGATGTTGCCCAAGTTTTGGCCTCGATTCGAAATCAATAGGTGTAAGAAATTGGACAATTCAAGTTCAAAGGCAGTCATTCCTAATTGGAGTGGTTGGTGTTTTGGGTAGTTCTAGAGATCGGATTTCACCCAAACTTAACCAAATGACTCCTCCCACCATATTATGATGTTGCCCAAGTTTTGGGCTCGATCCGATATCAATAGGTGTAAGAAATTGGACAATTCAAGTTCAAAGGCAGTTCGTTCCTAATCGGAGTGGTTGGTGTATTCCATAGTTCTAGATCGGATTTCACTCAAAACTAACCAAATGACTCCTCCCACCATCTTTTGATGTTGCCCAAGTTTTGGGCTCGATCCGAAATCAATAGGTGTAAGAAATTGGACAATTCAAGTTCAAAGGCAGTTCGTTCCTAATCGGAATGGTTGGTGAATTCCATAGTTCTAGAGATCGGATTTCACTCAAAACTAACCAAATGACTCCTCCCAGCATCTGATGATGTTGCCCAGGTTTTGGGCTCGATCCGAAATCAATAGGTGCAAGAAAATGGACAATTTATGTTCAAAGGCAGTTCGTTCCTAATCGGAGTGGTTGGTGTATTCCATAGTTCTAGAGATCGGATTTCACTCAAAACTAACCAAATGACCCCTCCCACCATATTATGATGTTGCCCAAGTTTTGGGCTCGATCCGAAATCAATAGGTGTTAGAAATTGGAGAATTCAAGTTCGAAGGCAGTTCGTTCCGAATTGGAGTGGTTGGTATTTTGCATAGTGGTAAAGATCGGATTTCAGTCAAACTTAACCAAATGACTCCTCCCACCGTATTATGATGTTGCCCAAGTTCTGGGCTCGATCCGAAATCAATAGGTGAAAGAAATTGGACAATTTATGTTCAAAGGCAGTTCGTTCCTAATCGGAGTGGTTGGTGTATTCCATAGTTCTAGAGATCGGATTTCACTCAAAACTAACCAAATGACTCCACCCACCATATTATGATGTTTCCCAAGTTTTGGGCTCGATCCGAAATCAATAGGTATAAGAAATTGGACAATTCAAGTTCAAACGCGGTTCTTTCCTAATTGGAGTGGTTGGTGTGTTGGGTAGTTCTAGAGATCGGATTTCACTCAAACTTAACCAAATGACTCCTCCCACCATATTATGATGTTGCCCAAGTTTGGGGATCGATCCGAAATCAAAAGGTGTAAGAAATTGGACAATTCAAGTTCAAAGGCAGTTCGTTCCTAATTGGAGTGGTTGGTGTTTTGAGTAGTTCTAGAGACCGGATTTCACTCAAACTTAACCAAATGACTACTCCCACCATATTATGGTGTTGCCAAAGTTTTGGGCTCGATCCGAGATCTATAGGTGTAAGAAATTCGACAATTTATGTTCAATGGCAGTTCATTCCTAATCGTAGTGGTTGGTGTATTCCATAGTTGTAGAGATCGGATTTCACTCAAAACTAACCAAATGACTCCTCCCACCATATTATGATGTTGCCCAAGTTTTGGGCTCGATCCGAAATCAATAGGTGTAAGAAATTGGACAATTCAAGTTCAAAGGCAGTTCGTTCCAAATTGGAGTGGTTAGTGTTTCGGGTAGTTCTAGAGATCGTATTTCACTCAAACTTAACCAAATGACTCCTCCCACCATATTATGATTTTGGCCAAGTTTTGGGCTCGATCCGAAATCAATAGTTGTAAGAAATTGGACAGTTTATGTTCTAAGGCAGTTCGTTCCTAATCGGAGTGGTTGGTGTATTCCATAGTTCTAGATATCGGATTTCACTCAAAACTAACCACATGACTCCTCCCACCATATTATGAAGTTGCCCAAGTTTTGGGCTCGATCCGAAATCAATAGGTGTACGAAATGGGACAATTCAAGTTCAAAGGCAGTTCGTTCCTTATTGGAGCGGTTGGTGTTTTGGGTAGTTCCAGAGATCGGATTTCCCTCAAACTTAACCAAATGACTCCTCCCACCATATTATGCTGTTGCCCAAGTTTTGGGCTCGATCCGAAATCAATTGGTGTAAGAAATTTGACAATTCAAGTTCAAATGCAGTTCATTGCTAATTGGTGAGGTTGGTGTTTTGGGAAGTTCTTGAGATCGGATTTCACTCAAACTTAACCAAATGACTCCTCCCACCATATTATGATGTTGCCCAAGTTTTGGGCTCGATCCAAAATCAATAGGTGTAAGAAATTGGACAATTCAAGTTCAAAGGCAGTTCGTTCCTAATTGGAGTGGTTGGTGTTTTGGGAAGTTCTAGAGATCGGATTTCACTCAAACTTAACCAAACAACTCCTCCCACCATATTATGATGTTGCCCAAGTTTTGGGCTCGATCCAAAATCAATAGGTGTAAGAAATTGGACAATTTATGTTCAAAGGCAGTTCATTCGTAATCGGAGTGGTTGGTGTATTCCACAGTTCTAGATATCGGATTTCACTCAAAACTAACCAAATGACTCCTCCCACCATAATATGATGTGGCCCAAGTTTTGGGCTCGATCCGAAATCAATAGGTTTAAGAAATTGGACAATTCAAGTTCAGAGGCAGTTCGTTCCAAATTGGAGTGGTTGGTGTTTTAGGTAGTTCTAGAGATCGGATTTCACTCAAACTTAACCAAATGACTCCTCCCACCATATTATGATTTTGCCCAAGTTTTGGGCTCGTTCCGAAATCAATAGGTTTAAGAAATTGGACAATTTATGTTCAAAGGCAGTTTGTTCCAAATCGGAGTGGGTGGTGTATTCCAAAGATCTAGAGATCAGATTTCCCTCAAAACTAAGCAAATGACTCCTCCCACCATATTATGATGTTGCCCAAGTTTTGGGCTCTATCCGAAATCAATAGGTGTAAGAAATTTGACAATTCAACTTCAAAGGCAGTTCGTTCCTAATTGGAGTGGTTGGTGTTTGGGTTAGTTCTTGAGATCGGATTTCACTCAAACGTAACCATATGACTCCTCCCACCATATTATGATGTTGCCCAAGTTTTGGGATCGATCCGAAATCAAAAGGTGTAAGAAATTGGACAATTTATGTTCAAAGGAAGTTCGTTCCTAATCGGAGTGGTTGGGGTATTCCATAGTTCTAGAGATCGGATTTCACACAAAACAAACCGAATGACTCCTCCCACCGTATTATGGTGCTGCCCAAGTTTTGGCCTCGATCCGAAACCAATAGCTGTAAGAAATTAGACAATTCAACTTCAAAGGCAGTTCGTTCCTCATTGGAGTGGTTAGTGTATTGGGTAGTTCTACAGATCGGATTTCACTCAAACTCAACCAAATGACCCCTCCCACCATATTATGATGTTGCCCAAGTTTTGGGCTTGATCCGAAATCAATAGGTGTAAGAAGTTGGACAATTCAAGGTCAAAGGCAGTTCGTTCCTAATTGGAGTGGTTGGTGTTTTGGGTAGTTCCATTGATCGGATTTCACTCAAATTTAACCAAATGACTCCTCCCACCATATTATGATGTTGCCCAAGTTTTGGGCTCGATACGAAATCAATAGGTGTAAGAAATTGGACAATTTATGTTCAAATGCAGTTCGTTCCTAATCGGAGTGGTTGGTGTATTCCATAGTTCTAGAGATCGGATTTCATTCAAAACTAACGAAATGAATCCTCCCACCATATTGTGATGTTGCCCAAGTTTTGGGCTCGATCGGAAATCAATAGGTGTAAGAAATTGCCAATTCAAGTTCAAAGGCAGTTCGTTCCTAATTGGAGTGGTTGGTGTTTTGGGTAGTTCTAGAGATCGGATTTCACTCAAAACTAACCTAATGACTCCTCCCACCATATTATGATGTTGCCCAACTTTTGGGCTCGATTCGAAATCAATAGATGTAAGAAAGTGGACAATTCAAGTTCGAAGGTAGTTCGTTCCAAATTGGAGTGGTTGGTGTTTTGGGTAGTTCTAGAGATCGGATTTCACTCAAACTTAACCAAATGACTCCTCCCACCATATTAGGATGTTGCCCCTGTTTTTGGCCCGATCCGAAATCAATAGGTGTAAGAAATTGGACAATCGAAGTTCATACGCAGTTCGTTCCTAATGGGAGTGGTTGGTGTTTTGGGTAGTTCTAGAGATCGGATTTCACTCAAACTTAACCAAATGACTCCTCCCACCATATGATGACGTTGCCCAAGTTTTGGGCTCGATCCGAAATAAATAGGTGTAAGAAATTGGACATTTTGAGTTCAAAGGCAGTTCGTTCCTAATTGGAGTGGTTGGTGTTTTGGGTAGTTCTAGAGATCGGATTTTACTCAAAACTAACCAAATGACTCCTCCCACCATATTATGATTTTGCCCAAGTGTTGGGCTCGATCCGAATTCAATAGGTGTAAGAAATTGGACAATTTATGTGCAAAGGCAGTTCGTTCCTACTCGGAGTGGTTGGTGTATTCCATAGTTCTAAAGATCGGATTTCACTCAAACTTAACCACATGACTCGTCACACCATATTATGGTGTTGCCCAAGTTTTGGGTTTGATCTGAAATCAATTGGTGTAAGAAACTGGACATTTCAAGTTCAAAGGCAGTTCGTTCCAAATTGGAGTGGTTGGGGTTTTGGGTAGTTCTACAGATGGGATTTCATTCAAACTTAACCAAATGACTCCACCCACCATATTATGATGTTGCCCAAGTTTTGGGCTTGATCCGAAATCAATAGGTGTAAGAAATTGGACAATTTATGTTCAAAGGCAGTTCGTTCCAAATCGGAGTGGTTGGTGTATGCCATAGTTCTAGAGATCGGATTTCACTCAAAACTAACCAAATGACTCCTCCCACCATATTATGATGTTGCCCACGTTTTGGGCTCAATTCGAAATCAATAGGTGTAAGAAGTTGGACAATTTAAGTGCAAAGGCAGTTCGTTCCTAATCGGAGTGGTTGGTGTATTCCATAGTTCTAAAGATCGGATTTCGCCCAAAATTAACCGAATGACTCCTCCCAACATATTATGTTGTTGCCCATGTTTTGGGGTTGATCTGAAATCAATAGGTGAAAGAAATTGGACAATTCACGTTCAATGGCAGTTCGTTCCTAATTGGGGTGGTTGGTATATTGGGTAGTTCTAGAGATCGGATTGCACTCAAAATTAACCAAATGAGACCTCCCACCATATTATGATGTTGCCCAAGTTTTGGGCTCTGTCTGAAATCAATAGGTGTAAGAAATTGGACAATTCAAGTTCATGGGCAGTTCGTTCCTAATTGGGATGGTTGGTGTATTGGGTAGTTTTGGAGATCGGATTTCACTCAAAATTAACCAAATGACTGCTCCCACCAGATTATGATGTTGAATAAGTTTTGGGCTCGATCCGAAATAAATAGGTGTAAGAAATTGGACATTTTGAGTTCAAAGGCAGTTCGTTCCTAATTGGAGTGGTTGGTGTTTTGGGTAGTTCTAGAGATCGGATTTTACTCAAAACTAACCAAATGACTCCTCCCACCATATTATGATTTTGCCCAAGTGTTGGGCTCGATCCGAAATCAATAGGTGTAAGAAATTGGACAATTTATGTGCAAAGGCAGTTCGTTCCTACTCGGAGTGGTTGGTGTATTCCATAGTTCTAAAGATCGGATTTCACTCAAACTTAACCACATGACTCGTCACACCATATTATGGTGTTGCCCAAGTTTTGGGTTTGATCTGAAATCAATTGGTGTAAGAAACTGGACATTTCAAGTTCAAAGGCAGTTCGTTCCAAATTGGAGTGGTTGGGGTTTTGGGTAGTTCTACAGATGGGATTTCATTCAAACTTAACCAAATGACTCCACCCACCATATTATGATGTTGCCCAAGTTTTGGGCTTGATCCGAAATCAATAGGTGTAAGAAATTGGACAATTTATGTTCAAAGGCAGTTCGTTCCAAATCGGAGTGGTTGGTGTATGCCATAGTTCTAGAGATCGGATTTCACTCAAAACTAACCAAATGACTCCTCCCACCATAATATGATGTTGCCCACGTTTTGGGCTCGATTCGAAATCAATAGGTGTAAGAAGTTGGACAATTTAAGTGCAAAGGCAGTTCGTTCCTAATCGGAGTGGTAGGTGTATTCCATAGTTCTAAAGATCGGATTTCGCCCAAAATTAACCGAATGACTCCTCCCAACATATTATGTTGTTGCCCATGTTTTGGGGTTGATCCGAAATCAATAGGTGAAAGAAATTGGACAATTCACGTTCAATGGCAGTTCGTTCCTAATTGGGGTGGTTGGTATATTGGGTAGTTCTAGAGATCGGATTGCACTCAAAATTAACCAAATGAGACCTCCCACCATATTATGATGTTGCCCAAGTTTTGGGCTCTGTCTGAAATCAATAGGTGTAAGAAATTGGACAATTCAAGTTCATGGGCAGTTCGTTCCTAATTGGGATGGTTGGTGTATTGGGTAGTTTTGGAGATCGGATTTCACTCAAAATTAACCAAATGACTGCCCCCACCAGATTATGATGTTGAATAAGTTTTGGGCTCGATCCGAAATCAATAGGGGAAGAAGTTGGACAATTCAAGTTCAGAGGCAGTTCGTTACTAATTGGAGTGGTTGGTGTTTTGGGTAGTTCTAGATATCGGATTTCACTCAAACTTAACCAAATGACTCCTCCCACCATATTATGATATTGCCCAAGTGTTGGGCTCGATCCGAAATCAATAGGTGTAAGAAATTGGACAATTCAACTTCACATGCAGTACGTTCCTAATTGGAGTGGTTGGTCTTTTGGGTAGTTCTAAAGATCGAATTTCACTCAAACTTAACCAAATGACTCCTCCCACCATCTTACGATGTCGCCCAAGTTTGGGGCTCGATCCGAAATCAATAGGTGTAAGAAATTGGAAAATTTATATTCGAAGGCAGTTCGTTCCTAATTGGAGTGGTTGGTGTATTCCATAGTTCTAGAGATCGGATTTCATTCAAAACTAACCAAATGACTCCTCCCACCATATTATGATGTTGCCCAAGTTTTGGGATCGATCCGAAATCAATAGGTGTAAGAAATTGGACAATTCAAGTTCAAAGGCAGTTCATTCCTAATTGGAGTGGTTGGTGTTTTGGGTAGTTCTAGAGATCGGATTTCACTCAAACTTAACCAAATGACTCCTCCCACCATATTATGTTGTTGCCCAAGTTTTGGGCTCGATCCGAAATCAATAGGTGTAAGAAATTGGACAATTTATGTTCAACGGCAGTTCGTTCCTAATCGGAGTGGTTGGTGTATTCCAAAGTTCTAGAGATCGGATTTCACTCAAAACTAACCAAATGACTCATGCCACCATATTATGATGTTGCCCAAGTTTTGGGCTCGATCCGAAATCAATTGGTGTAAGAAATTGGAGAATTCAAGTTCAAAGGCAGTTCGTTCCTAATTGGAGTGGTTGGTATTTTGGGTAGTTCTAGAGATCGGATTTTACTCGAACTTAACCAAATGACTCCTCCCACCATATTATGATGTTGCCCAAGGTTTGGGCTCGATCCGAAATCAATAGGTGTAAGAAATTGGACAATTCAAGTTCAAAGGAAGTTCGTTCCTAATTAGAGTGGTTGGTGTTTCGGTTAGTTCTAGAGATCGGATTTCACTTAAACTTAACCAAATGACTCCTCCCACCATATTATGATGTTGCCCAAGTTTTGGGCTCGATTCGAAGTCAATAGGTGTAAGAAATTGGACAATTTATGTTCTAAGGCCGTTCGTTCCTAATCGGAGTGGTTGGTATATTCCAAAGTTCTAGAGATCGGATTTCACTGAAAACTAACCAAATGACTCCTGCCACCTGTTGCTTCGATTCAGTTGCACCAAAATTATTTCAACTGCATCCTCAACTTGTGATACTCGCAAGTGCACGAGCCGTTTGGTAGTATAGCATATGTAAGTGCGAGGTCGATCCCACGAGGATTGGTGATTGAATGATCCAATTCATTTCCCCTACACAAAAAAGAAATGAAAAAGAAAGAAAATAAATAAAACAAGAAAGAAAAAGGAAATAACTCAAGCAAATAAGTTCCCAAGTTCAATTAGATTAGCGGATTGATTCTAGCTAAAGTATGATTAAGCCATGGTGTTTGGTCATAACCTTGTGTTCCTAATTCCCTAATTTGATCATGTGTTGTCTAACCTAAAACTAAGCATTAGGAACCCATTAAGCATAGAAGAACAATTTAAACAACCAAGCATGTATCTAATCCCTGTTGTCGAATGTCCATACATACTCTTCTTATCCATAGTTCAATTCGAATTAAAGCATGGTGTCTACTCTTAATTCAAACCAAGATAGCTAACATGCAAGCCTAAATGGTGATCAATCATTCAAACTAGCATATTAACTTATAAGCATAATGAATAAGAACAAAAATCATAATTGAAACTTGGAAACTAATTAAACTTGAATACTTAAGAAAGAATGTACATTACAAATAAAAGTAAAGTAGAACTTGAAAAACTTAAGGAGAATTTCAGCACAAATATTTCATTACAACAATTGAAAACTAGAAAGAGAAACTAAGAGAATTTTAGGGAGAGAAGGGAAGGGAGCTCTAGAGAAGTGTTTGAGAGCTCCCCCCCTTGGGGTCTGATTTATGAAGCTTGAAGACTTCTCTATTTATAGGGCTAAGAGGGAGGAACATCATGATGAAATTCAACACCACCATTCCTCTTTTAATACAACCCATAACTCACACTTCATCTTGTCTATGTTAGTGTGGTTGGAATCAATCTCATCCCATAATTCTTTTGCTGCACCTCAAGCTTCTTCACATGGGTTCAAAGGTGATCAGATGTGGCTGCCCTTTGCTGCCAACCCATGTGATTGCCTTTTGCTGCCAACCCATGTGGTTGCCTTTTGGTTGCTGAAAAACGAGTTTTCTGAACCAGTCTTGATGTATAAAGGCCAGAGGTTTCAAAACGTATCCAATGGGGCTCAAATTTGGATATGTTATACTAGACACCCATTGGAACAACTTCTATGAAGAAAGTATTTCCATCGGACCAGTAGAAGTGTGCGTTTTGGCCCTTGCAAGTTGGCAGCCGAACAGAGACTGGAATTGACTTCATTTCATTTCTTTGCTTTACATGCATGCACATGCTTTCTCTATAATAACTCCAGCATGTACCAACTTGCTCCTTTAGAATTTCATAGCTGGAATGCCTCCACACTTCACTCATTATGTTGGATCCAAAGTCAGTTGCAGCATGGGTGAGGCACATGGCTTAAAGGAGGAGACAAGGCTCAAAGCTGGCAGCTGCAAATCCTCCTGAGCATGGTTCAGTGTTGGACGGGCTAAGGATTCCAGATATGTTCAATTGGGCTGAAATTTGGATATGTTGTAGTAGACACCCATTGGAACAAGTTTCATGAAGATCTTCACCTCATCTGAGCCCCAGAGAATGCTGATCCAAGGCCAAGAAGTTGACCTACGAAACTGGGCTAGAAATGGGCTGTAGCCAAAATTAGTTTGTCTTTAAGCTCTTCTTCCATTCACCCAAATCAGGCCCTATCATGCATGGATTGCATCATTTCCTATCCAAAGCCATCATTGTTACCTAAAACTCAATGAACTGAAAGATAAACACAAGAAAGATTAAAAGCACAAGTTTAACTCAAAAACATAACCAAATCATAAGCTAGAAGGGTACAAAATGATATACAATTATGAACCGATCAAATACCCCCAAACCTAGATTTTGCTAGTCCTCGAGCAAAACAACACAAAACAAAGTTAAAAACAAAACAAGAAGTTAACTAGACCACTTTCGTAGGTAACTCGATTGCATTGAGCGTATGCAACAAGCCTTTAAACCTCTAGGCATCCCTAGTAGGAGGAGTTGTGTCTCATGAGGGTTTAACAGAAACGATACCCACAAACGTTTTACTAACTCTACAAAACAAGGTGGTTAGAAAACTTATTAGATTTGTTAGTCCTTAAGCAAAATAAAATAAACACAAAAACCAAAATAAAAATAATTACAAAACCAAAATAAATTTAAAAAAATGAAAAAAGTAAACTCAAAACAATCTTTCCGAACATTTTCTGAAGAGAGATGACTCATGCACATAACTCAAAAGTTTTAACAATAAAAGCTCAATTTTAGATATTATTTACAAGGTGGCAAAGTTCAAAACACAACATGCTCAAAGTGTAGTAGTGTGATAGCCAAATGCAACAAATTCACCAATCTTAGTTTTCACACAATTTCAAAAATCATACCAAACACAAATGCAACTTCAAATCTCACCAAAGTTGTCCTCTCACAAATGAATCACTCAGAAGAGGGCTACAATGCAACACTCAGTTATAAACATGAGATTAGAGTTAAATCATAAGGGACTTAACTCAAAAATAGGAAGATGAAGAACTTGCATTAATATGATCTCAAGAAGGATGCCAAACACTTAAAAGTGAGAAAGTGCATGCAATTCAACCACATGACATTGAAGATCAATTTAGGTCTTTATTATAGGTTGTAATGGGGCCAAGGGTGTAAGGTGAGTGAGAAATGAAAGGTATGGATAATACAAAGTCCAAGGAACTCAAAATGTAAGAGCATAAAATAATAGTTTACAAGACTTCGAATCATCACGATTAGATTTTTTCTTTTACATGATCAAAACTCCTTATACCTTCATTTACATTGATTCACACTCCTTTCCAAACACCAATTTATTTTGAAGGCCCAAAAATGAATTTTCAATCAACCACCACTTAATCACAACTTTTTTTTTTTCTTCTTTTCTTTCACCAATTGTGTGAATTTCTCTTCTTCTTCCTTATTTTTTTTTTTTTTTTTTTTTTTTTTTTCTTTATGTAATATTGATCGGTGCATATTTACATATCATTTTGTACCCTTCTAGCTTATGATTTGGTTATGTTTTTTTTAGTTAAACTTGTGCTTTTAATCCTTTTTGTGTTTATCTTTCAGTTCATTGAGCTCTAGGTAATAATGATGGCTTTAGAGAGCATAATTCATGCAATTCAAGCATGTTAAGGCTTAATTTGGATGAATGGATGAAGAGCTTAAAGACAAACTCATTTTGGCTACAGCCCCCTGCCAGTCCAGTTCCGTAGGTCATATTGCAAGCTTTGTTTCAACAACCTACATAGCTCGAATGAGGCCACATTCTTCATGAAAGTTGTTCCAATTGGTGTGTCCTATAACATATCCAAAATTCAGCCCCATTGGATAAATCTGGAGTCCGTTACCTAGAAAACACAGAACCATGCTCAGGATGGATCTTATCAGCGCGGAAAATGAGTTAGAAATTTGTTTCGGCCTTAACTTCTTCCTCCGACCTTGGATTGGCCCAAATAACATATGGCTGGAAAGAAGACATTCTGAACTTCAATTTAGAGTGCTTAAAGTCCTAATTTGATTAAGGGAAGCCCAAGTTGTAAGCCCTTGAAGTTGCTGGTCATGCTGACCTCAGCATGTGCTGGTTGGATGCTTGGTCATGGTGAGCTAGGTATGAGCTATCATTTCTGGTTGGAAGCTTGGTCATGGTGACATGAAGATGAGCTAGGGCTGCTGGTGGGATCTATTGGTGAAGTGCATCAACCAATTCAAGATTTTCTAATACAAGTGCATCACCCAATTTAGATTTTCTAATACAAGTGCATCAACCATTTCAGATTTTATAAAACAAGTGTTGTATGCATTAGCCATATTGAATTCAGATTTTCACTTCCTCTAGGCCTATAAATAGGGATGTTCTCTAAGCTTGTAAACACACCCCAAGGGGGGGAGCTCTCAAACACTTCTCTAGAGCTCCCTTCCCTTCTCTCCCTCAAATTCTCTTAGTTTTCCTTTCTAGTTTTCAATTGTTATAATGAGATCTTTGTGCTAAAATTCTCCTTAAGTTTTTCTTAGTTCCACTTTACTTTTCATTATGTAAATTCTTTTCTTTAGTTTCAAGTTTGATTAGTTTCCAAGTTTCAATTATGGTTTTTGTTCTTATTCATTATGCTTATAAGTTAATATGCTAGTTTGAATGATTGATCACCATTTAGGCTTGCATGTTAGCTATCTTGGTTTGAATTAAGAGTATACACCATGCTTTAATTCGAATTGAACTATGAATAGGAAGAGTATGTATGGACATTCGACAACAGGGATTAGATACATACTTGGTTGTTTAAATTGTTCTTCTATGCTTAATGGGTTCCTAATGCTTAATTTTAGGTTAGACAACAAATGATCAAATTAGGGAATTAGGAACACAAGGTTATGACCACACACCATGGCTTAATCATACTTTAGCTAGAATCAATCCATTAATCTAATTGAACTTGGGAACTTATTTGCTTGAGGTATTTCCTTTTTCTTGTTTTATTTATTTCCTTTTTTTTCATTTCTGTTTTGTGTAGGAGAAATGAATGGGATCATTCAATCACCAATCCTCGTGGGATCGACCTCGCACTTACATACGCTATACTACCGAACGGCTCGTGCACTTGCGAGTATCACAAGTTGAGGATGCAACTGAATCCATTTTGGTGCAGCTGTATCTACACAACAAGTTTTTGGCGCCGTTGCCGGGGATCGGTAACATTGTTTGATTCTATTTGGCTTTCCTACTTTAATTTTTTTTTTTGTTAACTGGACAATTTCAAGTTTTAAAGTTAATGACGTTAATGGACAATTTGTGTTTGTAGTCCAACAGAAAAGGACAATTGCCCAACAAGCAAGAGAACTGGGTTTAAGTCCCAGCTTACACAACCCATTGGTGCTTGTTGCTTTGAAGCATGGAATTGGACTTGTGTTGATTTTTCCTTTTCATTTTTAGTTTTTTTTTATATTTCATAATCCTTTAATTCCGTTTCAAGTTTTTGTGTGTGTTTGTTTTAGCAATGTAAATAGCTCAATAAAAATGGAGAGAGATGGCAACTTCAAAGATAGGAAGTGTGGAGTAGTGAGAGAAGTCGCGACCTCCAATGCATCACGCTCGACCTAATCGCTTCAAGGGGAAGTATTTCGATCCTTTCTCTTTACTTGTTTTGTTTTTATTTTAGTAATTTTAAGTTTATGTTTCTTTTATATAAAAAAAAAAAAATTAAAAAGATTTTTTATATGAGCTGACTCGTGGTAACTCCAGTGAGCGTCTCCGTCAATACAGTGTCTAGGAGTTCTTTAGGCGACACCTTCGGTGTCTAAGAAGTTTGGGTTTTAAGCGGGACCATTGTGACCCCTCCAACCTTCCCGGATCCCCTGGCTGTGTTTTCTGAGGCCCTTAACTGGTCATCCTTGAGTTACTTGTATATTTGTGTGTTTTAATAAATTTAAAAAAAAATATTCAATTTGCAATTTGAAACCTCTCGTTTTTCTTTTCTGTTTCTTTTCTTTGAGTCATTTTCAGTTTTCCTTCCCACACCAATGATAAATCTTGAGTCTAACTTCTAATATGGCTCTTAGGAATTTGATAAGCATTGTGTTAGGTCTGAATCTTATTCTTTTGCTAGCTAAGTCTCACATAATTATGCTTGAGCTTTCTATGCACTTTAGCCATGATTATACAACTCTTGCATGTCTTACCCAATTGTATGCATTTTTTGCTTGTGTGATTCACTGGAATGTCAAGTTTATAACTAAGATATGATTTAGGCCATCTTTGTTAAGCCTCTTTCTTTTTCCTCCATCAACCCATACAATACATATTCCCTTGTAAACCCTTTTGTGCCCAAACACTTAGCCATTTCTTTCTATCACCTTATCATCCATTAAACATCCTACCATCTAGGGGACATGTAGAGTATGATTGTATTTGAGATTGTAATGTATTCAAGGCAATAAATGAGCTATAAAAAAAAAAATCAAAAGAAAAAGAGAAAAGAAGTGTGGCCAATGTAGTCACGACCCTAGGGTGATATAAGGAGAAATCAAGGTGATCTAGGGTAAAGAGCCGCAAAATTGGGCCAAATTTTATACAAAGTGTGTAAATGTCAAAATCAAATTTTGAAGTGATTCAATTGCAAAATCTGGTATTGTGAGCTTTTCAAATTATGTGCCTTACATTTCAAATGTCAATGATCTTGTTTATATGACATGCTCTACTTTGTTCCTTAGACTTTGTATTTCAATATCCATTCCTTTTCTAACCATTACATTACATCCATGAGTAAAGTCCTATTGATTTTGGTTTAGCTTGGCAAACTTGTGTTCATTCTTGCAAGAATTCATATCGTTGTTTGAGAAGCATGAGTTGTATCTTCATGGCTACTTCACACACACACCTTGAGCATGATTTTTGTGAGATTGTGGTAGCACTTGAATAATGTTTAGAACTTCCTTAGTGCTTGTTTTGTTCCTTGTTGAGCCATGTCTACGAAGTTAAAATTTCTGTCTGGTTGGAAGGTTAACGTTTTTGTATTTTGTTTTGTTTTGTTTTGCTTAAGGACTAACAAATCTATTAAGTTTTCTAACCATTTTGTTTTGTAGAGTTAGAAAAACGTTTGTGGGTATCGTATCTGTTAAACCCTCAGGAGACACAACTCCTCCTACTAGGGATGCCTAGAGGTTTAAAGGCTTGTTGCATACGCCCAATGCAATCGAGTTACCTACGAAAGTGGTCTAGTTAACTTCTTATTTTGTTTTATTTTTCTTCGTTTTCCTTTTGTTTTGCTCGAGGACTAGCAAAATCTAGGTTTAGGGGTATTTGATCGGTGCATATTTACATATCATTTTGTACCCTTCTAGCTTATGATTTGGTTATGTTTTTTTTAGTTAAACTTGTGCTTTTAATCCTTTTTGTGTTTATCTTTCAGTTCATTGAGCTTTAGGTAATAATGATGGCTTTAGAGAGCATAATTCATGCAATTCAAGCATGTTAAGGCTTAATTTGGATGAATGGATGAAGAGCTTAAAGACAAACTCATTTTGGCTACAGCCCCCTGCCAGTCCAGTTCCGTAGGTCATATTGCAAGCTTTGTTTCAACAACCTACATAGCTCGAATGAGGCCACATTCTTCATGAAAGTTGTTCCAATTGGTGGGTCCTATAACATATCCAAAATTCAGCCCCATTGGATAAATCTGGAGTCCTTTACCTAGAAAACACAGAACCATGCTCAGGATGGATCTTATCAGCGCGGAAAATGAGTTAGAAATTTGTTTCGGCCTTAACTTCTTCCTCCGACCTTGGATTGGCCCAAATAACATATGGCTGGAAAGAAGACATTCTGAACTTCAATTTAGAGTGCTTAAAGTCCTAATTTGATTAAGGGAAGCCCAAGTTGTAAGCCCTTGAAGTTGCTGGTCATGCTGACCTCAGCATGTGCTGGTTGGATGCTTGGTCATGGTGAGCTAGGTATGAGCTATCATTTCTGGTTGGAAGCTTGGTCATGGTGACATGAAGATGAGCTAGGGCTGCTGGTGGGATCTATTGGTGAAGTGCATCAACCAATTCAAGATTTTCTAATACAAGTGCATCACCCAATTTAGATTTTCTAATACAAGTGCATCAACCATTTCAGATTTTATAAAACAAGTGTTGTATGCATTAGCCATATTGAATTCAGATTTTCACTTCCTCTAGGCCTATAAATAGGGATGTTCTCTAAGCTTGTAAACACACCCCAAGGGGGGGAGCTCTCAAACACTTCTCTAGAGCTCCCTTCCCTTCTCTCCCTCAAATTCTCTTAGTTTTCCTTTCTAGTTTTCAATTGTTATAATGAGATCTTTGTGCTAAAATTCTCCTTAAGTTTTTCTTAGTTCCACTTTACTTTTCATTATGTAAATTCTTTTCTTTAGTTTCAAGTTTGATTAGTTTCCAAGTTTCAATTATGGTTTTTGTTCTTATTCATTATGCTTATAAGTTAATATGCTAGTTTGAATGATTGATCACCATTTAGGCTTGCATGTTAGCTATCTTGGTTTGAATTAAGAGTATACACCATGCTTTAATTCGAATTGAACTATGAATAGGAAGAGTATGTATGGACATTCGACAACAGGGATTAGATACATACTTGGTTGTTTAAATTGTTCTTCTATGCTTAATGGGTTCCTAATGCTTAATTTTAGGTTAGACAACAAATGATCAAATTAGGGAATTAGGAACACAAGGTTATGACCACACACCATGGCTTAATCATACTTTAGCTAGAATCAATCCATTAATCTAATTGAACTTGGGAACTTATTTGCTTGAGGTATTTCCTTTTTCTTGTTTTATTTATTTCCTTTTTTTTCATTTCTGTTTTGTGTAGGAGAAATGAATGGGATCATTCAATCACCAATCCTCGTGGGATCGACCTCGCACTTACATACGCTATACTACCGAACGGCTCGTGCACTTGCGAGTATCACAAGTTGAGGATGCAACTGAATCCATTTTGGTGCAGCTGTATCTACACAACAAATATCCCTTCCCAAACTTAGCATGAAAAACACATCCGAATTAGAGCTCATGAGTTCCTTAGAAAGGTAAATATTTGTTTTTCGGGCTAAGGTGAGGAAATATAATTGGTAAAATGAAAGAAAAGGTTTACATGTAGGCTCAAAATGGTTAACAATGGAAAATCATGCTTAAGCATGCATAAGGTTAGCTTGAAAGGCACAAACGATCCAAAGAGGGCCTTAATATCACTTCTTAAATGTCATGAAATCAAATTGCATAAGAATGAATGACTTTTAAGTGTTCAACCAAATCAATGAATAATGAGATCAAACAACAACTTTGATGACAAGAAAATAAGAGTATGTGTATAACACTCATGAAATGAAGCACAAGGCTCAAAAGCTCACATTATATGGTTATATAAGTCTAATTTATGCTTGATACAATTCTTTGGGTCATGCAAATCCTTTAATTGGAAAATTATGAAACAAATGGCAAGTGCAAAGAAGGTTTCGAACATATCATGCTAGAACGATGCCAAATTAATTAATAATTTTTTTTTTTTTTACAATAAAAATTTACAAAGAAAAAAAAAAAATTCAATTTTCATTTTAGTCATGCAAACATTTATCACAATCTCATCATAAGTGTTCGGAAAGTGACTCAAAACAAAACAAGACTCAAAATAAAATAAGCAAGAAATTAATTTAAATTTGTTGTTGTTTTTTTTTTTAAAGAAAAACCAAATTTACTTGCTAAACTCCAATACCCCCAAACCTAGAAATGAACATTGTCCTCAATGTTTAAAAATTAGGAACAAGCAATGTCATAACAAGAAATGAAAGGTACTAAAGTAAGTAAATATAAAATCACAAAACACACAAGAATTAAAATACAAAAATAAAATAATTACAAAATAAAAATTACAAAACAAACAAACAAATAAAAAAGAAACGAAACAGTAAAACACTCGAAACAGAAAGTCCTAAACAAACAGTCTTACGCAAACTAAAACCCAAACGATTGAAAGCCCAACCCAAAAGAAGGTTAACTCACTTTGAAACCTAAACAACGGTGAAAACCCGACCCACAATGAAATCCGAAGCCCACACGTTTTTTATTTTTATTTTTTATTTTTATTTTTAAGAAGAAAAGTGAATTGGGAGCACAAAGGCGGGATTTCTGAAAAGAGAAAATGTGGTCCCTGATGCCTTGGTTCCTGGGAAGTCACGGGTGAAAGGGGTGAGGGATGTGTCGGCGCGCAGAGGCCACTTTCACATCCCCCAAGCCAGAATTATTGGCCTCTTGGGTGAAGCGGGACGACTTTTCACTTTGAAGGTTGTGAAAGGTGAAAATGCAATTAAGGGGAGGTTGGGAAATGGGTGCGGCGATATGTAGAGATAAGCCGTAAGGGCTGCACATAACCCAGAACCGCAGCGGCTAGGGTTTAGCAGACTAAGTCTATAAAAAGGTAAAAAGAACGAGTGAAAAACACAAACTCAGAAACACACAAAACAGAAAAGAAAGAAGAACAAAGAGTGAGAAATCAAATGGCCTCTTCCTACCCTTTTTCGTTGGATCTCAACCTAGCTCCACCGACTCAAACACGAGGCCAAGCAGCGGCACCAGTATGGATGCCCTACTTTGCTTCCGCACGGGGGCCTGTGACAGTAACTGACTCAATACTCCTGGACAACGATGTTGCCATTGGAGTGGCTAGAAATTTAGTGACTCCTAAAGATATACGTGTGCTGGGGACAAGGGATGACAACCGGGTCGTGAGCGATGCCCTGGCACTGAGCGTGCAGAGTACGGCAACAGTCGCAAGTTTGGGTCATCGTCTACTTGCGAAGTCCCATGAGGTAGAGGTGCTAAAGGGTCAGTTGGCGGCGGAGCGAAGTATGGTTGAAGAGTGTCAGAGTGCTATAAAAAGCTTGAAAAGGGAGAGGGCAAGGATAGTGGAGGTGAATCGACACCAGCTAGAAGTATTGCGGGACGAGAATAAAAACCTATCAAAAATGGTAGAGTTGTACTCTCGCGACATGCGAAAACAGCTGGAGGACCTAGACCGACCGGGTAAACGCAAGCAAGCAGATCGCGAGAGTAATTATGCTCAAGCTAAGATTGCGATCTTTGGGAGCTCAAGTGATGAGCCCCAAGAGGCTGTGCGTGAAAATCCAGAAGAGGACAGCCATAGGGCCAAACTCAAAGCTCCAATGGTCGAGACACCGAGCACTATGAAGAAATGATTTCCTACTGCTAATTGTTGTTTTTTATTTTATTTTGGTTGTTTTTGTTTTTGGTTATTTTGTTTCGGAAATAAAATAGTAAAGTTGCAGAAGGAAAAAGAAAACGGAAAAGAAAGCGCATCTCCCAAACTTAAATCAAACGAAGACGACAAACGGAAAAGAAAGCACAGTTCCCTAACTAAAATAAAATAAAGATGATAGCCGAAAGGGAAAAGCAAAAACACAAAGCTCTAGAAAATGAAAGTAATGGGCAAAAACACAAAACACCAGAAAACACGGAAAAAAAGAAAAGTAAAGTGAAAGTAAAGGTGCTCCCCCTTGAAGCGATTAGGTCGAGCATGCCCGGGAAATCCGAAATGGTGTTGGCTCTCTCTTATCAGCATATGTCTTATTTAAACCACGCCTCTGCAAGCGGATGATACCCAGCATCTCTTCCTGCAACTCAAGGAAAAACATCAAAAAATCCAGAAACAAAAAAAATGGCATCCTCATGCACTCACCTTGATGATCTCAACCTTGAGCTCTCACTTGCACCACCGAATGCCCAGACAAGGGCTCCTCCAACCTCTGTCTTCCCAAACTCCACATATCATCACGGCACGGCCTCAAACTTTGCTGAGGCAATACCGAACTTTGCTGAGGCAAGGCCGAACAGAGCAGTGCTGCTGGGAGGCATGATTGGCAGCAAGCTCACACCGGCAGATCATTGGCATATAGCACACAGGTCTGACAAGGTGGCAGTGGATGAGTCCCACACTTATACCGCGCTCCAAGCGGCCTCGGCCACAAATCTGGGCTTGCGCCTATTGGCGAGGACACGGGAGTGTACAGCTCTGAGCGAGGAGGTGGCTGCCTTGAAGGCTATGGTGGCGGACTTGCAGAAGCGGCTCTATTGTGCCACTCAACATGTGGAAGCACTGCAGAGGAAAAATGATGACCATGTAGAGCTGCTGCAAATTCTACAAGTGCGAGACAATAGAGGCAAGCCATGATGAAGATGAAGATGAAGAAGAAGAAAAAGTTGTTTTTTAATTTTACTTGAATGTGTTTTTTTTTTTTTTGTTTTTTTTTGTTTTTTTGTTTGTAAGCAGCGTTTTGAAATAAAATAAAACTGTGTTTTAACACTCAGAAATAAACTAACTAACCATACCACGTAAATAAATACATAAACTAACTTAACAAAACAAAAACAAAAACAAAGACTCAACAGAAAAGAAAACAAAGAAAATAAAAATAAAAAAAAACTTAATTTAAAAACACACGAATATACAAGGAACTCACGGATGACCAGTTAAGGGCCTCAGAAAACACAGCCAGGGGATCCGGGAAGGTTGGAGGGGTCACAATGGTCCCGCTTAAAACCCAAACTTCTTAGACACCGAAGGTGTCGCCTAAAGAACTCCTAGACACTGTATTGACGGAAGTGCTTACTGGAGTTACCAAAAGTTAGCTCATATGAAAAATAATTTTTTTATATAAATTTTTATACATATTCTCGTAAGAAAAAGAAACAAAGAATTCAACGTGGACCAAAAGGCAAAAATAAATATGGAAATAAACATAATTCAAAGAAGAGAAAGGATTGAAATGCTCCCCCTTGAAGCGATTAGGTCGAGCATGGATGCACTTGGAGGGCGCGACTTCTCCCATTGCTCCACACTTCCCATTTTTATGATTGAAGTTGCCATCTCTCTCCATTTTTATTAAGCTATCATAAATTGCTAAAACAAACACACAGACTTGAAATGGAATTAAAAGGATTAGGAAATAAAAACTAAAATAAAAAGGAAAATCAACACCATCCAATTCCATGCTTCAAAGCAACAAGCACCAATGGGTTGTGTAAGCTGGGACTTAAACCCAGTTCTCTTGCTTGTTGGGCAATTGTCCTTTTCTGTTGGACTACAAACACAACTTGTCCATTAACGTCATTAACTTTAAAACAAGAAATTGTGCAGTTAAGAAAAAAAATAAAATAAAGTAGGAAAGGCAAATAGAATCAAACAATGTTACCGATCCCCGGCAACGGCGCCAAAAACTTGTTGCTTCGATTCAGCTGCACCAAAATTGTTTCAACTGCATCCTCAACTTGTGATACTCGCAAGTGCACGAGCCGTTTGGTAGTATAGCAGATGTAAGTGCGAGGTCGATCCCACGAGGATTGGTGATTGAATGATCCAATTCATTTCCCCTACACAAAAAAGAAATGAAAAAGAAAGAAAATAAATAAAACAAGAAAGAAAAAGGAAATAACTCAAGCAAATAAGTTCCCAAGTTCAATTAGATTAGCGGATTGATTCTAGCTAAAGTATGATTAAGCCATGGTGTTTGGTCATAACCTTGTGTTCCTAATTCCCTAATTTGATCATTTGTTGTCTAACCTAAAACTAAGCATTAGGAACCCATTAAGCATAGAAGAACAATTTAAACAACCAAGCATGTATCTAATCCCTGTTGTCGAATGTCCATACATACTCTTCTTATCCATAGTTCAATTCGAATTAAAGCATGGTGTCTACTCTTAATTCAAACCAAGATAGCTAACATGCAAGCCTAAATGGTGATCAATCATTCAAACTAGCATATTAACTTATAAGCATAATGAATAAGAACACAAATCATAATTGAAACTTGGAAACTAATTAAACTTGAATACTTAAGAAAGAATGTACATTACAAATAAAAGTAAAGTAGAACTTGAAAAACTTAAGGAGAATTTCAGCACAAATATTTCATTACAACAATTGAAAACTAGAAAGAGAAACTAAGAGAATTTTAGGGAGAGAAGGGAAGGGAGCTCTAGAGAAGTGTTTGAGAGCTCCCCCCCTTGGGGTCTGATTTATGAAGCTTGAAGACTTCTCTATTTATAGGGCTAAGAGGGAGGAACATCATGATGAAATTCAACACCACCATTCCTCTTTTAATACAACCCATAACTCACACTTCATCTTGTCTATGTTAGTGTGGTTGGAATCAATCTTATCCCATAATTCTTTTGCTGCACCTCAAGCTTCTTCACATGGGTTCAAAGGTGATCAGATGTGGCTGCCCTTTGCTGCCAACCCATGTGATTGCCTTTTGCTGCCAACCCATGTGGTTGCCTTTTGGTTGCTGAAAAACGAGTTTTCTGAACCAGTCTTGATGTAGGAAGGCCAGAGGTTTCAAAACGTATCCAATGGGGCTCAAATTTGGATATGTTATACTAGACACCCATTGGAACAACTTCTATGAAGAAAGTATTTCCATCGGACCAGTAGAAGTGTGCGTTTTGGCCCTTGCAAGTTGGCAGCCGAACAGAGACTGGAATTGACTTCATTTCATTTCTTTGCTTTACATGCATGCACATGCTTTCTCTATAATAACTCCAGCATGTACCAACTTGCTCCTTTAGAATTTCATAGCTGGAATGCCTCCCCACTTCACTCATTATGTTGGATCCAAAGTCAGTTGCAGCATGGGTGAGGCACATGGATTAAAGGAGGAGACAAGGCTCAAAGCTGGCAGCTGCAAATCCTCTTGAGCATGGTACAGTGTTGGACGGGTTAAGGACTCCAGATATGTTCAATTGGGCTGAAATTTGGATATGTTGTAGTAGACACCCATTGGAACACGTTTCATGAAGATCTTCACCTCATCCGAGCCCCAGAGAATGCTGATCCAAGGGCAAGAAGTTGACCTACGAAACTGGGCTAGAAATGGGCTGTAGCCAAAATTAGTTTGTCTTTAAACTCTTCTTCCATTCACCCAAATCAGGCCCTATCATGCATGGATTGCATCATTTCCTATCCAAAGCCATCATTGTTACCTAAAACTCAATGAACTGAAAGATAAACACAAGAAAGATTAAAAGCACAAGTTTAACTCAAAAACATAACCAAATCATAAGCTAGAAGGGTACAAAATGATATACAATTATGAACCGATCACCACCATATTTTGATGTTGCCCAAGTTTTGGGCTCGATCCGAAATCAATAGGTGTAAGAAGTTGGACAATTCAAGTTCAAAGGCAGTTCGTTCCTAATTGGAGTGGTTGGTGTTTTGGGTAGTTCTAGAGATCGGATTTTACTCAAACTTAACCAAATGACTCGTCCCACCCTATTATGTTGTTGCCCAAGTTTTGGGCTCCATCCGAAATCAATAGGTGTAAGAATTTGTCCAATTTATGTTCAAAGGCAGTTCGTTCCTAATCGGAGTGGTTGGCGTATTCCATAGTTCTAGAGATCGGATTTCACTCAAAACTAACCAAATGACTCCTCCCACCATATTATGATGTTGCCCAAGTCTTGGGCTCGATCCGAATTCAATAGGTGTAAGAAATTGGACAATTCAAGTTCAAAGGCAGTTCGTTCCTAATTGGAGTGGTTGGTGTTTTGGGTAGTTCTAGAGATTGGATTTTACTCAAAGTTAACCAAATGACTCCTCCCACCATATTATGATGTTGCCCAAGTTTTGGGCTCGATCCGAAGTCAATAGGTGTAAGAAATTGGACAATTCAAGTTTAAAGGCAGTTCGTTCCTAATTGGAGTGGTTGGTGTTTTGGGTAGTTCTAGAGATCGGATTTCACTCAAACTTAACCAAATGACTCCTCCCACCATATTAAAATGTTGCAAAAGGTTTGGGCTCGATCCGAAATCAATAGGTGTAAGAAATTGGACAGTTCAAGTTCAAAGGCAGTTCGTTCCTAATTGGAGTGGTTGGGGTTTTGGGTAGTTCTAAAGATTGGATTTCACTCAAACTTAACCAAATGACTCCACCCACCATATTATAATGTTGCCCAAGGTTTGGGCTCGATCCGAAATCAATAGGTGTAAGAAATTGGACAATTCAAGTTCAAAGGCAGTTCGTTCCTAATTGGAGTGGTTGGTGTTTTGGTTAGTTCTAGAGGTCGGATTTCACTTAAACTTAACCAAATGACTCCTCCCACCATATTATGATGTTGCCCAAGTTTTGGGCTCGATTCGAAATCAATAGGTGTAAGAAATTGGACAATTTATGTTCTAAGGCCGTTCGTTCCTAATCGGAGTGGTTGGTATTTTCCAAAGTTCTAGTGATCGGATTTCATTGAAAACTAACCAAATGACTCCTGCCACCATATTTTGATGTTGCCCAAGTTTTGGGCTCGATCCGAAATCAATAGGTGTAAGAAATTGGACAATTCAAGTTCAAAGGCAGTTCGTTCCTAATCGTAGTGGTTGGTGTATTCCATAGTTCTAGAGATCGGATTTCACTCAAAACTAACCAAAGGACTCCTCCCACCATATTATGATGTTGCCCTAGTTTTGGGCTCGATCCGAAGTCAGTAGGTGTAAGAAATTGGACAATTTATGTTCAAAGCCAGTTCATTCCTAATCGGAGTGGTTGGTGTATTCCATAGTTCTAGAGATCGGATTTCACTCAAAACTAACCAAATGACTCCTCCCACCATATTATGATGTTGCCCAAGTTTTGGGCTCGATCCGAAGTCAGTAGGTGTAAGAAATTGGACAATTTATGTTCAAAGCCAGTTCATTCCTAATCGTAGTGGTTGGTGTATTCCATAGTTCTAGAGATCGAATTTCACTCAAAACTAACCAAATGACTCCTCCCACCATATTATGATGTTGCCCACGTTTTGGGCTCGATCCGAAAGCAATAGGTGTAAGAAATTGGACAATTCAAGTTCAAAGGCAGTTCGTTCCTAATTGGTGTTTTGGGTAGTTCTAGAGATCGGATTTTACTCAAACTTAACCAAATGACTCCTCCCACCATATTATGTTGTTGCCCAAGGTTTGGGCTCGATCCGAAATCAATAGGTGTAAGAAATTGGACAATTCAAGTTCAAAGGCAGTTCGTTCCTAATTGGAGTGGTTTGTGTTTTGGGTAGTTCTAGAGATCGGATTTTACTCAAACTTAACCAAATGACTCCTCCCACCATATTATGATGTTGCCCAAGTTTTGGGCTAGATCCGAAGTCAATAGGTGTAGAAATTGGACAATTCAAGTTCAAAGGCAGTTCGTTCCTAATTGGAGTGGTTGGGGTTTTGGGTAGTTCTAAAGATTGGATTTCACTCAAACTTAACCAAATGACTCCACCCACCATATTATAATGTTGCCCAAGGTTTGGGCTCGATCCGAAATCAATAGGTGTAAGAAATTGGACAATTCAAGTTCAAAGGCAGTTCGTTCCTAATTGGAGTGGTTGGTGTTTTGGTTAGTTCTAGAGATCGGATTTCACTTAAACTTAACCAAATGACTCCTCCCACCATATTATGATGTTGCCCAAGTTTTGGGCTCGATTCGAAATCAATAGGTGTAAGAAATTGGACAATTTATGTTCTAAGGCCGTTCGTTCCTACTCGGAGTGGTTGGTATTTTCCAAAGTTCTAGAGATCGGATTTCATTGAAAACTAACCAAATGACTCCTGCCACCATATTTTGATGTTGCCCAAGTTTTGGGCTCGATCCGAAATCAATAGGTGTAAGAAATTGGACAATTCAAGTACAAAGGCAGTTCGTTCCTAATCGTAGTGGTTGGTGTATTCCATAGTTCTAGAGATCGGATTTCACTCAAAACTAACCAAAGGACTCCTCCCACCATATTATGATGTTGCCCTAGTTTTGGGCTCGATCCGAAGTCAGTAGGTGTTAGAAATTGGACAATTTATGTTCAAAGCCAGTTCATTCCTAATCGGAGTGGTTGGTGTATTCCATAGTTCTAGAGATCGGATTTCACTCAAAACTAACCAAAGGACTCCTCCCACCATATTATGATGTTGCCCAAGGATTGGGCTCGATCCGAAGTCAGTAGGTGTAAGAAATTGGACAATTTATGTTCAAAGCCAGTTCATTCCTAATCGGAGTGGTTGGTGTATTCCATAGTTCTAGAGATCGGATTTCACTCAAAACTAACCAAATGACTCCTCCCACCATATTACGATGTTGCCCAAGTTTTGGGCTCGATCCGAAGTCAGTAGGTGTAAGAAATTGGACAATTTATGTTCAAAGCCAGTTCATTCCTAATCGGAGTGGTTGGTGTATTCCATAGTTCTAGAGATCGGATTTCACTCAAAACTAACCAAATGACTCCTCCCACCATATTATGATGTTGCCCACGTTTTGGGCTCGATCCGAAATCAATAGGTGTAAGAAATTGGACAATTCAAGTTCAAAGGCAGTTCGTTCCTAATTGGAGTGGTTGGTGTTTTGGGCAGTTCTAGAGATCGGATTTCACTCAAACTTAACCACATCACTCCTCCCAGCATATTATAATGTTGCCCAAGTTTTGGGCTCTATCCGAAATCAATAGGTGTAAGAAATTGGACAATTTTTTGTTCAAAGGCAGTTCGTTCCTAATCGGAGTGGTTTTTGTATCCCGTAGTTCTAGTGATCGGATTTCACTCAAAACTAACCAAATGACTCCTCCCACCATATTATGATGTTGCCCAAGTTTTGGGCTCGATCCGAAATCAATAGGTGTAAGAAATTGGACAATTTATGTTCAAAGGCAGTTCATTCCTAATCGGAGTGGTTGGTGTATTCCATAGTTCTATCGATCGGATTTCACTCAAAACTAACCAAATGACTCCTCCCACCATATTATGATGTTGCCCAGGTTTTGGGTTCGATCCGAAATCAATAGGTGTAAGAAATTGTGCAATTCAAGTTCAAAGGCAGTTCGTTCCTAATTGGAGTGGTTGGTGTTTTGGGTAGTTCTAGAGATCGGATTTCACTCAAACTTAACCAAATGACTCCTCCCACCATATTATGATGTTGCCCAAGTTTTGGGCTACATCCGAAACCAATAGGTGTAAGAAATTGGACAATTCATGTTCAAAGGCAGTTCGTTCCTAATTGGAGTGGTTGGTGTTTTGGGTAGTTCTAGAGATCGGATTTCACTCAAACTTAACCAAATTACTCCTCCCACCATATTATGATGTTGCCCGAGTTTTGGGCTCAATCCGAAATCAATAGGTGTAAGAAATTGGACAATTCAAGGTCAAAGGCAGTTCGTTCCTAATCGAAGTGGTTGGTGTATTCCATAGTTCTATAGATCAGATTTCACTCAAAACTATCCAAATGACTCCTCCCACCACATTATGAGGTTGCCGAAGTTTTGGGCTCGATCCGAAATCAATAGGTGTAAGAAATTGGACAATTCAAGTTCGAAGGCAGTTCGTTCCTAATTGGAGTGGTTGGTGTTTTGGGTAGTTCTAGAGATCGGATTTTACTCAAACTTAACCAAATGACTCCTCCCACCATATTATGATGTTGCCCAAGGTTTGGGCTTGATCCGAAATCAATAGGTGTAAGAAATTGGACAATTCAAGTTCAAAGGCAGTTCGTTCCTAATTGGAGTGGTTGGTGTTTTGGTTAGTTCTAGAGATCGGATTTCACTCAAAATTAACCAAATGACTCCTCCCACCATATTATGATGTTGCCCAAGTTGTGGGCTCGATCCGAAATCAATAGGGGTAAGAAATTGGAGAATTTATGTTCAAAGGCAGTTCGTTCCTAGTCGGAGTGGTTGGTGTATTCCACAGTTCTAGAGATCGGATTTCACTCAAAACTAACCAAATGACTCCTCCCACCATATTATGATGTTGCCCAAGTTTTGAGCTCGATCCGAAATCAATAGGTGTATGAAATTGGACAATTCAAGTTCAAAGGTAGTTCGTTCCTAATTGGAGTGGTTGGTGTTTTGGGCAGTTCTAGAGATCGGATTTCACTCAAACTTAACCATATCACTCCTCCCAGCATATTATAATGTTGCCCAAGTTTTGGGTTCGATCCGAAATCAATAGGTGTAAGAAATTGGCTCCTTCCACCATATTATGATGTTGCCCAAGTTTTGGGCTCGATCCGAAATCAATAGGTGTAAGAAATTGGACATTCAAGTTCAACGGCAGTTCGTTCCTAATTGGAGTGGTTGGTGTTTTGGGTAGTTCTAGAGATCGGATTTCACTCAAACTTAACCAAATGACTCCTCCCACCCTATTATGATGTTGCCCAAGTTTTTGCTCAATCCGAAATCGATAGGTGTAAGAAATTGGACAATTTATGTTCAAAGGCAGTTCGTTCCTAATCGGAGTGGTTTTTGTATCCCGTAGTTCTAGTGATCGGATTTCACTCAAAACTAACCAAATGACTCCTCCCACCATATTATGATGTTGCCCAAGTTTTGGGCTCGATCCGAAATCAATAGTTGTAAGAAATTGGACAATTTATGTTCAAAGGCAGTTCATTCCTAATCGGAGTGGTTGGTGTATTCCATAGTTCTAGATAACGGATTTCACTCAAAACTAACCAAATGACTCCTCCCACCATATTATGATGTTGCCCGAGTTTTGGGCTCGATCCGAAATCAATAGGTGTAAGAAATTGGACAATTCAAGTTCAAAGGCAGTTCGTTCCTAATTGGAGTGGTTGGTGTATTCCATAGTTCTAGAGATCGGATTTCACTCAAAACTAACCAAATGACTCCTCCCACCATATTATGATGTTGCCCAGGTTTTGGGTTCGATCCGAAATCAATAGGTGTAAGAAATTGTGCAATTCAAGTTCAAAGGCAGTTCGTTCCTAATTGGAGTGGTTGGTGTTTTGGGTAGTTCTAGAGATCGGATTTCACTCAAACTTAACCAAATGACTCCTCCCACCATATTATGATGTTGCCCAAGTTTTGGGCTACATCCGAAACCAATAGGTGTAAGAAATTGGACAATTCATGTTCAAAGGCAGTTCGTTCCTAATTGGAGTGGTTGGTGTTTTGGGTAGTTCTAGAGATCGGATTTCACTCAAACTTAACCAAATTACTCCTCCCACCATATTATGATGTTGCCCGAGTTTTGGGCTCAATCCGAAATCAATAGGTGTAAGAAATTGGACAATTCAAGGTCAAAGGCAGTTCGTTCCTAATCGGAGTGGTTGGTGTATTCCATAGTTCTATAGATCAGATTTCACTCAAAACTATCCAAATGACTCCTCCCACCACATTATGAGGTTGCCGAAGTTTTGGGCTCGATCCGAAATCAATAGGTGTAAGAAATTGGACAATTCAAGTTCGAAGGCAGTTCGTTCCTAATTGGAGTGGTTGGTGTTTTGGGTAGTTCTAGAGATCGGATTTTACTCAAACTTAACCAAATGACTCCTCCCACCATATTATGATGTTGCCCAAGGTTTGGGCTTGATCCGAAATCAATAGGTGTAAGAAATTGGACAATTCAAGTTCAAAGGCAGTTCGTTCCTAATTGGAGTGGTTGGTGTTTTGGTTAGTTCTAGAGATCGGATTTCACTCAAAATTAACCAAATGACTCCTCCCACCATATTATGATGTTGCCCAAGTTGTGGGCTCGATCCGAAATCAATAGGGGTAAGAAATTGGAGAATTTATGTTCAAAGGCAGTTCGTTCCTAGTCGGAGTGGTTGGTGTATTCCACAGTTCTAGAGATCGGATTTCACTCAAAACAAACCAAATGACTCCTCCCACCATATTATGATGTTGCCCAAGTTTTGAGCTCGATCCGAAATCAATAGGTGTATGAAATTGGACAATTCAAGTTCAAAGGTAGTTCGTTCCTAATTGGAGTGGTTGGTGTTTTGGGCAGTTCTAGAGATCGGATTTCACTCAAACTTAACCATATCACTCCTCCCAGCATATTATAATGTTGCCCAAGTTTTGGGTTCGATCCAAAATCAATAGGTGTAAGAAATTGGCTCCTTCCACCATATTATGATGTTGCCCAAGTTTTGGGCTCGATCCGAAATCAATAGGTGTAAGAAATTGGACATTCAAGTTCAACGGCAGTTCGTTCCTAATTGGAGTGGTTGGTGTTTTGGGTAGTTCTATAGATCAGATTTCACTCAAAACTATCCAAATGACTCCTCCCACCACATTATGAGGTTGCCGAAGTTTTGGGCTCGATCCGAAATCAATAGGTGTAAGAAATTGGACAATTCAAGTTCAAAGGCAGTTCGTTCCTAATTGGAGTGGTTGGTGTTTTGGGTAGTTCTGGAGATCGGATTTTACTCAAACTTAACCAAATGACTCCTCCCACCATATTATGATGTTGCCCAAGGTTTGGGCTCGATCCGAAATCAATAGGTGTAAGAAATTGGACAGTTCAAGTTCAAAGGCAGTTCGTTCCTAATTGGAGTGGTTGGTGTTTTGGTTAGTTCTAAAGATCGGATTTCACTCAAAATTAACCAAATGACTCCTCCCACCATATTATGATGTTGCCCAAGTTTTGGGCTCGATCCGAAATCAATAGGTCTAAGAAATTGGACAATTTATGTTCATAGGCAGTTCGTTCCTAGTCGTAGTGGTTGGTGTATTCCATAGTTCTAGAGATCGGATTTCACTCAAAACTAACCAAATGACTCCTCCCACCATATTATGTTGTTGCCCAAGTTTTGGGCTCGATCCGAAATCAATAGGTGTAAGAAATTGGACAATTTATGTTCAAAGGCAGTTCGTTCCTAATCGAAGTGGTCGGTGTATTCCATAGTTCTAGAGATCGGATTTCACTCAAAACTAAGAAAATGACTCCTCCCACCATATTATGATGTTGCACAAGTTTTGGGCTCGATCCGAAATCAATAGGTGTAAGAAATTGGACAATTCTAGTTCAAAGGCAGTTGGTTCCTAATCAGAGTGGTTGGTGTATTCCATAGTTCTAGAGATCGGATTTCACTCAAAACTAACCAAATGACTCCTCCCACCATATTATGATGTTGCCCAAGTTTTGGGCTCGATCCGAAATCAATAGGTGTAAGAAATTGGACAATTCAAGTTCACTGGCAGTTCGTTCCTAATTGGTGTTTTGGGTAGTTCTAGATATCGGATTTTACTCAAACTTCACCAAATGACTCCTCCCACCATATTATGATGTTGCCCAAGTTTTGCGCTAGATTCGAAATCAATAGGTGTAAGAAGTTGGAGAATTCAAGTTCAGAGGCAGTTCGTTCCTAATTGGAGTGGTTGGTGTTTTGGGTAGTTCTAGAGATCGGATTTCACTCAAACTTAACCAAATGACTCCTCCCACCGTATATTATGGTGTTGCCTATGTTTTGGGCTTGTTCCGAAATCAATAGGTGTAAGACACGTTGGACAATTTATGTTCAAAGGCAGTTCGTTCCTAACCGGAGTGGTTGTTTTATTCCATAGTTCTAGAGATCGGATTTCACTCAAAACTAACCAAATGACTCCTCCCACCATATTATGATGTTGCCCAAGGTTTTGGCTCGATCCGAAATCAATAGGTGTAAGAAATTGGACAATTCAAGTTCGAAGGCAGTTCGTTCCTAATTTGGGTGGTTGGTGTATTGGGTAGTTCTGGTGATCGGATTTCACTCAAACTTAACCAAATGACTCCTCCCACCGTATTATGATGTTGCCCAAGTTTTGGGCTCGATCCGAAATCAATAGGGGTACGAAATTGGACAATTCAAGTTCAAAGGCAGTTCGTTCCTAATTGGAGTGGTTGGTGTTTTGGGTAGTTCTAGAGATCGGATTTCTCTCAAACTTAACCAAATGACTCCTCCCACCATATTATGTGTTGTGTAGATTCAGCTGCACCAAAATGGATTAAGCTGCATCCTCAACTTGTGATACTCGCAAGTGCACGGGCCGTTCGGTAGTATAGCGTATGTAAGTGCGAGGTCGATCCCACGAGGATTGGTGATTGAATGATCCCATTCATTTCTCCTACACAAAACAGAAATGTAAAAAAAGAAATAAATAAAACAAGAAAAAGGAAATACCTCAAGCAAATAAGTTCCCAAGTTCAATTAGATTAATGGATTGATTCTAGCTAAAGTATGATTAAGCCATGGTGTGTGGTCATAACCTTGTGTTCCTAATTCCTTAATTTGATCATTTGTTGTCTAACCTAAAATTAAGCATTAGGAACCCATTAAGCATAGAAGAACAATTTAAACAACCAAGCATGTATCTAATCCCTGTTGTCGAATGTCCATACATACTCTTCCTATTCATAGTTCAATTCGAATTAAAGCATGGTGTATACTCTTAATTCAAACCAAGATAGCTAACATGCAAGCCTAAATGGTGATCAATCATTCAAACTAGCATATTAACTTATAAGCATAATGAATAAGAACAAAAACCATAATTGAAACTTGGAAACTAATTCAACTTGAAAACTTAAGAAAAGAATTTACATTACAAAGAAAAATAAATTACAACTAAGAAGCAAAAGGAAAGCTAGAATTGAGAACTAGAAAGCAAAATTAAGAGAATTTGAGGGAGAGAAGGGAAGGGAGCTCTAGAGAAGTGTTTGAGAGCTCCCCCCCTTGGGGTGTGTTTACAAGCTTAGAGAACATCCCTATTTATAGGCCTAGGGGAAGTGAAAATCTGAATTTGATATGGCTAATGCATACAACACTTGTATTAGAAAATATGAATTGGTTGATGCACTTGTATTAGAAAATCTGAATTGGTTGATGTACTTCACCAATAAATCCCACCAGCAGCCCTAGCTCATCTTCATGTCACCATGACCAAGCTTCCAACCAGAAACAATAGCTCATCCTGAGGTCAGCATGACCAGCAACTTCAAAGGCTTACAAATTGGTCTTCTCTTAAGCAAATAACAACTTTAAGCACTCCAAATTGAAGTTCAGAATGTGTCTGATCCAACCACACAAGTATTGGCCCAATCCAAGCTCGGATGAAGAAGTTAAGGCCAAAATAAATTGCTAACTCGTTTTGCTCGCTGACAAAAATCCATCCTGAGCATGGTTCTGTGTTTGCTAGGTAACAGACTCCATATTTATCCAATGGGGCTGACTTTTGGATATGTAATAGTACCCACTCATTGGAACAACGTTCATGAAGGATGCTGCCTCATCCGAGCTGTGTAGATTGCTGAAACAAAGCTTGCAATATGACCTACGGAACTGGACTGGCAGGGGGCTGTAGCCAAAAATGAGTTTGTCTTTAAGCTCTTCTTCCCTTCATCCAAATTAGGCCTTAACATGCTGGAATTGCATGAATTATGCTCTCATGCTCCTTTGGCCTACAAAACACACAAAGGGAGGCAAATAACTCAAAATTATAGGAAACTAAGCAAAATAAGTAAGTAAATTTGGGCATGTATATGTATGAAATTATGAGCTTAACATTATGATGTTGTCCAAGTTTTGGGCTCAAACCGAAATCAATAGGTGTAAGAAATTGGACAATTTATGTTCAAAGGCAGTTCGTTCCTAATCAGAGTGGTCTGTGTATTCCATAGTTCTAGAGATCGGATTTCACTCAAAACTAAGAAAATGACTCCTCCCACCATATTATGATGTTGCACAAGTTTTGGGCTCGATCCAAAATCAATAGGTGAAAGAAATTGGACAATTCAAGTTCAAAGGCTGTTCGTTCCTAATTGGAGTGGTTGGTGTTTTGGGTAGTTCTAGAGATTGGATTTCACTCAAACTTAAGCAAATGACTCCTCCCACCATATTATGATGTTGCCCCAGTTTTGGGCTCGATCCGAAATCAATAGGTGTAAGAAATTGGACAATTCAAGTTCAAAGGCAGTTCGTTCCTAATTGGAGTGGTTGGTGTTTTGGGTAGTTCTAGAGATCGGATTTCACTCAAACGTAACCAAATGACTCCTCCCACCATATTATGATGTTGCCCAAGTTTTGGGCTCGATCCAAAATCAATAGGTGTAAGAAATTGGACAATTCAAGTTCGAAGGCAGTTCGTTCCTAATTGGAGTGGTTGGTGTTTTGGGTAGTTGAAGAGATCGGATTTCACTCAAACTTAACCAAATGACTCCTCCCATAATATTATGATGTTGCCCATGTTTAGGGCTCGATCCGGAATCAATAGCTGTAAGAAATTGGTCAATTCATGTTAAAAGGCAATTCGTTCCTAGTTGGAGTGGTTGGTGTTTTGGGTAGTTCTAGAGATCGGGTTTCACTCAAACTTAACCAAATGACTCCTCCCACCATATTATAATATTGCCCAACTTTTGGCCTCGATCCGAAGTCAATAGTTGTAAGAAATTGGACAATTTATGTTCAAAGGCAATTCGTTCCTAATCGGAGTGGTTGGTGTATTCCACAGTTCTAGAGATCGGATTTCACCCAAAACTAACCAAATGACTCCTCCCACCATATTATGATGTTGCCCAAGTTTTGGGCTCGATCCGAAATCCATACGTGTAAGAAATTGGACACTTTATGTTCAAAGGCAGTTCGTTCCTATTCGGAGTGGTTGGTGTATTCCATAGTTCTAGAGATCGGAGTTCACTCAAAACTAACCAAATGACTCCTCCCACCATATTATGATGTTGCCCAAGTTTTGGGCTCAATCCGAAATCAATAGGTGTAAGAAATTGGACAGTTCAAGTTAGAAGGCAGTTCGTTCCTAATTGGAGTGGTTGGTGTTTTGGGTAGTTCTAGAGATCGGATTTCTCCCACACTCAACCAAATGACTCCTCCCACCATATTATGATGTTGCCCAAGTTTTGGGATCGATCCGAAATCAATTGGTGTAAGAAATTGGACAATTCAAGTTCAAAGGTAGTTCATTCCTAATTGGAGTGGTTGGTGTTTTGGGTAGTTCTAGAGATTGGATTTCACTCAAACTCAACCAAATGACTCTTCCCACCATATTATGATGTTGCCCAAGTTTTGGGCACGATCCCAGACTATGTGTAAGAAATTGGACAATCCAAGTTCGAACGCAGTTCGTTCCTAATTGAAGTGGTTGTGTTTTGGGTAGTTCTAGAGATCGGATTTCACTCAAACTCAACCAAATGACTCCTCCCAATATATTATGTTGTTGCCCAAGTTTTGGGCTCGATCGAGATCAATAGGTGTAAGAAATTGGACAATTCAAGTTCGAAGGCAGTTCGTTCCTAATTGGACTGGTTGGTGTTTTGGTTAGTTCTAGAGATCGGATTTCACTCAAAATTAACCAAATGACTCCTCCCACCATATTATGATGTTGCCCAAGTTTTGGGCTCGATCCGAAATCAATTGGTGTAAGAAATTGGACAATTCAAGTTCGAAGGCAGTTCGTTCCAAATTGGAGTGCTTGGTGTTTTGGGTAGTTCTAGAGATCGGATTTCACTCAAACTTAACCAAATGACTCCTCCCACCATATTATGTTGTTGCCCAAGTATTGGGCTTGATCCGAAATCAATAGGTGTAAGAAATTGGACAATTTATGTTCAAAGGCAGTTCGTTCCTAATCGGAGTTGTTGGTGTATTCCCTAGTTCTAGAGATCGGATTTCACTCAAAACTAACCAAATGACTCCTCCCACCATATTATGTTGGTGCCCAAGTTTTGGGCTCGATCCGAAATCAATAGGTGGAAGAAATTGGACAATTCAACTTCAAAGGCAGTTCGTTCCTAATTGGAGTGGTTGGTGTTTTGGTTAGTTCTAGAGATCGAATTTCAGTCAAACTCAACCAAATGACTCCTCCCACCATATTATGATGTTGCCCAAGTTTTGGGCTCAATCCGAAATCAATAGTTGTAAGAAATTGGACAATTCAAGTTCGAAGGCAGTTCGTTCCTAATTGGAGTGGTTGGTGTTTTGCGTAGTTCAAGAGATCGGATTTCACTCAAACTTAACCAAATGACTCCTCCCACCATATTATGATGTTGCCCAAGTTTAGGGCTCGATCCGGAATCAATTGCTGTAAGAAATTGGTCAATTCATGTTCAAAGGCAATTCGTTCCTAGTTGGAGTGGTTGGTGTTTTGGGTAGTTCTAGAGATCGGATTTCACTCAAACTTAACCAAATGACTCCTCCCACCATATTATAATATTTCCCAAGTTTTGGGCTCGATCCGAAATCAATAGTTGTAAGAAATTGGACAATTTCTGTTCAAAGGCAGTTCGTTCCTAATCGGAGTGGTTGGTGTATTCCATAGTTCTAGAGATCGGATTTCACTCAAAACTAACCAAAGGACTCCTCCCACCATATTATGATGGTGCCCAAGTTTTGGGCTCTATCCGAAATCAATAGGTGGAAGAAATTGGACAATTCAACTTCAAAGCCAGTTCCTTCCTAATTGGAGTGGTTGGTGTTTTGGTTAGTTCTAGATATCGGATTTCAGTCAAACTCAACCAAATGACTCCTCCCACCATAGTATGACGTTGCCCAAGTTTTGGGCTCAATCCGAAATCAATAGGTGTAAGAAATTGGACAATTCAAGTTCAAAGGCAGTTCGATCCTAATCGGAGTGGTTGGGGAATTCCATAGTTCTAGAGATCGGATTTCACTCAAAACTATCCAAATGACTCCTCTCACTGTATTATGGTGTTGCCCAAGTTTTGGGCTCGATCCGAAATCAATAGGTGTAAGAAATTGGACAATTCAAGTTCGAAGGCAGTTCGTTCCTAATTGGAGTGGTTGGTGTTTTGGGTAGTTCAAGAGATCGGATTTCACTCAAACTTTACCAAATGACTCCTCCCACCACATTATGATGTTGCCCAAGTTTTGGGCTCGATCCGAAATCAATAGGTTTAAGAAATTGGACAGTTTATGTTCAAAGGCAGTTCGTTCCAAATCGAAGTGGTTGGTGTATTCCTTAGTTCTAGAGATCGGATTTCACTCATAACTAACCAAACGACTCCGCCCACTATATTGTGATGATGTCCAAGTTTTGGGCTCTATCCGAAATCAATAGGTGTAAGAAATTGGACAATTTATGTTCTAAGGTAGTTCGTTCCTAATCGGAGTGGTTGGTCTTTTGGGTAGTTCTAAAGATTGGATTTCACTCAAACTTAACCAAATGACTCCTTCCACCATATTATGCTGTTGCCCAAGTTTAGGGCTCGATCCGAAATCAATAGCTGTAAGAAATTAGTCAATTCATGTTCGAAGGCAATTCGTTCCTAATTAGAGTGGTTGGTGTTTTGGGTAGTTCTAGAGATCGGATTTCAATCAAACTTTACCAAACGACTCCTCCCACCATATTATGATGTTTCCCAAGTTTTGGGCTCGATCCGAAATCCATAGGTGTAAGAAATTGGACAATTTATGTTCAAAGGCAGTTCGTTCCTATTCGGAGTGGTTGGTGTATTCCATAGTTCTAGAGATCGGATTTCAGTCAAAACAAACCAAATGATTCCTCCCACCATATTATGATGTTGCCCAAGTATTGGGCTCGATCCGAAATCAATAGGTGTAAGAAATTCGACAATTTATGTTCAAAGGCAGTTCGTTCCTATTCGGAGTGGTTGGTGTATTCCATAGTTCTAGAGATCGGATTTCACTCAAAACTAACCAAATGACTCCTCCCACCATATTATGTTGGTGCCCAAGTTTTGGGCTCTATCCGAAATCAATAGGTGGAAGAAATTGGACAATTCAACTTCAAAGGCAGTTCGTTCCCAATTGGAGTGGTTGGTGTTTTGGTTAGTTCTAGAGATCGGATTTCAGTCAAACTCAACCAAATGACTCCTCCCACCATATTATGATGTTGCCCAAGTTTTGGGCTCAATCCGAAATCAATAGGTGTAAGAAATTGAACAATTCAAGGTCAAAGGCAGTTCATTCCTAATCGGATTGGTTGGTGTATTCCATAGTTCTAGAGATCGGATTTCACTCAAAACTAACCAAATGACTCCTCCCACCATATTATGATGTTGCCCAAGTTTTGGGCTCGATCCGAAATCCATAGGTGTAAGAAATTGGACAATTCATGTTCAAAGGCAGTTCGTTCCAAATTGGTGTGGTTGGTGTTTTGGGTAGTTCTAGAGATCGGATTTCACTCAAACTTATCCAAATGACTCCTCCCACCATATTATGATGTTGCCCATGTTTTGGGCTCGATCCGAAATCCATAGGTGTAAGAAATTGGAAAATTTATCTTCTAAGGCAATTCGTTCCTAATCGGAGTGGTTGGTGTATTCCACAGTTCTAGAGATCGGATTTCACTCAAAACTAACCAAATGACTCCTCCCACCATATTATGTTGTTGCCCAAGTTTTGGGCTCGATCCGAAATCAATTGGTGTAAGAAATTGGACAATTCCAGTTCAAAGGCAGTTCGTTCCTAATTGGAGTGGTTGGGGTTTTGGTTAGTTCTAGAGATCGGATTTCACTCAAACTCAACCAAATGACTCCTCCCACCATAGTATGACGTTGCCCAAGTTTTGGGCTCAATCCGAAATCAATAGGTGTAAGAAATTGGACAATTCAAGTTCAAAGGCAGTTCGTTCCTAATCGGAGTGGTTGGTGTATACTATAGTTCTAGAGATCGGATTTCACTCAAAACTAACCAAATGACTCCTCCTACCATATTATGATGTTGCCCAAGTTTTGGGCTCGATCCGAAATCAGTAGGTGTCAGAAATTGGTCAATTCATGTTCAAAGGCAGTTCGTTCCTAATTGGAGTGGTTAGTGTTTTGGGTAGTTCTAGAGATCGGATTTCACTCAAACTTAACCAAATGACTCCTCCCACCACATTATGATGTTGCCCAAGTTTTCGGATCGATCCGAAATCAGTAGGGGTAAGAAATTGGACAATTCAAGTTCAATGGCAGTTCGTTCCTAAGTGGGGTGGTTGGTGTATTGTGTAGTGCTACAGATCCGATTGCACTCAAAATTAACCAAATGACTCCTCCCCCCATATTATCACGTTGCCCAAGTTTTGGGCTCTATCCGAATTCAATAGGTGTAAGAAATTGGACAATTCAAGTTCAAAGCCAGTTTGTTCCTAATTGGAGTGGTTGGTGTTTTGGGTAGTTCTAGAGATCGGATTTCACCCATACTTAACCAAATGACTCCTCCCACCATATTATGATGTTGCCCAAGTTTTGGTCTCGATTCGAAATCAATAGGTGTAAGAAATTGGACAATTTATGTTCAAAGGCAGTTCGTTCCTAATCGGAGTGGTTGGTGTATTCCATAGTTCTAGAGATCGGATTTCACTCGAAAACATACCAAATGACTCCTCCCACCACATTATGATGTTGCCCATGTTTTGATCTCGATCCGAAATCAATAGGTGTAAGAAATTGGACAATTTATGTTCAAAGGCAGTTCGTTCCTAATCGGAGTGGTTGGTGTATTCCACAGTTCTAGAGATCGGATGTCACTCAAAACAAACCAAATGACTCCTCCCACCATATTATGTTGTTGCCCAGGTTTTGGGCTCGATCCGAAATAAATAGGTGTAAGAAATTGGACAATTTATGTTCAAAGGCAGTTTGTTCCTAATCGGAGTGGTTGGTGTATTCCATAGTTCTAGAGATCGGATTTCACTCACACTTAACCAAATCACTCCTCCCACCATATTATGATGTTGTCCAAGTTTTGGTCTCGATCCGAAATCAATAGGTGTAAGAAATTGGACAATTTATGTTCAAACGCAGTTCGTTCCTAATCGGAGTGGTTGGTGTATTCCACAGTTCTAGAGATCGGATGTCACTCAAAACAAACCAAATGACTCCTCCCACCATATTATGTTGTTCCCCAAGTTTTGGGCTCGATCTGAAATAAATAGGTGTAAGAAATTGGACAATTTATGTTCAAAGGCAGTTCGTTCCTAATATGAGTGGTTGGTGTTTTGGGTAGTTCGAGAGATCGGATTTGACTCAAACTTAACCAAACGACTCCTCCCACCATATTATGATGTTGCCCAGGTTTTGGGCTCGAGCCGAAATCAATAGGTGTAAGAAATTGGACAATTCAAGTTCAAAGGCAGTTCGTTCCTAATTGGAGTGGTTGGTGTTTTGGGTAGTTCTAGACATCGGATTTCACTCAAACTTAACCAAATGACTCCTCCCACCATATTATGATGTTGCCCAGGTTTTGGGCTCGATCCGAAATCAATAGGTGCAAGAAATTGGACAATTCAAGTTCAAAGGCAGTTCGTTCCTAATTCAAGTGGTTGGTGTATTCAATAGTTCTAGAGATCGAATTTCACTCAAAATGAACTGAATGACTCCTCCCACCATATTATGTTGTTGCCCAAGTTTTGGGGTTGATCCGAAATCAATAGGTGAAAGAAATTGGACACTTCAAGTTGAACGGCAGTTCGTTCCTAGTTGGGGTTGTTGGTGTATTGGGTAGTTCTAGAGATCGGATTGCACTCAAAATTAACCAAATGACTCCTCCCACCATATTATGATGTTGCCCAAGTATTGGGCTCTATCCGAAATCAATAGGTGTAAGAAATTGGACAATTCAAGTTCAAAGGCAGTTCGTTCAAAATTGAAGTGGTTGGTGTATTCCATAGTTCTAGAGATTGGATTTCACTCAAACTTAAGCAAATGACTCCTCCCACCATATTATGATGTTGCCCCAGTTTTGGGCTCGATCTGAAATCAATAGGTGTAAGAAATTGGACAATTTAAGTGCAAAGGCAGTTTGTTCCTAATCGGAGTGGTTGGTGTATTGCATAGTTCTAGAGATCTGATTTGACTCAAAACTAACCAAATGACTCCTCCCACCATATTATGGTGTTGCCCAAGTTTTGGGCTCGATCCGAAATCAATAGGTGTAAGAAATTGGACAATTCAAGTTCAATGGCAGTTCGTTCCTAATTGGGGTGGTTGGTGTATTGGGTAGTTCTAGAGATCCGATTGCACTCAAAATTAACCAAATGACTCCTCCCACCATATTATGACGTTGCCCAAATTTTGGGCTCTATCCGAAATCAATAGGTGTAAGAAATCGGAGAATTCAAGTTCAAAGGCAGTTCGTTCCTAATTGGGGTGGTTGGTGTATTGGGTACTTCTGAAGATCGGATTTCACTCAAAATTAACCAAATGACTCCTCCCACCATATTTTGTTGTTGCCCAAGTTTTGGGCTCGATCCGAAATCAATAGGTGTAAGAAATTGGACAATTTATGTTCAAAGGCAGTTCGTTCCTAATCGGAGTGGTTCGTGTATTCCATAGTTCTTGAGATCGGATTTTACTCAAAACTAACCAAATGACTCCTCCCACCATAGGATGATGTTGCCGAAGTTTTGGGCTCGATCCGAAATCAATAGGTGTAAGAAATTGGACAATTCAAGTTCAAAGGCAATTCGTTCATAATTGGAGTGGTTGGTGTTTTGGGTAGTTCTAGAAATTGGATTTCCCTCAAACTTAACCAAAGGACTCCTCCCACCATATTACGATGTTGCCCAAGTTTTGGGCTCGATCCGAGATCAATTGGTGTAAGAAATTCGACAATTCAAGTTCAAAGGCAGTTCGTTCCTAATTGGGGAGGTTGGTGTATTGGGTAGTTCTAGAGATCGGATTTCAATCAAAATTAATCAAATGACTCCTACCAACATATTATGATGTTGACCAAGTTTTGGGCTCGATCCGAAATCAATTGGTGTAAGAAATTGGACAATTCAAGTTCAAAGGCAGTTCGTTCCTAACTTGAGTGGTTGGTGTTTTGGGTTGTTCTAGAGATTGGATTTCACCCCAAACTTAACCGAATGACTCTGCCCACCGTATTATGATGTTGCCCAACTTTTGGGCTCGATTCGAAATCAATTGGTGTAAGAAATTCGACAATTCAAGTTCAAAGGCAGTTCGTTCCTAATTGTTGTGGTTGGTGTTTTGGGTAGTTCTAGAGATCGGATTTCACACAAACTTAACCAAATGACTCCTCCCACCGTATTATGATGTTGCCCATGTTTTGGGCTCGATCCGAAATCAATAGGTGTAAGAAATTGGACAATTCAAGTTCAAAGGCAGTTCGTTCCTAATTGGAGTGGTTGGTGTTTTGGGTAGTTCTAGAAATTGGATTTCACTGAAACTGAACCAAATGACTCCTCCCACCATATTTTGCTGTTGCCCAAGTTTTGGGCTCGATCCGAAATCAATTGGTGTAAGAAATTCGACAATCCAAGTTCAAAGGCAGTTCGTTCCTAATTGGAGTGGTTGGTGTTTCGGGTAGTTCTATAGATCGGATTTCACTTAAACTTAACCAAATGACTCCTCCCACCATATTATGATGTTGCCCAAGTTTTGGGCTCGATCCGAGATCAATTGGTGTAAGAAATTCGACAATTCAAGTTCAAAGGCAGTTCGTTCCTAATTGGAGCGGTTGGTGTATTGGGTAGTTCTAGAGATCGGATTTCATTCAAAATTAATCAAATGACTCCAACCACCATATTATGATGTTGCCCAAGTTTTGGGCTCGATACGAAATCAATAGGTGTAAGAAATTGGACAATTCAAGTTCAAAGGCAGTTCGTTCCTAATTTGAGTGGTTGGTGTTTTGGGTTGTTCTAGAGATTGGATTTCCCTCCAAACTTAACCGAATGACTCTTCCCACTGTATTATGATTTTGCCCAACTTTTGGGATCGATCCGAAATCAATTGGTGTAAGAAATTCGACAATTCAAGTTCAAAGGCAGTTCTTTCCTAATTGTTGTGTCTGGTGTTTTGGGTAGTTCTAGAGATCAGATTTCTCTCAAACTGAACCAAATGACTCCACCCACCGTATTATGATGTTGCCCAAGCTTTGGGCTCGATCCGAAATCAATAGGTGTAAGAAATTTGACAATTCAAGTACAAAGGCAGTTCGTTCCTAATTGGAGTGGTTGGTGTTTTGGGTAGTTCTAGAAATTGGATTTCACTGAAACTTAACCAAATGACTCCTCCCACCATATTATGATGTTGACCAAGTTTTGGGCTCGATCCGAAATCAATTGGTGTAAGAAATTCGACAATCCAAGTTCAACGGCAGTTCGTTCCTAATTGGAGTGGTTGATGTTTTGGGAAGTTCTAGAGATCGAATTTCACTAAAAATTAATCAAATGACTCCTCCCACCATAGTATGACGTTGCCTAAGTTTTGGGCTCGATCCGAAATCAATAGGTGTAAGAAATTGGATGATTCAAGTTCAAAGGCAGTTCGTTCCTAATCGGAGTGGTTGGTGTATTCCATAGTTCTACAGATCGGATTTCACTCAAAATTGACCAAATGACTCCTCCCACCATAGTATGATGTTGCCCAAATTTTGGGCTCGATCCCAAATCAATAGGTGTAAGAAATTGGACTATTAGAGTTCAGTGGCAGTTCGTTCCTAATTGGGGCGGTTGGTGTATTGGGTAGTTCTAGAGATCCGATTGCACTCAAAATTAACCAAATGACTCCTCCCACCATATTTTGATGTTGCCCAAGTTTAGGGCTCTATCTGAAATCAATAGGTGTAAGAAATTGGACAATTCAAGTTCAAAGGCAGTTTGTTCCTAATTGGAATGGTTGTTGTATTGGGTAGCTCTAGAGATCGGATTTCACTCAAGCTTACCCAAACGACTCCTCCCACCATATTATGATGTTTTCCAGGTTTTGGGCTCGATCCGAAATCAATAGGTGTAAGAAATTGGACAATTTATGTTCAAAGGCAGTTCTTTCCTAATCGGAGTGGTTGGGGTTTTGGGTAGTTCTAGAGATCGGATTTAACTCAAAACTAACCAACTGACTCTTCCCACCATATTATGAGGTTGCCCAAGTTTTGGGCTCGATCCGAAATCAATAGGTGTAAGAAATTGGACAATTTATGTTCAAAGGCAGTTCGTTCCTAATCGGAGTGGTTGGTGTATTCCACAGTTCTAGAGATCGGATTTCACTCAAAACTAACCAAATGACCCTTCCCACCATAGTATAATGTTTCCCAAGTTTTGGGCTCGATCCGAAATCAATTGGTGTAAGAAATTGGACAATTAAAGTTCAAAGGCAGTTCGTTCCTAATTGGAGTGGTTTGTGTTTTGGGTAGTTCTAGAGATCGGATTTCACTCAAACTTAACCAAATGACTCCTCCCACCATATTATGATGTTGCCCAAGTTTTGGACTCGATCCGAAATCAATAGGTGTAAGAAATTGGACAATTCAAGTTCAAAGGCAGTTCGTTCCTAATTGGAGTGGTTGATGTTTTGTGTAGTTCTTGAAATTGGATTTCACTCAAACTTAACCAAATGACTCCTCCCACCATATTATGATGTTGCCCAAGTTTTGGCATCGATCCGAAATCAATAGGTGTAAAAAATTGGACAATTCAAGTTGAAAGGCAGTTCGTTCCTAGTAGGAGTGGTTGGTGTTTTGGGTAGTTCTTGCGATCGGATTTTACTCAATCTTAACCAAATGACTCCTCCCACCATATTATGATGTTGCCCAAGTTTTGGGCTCGATCCGAAATCAATAAGTGTAAGAAATTGTACAATTCAAGTTCCAAGGCAGTTCGTTCCTAATTGGGGCGGATGGTGTATTGGGTAGTTCTAGAGATCGGATTTCACTCAAAATTAATCAAATGACTCCTCCCACCATATTATGATGTTGCCAAACTTTTGGGCTCGATCCGAAATCAATAGGTGTAAGAAATTGGACAATTCAAGTTCGAAGGCAGTTCGTTCCTAATTGGAGTGGTTGGTGTTTTGGGTAGTTCTAGAGATTGGATTTCACTCAAACTTAACCAAATGCCTCCTCCCACCATATTATTTTGTTGCCCAAGTTTTGGGCTCGATCCGAAATCAATAGTTATACGAAATTGGACAATTTATGTTCAAAGGCAGTTCGTTCCTAATCGGAGTGGTTGGTGTATTCCATAGTTCTAGAGATTGGATTTCACTCAAAACCAACCAAATGACTCCTCCCCCCATAGTATGATGTTGCCCAAGTTTTGGGCTCGATCTGAAATCAACAGGTGTAAGAAATTGGACAATTCAAGTTCAGTGGCAGTTCGTTCCTAATTGGGGCTGTTGGTGTATTGGGTAGTTCTAGAGATCGGATTTCACTAAAAATTAATCAAATGACTCCTCCCACCATATTATGATGTTGCCCAAGTTTTGGGCTCTATCCGAAATTAGTAGGTGTAAGAAATTGGACAATTCAAGTTCAAAGGCAGTTCGTTCCTAATTGGAGTGGTTCGTGTTTTGGGTAGTTCTAGAGATCGGATTTCACTCAAAATTAACCAAATGACTCCTCCCACCATATTATGATGTTGCCCAAGTTTTGGGCTCTATCCGAAGTCAATAGGTGTAAGAAATTGGACAATTCAAGTTCAAAGGCAGTTCGTTCCTAATTGGGATGGTTGGTATATTGGGGAGTTCTAGAGATCGGATTTCACTCAAGCTTAACCAAACGACTCCTCCCACCATATTATGATGTTTCCCAGGTTTTGGGCTCGATCCGAAATCAATAGGTGTAAGAAATCGGACAATTTATGTTCAAAGGCAGTTCGTTCCTAATCGGAGTGGTTGGTGTTTTGGGTAGTTCTAGAGATCGTATTTAACTCAAAACTAACCAAGTGACTCCTCCCACCATATTATTATGTTGCCCAAGTTCTGGGCTCGATCCGAAATCAATAGGTGTAAGAAATTGGACAATTTATTTTCAAAGGCAGTTCGTTCCTAATCGAAGTGGTTGGTGTATTCCATAGTTCTAGAGATCGGATTTCACTCACTACAACACAAAAACCCTTCTATGACGTCTGATTTGCGTCATAGAAGGCATTTAATGACGCGGATCAAGCGTCATTACCCACGTCGTCGAAGGGGGGGGTCATGGAAACTTTTTCAAAACACGACGTCTGTTTCGCGTCATGGAATAGGGTTTCAATGACGCGGATAGCGCGTCATAGAATCTTTTTTAAAACACAACATTTGTGCCGCGTCATGGAATAGGGTTTCAATGATGCGGATAGCGCGTCATGGAAACTTTTTTCAAACACGACGTCTGTGCCGCGTCATGGAATGAGATTTCAATGACGTGGGTGGCGTGTCGTGGAAACTTTTTCAAAACACGACATCTGTTCCACGTCATGGAATGAGGTTTCAATGACGCGGATATCGTGTCGTGGAAACGTTTCCATAACACGACGTCTTCTCCGCGTCATGGAATGTGGTTTCAATGACACGGTTTAGACGTCGTTGAAATTCTTTAAATTTTTTTTTAATAAAAATTCTTAATATATATATATATATATACTCTTGATTATATTTAGAAACTGTTATTATCATTAGTAAAGTCACAGACAACATAAGTAGAAAATAAATAAATTCATCTTGACCTCCCTTGCATACAACCAAAACCAATATTTCAAACTTAAGCATAGATTGATGAGTCAAAATTTCACAAATTGGCAATCAAAACGAAATCAATGAGACAATCAAATTGACAATATTTCACATGTCTAACAAATCACACCCAAACAGAAACCCAAATTCAATATGCTACAAGACTGCCCGCTTCAGAGTTAGAAGAATCCCCATTCAGATTGTACTCTTGTGCAATTTCTTTCAACTCTAAGCCTGCCCTCTCCTAAGGGAACACTCTCAGCTGAAATTGAGTGGCAAAACAAATTATGTTAATACACAAGTCTGCAGAAATGGATTAGCTCTGGATTTTAAAAAAATCTAATGCTTTAGGACAATGCAATGAATAAACTACTCTTCAACTATCTACATGCATCAGTTCAGGTACTTTAATCAAATCAATGAGGAAAAATTCACCAATATGATACACACACACATATATATTTATTTCACCAATCCAAAGGAAGACTACTTAGACTATTTAGTATTGAATAGTTCTCTTCTTTGTGACATTTATACAAGCAGTTAAAGCACGTATTTCATCTAATTAGAAGGACAAAGTAACAAGATTTTGTTGATCTACAAGTTACGAGAGAACCTTTTTTTTTTTTTGAGAGGCTACATAAGAACATAATACCTCACAATATGCTAAATGCACTGGAAGCACGATTTCTTGACATTCACTGGCTGTAGAGTTACCCCTTTACTCATATTAAGGAGTAGACGCATAGATACATCTGGTAGCCTTTTCATATCACGATTCCAGGGATACTTCCACATGAAGCAAGCTAAAATCATCAGAATAACAAATTATGATCAGCCCTCCAACATGTTGATGGAAATTATAACCTAACAACAAAATATATGATGGTAATTACTTCTTGCTCTTTACTCCTTTTTTCTCTCTCTAAGAATATCAGTTTAAAACTTTAGTTTGTGATTCTTAGCTTTCTGCCATCAATGGTTAGATAATTTAGTTTGTGATTCTTACTGATTGCTCGCTCTTTACTCCTTTCCTTTTCTTGTTTTCCTCTCCCTTTGTTATTGCCTTTTATAATAAACTTTTTCACTGTCATTCTTTACTCTAACTGGTGGTGACAGAGGCATTGCTCATAGAAGAGTTTACAGGACACAATGACAGTGAAAATGATGCATATAGAAGAATGCATAAACAAATCAAAGAATGCATCATAGGATAAATAAATCAAAGAATGCAACATAGGATAAATAAACTGACCTAAAATAGAAATTCATGCAGACAATGTTCTAATCTAAATACTGTGGTGCAGATTGGGAGAAAAAAAAATTTAGCACTAGAAATATAATTGTATGGGAGGAAAACATAGAACCGGCTACGCAAGCACTCACGTCACAAAATAAAATAATCATTTCAATAGGAGATATGAATGAGCTTACCATTTTCCCAAACAAAGTTGCAAATCTTTAACTCAGTAGCAAATGTTGAATAAGTAAAGCCCCTAACTTGAACAAATAGCCCACCAGAGAAAATCAATACAAGCTACACATACAAAACTAACTCAATAATTTTGGAACAATACAGTTGCAGTTGTCAAACACAACTATGAACAACAAGCCTTGATAGGTATGTCCTGCTCATTTTTACATATCTGAAAAAGGAAAAGAATTGCATCGAGAAATAAAAGTTCAAAACTTGACAAATGTGCAACAATGGATGAACAGGATACCGATTCCAAAATACAAAAACGCTTACAGTTATTAGAAACCATGTTTTTTATGTCACTTTAACTACAACCACAACAAAAATATTCATATCTACCATTCTATATAACATATACGCAAACTAAACATAAATACACATTTACAAACCAACTGAATATACATGCAAGATTTCCTTTATCCAGAAATGCAACATTTAAATCAATATCCACACATTTATAGTATTAACATATATGAATTTATATTCCAAAGGCCTAAAAAAAATCGAGAATAATATGAATAATTGCACAAGGAGCCTAAAAACGAAAGCAAGAAACTCTACCTTGTCTCATCATCAGCCATACCCTGCTCACTCCTATAATCTTCAACATCACTCCCAGACCCCACACTGCCACTCCCAGCACTTCCCCAACCTACCTCACCAAAACCCACCTCACGAAGCCTCATTCGGCTCCCTTTGGCACGTCAAAGGAGCCAAGTCGTGCCTCACAGTGGTGGCGGGGCGTGGCGCACGAGCTGGAGGTCATTGGCCATTGAGTACCCGAGGAGTGGTGAAGTGTCCATGGCCTACTCGAAAATTCTTTTGAATTGGGTTGGATTTTCTGGGAATCGGGTTGTATTTGGGTTTGTGATTTTTGAATGATCAGAGTGGAATTTATGTGGTTGCTGTGATTCACTTGAAACAGAGAATTGAAGGTTGAAGATGAATCATTTTGGGCAAAAATTGGGTTTTTGGAATTGAAATTGGGGGAAGAATAGAAATTTTTTAAGGTTTAAATTGAAACATTTGAGGTGAGAGAGAAGATTTGAAAGGTAAGCTGGTGTTGAGTGTTGAGAGCTTTCTGAATTTGGGTTTGGAATTTTTCAGAGTAATTTGAGAGAGAGGTTTGCAATCTGAGATAGAAGAGATGAGAGAGGATTTGGGTTTAGGGGTCGGAGAGAGAATAACACGCACCAAAGTTAAATTTGGTGAAAAAAAGAGCGGCACACGAAAAAGAAATTGCGGGAAAAAAAAAAATTAGAAATCTATGACGCAGCATAGACGTCGTCAACACTATGACGCAGAATCCACGTCGTCTTAATTGTTTCAATGACGCTTACTTGACGCCGTCAATTCAATGACACATATAATGCGTCGTCAAATCCTAAGACTTTTTATGATGCCACAGATGCGTCGTCTTAAGGTTATTGAAGATATTTATATACCTGTGAAAAAATAGCACGAAGCAAAAAAATTGGGGGTAGAATTCCCAACTCTATGACGCAGAATCTGCATCGTCTTAATTGTTTCTATGACGCGTCTAGCACGTCATGGATTTTATGACGCATGTCCTGCGTCGTTGTATAAGTATTTCATGACGTGTAGAAGACGTCATTAATTTAAGAAAAATCTAGGATGCACGTCCTGCGTCATCGTATACGGTATATCTATGACGCAGCTCCAGCGTCATCGTATAAGTATTTCATGACGTGTAGAAGACGTCGTTAAATTCACAATGTTAATGACGTATGATAAGCGTCGTCTAAACGTACTCAAATCAATGACACACATCCCGCGTCATTGAAAATGATTTTAATGACTCATCAAGCAAATGTCGTGATAATAGTGTCATAAACTCATTTCAATGACGCATTTTAAAAACACATCATAGTTTATCACATTTAATGACGTGTATTTTCGATGCGTCATTAAATCTGCGTCATAAAAAGACACATTTTTTGTAGTGACTCTTGACTCCTCCCACCATAGTATGATGTTGCCCAAGTTTTGGGCACGATCTGAAATCAATAGGTGTAAGAAATTGGACAATTCAAGTTCAAAGGCAGTTCGTTCCTAATTGGAGTGGTTGGTGTTTTGGGTAGTTCTAGAAATTGGATTTCACTCAAACTTAACAAAATGACTCCTCCCACCATATTATGATGTTGCCCAAGTTTTGGGCTCGATCCGAAATCAATTGGTGTAAGAAATTGGACAATTCAAGTTCAGAGGCAGTTCGTTCCTAATTGGAGTGGTTGGTATTTTGGGTAGTTCTAGAGATCAGATTTCACTCAAACTTAACCAAATGACTCCTCCCACCATATTATGATGTTGCCCAAGTTTTGGGCTCGATCCGAAGTCAATAGGTGTAAGAAATTGGACAATTCAAGTTCAAAGGTAGTTCGTTCCCAATTGGAGTGGTTGGTGTTTTGGGTAGGTCTAGGGATCGGATTTCACTCAAACTTAACCAAATCACTCCTCCCACCATATTATGATGTTGCCCAAGTTTTGGGCTCGATCCGAAATCAATAGGTGTAAGAAATTGGACAATTTATGTTCAAAGGCAGTTCGTTCCTAATCGGAGTGGTTGGTGTATTCCATGGTTCTAGAGATCGAATTTCACTCAAAACTGACCAAATGACTCCTCCCACCATAGTATGATGTTACCCAAGTTTTGGGCTCGATCCAAAATCAATAGGTGTAAGAAATTGGACAATTCAAGTTCAATGGCAGTTCGTTCCAAATTGGGGCGGTTGGTGTATTGGGTAGTTCTAGAGATCCGATTGCACTCAAAATTAACCAAATGATTCCTCCCACCATATTATGAAGTTGCCGAAGTTTTGGGCTCGATCCGAAATCAATAGGTGTAAGAAATTGGACAATTCAAGTTCAATGGCAGTTCATTCCACATTGGGGCGGTTGGTGTATTGGGTAGTTCTAGAGATCGGATTTCACTAAAAATTAATCAAATGCCTCCTCCCACCATATTTTGATGTTGCCCAAGTTTTGGGCTCTATCCGAAAGCAATAGGTGTAAGAACTTAGACAATTCAAGTTCAAAGGCAGTTCGTTCAAAATTGGAGTGGTTGGTGTTTTGGGTAGTTCTAGAGATCGGATTTCACTCAAGCTTGACCAAATGACTCCTCCCACCATATTACGTTGTTGTCCACGTTTTGGGCCCGATCCGAAATCAATATGTGCAAGAAATTGGACAATTTATGTTGAAAGGCAGTTCGTTCCTAATCGGAGTGGTTGGTGTATTCCGTAGTTCTAGAGACCGGATTTCACTCAAAACAAACCAAATGACTTCTCCCACCATATTATGATGTTGCCCAAGTTTTGGGCTCGATCCGAAATCAATAGGTGCAAGAAATTGGACAATTCAAGTTCAAAGGCAGTTCGTTCCTAATTGGAGTGGTTGCTGTTTTGGGTAGTTCGACATATCGGATTTTACTCAAACTTAACCAAATGACTCCACCCACCATATTAGGATGTTGCCCAAGTTTTGGGCTCGATCCGAAATCAACAGGTGTAAGAAATTGGACAATTCAAGTTCAAAGGCAGTTCGTTCCTAATTGGAGTGGTTCGTGTTTTGGGTAGTTCTAGAGATCGGATTTCACTAAAAATTAACCAAATGACTCCTCCCACCATATTATGATGTTGCCCAAGTTTTGGTCCCTATCCGAAATCAATAGGTGTAAGAAGTTGGACAATTCAAGTTCAAAGGCAGTTCGTTCCAAATTGGAGTGGTTGGTGTTTTGGTTTGTTCTAGAGATCGAATGTCACTCAAACTTAACCAAATGACTCCTCCCACCATATTATGTTGTTGCCCAAGTTTTGGGCTCGATCCGAAATCCGTAGGTGTAAGAAATTGGACAATTTATGTTCAAAGGCATTTCGTTCCTAATCGGAGTGGTTGGTGTATTCCATAGTTCTAGAGATCGGATTTCACTCAAAACTAACCAAATGACTCCTCCCACCATATTATGATGTTGCCCAAGTTTTGGGCTTGATCCGAAATCAATTGGTGTAAGAAATTCGACAATTCAAGTTCAAAGGCAGTTCGTTCCTAATTGGAGTGGTTGGTGTTTTGGGTAGTTCTAAAGATCGGATTTCACTCAAAATTAACCAAATGGCTCCTCCCACCATATTATCATGTTGCCCAAGTTTTGGGCTCGATCCGAAATCAATAGGTGTAAGAAATTGGACAATTTATGTTCAAAGGCAGTTCGTTCCTAATCGGAGTGGTTGGTGTATTCCAGAGTTCTAGAGATCGGATTTCACTCAAAACTGACCAAATGACTCCTCAAACCATAGTATGATGTTGCCCAAGTTTTGGGCTCGATCCAAAATCAATAGGTGTAAGAAATTGGACTATTCAAGTTCAGTGGCAGTTCATTCCTAATTGGGGCGGTTGGTGTATTGGGTAGTTCTAGAGATCCGATTGCACTCAAAATTAACCAAATGACTCCTCCCACCATATTATGATGTTGCCCAAGTTTTGGGCTCTATCCGAAATCAATAGGTGTAAGAAATTGGTCAATTCAGGTTCAAAGGCAGTTCGTTCCTAATTGGAGTGGTAGGTGTTTTCGGTAGTTCTAAAGATCGGATTTAACTCAAAATTAACCAAATGACTCCTCCCACCATATTATGATGTTGCCCAAGTTTTGAGCTCGATCCGAAATCAATAGGTGTAAGAAATTGGACAATTCAAGTTCAGTGGAAGTTCGTTTCTACTTGGGGCGGTTGGTGTATTGGGTAGTTCTAGAGATTGGATTTCACTAAAAATTAATCAAATGACTCCTCCCACCATATTATAATGTTGCCCAAGTTTTGGGCTATATCCGAAGTCAATAGGTGTAAGAAATTGGACAATTCAAGTTCAAAGGCAGTTCGTTCCTAATTGGAGTGGTTGGTGTTTTGGGTAGTTCTAGAGATCGGATTTCACTCAAGCTTAACGAAATGACTCCTCCCTCCATATTATGATGTTGCCCAAGTTTTGGGCTAGATCCGAAATCAATATGTGTAAGAAATTGGACAATTTATGTTGGAAGGCAGTTCGTTCCTAATCGGAGTGGTTGGTGTATTCCACAGTTCTAGCGATCAGATTTCACTCAAAACTTACCAAATGACTCCTCCCACCATATTATGATGTTGCCCAAGTTTTGGGCCCGATCCGAAATCAATAGGTGTAAGAAATTGGACAATTCAAGTTCAAAGGCAGTTCGTTCCTAATCGGAGTGGTTGGTGTATTCCATAGTTCTAGAGATCGGATTTCACTCAAAACTAACCAATTTACTCCTCCCACCGTATTATGATGTTTCCCAAGTTTTGGGCTCGATCCGAAATCAATAGGTGTAAGAAATTGGACAATACAAGTTCGAAGGTAGTTCGTTCCTAATTGGAGTGGTTGGTGTTTTGGGTAGTTCAAGAGATCGGATTTCCCTCAGACTTAACCAAATGACTACTCCCACCATATTATGATGTTGCCCAAGTTTAGGGCTCGATCCGAAATCAATAGCTGTAAGAAATTGGTCAATTCATGTTCAAAGGCAATTCGTTCCTAATAGGAGTGGTTGGTGTTTTGGGTAGTTCTAGAGATCGGATTTCACTCAAACTTAACCAAATGACTCCTCCCACCACATTATAATGTTGCCCAAGTTTTGGGCTCGATCCGAAATCAATAGGTGTAAGAAATTGGACAATTTATGTTCAAAGGCAGTTCGTTCCTAATCGGAGTGGTTGGTGTATTCCATTGTTCTGGAGATCGGATTTCACTCAAACTTTACCAAACGACTCCTCCAACCGTATTTTGATGTTGCCCAAGTTTTGGGCTCGATCCGAAATCAATAGGTGTAAGAAATTGGACAATTCAAGTTCAAAGCCAGTTCGTTCCTAATTGGAGTGGTTGGTGTTTTGGGTAGTTCTAGAGATCGGATTTCACTCAAACTTAGCCAAATGACACCTCCCACCATATTATGATGTTGCCCAAGTTTTGGGCTCGATCCGAAATCAATAGGTGTAAGAAATTGGAAAATTCAAGTTCAAAGGCAGTGAGTTCCTAATTGGAGTGGTTGGTGTTTTGGGTAGTTCTAGAGATCTGATTTCACTCAAACTTAACCAAATAACTCCTCCCACCATATTATTATGTTGCCCAAGTTTTGGGCTCGATCCGAAATCAATAGATGTAAGAAATTGGACAATTTATGTTCAAAGGCAGTTCGTTCCTAATCGGAGTGGTTGGTGTATTCCATAGTTCTAGAGATTGAATTTCACTCATAACTAACCAAATGACTCCTCCCACCATCTTGTGATGTTGCCCAAGTATTGGGCTCGATCTGAAATCAATAGCTGTAAGAATTTGATCTATTCAAGTTCGAACGAAATTCGTTCCTAATTGGAGTGGTTGTTGTTTTGGGTAGTTCTAGAGATCGGATTTCACTCAAACTTAACCAAATGACTCCTCCCACCATATTATAATGTTGCAAAAGTTTTGGGTTCGATCAGAAATCAATAGGTGTAAGAAATTAGACAATTCATGTTCAAAGGCAGTTCGTTCCTAATCGGAGTGGTTGGTGTATTCCATAGTTCTAAAGATCGGATTTCACTCAAACTTAACCAAATGACTCCTCCCACCATATTATGATGTCGCCCAAGTGTTGGGCTCGATCCGAAATCAATAGCTGTAAGAAATTGGTCAATTCAAGTTCAAAGGCAATTCGTTCCTAATTGGAGTGGTTGGTGTTTTGGGTAGTTCTAGAGATCGGATTTCACTCAAACTTAACCAAATGACTCCTCCCACCATATTATATTGTTGTCCAAGTTTTGGGCTCGATCCAAAATCAATAGGTGTAAAAAATTGGACAATTTATGTTCAAAGGCAGTTCGTTCCTAATCGGAGTGGTTGGTGTATTCCATAGTTCTAAAGATCGGATTTCACTCAAACTTAACCAAATGACTCCTCCCACCATATTATGATGTCGCCCAAGTGTTGGGCTCGATCCGAAATCAATAGCTGTAAGAAATTGGTCAATTCAAGTTCAAAGGCAATTCGTTCCTAATTGGAGTGGTTGGTGTTTTGGGTAGTTCTAGAGATCGGATTTCACTCAAACTTAACCAAATGACTCCTCCCTCCATATTATAATGTTGCCCAAGTTTTGGGCTCGATCCGAAATCAATAGCTGTAAGAAATTGGTCAATTCATGTTCAAAGGCAATTCATTCCTAATAGGAGTGGTTGGTGTTTTGGGTAGTTCTAGAGATCGGATTTCACTCAAACGTAACCAAATGACTCCTCCCACCACATTATAATGTTGCCCAAGTTTTGGGCTGATCCAAAATCAATAGGTGTAAGAAATTGGACAATTTATGTTCAATGGCAGTTCGTTCCTAATCGAAGTGGTTGGTGTATTCCATAGTTCTAAAGATCGGATTTCACTCAAACTTAACCAAATGACTCCTCCAACCATATTTTGATGTTGCCCAAGCTTTGGGCTCGATCCGAAATCAATAGGTGTAAGAAATTGGACAATTTATGTTCAACAGCAGTTCGTTCCTAATCGGAGTGGTTGGCTTATTCCATAGTTCTAGAGATCGGATTTCAATCAAATCTAACCAAATGACTCCTCCCACCATATTATGATGTTGCCCAAGATTTGGGCTCGATCCGAAATCAATAGGTGTAAGAAATTGGACAATTCAAGTTCAAAGCCAGTTCGTTCCTAATTGGAGTGGTTGGTGTTTTGGGTAGTTCTAGAGATCGGATTTCACTCAAACTTAACCGAATGACACCTCCCACCATATTATGATGTTGCCCAAGTTTTGGGCTCGATCCGAAATCAATAGCTGTAAGAAATTGGACAATTTATGTTCAAAGGCAGTTCGTTCCTAATCGTAGTGGTTGGTGTATTCCTTAGTTCTAGAGATCGGATTTCACTCAAAACTAACCAAACGACTCCTCCCACCATAATATGATGTTGCCCAAGTTTTGGGCTCGATCCGAAATCCATAGGTGTAAAAAATTGGACAATTCAACTTCAAAGGCAGTTCGTTCCTAATTGGAGTGGTTGGTGTTTTGGGTAGTTCTAGAGATCGGATTTCACTCAAACTTAACCAAATGACACCTCCCACCATATTATGGTGTTGCCCAAGTTTTGGGGTCGATCCGAAATCAATAGCTGTAAGTAATTGGTCAATTCAAGTTCAAAGGCAAATCGTTCCTAATTGGAGTGGTTGGTGTTTTGGGTTGTTCTAGAGATCGGATTTCACTCAAACTTAACCAAATGACTCCTCCCACCATATTATGATGTTGCCCAAGTTTAGGGCTCGATCCGAAATCAATAGCTGTAAGAAATTGGTCAATTCATGTTCAAAGGCAATTCGTTCCTAATTGGAGTGGTTGGTGTCTTGGGTAGTTCTAGAGATCGGATTTCACTCAAACTTAACCAAATGACTCCTCCCTCGATATTATAATGTTGCCCAAGTTTTGGGCTCGATCCGAAATCAATTGGTGTAAGAAATTGGACAATTCAAGTTCGAAGGCAGTTCGTTCCTAATTGGAGTGGTTGGTGTTTTGGGTAGTTCTAGAGATCGGATTTCACTCAAACTTAACCAAATGACTCCTGCCACCATATTATGGTGTTGCCCAAGTTTTGGGGTCGATCCGAAATCAATAGCTGTAAGAAATTGGTCAATTCAAGTTCAAAGGCAAATCGTTCCTAATTGGAGTGGTTGGTGTTTTGGGTTGTTCTAGAGATCGGATTTCACTCAAACTTAACCAAATGACTCCTCCCACCATATTATGATGTTGCCCAAGTTTAGGGCTCGATCCGAAATCAACAGCTGTAAGAAATTGGTCAATTCATGTTCAAAGGCAATTCGTTCCTAATTGGAGTGGTTGTTGTCTTGGGTAGTTCTAGAGATCGGATTTCACTCAAACTTAACCAAATGACTCCTCCTTCCATATTATAATGTTGCCCAAGTTTTGGGCTCGATCCGAAATCAATAGGTGTAAGAAATTGTTCAACTTATGTTGAAAGGCAGTTCGTTCTTAATCGGAGTGGTTGGTGTGTTCCATAGTTCTAAAGATCGGATTTCACTGAAACTTAACCAAATGACTCCTCCCACCATATTATGAGGTTGCCCAAGTTTTGGGCTCGATCTGAAGTCCATCGGTGTAAGAAATTGGACAATTTATGTTCAAAGGCAGTTCGTTCCTAATCGGCGTGGTTGGTGTATTGCATAGTTCTAGAGATCGGATTTCACTCAAAACTAACCAAATGACTCCTCCCACCGTATTTTGATGTTGCCCAAGTTTTGGGCTCGATCCGAAATCAGTAGGTGTAAGAAATTGGACAATTCAACTTCAAAGGCAGTTCGTTCCTAATTGGAGTGGTTGGTGTTTTGGTTAGTTCTAGAGATCAGATTTCAGTCAAACTCAACCAAATGACTCCTCCCATCATATTATGATGTTTACCAAGTTTGGGCTCGATCCGAAATCAATAGTTGTAAGAAAATGGACAATTCAAGTTCAAAGGCAGTTCATTGCTAATTGGTGTGGTTGCTGTTTTGGGTTGTTCTTGAGATCGGATTTCACTCAAACTTAACCGAATTACTCCTCCCACCATATTATGGTGTTGCCCAAGTTTTGGGCTCGATCAGAAATCAATAGGTGTAAGAAATTGGACAATTCATGTTCGAAGGCAGTTCGTTCCTAATTGGAGTGGTTGCTGTTTTGGGTAGTTCAAGAGATCGGATTTCACTCAAACTTAACCAAATGACTCCTCCCACCATATTACGATGTCGCCCAAGTTTAGGGCTCGTTCCGAAATCAATAGCTGTAAGAAATTGGTCAATTCCTGTTCAAAGGCAATTCGTTCCTAATTGGAGTGGTTGGTGTATTCCATAGTTCTAGAGATCGGATTTCACTCAAAACTAACCAAATGACTCCTCCCACCATATTATGATGTTGCCCAAGTTTTGGGCTCAATCCGAAATCAATAGGTGTAAGAAATTGGAAAATTCAAGTTCAAAGGCAGTTTGATCCTCAAGGGAGTGGTTGTTGTATTCCATAGTTCTAGAGATCGGATTTCACTCAAATCTAACCAAATGACTCCTCCCACCATATGTTGATGTTGCCCAAGATTTGGGCTCGATCCGAAATCAATAGGTGTAAGAAATTGGACAATTCAAGTTCAAAGCCGGTTTGTTCCTAATTGGAGTGGTTGGTGTTTTGGGTAGTTCTAGAGATCGGATTTCACTCAAACTTAACCGAATGACACCTCCCACCATATTATGATGTTGCCCAAGTTTTGGGCTCGATCCGAAATCAATAGCTGTAAGAAATTGGACAATTTATGTTCAAAGGCAGTTCGTTCCTAATCGGAGTGGTTGGTGTATTCCGTAGTTCTAGAGATCGGATTTCACTCAAAACTAACCAAACGACTCCTCCCACCATAATATGATGTTGCCCAAGTTTTGGGCTCGATCCGAAATCCATAGGTGTAAAAAATTGGACAATTCATGTTCAAAGGCAGTTCGTTCCTAATTGGTGTGATTGGTGTTTTGGGTAGTTCTAGAGATCGGATTTCACTCAAACTTATCCAAATGACTCCTCCCACCGTATTATGATGTTGCCCAAGTTTTGGGCTCGATCCGAAATCAATAGGTGTAAGAAATTGGACAATTCAAGTTCAAAGGCAGTTCGTTCCTAATTCGAGTGGTTGGTGTTTTGGGTAGTTCTAGAGATTGGATTTCACTCAAACTTAACCAATGACTCCTCCCACCACATTATGATGTTGCCCAAGTTTTGGGCTCGATCCGAAATCAATAGGTGTAAGAAATTGGACAATCCAAGTTCGAAGGCAGTTCGTTCCTGATTGGAGTGGTTGCTATTTTGGGTAGTTCTAGTGGTCGGATTTCACTCAAACTTAACCAAATGACTACTCCCACGATATTATGATGTTGCCCAAGTTTTGGGCTCGATCTGAAATCAACAGGTGTAAGAAATTGGACAATTCAAGTTCAAAGGCAGTTCATTCCTAATTGGAGTGGTTGGTGTTTTGGGTAGTTCTAGAGATCTGATTTCACTCAAAATTAACCAAATGACTCCCCCACCATATTATGATGTTGCCCAAGCTTTTGTTCCTAATTGGAGTGGTTGGTGTTTTGGGTAGTTCTAGAGATCGGATTTTACTCACACTTAACCAAATGACTCCTCCCACCATATTATGATGTTGCCCAAGTTTTGTGCTCGATCCGAAATCGATCGGTGTAAGAAATTGGACAATTCAAGTTCAAAGGCAGTTCGTTCCTAATTGGAGTGATTGGTGTTTTGGGTAGTTCAAGAGATCGGATTTCACTCAACCTTAACCAAATGACTCCTCCCACCATATTATGATGTTGCCCAAGTTTTGGGCTCGATCTGAATTCAATAGGTGTAAGAAATTGGACAATTGATGTTCAAAGGCAGTTCGTTCCTAATCGGAGTGGTTGATGTATTCCATAGTTCTAGAGATCGAATTTCACACAAAATTAACCAAATGATTCCTCCCACCATATTATGATGTTGCCCATGTTCTGGGCTCGATCCGAAATCAATAGGTGTAAGAAATTGGACAATTCAAGTTCAAAGGCAGGTCGATCCTAACTGGAGTGGTTGGTGTTTTGGGTAGTTCTAGAGATCGGATTTCACTCAAACTTAACCAAATCACTCCTCCCACCATATTATGATGTTTCCCAAGTTTTGGGCTCGATCCGAAATCAATAGGTGTAAGAAATTGGACAATTTATGTTCAAAGGCAGTTCGTTCCTTATCGGAGTGGTTGGTGTATTCCATAGTTCTAGAGATCAGATTTCACTCAAAACTATCCAAATGACTCCTCCCACCATATTATGAGGTTGCCAAAGTTTTGGGCTCGATCCGAATTCAATAGGTGTAAGAAATTGGACAATTCAAGTTCAAAGGCAGTTCTTTCCTAGTCAGAGTGGTTGGTGTATTCCATAGTTCTAGAGATCGGATTTCACTCAAAACTATCCAAATGACTCCTCCCACCATATTATGAGGTTGCCGAAGTTTTGGGCTCGTTCCAAAATCAATAGGTGTAAGAAATTGGACAATTCAAGTTCAGAGGCAGTTCGTTCCTAATCGGAGTGGTTATTGTATTCCATAGTTCTGGAGATCGGTTTTCACTCAAAACTAAACAAATGACTCCTCCCACCAAATTATGAGGTTGCCGAAGTTTTGGGCTTGATCCGAAATCAATAGGTGTAAGAAATTGGACAATTCAAGTTCAAAGGCAGTTCGTTCCTAATTGGAGTGGTTGGTGTTTTGGGTAGTTCTAGAGATCTGATTTCACTCAAAATTAACCAAATGACTCCCCCACCATATTATGATGTTGCCCAAGCTTTTGTTCCTAATTGGAGTGGTTGGTGTTTTGGGTAGTTCTAGAGATCGGATTTTACTCACACTTAACCAAATGACTCCTCCCACCATATTATGATGTTGCCCAAGTTTTGTGCTCGATCCGAAATCGATCGGTGTAAGAAATTGGACAATTCAAGTTCAAAGGCAGTTCGTTCCTAATTGGAGTGATTGGTGTTTTGGGTAGTTCAAGAGATCGGATTTCACTCAACCTTAACCAAATGACTCCTCCCACCATATTATGATGTTGCCCAAGTTTTGGGCTCGATCTGAATTCAATAGGTGTAAGAAATTGGACAATTGATGTTCAAAGGCAGTTCGTTTCTAATCGGAGTGGTTGATGTATTCCATAGTTCTAGAGATCGAATTTCACACAAAATTAACCAAATGATTCCTCCCACCATATTATGATGTTGCCCATGTTCTGGGCTCGATCCGAAATCAATAGGTGTAAGAAATTGGACAATTCAAGTTCAAAGGCAGTTCGATCCTAACTGGAGTGGTTGGTGTTTTGGGTAGTTCTAGAGATCGGATTTCACTCAAACTTAACCAAATCACTCCTCCCACCATATTATGATGTTTCCCAAGTTTTGGGCTCGATCCGAAATCAATAGGTGTAAGAAATTGGACAATTTATGTTCAAAGGCAGTTCGTTCCTTATCGGAGTGGTTGGTGTATTCCATAGTTCTAGAGATCAGATTTCACTCAAAACTATCCAAATGACTCCTCCCACCATATTATGAGGTTGCCAAAGTTTTGGGCTCGATCCGAATTCAATAGGTGTAAGAAATTGGACAATTCAAGTTCAAAGGCAGTTCTTTCCTAATCAGAGTGGTTGGTGTATTCCATAGTTCTAGAGATCGGATTTCACTCAAAACTATCCAAATGACTCCTCCCACCATATTATGAGGTTGCCGAAGTTTTGGGCTCGTTCCAAAATCAATAGGTGTAAGAAATTGGACAATTCAAGTTCAGAGGCAGTTCGTTCCTAATCGGAGTGGTTATTGTATTCCATAGTTCTGGAGATCGGTTTTCACTCAAAACTAAACAAATGACTCCTCCCACCAAATTATGAGGTTGCCGAAGTTTTGGGCTTGATCCGAAATCAATAGGTGTAAGAAATTGGACAATTCAAGTTCAAAGGCAGTTCGTTCCTAATTGGAGTGGTTGGTGTTTTGGGTAGTTCTAGAGATCTGATTTCACTCAAAATTAACCAAATGACTCCCCCACCATATTATGATGTTGCCCAAGCTTTTGTTCCTAATTGGAGTGGTTGGTGTTTTGGGTAGTTCTAGAGATCGGATTTTACTCACACTTAACCAAATGACTCCTCCCACCATATTATGATGTTGCCCAAGTTTTGTGCTCGATCCGAAATCGATCGGTGTAAGAAATTGGACAATTCAAGTTCAAAGGCAGTTCGTTCCTAATTGGAGTGATTGGTGTTTTGGGTAGTTCAAGAGATCGGATTTCACTCAACCTTAACCAAATGACTCCTCCCACCATATTATGATGTTGCCCAAGTTTTGGGCTCGATCTGAATTCAATAGGTGTAAGAAATTGGACAATTGATGTTCAAAGGCAGTTCGTTCCTAATCGGAGTGGTTGATGTATTCCATAGTTCTAGAGATCGAATTTCACACAAAATTAACCAAATGATTCCTCCCACCATATTATGATGTTGCCCATGTTCTGGGCTCGATCCGAAATCAATAGGTGTAAGAAATTGGACAATTCAAGTTCAAAGGCAGTTCGATCCTAACTGGAGTGGTTGGTGTTTTGGGTAGTTCTAGAGATCGGATTTCACTCAAACTTAACCAAATCACTCCTCCCACCATATTATGATGTTTCCCAAGTTTTGGGCTCGATCCGAAATCAATAGGTGTAAGAAATTGGACAATTTATGTTCAAAGGCAGTTCGTTCCTTATCGGAGTGGTTGGTGTATTCCATAGTTCTAGAGATCAGATTTCACTCAAACCTATCCAAATGACTCCTCCCACCATATTATGAGGTTGCCAAAGTTTTGGGCTCGATCCGAATTCAATAGGTGTAAGAAATTGGACAATTCAAGTTCAAAGGCAGTTCTTTCCTAATCAGAGTGGTTGGTGTATTCCATAGTTCTAGAGATCGGATTTCACTCAAAACTATCCAAATGACTCCTCCCACCATATTATGAGGTTGCCGAAGTTTTGGGCTCGATCCGAAATCAATAGGTGTAAGAAATTGGACAATTCAAGTTCAAAGGCAGTTCGTTCCTAATTGGAGTGGTTGGTGTTTTGGGTAGTTCTAGAGATCAGATTTCACTCAAAATTAACCAATTGACTCCTCCCACCATATTATGATGTTGCCCAAGTTTTTGTTCCTAATTGGAGTGGTTGGTCTTTTAGGTAGTTCTAGAGATCGGATTTTACTCAAACTTAACCAAATGACTCCTCCCACCATATTATGATGTTGCCCAAGTTTTGGGCTCGATCCAAAATCAATAGGTGTAAGAAATTGGACAATTCAAGTTCAAAGGCAGTTCGTTCCTAATTGGAGTGTTTGGTGTTTTTGGTAGTTCTAGAGATTGGATTTCACTCAAACTTAAGCAAATGACTCCTCCCACCGTATGATGATGTTGCCCCAGTTTTGGGCTCGATCCGAAATCAATTGGTGTAAGAAATTGGACAGTTTATGTTCATAGGCAGTTCGTTCCTAATCGGAGTGGTTGGTGTATTCCATAGTTCTAGAGATTGGATTTCACTAAAAACTAACCAAATGACTCCTCCCACCATATTATTATGTTTCCCAAGTTTTGGGCTCGATCCGAAATCAACAGGTGTAAGAAATTGGACAATTCAAGTTCAAAGGCAATTCGTTCCCAATTGGAGTGGTTGTTGTTTTGGGTAGTTCTAGAGATCGGATTTCACTCAAGCTTAACCAAATGACTCCTCCCACCATATTATAATGTTGCCCCAGTTTTGGGCTCGATCCGAAATCAGTAGGTGTAAGAAATGGACAGTTTATGTTCATAGGCAGTTCGTTCCTAATCGGAGTGGTTGGTGTATTCCATAGTTCTAGAGATTGGATTTCACTAAAAACTAACCAAATGACTCCTCCCACCATATTATTATGTTTCCCAAGTTTTGGGCTCGATCCGAAATCAACAGGTGTAAGAAATTGGACAATTCAAGTTCAAAGGCAATTCGTTCCTAATTGGAGTGGTTGTTGTTTTGGGTAGTTCTAGAGATCGGATTTCACTCAAGCTTAACCAAATGACTCCTCCCACCATATTATAATGTTGCCCCAGTTTTGGGCTCGATCCGAAATCAATAGGTGTAAGAAAATGGACAGTTTATGTTCATAGGCAGTTCGTTCCTAATCGGAGTGGTTGGTGTATTCCATAGTTCTAGAGATTGGATTTCACTAAAAACTAACCAAATGACTCCTCCCACCATATTATTATGTTTCCCAAGTTTTGGGCTCGATCCGAAATCAACAGGTGTAAGAAATTGGACAATTCAAGTTCAAAGGCAATTCGTTCCTAATTGGAGTGGTTGTTGTTTTGGGTAGTTCTAGAGATCGGATTTCACTCAAGCTTAACCAAATGACTCCTCCCACCATATTATAATGTTGCCCCAGTTTTGGGCTCGATCCGAAATCAATTGGTGTAAGAAATTGGACAGTTTATGTTCATAGGCAGTTCGTTCCTAATCGGAGTGGTTGGTGTATTCCATAGTTCTAGAGATTGGATTTCACTAAAAACTAACCAAATGACTCCTCCCACCATATTATTATGTTTCCCAAGTTTTGGGCTCGATCCGAAATCAACAGGTGTAAGAAATTGGACAATTCAAGTTCAAAGGCAATTCGTTCCCAATTGGAGTGGTTGTTGTTTTGGGTAGTTCTAGAGATCGGATTTCACTCAAGCTTAACCAAATGACTCCTCCCACCATATTATAATGTTGCCCCAGTTTTGGGCTCGATCCGAAATCAGTAGGTGTAAGAAATGGACAGTTTATGTTCATAGGCAGTTCGTTCCTAATCGGAGTGGTTGGTGTATTCCATAGTTCTAGAGATTGGATTTCACTAAAAACTAACCAAATGACTCCTCCCACCATATTATTATGTTTCCCAAGTTTTGGGCTCGATCCGAAATCAACAGGTGTAAGAAATTGGACAATTCAAGTTCAAAGGCAATTCGTTCCTAATTGGAGTGGTTGTTGTTTTGGGTAGTTCTAGAGATCGGATTTCACTCAAGCTTAACCAAATGACTCCTCCCACCATATTATAATGTTGCCCCAGTTTTGGGCTCGATCCGAAATCAATAGGTGTAAGAAAATGGACAGTTTATGTTCATAGGCAGTTCGTTCCTAATCGGAGTGGTTGGTGTATTCCATAGTTCTAGAGATTGGATTTCACTAAAAACTAACCAAATGACTCCTCCCACCATATTATTATGTTTCCCAAGTTTTGGGCTCGATCCGAAATCAACAGGTGTAAGAAATTGGACAATTCAAGTTCAAAGGCAATTCGTTCCTAATTGGAGTGGTTGTTGTTTTGGGTAGTTCTAGAGATCGGATTTCACTCAAGCTTAACCAAATGACTCCTCCCACCATATTATAATGTTGCCCCAGTTTTGGGCTCGATCCAAAATCAATAGGTGTAAGAAAATGGACAGTTTAAGTTCAAAGGCAGTTCGTTCCTAATCGGAGCGGTTGGTGTATTCCATAGTTCTAGAGATTGGATTTCACTCAAAACTAACCAAATGACTCCTCCCACCATATTATGACGTTGCCCAAGTTTTGGGATCGATCCGAAATCAATAGGTGTAAGAAATTGGACAATTTATGTTCAACGGCAATTCGTTCCTAATCGGAGTGGTTGGTGTTTTCGGTAGTTCTAGAGATTGGATATCACTCAAACTTAACCGAATGACTCCTCCCTCCATATTATGATGTTGGCCAAGTTTTGGGCTCGATCTGAAATTAATAGGTGTAAGAAATTGGACATTTTTTGTTCAATGGCAGTTCGTTCCTAATCGGAGCGGTTGGTGTTTTCCATAGTTCTAGAGATCGGATTTCGCTCAAAACTAACCAAATGACTCCTCCCACCATATTATGAGGTTCCCCAAGTTTTGGGCTCGATCCCAAATCAAAAGGTGTAAGAAATTGGACAATTTAAGTTCAAAGCCAGTTCGTTCCTAATTGGAGTGGTTGGTGTTTTGGTTAATTCTAGAGATCGAATTTCACTCAAACTTAACCAAATGACTCCTCGCACCATATTATGTTGTTGCCTAAGTTTTCGGATCGATTCGAAATCAATAGGTGTACGAAATTGGACAATTCAAGTTCAAAAGCAGTTCGTTCCTAATTGGAGTGGTTGGTGTTTTTGGCAGTTCTAGAGATCGGATTTCACTCAATCTTAACCAAATGACTCCTCCCACCATATTATGGTGTTGCCCAAGTTTTGGGATCGATCCGAAATCAGTAGGTGTAAGAAATTGGACAATTTATGTTCAAAGGCAGTTCGTTCCTTATCGGAGTGGTTGGTGTATTCCATAGTTCTAGAGATCAGATTTCACTCAAAACTATCCAAATGACTCCTCCCACCATATTATGAGGTTGCCAAAGTTTTGGGCTCGATCCGAATTCAATAGGTGTAAGAAATTGGACAATTCAAGTTCAAAGGCAGTTCTTTCCTAATCAGAGTGGTTGTTGTATTCCATAGTTCTAGAGATCGGATTTCACTCAAAACTATGCAAATGACTCCTCCCACCATATTATGAGGTTGCCGAAGTTTTGGGCTCGATCCGAAATCAATAGGTGTAAGAAATTGGACAATTCATGTTCAAAGGCAGTTCGTTCCTAATTGGAGTGGTTGGTGTTTTGGGTAGTTCTAGAGATCAGATTTCACTCAAAATTAACCAATTGACTCCTCCCACCATATTATGATGTTGCCCAAGTTTTTGTTCCTAATTGGAGTGGTTGGTCTTTTAGGTAGTTCTAGAGATCGGATTTTACTCAAACTTAACCAAATGACTCCTCCCACCATATTATGATGTTGCCCAAGTTTTGGGCTCGATCCAAAATCAATAGGTGTAAGAAATTGGACAATTCAAGTTCAAAGGCAGTTCGTTCCTAATTGGAGTGTTTGGTGTTTTTGGTAGTTCTAGAGATTGGATTTCACTCAAACTTAAGCAAATGACTCCTCCCACCGTATTATGATGTTGCCCCAGTTTTGGGCTCGATCCGAAATCAATTGGTGTAAGAAATTGGACAATTCAAGTTCAAAGGCAGTTCGTTCCTAATTGGAGTGGTTAGTGTTTTGGGTAGTTCTCGATATCGGATTTCACTCAAGCTTAACCAAATGACTCCTCCCACCATATTATAATGTTGCCCCAGTTTTGGGCTCGATCCGAAATCAATAGGTGTAAGAAAATGGACAGTTTATGTTCATAGGCAGTTCGTTCCTAATCGGAGTGGTTGGTGTATTCCATAGTTCTAGAGATCGGATTTCACTCAAAACTAACCAAATGACTCCTTCCACCATATTATGACGTTGCCCAAGTTTTGGGATCGATCCGAAATCAATAGGTGTAAGAAATTGGACAATTTATGTTCAACGGCAATTCGTTCCTAATCGGAGTGGTTGGTGTTTTCGGTAGTTCTAGAGATTGGATATCACTCAAACTTAACCGAATGACTCCTCCCTCCATATTATGATGTTGGCCAAGTTTTGGGCTCGATCTGAAATTAATAGGTGTAAGAAATTGGACATTTTTTGTTCAATGGCAGTTCGTTCCTAATCGGAGCGGTTGGTGTTTTCCATAGTTCTAGAGATCGGATTTCGCTCAAAACTAACCAAATGACTCCTCCCACCATATTATGAGGTTCCCCAAGTTTTGGGCTCGATCCCAAATCAAAAGGTGTAAGAAATTGGACAATTTAAGTTCAAAGCCAGTTCGTTCCTAATTGGAGTGGTTGGTGTTTTGGATAGTTCTGGGGATCGGATTTCACTCAAACTTAACCAAATGACTCCTCCCACCATATTATGATGTTGCCCAAGTTTTGGGCTCGATCTGAAATCAATAGGTGTAAGAAATTGGACAATTCAGGTTCAAAGGCAGTTCGTTCCTAATTGGAGTGGTTGGTGTTTTGGATAGTTCTTGAGATTGTATTTCACTCAAACTTTACCAAATCCCTCCTCCCACCATATTATGATGTTGCCCCAGTTTTGGGCTCGATCCGAAATCAATAGGTGTAAGAAATTGGACAATTCAAGTTCAAAGGCAGTCGTTATTAATTGGAGTGGTTGGTGTTTTGGGCAGTTCTAGGGATTGGATTTTACTCAAACTTAACCAAATGACTCTTCCCACCATATTATGATGTTGCCCAAGTTTTGAGCTCGATCCGTAATCAATAGGTGTAAGAAATTGGACAATTCAAGTTCAAAGAAAGTTCGTTCCTAATTGGAGTGGTTGTTGTTTTGGGTAGTTCTAGAGATCGGATTTCACTCAAACTTAACCAAATGACACCTCCCACCATATTATGATGTTGCCCAAGTTTTGGGCTCGATCCGAAATCAATAGCTGTAAGAAATTGGAAAATTTATGTTCAAAGGCAGTTCGTTCCTAATCGGAGTGGTCGGTGTATTCCATAGTTCTAGAGATCGGATTTCACTCAACACAACGCAAATGACTCCTCCCACCATATTATGATTTTGCACAAGTTTTGGGCTCGATCCGAAATCAATAGGTGTTAGAAATTGGACAATTCAAGTTCAAAGGCAGTTCGTTCCTAATTGGAGTGGTTGGTGTTTTGGGTAGTTCTAGAGATTGGATTTCACTCAAACTTAAGCAAATGACTCCTCCCACCATATTATGATGTTGCCCCAGTTTTGGGCTCGATCCGAAATCAATTGGTGTAAGAAATTGGACAATTCAAGTTCAAAGGCAGTTCGTTCCTAATTGGAGTGGTTGGTGTATTCCATAGTTCTAGAGATCGGATTTCACTCAAACTTAACCAAATGACTCCTCCCTCCATGTTTTGATGTTGGCGAAGTTTTGGGCTCGATCCGAAATCAATAGGTGTAAGAAAGTGGACAATATATGTTCAATGGCAGTTCGTTCCTAATCGGAATGGTTGGTGTATTCCATAGTTCTAGAGATTGCATTTCTCACAAAACTAACCAAATGACTCCTCCCACCCTATTATCATGTTGCCCAAGTTTTGGGCTCGATCCGAAATCAACAGGTGTAAGAAATTGGACAATTCAAGTTCAATGGCAGTTCGTTCCTAATAGGAGTGGTTGGTGTATTCCATAGTTCTAGAGATCGGATTTCACTCAAAACTATCCAAATGACTCCTCCCACCATATTATGAGGTTGCCGAAGTTTTGGGCTCGATCCGAAATCAATAGGTGTAAGAAATTGGACAATTCAAGTTCAAAGGCAGTTCGTTCCTAATTGGAGTGGTTGGTGTTTTGGGTAGTTCTAGAGATCAGATTTCACTCAAAATTAACCAATTGACTCCTCCCACCATATTATGATGTTGCCCAAGTTTTTGTTCCTAATTGGAGTGGTTGGTCTTTTACGTAGTTCTAGAGATCGGATTTTACTCAAACTTAACCAAATGACTCCTCCCACCATATTATGATGTTGCCCAAGTTTTGGGCTCGATCCAAAATCAATAGGTGTAAGAAATTGGACAATTCAAGTTCAAAGGCAGTTCGTTCCTAATTGGAGTGGTTGGTGTTTTGGGTAGTTCTAGAGATCGGATTTCACTCAAACTCAACCAAATGACTCCTCCCACCATATTATGATGTTGCCCAAGTATTGGGCTCGATCCGAAATTCATAGCTGTAAGAAATTGGACAATTTAAGTTCACAGGCAGTTCGTTCCTAAACGGAGTGGTTGGCGTATTCCATAGTTCTAGAGATCGGATTTCACTCAAATCTAACCAAATGACTCCTCCCACCATATTATGATGTTGCCCATGTTTTGGGCTCGATCCGAGATAAATAGGTGTAAGAAATTGGACAATTCAAGTTCAAAGGCAGTCCGTTCCTAATTGGAGTGGTTGGTGTTTTGGGTAGTTCTAGAGATCGGATTTCACTCAAACTTAACCAATTGACTCCTCCCACCTTATTATGATGTTGCCCAAGTTTTGGGGTTGATCCGAAATCAATAGGTTTAAGAAATTGGACAATTCAAGTTCAAAGAAAGTTCGTTCCTAATTGGAGTGGTTGGTGTTTTGGGTAGTTCTAGAGATCGGATTTCACTCAAACTTAACCAAATGACACCTCCTACCATATTATGTTGTTGCCCAAGTTTTGGGCTCGATCCGAAATCAATAGGTGCAAGAAATTGTACAATTTATGTTCAAAGGCAGTTCGTTCCTAATCGGAGTGGTTGGTGTATTCCATAGTTCTAGGGATCGGATTTCACTTAAAACTAACCAAACGACTCCTCCCACCATAATATGATGTTGCCCAAGTTTTGGGCTCGATCCGAAATCAATAGGTGTAATAAATTGGACAATTCAAGTTCAAAGGCAGTTCGTTCGAAGTTGGAGTGGTTGGTGTTTTGGGTAGTTCTAGAGATCGGATTTCACTCAAACTTAACCAATTGACTCCTCCCACCTTATTATGACGTTGCCCAAGTTTTGGGGTTGATCCGAAATCAATAGGTTTAAGAAATCGGACAATTTATGTTCAAAGGCAGTTTGTTCCTAATCTGAGTGGTTGGTGTATTCCAAAGTTCTAGAGATCGGATTTCACTCAAAACAAAACAACTGACTCCTCCCACCATATTATGATGTTGCCCAAGTTTTGGGCTCGATCCGAAATCAATAGGTGTAAGAAATTGGACAATTGAAGTTCAAAGGGAGTTCGTTCCTTATCGGAGTGGTTGGTGTTTTGGGTAGTTCTAGAGATTGGATTTCACTCGAACTCAACCAAATGACTCCTCCCACCATATTATGATGTTGCCGAAGTTTTGGCCTCGATCCGAAATCAATAGGTGTAAGAAATTGGACAATTTATGTTCAAAGGCAGTTCGTTCCTTATCGGAGTGGTTGGTGTATTCCATAGTTCTAGAGATCGGATTTCACTCAAAACTAACCAAATGACTCCTCCCACCATATTATGATGTTGCCCAGGTTTTGGGTTCGATCCGAAATCAATAGGTGTAAGAAATTGTGCAATTCAAGTTCAAAGGCAGTTCGTTCCTAATTGGAGTGGTTGGTGTTTTGGGTAGTTCTAGAGATCGGATTTCACTCAAACTTAACCAAATGACTCCTCCCACCATATTATGATGTTGCCCAAGTTTTGGGCTCGATCCGAGATAAATAGGTGTAAGAAATTGGACAATTCAAGTTCAAAGGCAGTTCGTTCCTAATTGGAGTGGTTGGTGTTTTGGGTAGTTCTAGAGATCGGATTTCACTCAAACTCAACCAAATGACTCCTCCCACCATATTATGATGTTGCCCAAGTATTGGGCTCGATCCAAAATTAATAGCTGTAAGAAATTGGACAATTTCAGTTCACAGGCAGTTCGTTCCTAAACGGAGTGGTTGGCGTATTCCATGGTTCTAGAGATCGGATTTCACTCAAATCTAACCAAATGACTGCTCCCACCATATTATGATGTTGCCCAAGTTTTGGGCTCGATTCGAAATCAATAGGTGTAAGAAATTGGACAATTCAAGTTCAAAGCCAGTTCGTTCCTAATTGGAGTGGTTGGTGTTTTGGGTAGTTCTAGAGATCGTATTTCAGTCAAACTTAACCAAATGACACCTTCCACCATATTATGATGTTTCCCAAGTTTTGGGCTCGATCCGAAATCTATAGGTGTAAGAAATTGGACAATTTATGTTCAAAGGCAGTTCGTTCCTAATCGGAGTGGTTGGTGTATTCCATAGTTCTAGCGAACGGATCTCACTCAAATTAACCAAACGACTCCACCCACCATATTATGATGTTGCCCAAGCTTTGGGCTCGATCCGAGATCAATAGGTCTAAGAAATTGGACAATTCAAGGTCAAAGGCAGTTCGTTCCTAGTTGGAGTGGTTGGTGTTTTGGGTAGTTCTAGAGATTGAATTTCACTCAAACCTAAGCAAATGACTCCTCCCACCATATTATGATGTTGCCCAAGTTTTGGGCTCGATCCGAAATCAATAGGTGTAAGAAATTGGACAATTTGTGTGCAAAGGCAGTTCATTCCTAATCGAAGTGGTTGGTGTATTCCATAGTGCTAGAGATCGGATTTCACTCAAAACTAACCAAATGACTCCTCCCACCATATTATGATGTTGCCCAAATTTTGGGTTCGATCCGAAATCAGTAGGTGTAAGAAATTGGACAATTCAGGTTCAAAGGCTGTTCGTTCCTAATTGGAGTGGTTAGTGTTTTGGGTATTTCTATAGATCGTATTTCACTCAAACTTAGACTCCTCCCACCATATTATGATGTTGCCCAAGTTTTGGGCTCGATCCGAAATCAAGAGGTGTAAGAAATTGGACAATTCAAGTTCAAGGGCAGTTCGTTCCTAATTGGAGTGGGTGGTGCTTTGGGTAGTTCTAGAGATCGGATTTCACTCAAACTTAACCAAATGACTCCTCCCACCATATTATGATGTTGCCCAAGTTTTGGGCTCGATCCGAAATCAATAGGTGTAAGAAATTGGACAATTTGTGTGCAAAGGCAGTTCGTTCCTAATCGAAGTGGTTGGTGTATTCCATAGTGCTAGAGATCGGATTTCACTCAAAACTAACCAAATGACTCCTCCCACCATATTATGATGTTGCCCAAATTTTGGGCTCGATCCGAAATCAACATGTGTATGAAATTGGACAATTTATGTTCAAAGGGAGTTCGTTCCAAATTGGAGTGGTTGGGGTTTTGGGTAGTTTTAGAGATGGGATTTCACTCAAACTTAACCAAATGACTCCTCCCACCATATTATGATGTTGCCCAAGTTTTGGGCTCGATCCGAAATCAATAGGTGTAAGAAATTGGACAATTCAAGTTCAAAGGATGTTCGTTTCAAATTGGGGTGGTTGGTGTATTGGGTAGTTCTAGAGATCAGATTTCCCTCAAAATTAACCAAATGACTCCTCCCACCATATTATGATGTTGTCCAAGTTTAGGGCTCGATCCGAAATCAATAGGTGTAAGAAATTGGACAATGAAAGTTCAAAGGCAGTTCATTCCTAATTGAAGTGGTTGGTGTATTCCATAGTTCTAGAGATCGGATTTCACTCAAACTTAACCAAATAACTCCTCCCACCATATTATGATGTTGCCCAAGTTTTGGGCTCGATCCGAAATCAGTGGGTGTAAGAAATTGGACAATTCAAGTTCAAAGGCAGTTCGTTCGTAATTGGAGTGGTTGGTGTTTTGGGTAGTTCTAGAGATCGGATTTCGCTCACGCTTCACCAAATGAGTCCTCCCACCATATTATGATGTTGTCCAAGTTTTGAGCTCGATCCGAAATCAATAGGTGTAAGAAATTGGACAATTCAAGGTCAAAGGCAGTTCGTTTCTGATTGGAGTGGTTGGTGTTTTGGGTAGTTCTACCGATCGGATTTCACTCGAACATAACCAAATGACTCCTCGCACCATATTATGACGTCGCCCAAGTTTTGGGCTCGATCCGAAATCGATAGGTGTAAGTAATTGGACAATTTATCTTCTAAGGCAGATCGTTCATAATCTGAGTGGTTGGTGTATTCCATAGTTCTAGAGATCGGGTTTCACTCAAAACTAACCAAATGACTCCTCCCACCATATTATGTTGTTGCCCAAGTTTTGGGCTCGATTCGAAATCAATTGGTGTAAGAAATTGGACAATTCAAGTTCGAAGGCAGTTCGTTCCAAATTGAACTGGTTGGTGTTTTGGGTAGTTCTAGAGATCGGATTTGTCTCAAACTTAACCAAATGACTCCTCCCACCATATTATGATGTTGCCCAAGTTTGGGGCTCGATCCGAAATCAATAGGTGTAAGAAATTGGACAATTCAAGTTCAAAGAAAGTTCGTTCCTAATTGGAGTGGTTGGTGTTTTGGGTAGTTCTAGAGATCGGATTTCACTCAAACATAACCAAATGACTCCTCCCACCATATTATGACGTCGCCCAAGTTTTGGGCTCGATGCGAAATCAATAGGTGTAAGAAATTGGACAATTTATGTTCAAAGGCAGTTCGTTCCTAATCGGAGTGGTTGGTGTATTCCATAGTTCTAGAGATCGGATTTCACTCAAAACTAACCAAATGACTCCTCCCACCATATTATGATGTTGCCCAAGTTTTGGGCTCGATCCGAAATCAATAGGTGTAAGAAATTGGACAATTCAAGTTCGAAGGCGCTTCGTTCCTAATTGGAGCGGTTGGTGTTTTGGGTAGTTCTAGAGATCGGATTTCACTCAAACAAAACCAAATGACTCCTCCCACTATATTATGATGTTGCCCAACTTTTGGGCTCGATCCGAAATCAATAGGTTTAAGAAATTGGACAGTTTATCTTCTAAGGCAGTTCGTTCCCATTCGTAGTGGTTGGTGTATTCCATAGTTCTAGAGATCGGATTTCACTCAAAACTATCCAAATGACTCCTCCCACCATATTATGATGTTGCCCAAATTTTTGGGCTCGATCCGAAATCAATAGGTGTAAGAAATTGGACAATTCAAGTTCAATGACAATTCGTTCCTAATTGGAATGGTTGGTGTATTCCATAGTTCTAGAGATCGGATTTCACTCAAAACTAACCAAATGACTCCTCCCACCATATTATGATGTTGCCAAAGTTTTGGGCTCGATCCGAAATCAATAGGTGTAAGAAATTGGACAATTCAAGTTCAAAGGCAGTTCGTTCCTAATTGGAGTGGTTGGTGTTTTGGGTAGTTCTAGAGATCGGATTTCACTCAAACTTAACCAAATGACTCCTCCCACCAATTTATGATGTTGCCCAAGCTTTGGGCTCGATCCGAAATCAATAGGTGTAAGAAATTGGACAATTCAAGGTCAAAGGCAGTTCGTTTCTAATTGGAGTGGTTGGTGTTTTGGGTAGTTCTAGACCTCGGATTTCACTGAAACATAACCAAATGACTCCTCCCACCATATTTTGATGTTTCCCGAGTTTTGGGCTTGATCCGATATCAAGAGTTGTAAGAAATTGGACAATTCAAGTTCACAGGCAGTTCGTTCCAAATTGAAGTGGTTGATGTTTTGGGTAGTTCTAGAGATCGGATTTGTCTCAAACTTAACCAAATGACTCCTCCCACCATATTATGATGTTGCTCAAGTTTTGCTCTCGATCCGAAATCAATAGGTGTAAGAAATTGGACAATTTATGTTCAAAGGCTGTTCGTTCCTAATCGGAGTGCTTGGTGTTTTCCATAGTTCTAGAGATCAGATTTCACTCAAAACCAACCAAACGACTCCTCCCACCATATTATGATGTTGCCCAACTTTTGGGCTCGATCCGAAATCAATAGGTGTAAGAAATTGGACAATATATGCTCAAAGGCAGTTCGTTCCTAATCGGAGTGGTTGGTGTATTCCATAGTTCTAGAGATTGGATGTCACTCAAAACTAACCACATGACTCCTCCCACCATATTATGATGTTCCCCCAGTTTTGGGCTCGATCCGAAATCAATAGGTGTAAGAAATTGGACAATTCAAGTTCAATGGCAGTTCGTTCCTAGTTTGAGTGGTTGGTGTTTTGGGTAGTTCTAGAGATCGGATTTCACCTAAACCTAACCAAATGTCCCCTCCCACCACATTATGATGTTTCCCAAGTTTTTGGCTCGATCCGAAATCAATAGGTGCAAGAAATTGGACAATTCATGTTCAAAGGCAGTTCTTTCCTAATCGGAGTGGTTGGTGTATTCCACAGTTCTAGAGATCGGATTTCACTCAAAACAAACCAAATGACTCCTCCCACCATATAATGATGTTGCCCATGTTTTGGGCTAGATCCGAAATCAATAGGTGTAAGAAATTTCACAATTCAAGTTCAAAGGCAGTTCGTTCCTAATTGGAGGGGTTGGTGTTTTGGGTAGTTCTAGAGATCGGATTTCACTCAAACTTAACCAAATGACTCCTCCCACTATATTATGATGTTGCCCAAGTTTTGGGCTCGATCCGAAATCAATAGGTTTAAGAAATTGGACAATTTATCTTCTAAGGTTGTTCGTTCCCAATCGTATTGGTTGGTGTATTCCATAGTTCTAGAGATCGGATTTCACTCAAAACTAACCAAATGACTACTCCCACCACATTATGTTGTTGCCCAAGTTTTGGGCTCGATCCGAAATCAATTGGTGCAAGAAATTGGACAATTCATGTTCAATGATAGTTCGTTCCAAATTGGAGTGGCTGGTGTTTTGGGTAGTTCTGGAGATCGGATTGCACTGAAACTTTACCAAATGACTCCACCCCCCATATTATGATGTTGCCCAAGTTTTGGGCTCGATCCGAAATCAATAGGTGTAAGAGATTGGACAATTTATGTTCAAAGGCAGTTCGTTCCTAATCGGAGTAGTTGGTGTATTGGGTAGTTCTGGAGATCGGATTTCACTCAAAACTAACCAAATGACTCCTCCCACCATATTCTGATGTTACCCAAGTTTTGGGCTCGATCCGAAGTCAATAGGTGTAAGTTATTGGACAATTCAAGTTCAAAGGCAGTTCGTTCCTAATTGGAGTGGTTGGTGTTTTGGGCAATTCTAGAGATCGGATTTCACTCAAACTTAACCAAATGACTCCTCCCCCCACATTATAATGTTGCCTAAGTTTTGGGCTCGAGCCGAAATCAATAGGTGTAAGAAATTGGACAATTCAGGTTCAAAGGAAGTTCGTTCCTAATTGGTGTGGTTGGTGTTTTGGGAAGTTCTAGAGATTGGATTTCACTCAAACTTAAGAAAATGACCCCTCCCACCATATTATGATGTTGCACCCGTTTTGGGCTCGATTCGGAATCAATAGGTGTCAGAAATTGGACAATTCAAGTTCAAAGGCAGTTCGTTCCTAATTGGAGTGGTTGGTGTTTTGGGTAGTTCTAGAGATCGGATTTCACTCAAAACAAACCAAATGACTCCTCCCACCATATTATGTTGTTGGCCAAGTTTTGGGCTCGATCCGAAATCAATAGGTTTTAGAACTTGGACAATTTATGTTCAAAGGCAGTTCGTTCCTAGTCGGAGTGGTTGGTGTATTCCATAGTTCCAGAGATCGGATTTCACCCAAAACTAACGAAATGACTACTCCCACCATATTATGATGTTGCCCCGGTTTAGGGCTCGATCCGAAATCAACAGGTGTAAGAAATTGGACAATTCAAGTTCGAAGGCAGTTCATTCCTAATTGGAGTGGTTGGTGTTTTGGGTAGTTCTAGAGATCAGATTTCACTGAAACTTAACCAAATGACTCCTCCCACCATATTGTGATGTTGCCCAAGTTTTGGGGTCAATCCGAAATCAATAGGTGTAAGAAATTGGACAACTCAAGTTCAAAGGCAGTTCGTTCCTAATTGGAGTGGTTGGTGTATTGGTACTCCTCCCACCGTATTATGATGTTGCCCATGTTTTGGGCTCGATCCGAAATCAATAGGTGTAAGAAATTGGACAATTCAGGTTCAAAGGAAGTTCGTTCCTAATTGGAGTGGTTGGTGTTTTGGGAAGTTCTAGAGATTGGATTTCACTCAAACTTAAGCAAATGACCCCTCCCACCATATTACGATGTTGCCCCAGTTTTGGGCTCGATTCGAAATCAATAGGTGTAAGAAATTGGACAATTCAAGTTCAAAGCCAGTTCGTTCCTAATTGGAGTGGTTGCTGTTTTGGGTAGTTCTAGAGATCGGATTTCACTCAAACTTATACAAATGAATTCTCCCACCATATTATGATGTTGCCCAAGTTTTGGGCTCGATCCGAAATCAATAGGTGTAAGAAATTGGACAATTCAAGTTCAAATGCTGTGCGTTCCAAATTGGAGTGGTTGGTGAATCCCATAGTTCTAGAGATCGGATTTCACTCAAAATTAACCAAATGACTACTCCCACCATATTACGATGTTGCCCAAGTTTTGTGCTCGATCCGGAATCTATAGGTGTAAGAAATTGGACAATTCAAGTTCATACGCAGTTCGTTCCTAATTGGGGTGGTTGTTGTATTGGGTAGTTCTTGAGATCGGATTTCACTCAAAATTAACCAAATGACTCCTCCCTCCATATTATGATGTTTGCCCAAGTTTTGGGCTCGATCCGAAATCAATTGGTGTAAGAAATTGGACAATTCAACTTCGAAGGCAATTCGTTCCTAATTGGGGTGGTTGGTGTATTGGGTAGTTCTTGAGATCGGATTTCACTCAAGATTAACCAAATGACTCCTCCCTCCATATTATGATATTGCCCAAGTTTTGTAATTGATCCGAAATCAATAGGTGTAAGAAATTGTACAATTCAAGTTCAAAGGCAGTTCGTTCCTAATTGGGGTGGTTGGTGTATTGGGTAGTTCTAGAGATCGGATTTCACTGAAAAATAACCAAATAAGTCCTCCCACCATATTATGATGTTGCCCAAGGTTTGGTCTCCGTCCGAAATCAATAGGTGTAAGAAATTGGACAATTCAAGTTCAAAGGCAGTTCGTTCCTAATTGAAGTGGTTGGTGTTTTGGGTAGTTCTAGAGATCGGATTTTATTCAAAACTTAACCAAATGACTCCTCCCACCAAATTATGATGTTGCCCAAATTTTGTGCTCGATCCGAAATCAATAGGTGTAAGAAATTGGACTATTTATGTTCAAAGGCAGTTCGTTCCTAATCGGAGTGGTTGGTGTATTCCATAGTTCTAGAGATCGGATTTCACTCAAAACTAACCAAATGACTTCTTCCCAACATATTATGAGGTTGCCCAAGTTTTGGGCTCGATCCGAAATCAATAGGTGTAAGAAATTGGACAATTCAAGTTCAAAGGCAGTTCGTTCCTAATTGGAGTGGTTGGTGTTTTGGATAGTTCTAGAGGTCGGATTTCACTCAAACTTAACCAAATGACTCCTTCCACCATATTATGATGTTGCCCAAGTTTTGGGCTCGATCCGAAATCAATAGGTGTAAGAAATTGGACAATTCGAGTTGAAAGGCAGTTCGTTCCTAATTGCAGTGTTTGGTGTTTTGCGTAGTTCTAGAGATCGGATTTCAGTCAAACTTAACCAAATGACTCCTCCCACCATATTCTGGTGTTGCCCAAGTTTTGGGCTCGATACGAAATCAATAGGTTTACGAAATTGGACAATTTATGTTCATAGGTTGTTCGTTGCAAGTCGGAGTGGTTGGTGTATTCCGTAGTTCTAGAGATCGGATTTCACTCAAAACTAACCAAATGACTCCTCCCACCATATTTTGATGTTGCCCATGTTTTGGGCTCGATCCGAAATCAATAGGTGTAAGAAATTGGACAATTCAAGTTCAAAGGCAGTTCGTTCCTAATTGGAGTGGATGGTGTATTCCATAGTTCTAGAGATCGGATTTCACTCAAAACTAACCAAATGACTTCTTCCCAACATATTATGATGTTGCCCAAGTTTTGGGCTCGATCCGAAATCAATAGGTGTAAGAAATTGGACAATTCAAGTTCAAAGGCAGTTCGTTCCTAATTGGAGTGGTTGGTGTTTTGGATAGTTCTAGAGGTCGGATTTCACTCAAACTTAACCAAATGACTCCTTCCACCATATTATGATGTTGCCCAAGTTTTGGGCTCGATCCGAAATCAATAGGTGTAAGAAATTGGACAATTCAAGTTCAAAGGTAGTTCGTTCCTAATTGCAGTGGTTGGTGTTTTGCGTAGTTCTAGAGATCGGATTTCACTCAAACTTAACCAAATGACTCCTCCCACCATATTCTGGTGTTGCCCAAGTTTTGGGCTCGATACGAAATCAATAGGTTTAGGAAATTGGACAATTTATGTTCATAGGTTGTTCGTTGCAAGTCGGAGTGGTTGGTGTATTCCGTAGTTCTAGAGATCGGATTTCACTCAAAACTAACCAAATGACTCCTCCCACCATATTTTGATGTTGCCCATGTTTTGGGCTCGATCCGAAATCAATAGGTGTAAGAAATTGGACAATTCAAGTTCAAAGGCAGTTCGTTTCTAATTGGAGTGGTTGGTGTTTTGGGCAGTTCTAGAGATTGGATTTCACTCAAACTAAAACAAATGACTCCTTCCACCATATTTTGATGTTGCCCAAGTTTTGCGCTCGATCCGAAATCAATAGGTGTAACAAATTGGACAATTCAAGTTCAAAGGCAGTTCGTTCCTAATTGTAGTTGTTGGAGTTTTGGGTAGTTCTAGAAATCGGATTTCACGCAAACCTAGCCAAATGACTCCTCCCACAATATTATGATCTGACCCAAATTTTAGACTCGATCCGAAATCAATAGGTGAAATAAATTGGACAATTTATGTACAAAGGCAGTTCGTTCCTAATCAGAGTGGTTGGTGTATTCCATAGTTCTAGAGATCGGATTCACTCAAAACTAGCCAAATGACTCCTCCCACCATATTATGATGTTGCCCAAGTTTTTGGCTCGATCCGAAATCAATACGTGTAAGAAATTGGACAATTCAAGTTCAAAGGCAGTTCGTTCCTAATTGGAGTGGTTGATTTTTTGGGTAGTTCTGGAGATCGAATTTCAGTCAAACTTAACCAAATGACTCCTCCCACCATATTATGATGTTGCCCAAGTTTTGGGCTCGATCCGAAATCAATAGGTGTAAGAAATTGGACAATTCAAGTTCAAAGGCAGTTCGTTCCTAATTGGAATGGTTGGTGTATTCCATAGTTCTAGAGATTGGATTTCACTCAAAACTAACCACATGACTCCACCCACCATAGTATGATGTTGCCCAAGTTTTGGGCTCGATCCGAAATCAATAGGTGTAAGAAATTGGACAATTTATGTTCAAAGGCAGTTCGTTCCTAATCGGAGTGGTTGGTGTTTTGGGTAGTTTTAGAGATCGGATTTCAGTCAAACTTAACCAAATGACTCCTCCCACCATATTATGATGTTGCCCAAGTTTTGGGATCGATCCGAAATCAATGGGTGTAAGAAATTGGACAATTCAAGTTCAAAGGCAGTTCGTTCCTAATTGCAGTGGTTGGTGTTTTGGGTAGTTCTAGAGATCGGATTTCACTCAAACTTAACCAAATGACTCCTCCCAGCACATTATGATGTTGCCCAAGTTTTGGGCTCGATCCGAAATCAATTGGTGTAAGAAATTGGACAATTCAAGTTCAAAGGCAGTTCGTTCCAAATTGGAGTGGTTGGTGTTTTGGGAAGTTCTCGAGATCGGATTTCACTCAAAATTAACCAAATGACTCCTCCCACCATATTATGATGTTGCCCAAGTTTTGGGCTCGATCCGAAATCAATAGGTGTATGAAATTGGACAATTCAAGTTCAAAGGCAGTTCGTTCCTAATAGGAGTGGTTGGTGTATTCCCTAGTTCAAGAGATCGGATTTCACTCAAAACCAATGTCTAAAAAATCGAAATTATCGCCGAAATGTCGGCGATAATATCGTTATTTTGTCTAGGCGATATTCTGGGAACAAACCGAATTATTTCGTGCAAATATCGATATAGTCGGCAAAAATATCGCCGATATATTGATCCCGATATTATCGAGCAACGCCAACACAAAACGGTGATAATCAGGGGCGGACGGATACGAACTGGCTGGAAAAGTGGCTATGGACAGCTTGTGGAGGTCTGAGCAGACCCAATGGCAAGCAGAACGACGACCGCAAGAGATGCACGCAAGGTGCTTGACGGAAGGCCACCGCGACGAAAGGCCACTGAGGTTGTATTGTTTGCTGTTGGTGAGACCCTGAATATTACCTTAGATTGTTGGGATCGATCTCACGATCATGTTGGAGAAAACGGTTCGTCAATCGGAGCCCCACAACCAAAGTTATGAATTTTAGAAGTTTTTAAGAGCTTTTAGAATTGAAGTTGCAGAGCTCTCCGAAGAAGAAGAAGAAGAAAGACACAGCATGTTTGGGTTGTAATCCAGCGCTTCTCATTTTAATTCCTTTTGAAATGATGCATTAACAAGGCGCCACATGTCAATTTTTAATTGGACTAACATCATAAATTCATTAAAAAGTCATATGTGCTCTAAAAAATTCATCGAAAATTATCCCAAACTTGTAATCACGTCTACTTTTATGTCGTGACTTCCAAATCACATGTACTTTTGGTTAGATTAATTGTGTAATTGACATGGATTTTGTTCATATTTAATAAGAATTTTGATAGACTAATTGTATAATTGTAAAACTCTTATTTATATTTTTTTAAATTGATATTGTTATATTGTTATATTTTCTTTTTTTTCCTTCTTTATTTTTTCTTTCTATTTAAGTGGGTTGCCAGCTCGCTATATAATCAACTTAAATCAGTTAAATCCATCATGTAATGCATTTCCTTCCAATTTTTTTTACGATAAACTAATAGATAATTGCTAAAATAAACATCCTATAAAGTTTCAATAAAAATTTCCAAGTTTTTCTTACAATTTCCGTGGTTTTTGTTCAATTTTTATCGATATCGATAATATCCCGATATTTCCATCGAAATTTCTGTGTTTTTGGACTACCGATATTTCCGATACAACCGATATTTAAGACCTTGCTCAAAACTAACCAAATGACTACTCCCACCATATTATGATGTTGCCCAAGTTTTGGGCTCGATCCGAAATCAATAGGTGTAAGAAATTGGACAATTCAAGTTCAAAGGCAGTTCGTTCCTAATTGGAGTGGTTGGTGTTTTGGGTAGTTCTAGAGATCGGATTTCACTCAAACTTAACCAAATGACTCCTCCCACCATTATATGATGTTGCCCAAGTTTTGGGCTCGATCCGAAATCAATAGGTGTAAGAAATTGGATAATTTATGTTCAATGGCAGTTCGTTCCTAATCGGAGTGGTTGGTGTATTCCATAGTTCTAGAGATCGGATTTCACATAAAACTAACCAAATGACTCCTCCCACCATATTATGATGTTGCCCAAGTTTTGGGATCGATCCGAAATCAATAGGTGTAAGAAATTGGGCAATTCAAGTTCAAAGGCAGTTCGTTCCTAATTGTAGTGGTTGGTGTTTTGGGTTGTTCTAGAGATCAGATTTCACTCAAACTTAACCAAATGACTCCTCCCACCATATCATGATGTTGCCCAAGTTTTGGGCTCGATCTGAAGTCAATAGGTGTAAGAATTGGACAATTCAAGTTCAAAGGCAGTTCGTTCCAAATTGTAGTGGTTGGTGTTTTGGGTTGTTCTAGAGATCAGATTTCACTCAAACATAACCAAATGACTCCTCCCACCATATTATGATGTTGCCCAAGTTTTGGGCTCGATCCGAAATCAATAGGTGTAAGAAATTGGGCAATTTATGTTCGTAGGCAATTCGTTCCTAAACGGAGTGGTTGGTGTATTCCACAGTTATAATGATCGGATTTCACTCAAAACTAACCAAATGACTCCTCCCACCATATTATGATGTTGCCCAAGTTTTGGGCTCGATCTGAAGTCAATAGGTGTAAGAATTGGACAATTCAAGTTCAAAGGCAGTTCGTTCCTAATTGGAGTGGTTGGTGTTTTGGGTAGTTCTAGAGATCGGATTTCACTCAAACTTAACCAAATGACTCCTCCCACCGTATTATGATGTTGCCCAAGTTTTGGGCTCGATCCGAAATCAATAGGTGTAAGAAATTGGACAATTCAAGTTCAAAGGCCGTTCATTCCTAATTGGAGTAGTTGATCTTTTGGGTAGTTCTAGAGATCGGATTTCACTAAAAACTTAACCAAATTAATCCTACCACCATATTATGATGTTACCCAAATTTTGGGTTCGATCCGAAATCAATTGGTGTAAGAAATTGGACAATTTATGTCCAATGGAAGTTCGTTCCTAATCGGAGTGGTTGGTGTATTCCATAGTTCTAGAGATCGGATTTCACTCAAAACTAACCAAATGACACCTCCCACCATATTATGATGTTGCCCAAGTTTTTGGCTCGATCCGAAATCAATTGGTGTAAGAAATTGGACAATTCAAGTTCAAAAGCAGTTCATTCCTAATTGGAATGGTTGGTGTTTTGGGTAGTTCTAGAGATCGGATTTCACTCAAACTTAACCAAATGACTCCTCCCACCATATTATGATGTTGCCGATGTTATCGACTCGATCCGAAATAAATTGGTGTAAGAAATTGGACAATTCAGGTTCAAAGGCAGTTCGTTCCTAATTGGAATGGTTGGTGTTTTGGGTAGTTCAAGAGATCGGATTTCTCCCAAACTTAACCAAATGACTCCTCCCACCATATTATGATATTGCCCCAGTTTTGGGCTCGATACGAAATCAATAGGTGTAAGAAATTGGATAATTCAAGTTGAAAGGCAGTTCGTTCCTAATTGGAGTGGTTGGTGTATTCCACACTTCTAGCGATTGGATTTCACTCAACACACACCAAATGACTCCTCCCACCATATTATGATGTTGCCCAGGGGTTGGGCTCGATCCGAAATCAATAGGCTCGAACCGAAATCAATAGGTGCAAGAAATTGGACAATTTATCTTCTAAGGCAGTTCGTTCCTAATCGGAGTGGTTGGTGTATTCCATAGTTCTAGAGATCGGATTTCACCCAAAACTAACCAAATGACTCCTCCCACCATATTATGATGTTGCCCAAGTTTTGGGCTCGATCTGAAATCAAAAGGTGTAAGAAATTGGACAATTTATCTTCTAAGGCAGTTCGTTCCTAATCGGAGTGGTTGGTGTATTCCATAGTTCTAGAGATCGGATTTCACTCAAAACTAAACAAATTACTCCTCCCACCATATTATGATGCTGCCCAAGTTTTTGCCTCGATCCGAAATCAATAGGTGTAAGAAATTGGACAATTCAAGTTCAAAGGAAGTTCGTTCCTAATTGGGGTGGTTGGTGTTTTGGGTGGCTCTAGAGATCGGATTTCTCTCAAACTTAACCAAATGACTCCTCCCACCATATTATGATGTTGCCGATGTTATCGACTCGATCCGAAATAAATTGGTGTAAGAAATTGGACAATTCAGGTTCAAAGGCAGTTCGTTCCTAATTGGAATGGTTGGTGTTTTGGGTAGTTCAAGAGATCGGATTTCTCCCAAACTTAACCAAATGACTCCTCCCACCATATTATGATATTGCCCCAGTTTTGGGCTCGATACGAAATCAATAGGTGTAAGAAATTGGATAATTCAAGTTGAAAGGCAGTTCGTTCCTAATTGGAGTGGTTGGTGTATTCCACACTTCTAGCGATTGGATTTCACTCAACACACACCAAATGACTCCTCCCACCATATTATGATGTTGCCCAGGGGTTGGGCTCGATCCGAAATCAATAGGCTCGAACCGAAATCAATAGGTGCAAGAAATTGGACAATTTATCTTCTAAGGCAGTTCGTTCCTAATCGGAGTGGTTGGTGTATTCCATAGTTCCAGAGATCGGATTTCACCCAAAACTAACCAAATGACTCCTCCCACCATATTATGATGTTGCCCAAGTTTTGGGCTCGATCTGAAATCAAAAGGTGTAAGAAATTGGACAATTTATCTTCTAAGGCAGTTCGTTCCTAATCGGAGTGGTTGGTGTATTCCATAGTTCTAGAGATCGGATTTCACTAAAAACTAAACAAATTACTCCTCCCACCATATTATGATGCTGCCCAAGTTTTTGCCTCGATCCGAAATCAATAGGTGTAAGAAATTGGACAATTCAAGTTCAAAGGAAGTTCGTTCCTAATTGGGGTGGTTGGTGTTTTGGGTGGCTCTAGAGATCGGATTTCTCTCAAACTTAACCAAATGACACCTCCGACCATATTATGATGTTGTCCAAGTGTTGGGCTCGATCCGAAATCAATCGGTATAAGAAATTGAGCTGGTTGGTGTTTTGGGAAGTTGTAGAGATCGGATTTCACTCAAACTTAACCAAATGACTTGTCCCAACATATTATGATGTTGCCCAAGTTTTTAGCTCGATCCGAAATCAATCGGTGTAAGAAATTGGACAATTTATGTCCAAAGGCAGTTCGTTCCTAATTGGAGTGGTTGGTGTTCTGGGTAGTTCTAGAGAATGAATTTCACTCAAACTTAACCAAATGATTCCTCCCACCACATTGTGATGTTGCCCAAGTTTTGGGCTGGATCCGATATCAATAGGTGTAAGAAATTGGACAATTCAAGTTCAATGGCTGTTCGTTCCTAATTGGGGTGGTTGGTGTTTTGGGTAGTTCTAAGGATCCGATTGCACTCAAAATGAACCAAATGACTCCTCCCACCATATTATGATGTTGCCCAAGTTTTAGGCTCTATCTGAAATCAATAGGTGTAAGAAATTGGACAACTCAAGTTCAAAGGCAGTTCGTTCCTAATTGGGGTGGTTGGTCTATTGGGTAGTTCTAGAGATCGGATTTCACTCAAAATTAACCAAATGACTCCGTCCACCATATTATGATGTTACCCAAGTTTTGGGCTCGATACGAAATCAGTAGGTGTAAGAAATTGGACAATTCAAGTTTAAAGGCAGTTCGTTACTAATTGGCGTGGTTGGTGTTTTGGGTAGTTCTAGAGATCGAATTTCACTCAAACTTATCCAAATGACTCCCCACACCATATTATGATGTTGCCCCAGTTTTGGGCTCGATCCGAAATCAATAGGTGTAAGACATTGGATAATTCAAGTTCAAAGGCAGTTCGTTCCAAATCGGAGCGGTTGGTGTGTTCCATAGTTCTAGAGATCGTATTTCACTCAAACTTAACAAAATGACTCCTACCACCATATTATGATGTTGCCCAAGTTTTGGGCTTGATCCGAAATCAATAGTTGAAAGAAATTGAACAATTCAAGTTCAAAGGCCGCTCGTTCCTAATTGGGGTGGTTGGTGTTTTGGGTAGTTCTAGAGATCGAATTTTACTCAAACTTAACCAAATGACTCCTCCCACCGTATTATGTTGTTGCCCAAGTTTTGGGCTCGATTCGAAATCAATAGGTGCAAGAAATTGGACAATTCAAGTTCAAAGGCCGTTCGTTCCTAATTGGAGTGGTTGGTGTTTTTGGTAGTTCTAGAGATCGGATTTCACTCAAACTTAACCAAATGACTCCTCCCACCATAATATGATATTGCCCAAGTTTTGGGCTCGATCCGAAATCAATACCTGTAGGAAATTGGACAATTTATGGTCACAGGCAGTTCGTTCCTAATCGGAGTGGTTGGTGTATTCCACAGTTCTCTGGATCAGATTTCACTCAAAACAAAGCAAATGACTCCTCCCACCATATTATGATGTTGCCCAAGTTTTGGCCTCTATCCGAAATCAATAGGTGTAAGAAATTGGACAATTCAAATTCGTAGGAAGTTCGTTCCTAATTGGAGTGGTCGAGGTTTTGGGTAGTTCTAGAGATCGGATTTCACTCAAACTTAACCAAATGACTGCTCCCAGCATATTATGATGTTGCCCAAGTTTTGGGATCGATCCGAAATCAATAGGTGTAAGAAATTGGATAATTCAGGTTCAAAGGCAGTTCGTTCCTACTTGGAGTGGTTGGTGTTTTGGTTACTTCTAGAGATAGAATTTCCCTCAAACTTAACAAAATGACTCCTCCCACCATATTATGATGTTGCCCAAGTTTTGGGCTCGATCCGAAATCAATCGGTGTAAGAAATTGGACAATTCAAGTTCAAAGGTAGTTCGTTCCTAATTGGAGTGGTTGGTGTTTTGGCTAGTTCTAGAGATCGGATTTTACTGAAACTTAACCAAATGACTCCTCCCACCATATTATGATGTTGCCCAAGTTTTGGGCTCGATACGAACTCAATAGGTGTAAAAAATTGGACAATTTATGTTCAAAGGCAGTTCGTTCCTAATCGGAGTGGTAGGTGTATTCCACAGTTCTAGAGATCGGATTTCACTCAAAACTAACCAAATGACTCCGCCCACCATATTATGATGTTGCCCAAGTTTTGGGCTCGATCCGAAATCAATAGGTGTAAGAAATTGGACAATTCAAGTTCAAAGGCAGTTCGTTCCTAACTGGAGTGGCTGGTGTTTTGGTTAGTTCTAGGGATTGGATTTCACTCAAACTTAAGCAAATGACTCCTCCCACCTTATTATGATGTTGCCCAAGTTTTGGGCTCGATCCGAAATCAATAGGTGTAAGAAATTGGACAATTCAAATTCAAAGGCAGTTCATTCCTAATTGGAGTGGTTGGTGTTTTGGGTAGTTCTAGAGATTGGATTTCACTCAAACTTAACCAAACGACTCCTCCCACCATATTATTATGTTGGCCAAGTTTTGGGCTCGATCCGAAATCAATAGGTGTAAGAAATTGGACAATTTATGTTCAAAGGCAGTTCGTTCCTAATCGGAGTGGTTGGTGTATTCCATAGTTCTAGAGATCGGATTTCACTCAAAACTAACCAAATGACTCCTCCCACCATATTATGATGTTGCCCAGGTTTTGGGCTCGATCCGAAATCAATAGGTGTAAGAAATTGGACAATTCAAGTTCAAAGGCAGTTTGATCCTAACTGGAGTGGTTGGTGTTTTGGTTAGTTCTGGAGATCGGATTTCACTGAAACTTAACCAAATCACTCCCCGCACCATATTATGATGATGTCGAAGTTCTGGGCTCTATCCGAAATGAATAGGTGTAAGAAATTGGACAATTTATGTTCAAAGGCTGTTCGTTCCTAATCGGAGTGGTTGGTGTATTCGATAGTTCTAGAGATCGGATTTCACTCAAAACTATCCAAATGACTCCTCCCACCATATTATGATGCTGCCCAGGTTTTGGGCTCGATCCGAAATCAATAGGTGTAAGAAATTGGACAATTCAAGTTCAAAGGCAGTTCGTTCCTAACTGGAGTGGTTGGTGTTTTGGTTAGTTCTGGAGATCTTATTTCACTCAAACTTAACCAAATGACTCCCCCCACCATATTATGATGTTGTCCAAGTTTTGGGCTCAATCAGAAATCAATCGGTGTAAGAAATTGGACAATTTATGTTCAAAGGCAGTTCGTTCCTAATCGGAGTCGTTGGTGTATTCCACAGTTCTAGAGATCGGATTTCACTCAAAACTAACCAAATGACTCCTCCCACCATATTATGTTGTTGCCAAAGTTTTGGGCTCGATCCGAAATCAACAGGTGTAAGAAAATGGACAATTCAAGTTCAAAGGCAGTTCGTTCCCAATTGGAGTGGTTGGTGTTTTGGGTAGTTCTAGAGATCGGATTTCACTCAAACTTAACCAAATGACTCCTCCCACCATATTATGATGTTGCCCAAGGTTTGGGCTCGATCCGAAATCAATAGGTGTAAGAAATTGGACAATTCAAGTTCAAAGGCAGTTCGTTCCTAATTGGAGTGGTTGGTGTTTTGGGTAGTTCTAGAGATAGGATTTCACTCAAGCTTAACCAAATGACTCCTCCCACCATATTACGTTGTTGCCCAAGTTTTGGGCTCGATCCGAAATCAATAGGTGTAAGAAATTGGACAATTTATGTTCAAAGGCTGTTCGTTCCTAATCGGAGTGGTCGGTGTATTCCATAGTTCTAGAGATCGGATTTCACTCAAAACTAAGCAAATTACTCCTCCCACCATATTATGATGTTGCACAAGTTTTGGGCTCGATCCGAAATCAATAGGTGTAAGAAATTGGACAATTCAAGTTCAAACGCAGTTCGTTCCTAATTGGAGTCGTGGGTGTTTTGGGTAGTTCTAGAGATCGGATTTCACTCAAACTTAACCAAACGACTTCTCCCACCAGATTATGTTGTTGCCCAAGTTGTGGGCTCGATCCGAAATCAATAGGTGTAAAAAATTGGACAATTCAAATTCAAAGGCAGTTCGTTCCTAATTGGAGTGGTTGGTGTTTTGGGTAGTTCTTGAGATCGGATTTCACTCAAACTTAACCAAATGACTCCTCCCACCATATTATGATCATGCCCAAGTTTTGGGCTCGATCCGAAACCAATTGGTGTAGGAAATTGGAAAATTCAAGTTTAAAGGCAGTTCGTTCCAAATTGGAGTGGTTGGTCGTTAGAGTAGTTCTAGAGATCGAATTTCACTCAAGCTTAACCAAACGAATCCTCCCACCATATTATGTTGTTGCCCAAGTTTTGGGCTCGATCCGAAATCAATAGGTGTAAGAAATTCGACAATTCAAGTTCAAAGGCAATTCGTTCCTAATTGGGGTGGTTGGTGTTTTGGGTAGTTCTGGAGATCGGATTTCACTCAAACTTAACCAAAAGATTCCCCCCACCATATTATGATGTTGCCCAAGTTTTGGGCTCGATCCGAAATGAATAGGTGCAAGAAATTGGACAATTTATGTTCAAAGGCAGTTCGTTCCTAATCGGAGTCGTTCTGTATTCCATAGATCTAGAGATCGGATTTCACTAAAAACTAACCAAATGACTCCTCCCACCATATTATGATGTTGCCCAAGTTTTGGGCTCGATCCGAAATCAATAGGCGTAAGAAATTGGACAATTCAAGTTCAAAGGCAGTTCGTTCCCAATTGGAGTGGTTGGTGTTTTGGGTAGTTCTAGAGATCGGATTTCACTCAAACTTAACCAAATGACTCCTCCCACCATATTATGATGTTGCCCAAGTTTTGGGCTCGATCTGAAATCAATAGGTGTAAGAAATTGGACAATTCAAGTTCAAAGGAAGTTCGTTCCTAACTGGAGTGGTTGGTGTTTTGGGTAGTTCTAGAGATCGGATGTCACTCAAGCTTAAGCAAATGACTCCTCTCACCATACTATGTTGTTGCACAAGTTTTGGGCTCGATCTGAAATCAATAGGTGTTAGAAATTGGACAATTCAAGTTCAAAGGCAATTCGTTCCTAATTGGAGTCATTTGTGTTTTGGGTAGTTCTTGAGATCGGATTTCACTCAAGCTTAACCAAATGACTCCTCCCACCATATTACGTTGTTCCCCAAGTTTTGGGCTCGATCCGAAATGAATAGATGTAAGAAATTGGACAATTCAAATTCAAAGGAAGTTCGTTCCTAATTGGAGTGGTTGGTGTTTTGGGTAGTTCTTGAGATCGGATTTCACTCAAACTTAACCAAATGACTCCTCCCACCATATTATGATGATGCCCAAGTTTTGGGCTCGATCCGAAACCAATAGGTGTAGGAAATTGGACAATTCAAGTTTAAAGGAAGTTCGTTCCAAATTGGAGTGGTTGGTGTTTTGAGTAGTTCTAGAGATCGGATTTCACTCAAGCTTAACCAAATGACTCCTCCCACCACATTATGTTGTTGCCCAAGTTTTGGGCTCGATGCGAAATCAATAGGTGTAAGAAATTGGACAATTCAGGTTCAAAGGCAGTTCGTTCCTAATTGGAGTGGTTGGTGTATTGGGTTGTTCTAGAGATTGGATTTCACTCAAACTTAAGAAAATGACTCCTCCCACCATATTATGCTGTTGCCCAAGCTTTGGGGTCGATCCGAAATCAATAGGTGTAAAAAATTGGACAATTCAAATTCAAAGGAAGTTCGTTCCAAATCGGAGCGGATGGTGTATTCCATAGTTCTAGAGATCGGATTTCACTCAAATCTAACCAAATGACTCCTCCCACCATATTATGATGTTGCCCAAGTTTTGGGCTCGATCCGAAATCAATAGGTGTAAGAAATTTGACAATTTATGTGCAAAGGCAGTTCTTTCCTAATCGGAGTGGTTGGTGTATTCCATAGTTCTAGAGATCGGATTTCATTCAAAACTATCCAAATGACTCCTCCCACCATATTATGGTGTTGCCCAAGTTTTGGGCTCAATCCGAAATCAATAGGTGTAAGAAATTGGACAATTCAAGTTGAAAGGCAGTTCGTTCCTAATTGGAGTGGTTGGTGTTTTGGGTAGTTCTAGAGATCGGATTTCACTCAAACTTAACCAAATGACTCCTCCCACCATATTATGATGTTGCCCAAGTTTTGGACTCGATCCGAGATTAATAGGTGTAAGAAATTGGACAATTTAAGTTCAAAGGCAGTCCGTTCCTAATCGGAGCGGTTGGTGTATTCCATAGTTCTAGAGATCGGATTTCACTCAATACTAACCAAATGACTCCTCCCACCATATTGTGATGTTGCCCAAGTTTTGGGCTCGATCTGAAACCAATAGGTGTAAGAAATTGGGCAATTTATGTTCAAAGACAGTTCGTTCCTAATCGGAGCGGTTGGTGTATTCCATGGTTCTTGAGATCGGATTTCACTCAAAACTAACCAAATGACTCCTCCCACCGTATTATGATGGTTCCACAGTTTTGGGCTCGATCCGAAATCAATAGGTGTAAGAAATTGGACAATTCAAGTTCAAAGGCAGTTCGTTCCTAATTGGAGTGGTTGGTGTATTCCATAGTTCTAGAATTCGGATTTCACTCAAACTTAACCAAATGACTCCTCCCACCATATTATGATGTTGCCCAAGTTTTGGGGTCGATCCGAAATCAATAGGTGTAAGAAATTGGACAATTCAAGTTCGAAGGCAGTTCGTTCCTAATTGGAATGGTTGGTGTTTTGGGTAGGTCTAGAGATCGGTTTCACTCAAACTTAACCAAATGACTCCTCCCACCATATTATGATGTTGCCCAAGTTTTGGACTCGATCCGAAATTAATAGGTGTAAGAAATTGGACAATTCAAGTTCGTAGGCAGTTCGTTCCTAATTGGAGTGGTTGGTGTTTTGGGTAGTTCTAGAGAACGGATTTCACTCAAACTTAACCGAATGACTCCTCCCACCATATTATGATGTTGCCCAAGTTTTGGGCTCGATCCGAAATCAATAGGTGTAAGAAATTGGACAATTTGTGTTTTATGGCAGTTCATTCCTACTCGGAGTGGTTGGTGTATTCCATTGTTCTAGAGATCGGATTTCACTCAAAACTAACCAAATGACTCCTCCCACCATATTATGATGTTTCCCAAGTTTTGGGCTCGATCCGAAATCAATAGGTGTAAGAAATTGGACAATTCAAGTTCAAAGGCATTTCGTTCCTAATTGGAGTGGTGGGAGTTTTGGGTAGTTCTAGAGACCGGATTTCACTCAACTAACCAAGTGACTCCTCCCACCATATTATGATGTTGCCCAAGTTTTGGGCTCGATCCGAAATCAATAGGTGTAAGACATTGGACAATACAAGTTGAAAGGCAGTTCGTTCCTAATTGGAGTGGTTGCTGTTTTGGGTAGTTCTAGAGATCGGATTTCACTCAAGCTTAACCAAATGACACCTCCCACCATATTATGATGTTGCCCTTGGTTTGCGCTCGATCCGAAATCAATAGGTGTAAGAAATTGGACAATTCAAGTTAAAAGGCAGTTCGTTCCTAATTGAAGTGGTTGGTGTTTTCGGTAGTTCTAGAGATCGGATTTCAGTCAAACTTAACCAAATGACTCCTCCCACCATATTATGGTGTTGCCCAAGTTTCGGGCTCGATCCCAAATCAATAGGTGTAAGAAATTGGACAATTCGAGTTCAAAGGCAGTTCGTTCCTAATTGGAGTGGTTGGTGTTTTGGGTAGTTCTAGAGATCGGATTTCACTCAAGCATAACCAAATGACTCCTCCCACCATATTATGATGTTGCCCAACTTTTGGGTTCGATCTGGAATCCATAGGTGTAAGAAATGGGACGATTCAAGTTCAAAGGCAGTTCGTTCCTAATTGGAGTGGTTGGTGTTTTGGGTAGTTCTAGAGAACGGATTTCACTCAAACTTATCCAAATGACTCCTCCCACCATATTATGATGTTGCCCAAGTTCTGGGCTCGATCCGAAATCAATAGGTGTAAGAAATTGGACAATTCAAGTTAAAAGGCAACTCGTTCCTAATTGTAGTGGTTGGTCTTTTTTGGTAGTTCTAGAGATTGGATTTCAGTCAAACTTAACCAAATGACTCCTCCCACCATATTATAGTGTTGCCCAAGTTTTGGGCTCGATCCGAAATCAATAGGTGTAAGACATTGGACAATTCAAGTTCAATGGCAGTTCGTTCCTAATTGGAGTGGTTGGTGTATTCCATAGTTCTAGAGGTCGGATTTCACTCAAACTTAACCAAATGACTCCTCCCACCATATTATGATGTTTCCCAAGTTTTGGGCTCGATCCGAAATCAATAGGTGTAAGAAATTGGACAATTCAAGTTCGAAGGCATTTCGTTCCTAATTGGAGTGGTTGGTGTTTTGGTAAGTTCTAGAGATCGGATTTCACTCAAACTTAACCAAATGACGCCTCCCACCATATTATGATGTTGCCCAAGTTTTGAGCTCAATCCGAAATCAATAGGTGTAAGAAATTGGATAATTTATCTTCTAAGTCAGTTCGTTCCTAATCGGAGTGGTTGGTGTATTCCATAGTTCTAGAGATTGGATTTCACTCAACTAACCAAGTGACTCCTCCCACCATATTATGATGTTGCCCAAGTTTTGGGCTCGATCCGAAATCAATAGGTGTAAGACATTGGACAATTCAAGTTCAAAGGCAGTTCGTTCCTAATTGGAGTAGTTGGTGTATTCCATAGTTCTAGAGGTCGGATTTCACTCAAACCTAACCAAATGACTCCTCCCACCATATTATGATGTTGCCCAACTTTTGGGCTCGATCAGAACTCAATAGGTGTAAGAAATTGGACAATTCAAGTTCAAAGGCAGTTCGTTTCTAATTGGAGTGGTTGGTGTTTTGGGTTGTTCTAGAGATCGGATTTCACTCAAACTTAACCAAATGACTCCTCCCACCAAATTATGATGTTGCCCAAGTTTTTGGCTCGATCCGAAATCAATAGGTGTCAGAAACTGGAAAATTTTAGTTCAAAGGCAATTCGTTCCTAATTGGAGTGGTTGGTGTTTTGGGTAGTTCTAGCGATCGGATTTCCCTCGAGCATTTCCAAATGACTCCTCCCACCACATTATTATGTTGCCCAAATTTGGGATCGATCCGAAATCAATAGGTGTAAGAAATTGGACAATTCAAGTTCAACGACAGTTCGTTCCTAATTGGAGTGGTTGGTGTATTGTGTAGTTCTAGAGATCGGATTTCACTCAAACTAAACCTAATGACTCGTCCCACCATATTATGATGTTGCCCAAGTTTTAGGCTCGATCCGAAATGAAAAGGTGTAAGAAATTGGATAATTCAAGTTCGAGGGCAGTTCTTTCCTAATTAGAGTGGTTGGTGTTTTGGTTAGTTCTAGACTGTGGATTTCACCCAAACTTAACCAAATGACTCCTCCCACCATATTATGATGTTGCCCAAGTTTTGGGCTCGATCCGAAATCAGTGGGCGTAAGAAATTGGACAATTCAAGTTCAAAGGCAGTTCGTTCCTAATTGAAGTGGTTGGTGTATTCCGTAGTTCTAGAGGGCGGATTTCACTCAAAATTAACCAAATGAATCCTCCCACCATATTATGATGTTGCCCAAGTTTTGGGGTTGATCCGAAATCATTAGGTGTAAGAGACTGGACAATTCAAGTTCAATGGTAGTTCGTTCCTAATTGGTGGGGTTGGTGTATTGGGTAGTTCTAGAGATCCGATTGCACTCAAAATAACCCAAATGACTCTTCCCACCATATTATGATGTTGCCCAAGTTTTGGGTTCGATCCGACATGAATAGGTGTAAGAAATTGGACAATTCAAGTTCAAACGCAGTTCGTTCCTAACTGAAGTGGTTGGTGTATTCCACAGTTCTAGAGATCAGACTTCACTCCAAATTAACCAAATGACTCCTCCCACCGTATTATGATGTTGTCCGAGTTTTGGGGTCGATCCGAAATCAATAGGTGTAAGAAATAGGACAATTTATGTTCAACGGCAGTTCGTTCCTAATCGGAGTGGTTTGTGTATTCCATAATTCTAGAGATCGGATTTCACCTAAAACTAACCAAATGACTCCTCCCACCATATTATGATGTTGCCCATGTTTTGGGCTCGATCCGAAATCAATAGGTGTAAGAAATTGGACAATTCAAGTACAAATGCAGTTCATTCCTAATTGGAGTGGTTGGTGTTTTGGGTAGTTCTAGAGATCGGATTTCACTCAAACTTAACCAAATGACTCCTCCGATCACATTATGATGTTGCCCAAGTTTTGGGCTCGATCCGAAATCAATAGGTGGAAGAAATTGGACAGTTCAAGTTCAATGGCAGTTCGTTCCTAATTGGGGTGGTTGGTGTATTGTGTAGTTCCAGAGGTCCGATTGCACTCAAAACTAACCAAATGACTCCTCCCACCATATTATGATGTTGCCCTAGTTTTGGGCTCAATCCGAAATCAATAGGTGTAAGAAATTGGACAATTCAAGTTCAAAGGCAGTTCGTTCCTAATCGGAGTGGTTGGTGAATTCCATAGTTCTAGAGATCGGATTTCACTCAAAACTATCCAAATGACTCCTCACACCATATTATGAGGTTGGCGTAGTTTTGGGCTCGATCCGAAATCAATAGGTGTAAGAAATTGGACAATTGAAGTTCAAAGGCAGTTCGTTCCTAATTGGAGTGGTTGGTGTATTCAATAGTTGTAGAGATCGGATTTCAATTAAAACTAACCAAATGACTCCTACCACCATATTATGATGTTGTCCAAGTTTTGGGCCCGATCCGAAATCAATAGGTGTAAGAAATTGGACAATTTTTGTTCAAAGGCAGTTCGTTCCTAATCGGAGGGGTTGGTGTATTCCATATTTCTAGAGATCGGATTTCAGTCAAAACTATCCAAATGACTCCTCTCACCATATTATGAGGTTGCCGAAGTTTTGGGCTCGATCCGAAATCAGTGGGCGTAAGAAATTGGACAATTCAAGTTCAAAGGCAGTTCGTTCCTAATTGAAGTGGTTGGTGTATTCCGTAGTTCTAGAGGGCGGATTTCACTCAAAATTAACCAAATGAATCCTCCCACCATATTATGATGTTGCCCAAGTTTTGGGGTTGATCCGAAATCATTAGGTGTAAGAGACTGGACAATTCAAGTTCAATGGTAGTTCGTTCCTAATTGGTGGGGTTGGTGTATTGGGTAGTTCTAGAGATCCGATTGCACTCAAAATAAACCAAATGACTCTTCCCACCATATTATGATGTTGTCCATGTTTTGGGCTCTATCCGAAATCAATAGGTATAAGAAATTGGACATTTCAAGTTCAAAGGCAGTTCGTTCCTAATTGGAGTGGTTGGTGTTTTGGGTTGTTCTGGAGATCGGATTTCACTCAAAATTAACCAAATGACTCCTCCCACCATATTATGATGTTGCCCAACTTTTGGGCTTGATCCGAAATCGATAGGTGTAAGAAATTGGACAATTCAGTTTAAAAGGCAGTTCGTTCCTAATTGGAGTGATTGGTGTTTTGGGTAGTTCTAGAGATTGGATTGCACTCAAACTTAAGCAAACGACTTCTCCCACCATATTATGATGTTTCCCAAGTTTTGGGCTCGATCCGAAATCAGTAGGTGTAAGAAATTGGACAATTCAAATTCAATGGCAGTTCGTTCCTTATTGCAGTGGTTGGTGTTTTGAGTAGTTCTTGGGATCGGATTTTTCTCAAACTTACCCAAATGACTCCTCCCACCATATTATGATGTTGCCCAAGTTTTGGGCTCGATCCGAAATCAATAGGTGTAAGAAATTGGACAATTCAAGTTCAAAGGCAGTTCATTCCAAATTGGAGTGATTGGTGTTTTGGGTAGTTCTCGAGATTGGATTTCACTCAAACTTAAGCAGATGACTCCTCCCACCATATTATGATGTTGCCCAAGTTTTGGGCTCGATCCGAAATCAATAGGTGTAAGAAATTGGACAATTCAAATTCAAAGGCAGTTCGTTCCAAATTGCAGTGGTTGGTGTTTTGGGTAGTTTAAGAGATCGGATTTCACTCAAACTTATCCAAGTGACTCCTCCCAATATATTATGATGTTGCCCCAGTTTTGGGCTCGATCCGAAATCAATCGGTGTAAGAAATTGGACAATTCGAGTTCAAAGGCAGTTCGTTCCTAATTGGAGTGGTTGGTGTTTTGGGTAGTTCTAGAGATCGGATTTCACTCAAAGTTAACCAAACGACTCCACCCAACATATTATGATGTTGCCCAAGTTTTGGGCTCGATCCGAAATCAATAGGTGTAAGAAATTGGACAATTTATGTTCAAAGGTAGTTCGTTCCTAATCGGAGTGGTTGGTGTTTTGGGTAGTTCTAGACATCGGATTTCACTCAAACTTAACCAAATGACTCCTCCCAATATATTATTACGTTGCCCAAGTTTTGGGCTCGATCCGAAATCAATAGGTGTAAGAAATTGGACAATTCAAGTTCAAAGGCAATTCGTTCCTAATTGGAGTGGTTGGTGTTTTGGGTAGTTGTAGAGATTGGATTGCCCTCAAGCTTAACCAAATGACTCCTCCCTCCATATTATGATGTTGCCCAAGTTTTGGCCTCGATACGAAATCAATAGGTGTAAGACATTGGACAATTCAGGTTCAAAGGCAGTTCGTTCCTAATTGGAGTGGTTTGTGTTTTGGGTAGTTCTGGAGAATGGATTTCACTCAAACTTAAGCAAAAGACTCCTCCCACCATATTATGATGTTGCCCAAGTTTTGGGCTTGATCCGAAATCAATAGGTGTAAGAAATTGGACAATTCAAGTTCAAAGGTAGTTCGTTCCTAATTGGAGTGGTTGGTGTTTTGGGTAGTTCTAGAGATCGGATTTCACTCAAACAGAACCAACTGACTCCTCCCACCATATTATGATGGCGCTCAAGTTTTGGGCTCGATCCGAAATCAATAGGTGTAAGAAATTGGACAATTGAAGTTCAAAGGCTGTTTATTCCTGATTGGAGTGGTTGGTGTTTTGGGTTGTTCTAGAGGTCGGATTTCACTGAAACTTAACCAAATGACTCCTCCCACTATATTATGATGTTGCCCAAGTGTTGGGCTCGACCCGAAATCAATAGGTGTAAGAAATTGGACAATTCAAGTTCAAAGGAAGTTCGTTCCTAATTGGAGTGGTTTGTGTATTCCATAGTTCTAAAGATCGGATTTCACTCAAAGTTAACCGAATGACTCCTCCCACCATATTATGTTGTTGCCCAAGTTTTAGGGCTGATCCGAAATAAATAGGTGAAAGAAATTGGACAATTCACGTTCAATGGCAGTTCGTTCCTAATTGGGGTGGTTGGTATGTTGGGTAGTTCTAGAGATCGGATTGCACTCAAAATTAACCAAATGACTCCTCCCACCATATTATGATGTTGCCCAAGTTTTGGGCTCAATCCGAAATCAATAGGTGTAAGAAATTGGACAATTCAAGTTCAAAGGCAGTTCGTTCCTAATTGGAGTGGTTGGGGTTTTGGGAAGTTCTAGAGATTGGATTTCACTCAAACTTAACCAAATGACTCCTCCCACCATATTATGATGTTGCCCAAGTTTTGGGCTCGATCCGAAATCAATAGGTGTAAGAAATTGGACAATTCAAGTTCAAAGGCAGCTCGTTCCTAATTAAAGTGGTTGGTGTATTCCATAGTTCTAAAGATCGGATTTCACTCAAAATTAACCGAATGACTCCTCCCACCATATTATGTGGTTGCCGAAGTTTTGGGCTCGATCTTTAATCAATAGGTGTAAGAAATTGGAAAATTCAAGTTCAAAGCCAGTTCGTTCCTAATTGGAGTGGATGGTGTTTTGGGTAGTTCTAGAGATCGGATTTCACTCAAACTTAACCAAATGACTCCTCCCACCATATTATGATGTTGCCCAAGTTTTGGGCTCGATCTGAAATCAATAGGTGTAACAAATTGGACAGTTTATGTTCAAAGGCAGTTCGTTCCTAATCGGAGTGGTTGGGATATTCAATAGTTCTAGAGATCGGATTTCACTCAAAACTAACCAAATGACTCCTCCCAGCATATTATGATGTTGCCCAAGTTTTGGGCTCGATCCGAAATCTATAGGTGTAAGAAATTGGACAATTTATGTTCAAAGGCAGTTCGTTCCTAATCGGAGTGGTTGGTGAATTCCATAGTTCTAGAGATCGAATTTCACTCAAAACTATCCAAATGACTCCTCCCAACATATTATGATGTTGCCCAAGTTTTGGGCTAGATCTGAAATCTATAGGTGTAAGAAATTGGATAATTCAGGTTCAAAGGCAGTTCGTTCCTAATTGGAGTGGTTGGTGTTTTGGGTAGTTCTAGAGATCGGATTTCACTCAAACTTAACCAAATGACTCCTCCCACCATATTATGATGTCGCCCAGGTTTTGGGCTCGATCCGACATCAATAGTCGTAAGAAATTGGACAATTTATGTTCAAAGGCAGTTCGTTCCTAATTGGAGTGGTTGGTGTTTTGGTTAGTTCTAGAAATTGGATTTCACTCAAACTTATCTAAATGACTCCTCCCACCATATTATGATGTTGCCCAAGTTTTGGGCTCGATCCGTAATCAATAGGTGTAAGAAATTCGACAATTTACGTTTTATGGCAGTTCATTCCAAATCGGAGTGGTTGGTGTATTCCATTGTTCTAGAGATCGGATTTCACTCAAAACTAACCAAATGACTCCTCCCACCATATTATGATGTTGCCCAAGTTTTGGGCTCGATCCGAAATCAATAGGTGTAAGAAATTCGACAATTTACGTATTATGGCAGTTCATTCCAAATCGGAGTGGTTGGTGTATTCCATTGTTCTAGAGATCGGATTTCACTCAAAACTAACCAAATGACTCCTCCCACCATATTATGATGTTGCCCAAGTTTTGGGCTCGATCCGAAATCAATAGGTGTAAGAAATGGGAGAATTCAAGTTCAAAGGCAGTGTGTTCCTAATTGGAGTGGTTGGTGTTTTGGGTAGTTCTAGAGATCGGATTTCACTCAAACTTAACCAAATGACTCCTCCCACCATATTATGATGTTGCCCAAGTTTTGGGCCTGATCCAAAACCAATAGGTGTAAGAAATTGGACAATTCAAGTTCAAGGGCAGTTCGTTCCCAATTGGAGTGGTTGGTGTTTTGGGTAGTTCTAGAGATCGGATTTCACTCAAAGTTAACAAAATGACTCCTCCCACCATATTACGATGTTGCCCAAGTTTTGGGCTCGATCCGAAATCAATAGGTATAAAAAATTGGACAATTTACGTTTTATGGAAGTTCATTCCTAATCGGAGTGGTTGGTGTATTCCATTGTTCTAGAGATCGGATTTCACTCAAAACTAACCAAATGACTCCTCCCACCAAATTATGATGTTGACCAAGTTTTGGGCTGGATCCGAAATCAATAGGTGTAAGAAATGGGACAATTCAAGTTCAAAGGCAGTGTGTTCCTAATTGGAGTGGTTGGTGTTTTGGGTAGTTCTAGGGATCGGATTTCACTCAAACTTAACCAAATGACTCCTCCCACCATAATACGATGTTGCCCAAGTATTGGGCTCGATCCGAAATCAATACGTGTAAGAAATTGGACAGTTTATGTTCAAAGGCAGTTCGTTCCTAATCGGAGTGGTTGGTGTATTCCATCGTTCTAGAGATCGGATTTCTCTCAAAACTAACCAATTGACTCCTCCCACCATATTATGATGTTGCCCAAGTTTTGGGCTCTATCCGAAATCAATAGGTGTAAGAAATTAGACAATTCAAATTCAAAGGCAGTTTGTTCCTAATTGGAGTGGTTGGTGTATTGGGTAGTTCTAGAGATCGGATTTCAGTCAAACTTAACCAAATGACTCCGCCCACCATATTATGTTGTTGCCCAAGTTTTGGGCTTGAAGGAAAACCAATAGGTGTAAGAAATTGGACAATTGGACAATTTACGTTTTATGACAGTTCATTCCTAATCGGAGTGGCTTGTGTATTCAATTGTTCTAGAGATCGGATTTCACTCAAAACTAACCAGGTGACTCCTCCTACCGTATTATGATGTTGCTCAAGTTTAGGGCCCGATCCGAAATCAATAGGTGGAAGACACTGGACAATTCAAGTTCAAAGGCAGTTCGTTCCTAATTGGAGTGGTTGGTGTTTTGGGTAGTTCTAGAGGTCGGATATCACTCAAACTTAACCAAATGACTCCTCCCACCATATTATGATGTAGCCCAAGTTTTGCGCTCGATCCGAAATAAATAGGGATAAGAAATTGGACAATTCAAGTTCAAAGGAAGTTCGTTCCTAATTGGAGTGGTTGGTGTTTTGGGTAGTTCTAGAGATCGGATTTCACTCACACTTAACCAAATGACTCCTCCCACCATATTATGATGTTGCCCAAGTTTTGGGCTCTATCCGAAATCAATACGTGTAATAAGTTGGACAATTCAAGTCGAAAGGCAGTTCGTTTGGGTAGTTCTAGAGATCGGATTTCACTCAAAATTAACGGAATGATTCCTCCCACCATATTATGATGTTGCCCAGGTTTTGGGCTCGATCCGAAATCAATAGGTGTAAGAAATTAGACAACTCAAGTTGAAAGGCAGTATGTTCCTAATTGGAGTGGTTGGTGTTTTGGGTAGTTCTAGAGATCGGATTTCACGCAAACTTCACCAAATGACTCCTCCCACCATATTATGATGTTGCCCAAGTTTTGGGCTCGATCTGAAATCAATAGGCGTAAGAAATTGGACAATTCAAGTTCAACAGCAGTTCGTTCCTAATTGGAGTGGTTGGTGTTTTGGGTAGTTCTAGAGGTTGGATTTCACTCAAACTTAACCAAATGACTCCTCCCACCATATTATGATGTTGCCCAAGTTTTGGGCCCGATCCGAAATCTATAGGTGTAAGAAATTGGACAATTCAAGTTCAAAGGCAATTCGTTCCTAATTGGGGTGGTTGGTGCTTTCGATAGTTCTAGAGATCGCATTTCACTCACACTTTACCAAATGACTCCTCCCACCATATCATGATGTTGCCCAAGTTTTGGGCTTGATGCAAAACCAATAGGTGTAAGAAATTGGACAATTCAAGTTCAAGGGCAGTTCATTCCCAATTGGAGTGGTTGGTGTTTTGGGTAGTTCTAGAGATCGGATTTCACTCAAACTTCACAAAATGACTCCTCCCACCAGATTACGATGTTGCCCAAGTTTTGGGCTCGATCCGAAATCAATAGGTGTAAGAAATTGAACAATTTATGTTTTATGGAAGTTCATTCCTAATCGGAGTGGTTGGTGTATTCCATTGTTCTAGAGATCGGATTTCACTCAAAACTAACCAGGTGACCCCTCCTACCGTATTATGATGTTGCCCAAGTTTTGGGGTTGTTCCGAAATCAATCGGTGTAAGAAATTGGACAATTTATGTTCAAAGGTAGTGGTTGGTGTTTTGGGTAGTTCTAGAGATCGGATTTCACTCAAACTTAACCAAATGACTACACCCACCATATTGTGATGTTGCCCCAGTTTTGGGCTCGATCCGAAATCAATAGGTGTAAGAAATTGGACAATTCAAGTTCAAAGACAGTTCGTTCCTAATTGGGGTAGTTGGTGTATTGGGTAGTTCTAGAGATCGGATTTCACTCAAACTTAACCAAATGACTCCTCCCACCATATTATGATGTTGCCCAAGTTTTGGGCTCGATCCGAAATCAATCGGTGTAAGAAATTGGACAATTCAAGTCGAAAGGCAGTTCGTTCCTAATTGCGGTGGTTATTGTATTGGGTGTTAGAAATTGGACAATTCAAGTTCAAAGGCAGTTCGTTCCTAATTGGAGTGGTTGGTGTTTTGGGTAGTTCAAGAGATTGGATTTCACTCAAACTTAAGCAAATGACTCCTCCCACCATATTATGATGTTGCCCCAGTTTTGGGCTTGATCCGAAATCAACAGGTGTAAGAAATTGGACAATTCAAGTTCAAAGGCAGTTCCTTCCTAGTTGGAGTGGTTGGTGTTTTGGGTAGTTCTAGAGATCGGATTTCACTCAAACTTAACCAAACGACTCCTCCCACCAAATTATGATGTTGCCCCAGTTTTGGGCTTGAGCCAAAATCAGTAGGTGTAAGAAATTGTTCAATTCAAGTTCAAGGGCAGTTCGTTCCTAATTGGAGTGGTTGGGGTTTTGGTTAGTTCTAGGGATCGAATTTCCCTCAAATTTAACCAAGTGACTCCTCCCACCATATTATGATGCCGCCCAAGTTTTGGGCTCGATCCGAAATCAATAGGAGTAAGAAATTGGACAATTCTGGTTCAAAGGCAGTTCGTTCCTAATTGGAGTGGTTGGTGTTTTGGGCAGTTTTAGAGATTGGATTTCACTCAAACTTAAGAAAATGACTCCTCCCACCATATTATGATGTTGCCCCAGTTTTGGGCTCGATCCGAAATCAATAGGTGTAAGAAATTGGACAAATTAAGTTCAAAGGAAGTTCGTACCTAATTGGAGTGGTTGGTGTTTTGGGTTGTTCTAGAAATCGGATTTCACTCAAGCTTAACCAAATGACCCCTCCCACCATATTATGATGTTGCCCAAGTTTTGGGCTCGATCCGAAATCAATATGTGTAAGAAATTGGACAATTTATGTTCAAAGGCAGTTCATTCCCAATCGGTGTGGCTGGTGTATTCCTTTGTTCTAGAGATCGGATTTCACTCAAAACTAACCAAATGACACCACCGACCATATTAAGATGTTGCCCAAGTTTTGGGCTCGATCCGACATCAATAGGTGTACGAAGTTGGAAAATTCAAGTTCAAAGGAAGTTCGTTCCAAATTGGAGTGGTTGGTGTTTTGGGTAGTCCTAGAGGTTGGATTTCACTCAAACTTAACCAAATCACTCCTCCAACCATATTATGATGTTGCCCAAGTTTTGGGCTCGATCCGAAATCAATAGGTGTAAGAAATTCGACAATTCAAGTTCAAAGGCAGTTCGTTCCCAATCGGTGTGGCTGGTGTATTCCTTTGTTCTAGAGATCGAATTTCACTCAAAACTAACCAAATGACTCCTCCCACCATATTGTGATGTTGCCCAAATTTTGGGCTCTATCCGAAATCAGTAGGTGTAAGAAATTGGACAATTCAAGTTCAAAGGCAGTTCGTTCCTAATTGGAGTGGTTAGTGTTTTGGCTAGTTTTAGAGATCGGATTTCACTCAAACTAAACCAAACGACTCCTCCCACCATATTATGTTGTTGCCGAAGTTTTGGGCTCGATCCGAAATCCATAGGTGTAAGAAATTGGACAATTTATGTTCAAAGGCAGTTCGTTCCCAGTCGGAGCGGTTGGTGTATTCCAAGTTTTGGACTCGATCCGAAATCAGTAGGTGTAAGAAATTGGACAATTCAAGTTCAAAGGCAGTTCGTTCCTAATTGGAGTGGTTGGTGTTTTGGATAGTTCTAGAGATCGGATTTCACTCAAACTTAACCAAATGACTCCTCCCAACATATTATGATGTTGCCCAAGTTTTGGGTTCGATCCGAAATCAATAAGTGTAACAAATTGGACAATTTATGTTCGTAGGCAGTGCGTTCCTAATCGGAGTGGTTGGGGTATTCCATAGTTCTAGAGATTGGATTTCACTCAAAACTAACCAAATGACTCCTCCCACCATATTATGATGTTGCCCAAGTTTTGGGCTCGATCCGAAATCAATAGGTGTAAGAAATTGGACAATTCAAGTTCAAAGACAGTTCGTTCCTAATTGGGGTAGTTGGTGTATTGGGTAGTTCTAGAGATCGGATTTCACTCAAACTTAACCAAATGACTCCTCCCACCATATTATGATGTTGCCCAAGTTTTGGGCTCGATCCGAAATCAATCGGTGTAAGAAATTGGACAATTCAAGTCGAAAGGCAGTTCGTTCCTAATTGCGGTGGTTATTGTATTGGGTAGTTCTAGAGATCGAATTTCACTCAAAATTAACGAAATGACTCCTCCCACCATATTATGATGTTGCCCAAGTTTTGGGCTCGATCCGAAATCAATAGGTGTAAGAAATTGGACAATTCAAGTCGAAAGGCAGTTCGTTCCTAATTGCGGTGGTTATTGTATTTGGGTAGTTCTAGAGATCGGATTTCACTCAGAACTAACCAAGTGACTCATCCCACCACATTATGATGTTGCCAAAGTTTTGGGCTCAATCCGAAATCAATAGGTGTAAGAAATTGGACAATTCAAGTTCACAGGCAGTTCATTCCCAATTGGAGTGGATGGTGTTTTGGGTAGTTCTAGAGATCGGACTTCACTCAAACTTAACCAAATGACTCCTCCCACAATATTATGATGTTGCCCAAGTTTTGGGCTCGATCCAAAATCAATAGGTGTAAGAAATTGGACAATTCAAGTTCAAAGACAGTTCGTTCCTAATTGGGGTGGTTGGTGTATTGGGTAGTTCTAGAGATCGGATTTCACTCAAACTTAACCAAATGACTCCTCCCACTATATTATGCTGTTGCCCAAGTTTTGGGCTCGATCCGAAATCAATAGGTGTAAGAAATTGGACAATTCAAGGTCAAAGGCAGTTCGTTCCTAATTGGAGTGGTTGGTGTTTTGGGTAGGTCTAAAGATCGGATTGCACTCAAACTTAACCAAATGACTACTCCCACCATATTATGATGTTGACCAAGTTTCGGGCCCGATTCGAAATCAATAGGTGTAGGAAATTGGACAATTCAAATTCGAAGGCAGTACGTTCCAAATTGGAGTGGTTGGAGTTTTGGGTAGTTCTAGAGATCGGATTTCTCTCAAACTTAACTAAATGACTCCTCCCACCATATTATGATGTTGCCCAAGTTTGGGGCTCGACCCGAAATCAATAGGTATAAGAAATTGGACAATTTGGGTTCAAAGGCAGTTCATTCCTAATCGGAGTGGTTGGTGTATTCCACAGTTCTAGAGATCGAATTTCACTCAAAACTAACCAAATGACTCCCCCCACCATATTATGATGTTGCCCAAGTTTTGGGCTCGAACCGAAATCGATAGGTGTCAGAAATCCGAAAATTAAAGTTCAATGGTAGTTCATTCCTAAATGGAGTGGTTGGTGTTTTGGGCAGTTCTAGAGATCGGATTTCACTCAAATAGGACAATTTATGTTCAAAGGCAGTTCCAGAGATCGGATTTCACTCAAACTTAACCAAACGACTCCTCCCACCATATTATGCTGTTGCCCAAGTTTTGGGCTCGATCCGGAATCAATAGGTGTAAGAAATGGGACAATTCAAGTTCAAAGGAAGTTCGTTCCTAATTGGGGTGGTTGGTGAATTGGGTAGTTCAAGAGATCGGATTTCACTCAAACTTAACCAAATGACTTCTCCCACCATATTATGATGTGGCCCAAGTTATGGGCTCGATCCGAAATCAATAGGTGTAAGAAATGGGACAATTCAAGTTCAAAGGCAGTTCGTTCCTAATTGGGGTGGTTGGTGTATTGGGTAGTTCAAGAGATCGGATTTCACTCAAAAGTAACCAGATGACTCCTCCCACCACATTATGACGTTGCCCAAGTTTTGGGCTCGATCCGAAATCAACAGGTATAAGAAATTGGACAATTCAAGTTCAAAGGCAGTTCGTTCCTAATTGGGGTGGTTGGTGTTTTGGGTAGTTCTAGAGATTGGATTTCACTCAAACTTAACCAAATGACTCCTCCCACCATATTATGATGTTGCCCAAGTTTTGGGCTAGTTCCGAAACCAATAGGTGTAAGAAATTGGACAATTCAAGTTCAAAGGCAGTTCGTTCCTAATTGGAGTGGTTGGTGTTTTGGGTAGTTCTAGAGATTGGTTTTCACTCAAACTTAACCAAACGACTCCTCCCACCATATTATGATGTTGCCCAGGTTTTGGGCTCGATCCGAAATCAATAGGTGTAAGAAATTGGACAATTGAAGTTCAAAGGCAGTTCGTTCCTAATTGGAGTTGTTGGTGTTTTGGGTAGTTCTAGAGATCGGATTTCACTCAAACTTAACCAAATGACACCTTCCACCATATTATGATGTTGGCCAAGTTTTGGGCTCGATCCAAAATCAATAGGTTTAAGAAATTGGACAATTTATGTTCAAAGGCAGTTCGTTCCTAATCGGAGTGGTTGGTGTATTCCACAGTTCTAGAGATCGGATTTCACTCCAACTTAACCAAATGACTCCTCCCACCATCTTATGATGTTGCCCAAGTTTTGGGCTCGATCCAAAATCAATAGGTTTAAGAAATTGGACAATTTATGTTCAAAGGCAGTTCGTTCCTAATCGGAGTGGTTGGTGTATTCCACAGTTCTAGAGATCGGATTTCACTCCAACTTAACCAAATGACTCCTCCCACCATATTATGATGTTGTCCAAGTTTTGGGCTCGTTCCGAAATCAATAGGTGTAAGAAATTGGACAATTCAAGTTCAAAGGCAGTTCGTTCCTAATAGGTGTGGTTGGTGTTTTTGGTAGTTGTAGTGATCGGATTTCACTCAAGCTTAACCCAATGACTCCTTCCACCATATTATGTTGTTGCCCAAGTTTGGGGCTCGATCCGAAATCGAAAGGTGTAAGAAATTGGACAATTCAAGTTCAAAGGCAGTTCGTTCCTAATTGGAGTGGTTGGTGTTTTGGGTAGTTCTAGAGATTGGATTTCACTCAAACTTTACCAAATGACTCCGCCCACCATATTATGATGTTGCCCAAGTTTTGGGCTTGATCCAAAATCAAGGGGTGTAAGAAATTGGACAATTTATGTTCAAAGGCAGTTCGTTCCTAATCGGAATGGTTGGTGTATTCCACAGTTCTTGAGATCGGATTTCACTCCAACTTAACCAAATGACTCCTCCCACCATATTATGATGTTGCCCAAGTTTTGGGCTCGTTCCGAAATCAATAGGTGTAAGAAATTGGACAATTCAAGTTCAAAGGCAATTCGTTCCTAATTGGGGTGGTTGGTGTATTGGGTAGTTCTAGAGATCGGATTTCACTCAAACTTAACCAAATGACACCTTCCACCATATTATGATGTTGCCCAAGTTTTGGGCTCGATCCAAAATCAATAGGTTTAAGAAATTAGACAATTTATGTTCAAAGGCAGTTCGTTCCTAATCGGAGTGGTTGGTGTATTCCACAGTTCTAGAGATCGGATTTCACTCCAACTTAACCAAATGACTCCTCCCACCATATTATGATGTTGCCTAAGTTTTGGGCTCGATCCAAAATCAATAGGATTAAGAAATTGGACAATTTATGTTCAAAGGCAGTTCGTTCCTAATCGGAGTGGTTGGTGTATTCCACAGTTCTAGAGATCGGATTTCAATCCAACTTAACCAAATGACTCCTCCCACCATATTATGATGTTGTCCAAGTTTTGGGCTCGTTCCGAAATCAATAGGTGTAAGAAATTGGACAATTCAAGTTCAAAGGCAGTTCGTTCCTAATAGGTGTGGTTGGTGTTTTTGGTAGTTGTAGTGATCGGATTTCACTCAAGCTTAACCCAATGACTCCTTCCACCATATTATGTTGTTGCCCAAGTTTGGGGCTCGATCCGAAATCAAACGGTGTAAGAAATTGGACAATTCAAGTTCAAAGGCAGTTCGTTCCTAATTGGAGTGGTTGGTGTTTTGGGTAGTTCTAGAGATTGGATTTCACTCAAACTTAACCAAATGACTCCTCCCACCATATTATGATGTTGCCCAAGTTTTGGGCTCGATCCGAAATCAATAGGTGTAAGAAATTGGACAATTCAAGTTCAAAGGCAGTTCGTTTCTAATTGTAGTGGTTTGTGTTTTGGGTAGTTGTAGAGATCGGATTTCACTCAAACTTAACCAAATGACTCCACCCACCTTATTATGGTGTTGCCCAAGTTTTGGGCTCGATCCGACACCAATACTTGAAAGAAATTGGACAATTCAAGTTCAAAAGCAGTCCGTTCCTAATTGAAGTGGTTGATGTTTTGGGTAGTTCTAGAGATCGGATTTCATTCAAACTTAACCAAATGACTCCTCCCACCATATTATGATGTTTCCCCAGTTTTGGGCTCGTTCCGAAATCAAAAGGTGTAAGAAATTGGACAATTCAAGTTCAAAGGAAGTTCGTTCCTAATAGGTGTGGTTGGTGTTTTTGGTAGTTGTAGTGATCGGATTTCACTCAAGCTTAACCCAATGACTCCTTCCACCATATTATGTTGTTGCCCAAGTTTAGGGCTCGATCCGAAATCAAAAGGTGTAAGAAATTGGACAATTCAAGTTCAAAGGCAGTTCGTTCCTAATTGGAGTGGTTGGTGTTTTGGGTAGTTCTAAAGATTGGATTTCACTCAAACTTAACCAAATGACTCCTCCCACCATATTATGATGTTGCCCAAGTTTTGGGCTCGATCCGAAATCAATAGGTGTAAGAAATTGGACAATTCAAGTTCAAAGGCAGTTCGTTCCTAATTGTAGTGGTTTGTGTTTTGGGTAGTTGTAGAGATCGGATTTCATTCAAACTTAACCAAATGACTCCACCCACCTTATTATGGTGTTGCCCAAGTTTTGGGCTCGATCCGACACCAATACTTGAAAGAAATTGGACAATTCAAGTTCAAAAGCAGTCCGTTCCTAATTGGAGTGGTTGGTGTTTTGGGTAGTTCTAGAGATCGGATTTCACTCCAACTTAACCAAATGACTCCTCCCACCATATTTTGATGTTGCCCAGGTTTTGGGCTCGATCCGAAACCAATAGGTGCATGAAATTGGACAATTCAAGTTCACAGGAAGTTCGTTCCTAATTGGAGTGGTTGGTGTTTTGGGTAGTTCCAGAGATCGGATTTCACTCAAACTTAACCAAGTGACTCCTCCCACCATATTTTGATGTTGCCCAAGTTTTGGGCTCGATCCGAAATTAATAGGTGTAAGAAATTGGACAATTCAAGTTCAAAGACAGTTCGTTCCTAATTGGGGTGGTTGGTGTATTGGGTAGTTCTAGAGATCGGATTTGACTCAAACTTAACCAAATGACTCATCCCACCGTAATATGATGTTTCCCAAGTTTTGGGCTCGATCCGAAATCAATAGGTGTAAGAAATTGGAGAATTCAAGTTTGAAGGCAGGTCGTAACTAATTGGAGGGGTTGGTGTTTTGGGTAGTTCTAGAGATTGGATTTCACTCAAACTTAACCAAATGACTCCTCCCACCATATTATGATGTTGCCCAAGTTTTGGGCCCGATCCGAAACCAATAGGTGTAAGAAATTGGACAATTCAAGTTCAAAGGCAGTTCATTCCTAATTGGAGTGGTTGGTGTTTTGGGTAGTTCTAGAGATCAGATTTCACTCAAAATTCACCAAATGACTCCTCCCACCAGATTACGTTGTTGCCCAAGTTTTGGGCTCGATCCGAAATCAATAGGTGTAATAAATTGGACAATTCAAGTTCAAAGGCAGTTCGTTCCTAATTGGGGTGGTTGGTGTATTGGGTAGTTCTAGAGATCGAATTTCACTCAAACTTATCGAAATGACACCTCCCAGCATATTATGTTGTTACCCAAGTTTTGGGCTCGATACGAAATCAATAGGTGTAAGAAATTGGACAAATCAATTTCGAAGGCAGTTCGTTCCTAATTGGAGGGGTTGGTGTTTTGGGTAGTTCTAGAGATCGAATTTCACTCACACTTATCGAAATGACACCTCCCACCATATTATGATATTGCCCAAGTTTTGGGCTCGATCCGAAATCAATCGGTTTAAGAAATTGGACAATTCAAGTTCAAAGGCAGTTCGCTCCTAATTGGGGTGGTTGGTGTATTGGGTGGTTCTAGAGATCGGATTTCACTCAAACTTAACCCAATGACTCCTCCCACCATATTATGATGTTGTCCAAGTTTTGGGCTCGTTCCGAAATCAATAGGTGTAAGAAGTTGGACAATTCAAGTTCAGAGGCAGTTCGTTCCTAATTGGAATGGTTGGTGTTTTTGGTAGTTCTAGAGATCGGATTTCACTCAAACTTAACCAAATGACTCCTCCCACCAGATTATGATGTTGCCCAAGTTTCGGGCTCGATCCGAAATCCATTGGTGTAAGAAATTGGACAATTTATTTTCGAAGGCAGTTCGTTCCTAATCAGTGTGGTTGGTGTATTCCGTAGTTCTAGAGATCGGATTTCACTCAAAACTAAGCAAATGACTCCTCCCACCGTATTATGATGTTATTCAAGTTTTTGGCTCGATCCGAAATCAATAGCTGTAAGAAATTGGACAATTCAAGTTCAAAGGCAGTTCGTTCCTAATTGGATTGGTTGGTGTTTTGGGTAGTTCTAGGGATCGGATTGCACTCAAACTTAACCAAATGACTCCTCCCACCATATTATGTTGTTGCCCAAGTTTTGGAATCGATCCGAAATCAATAGGTGTAAGAAATTGGACAATTCAAGTTCAAAGGCAGTTCGTTCCTACTTGGAGTGGTTAGTGTTTTGGGTAGTTCTAGAGATCGAATTTCACTCAAACGACTCCTCCCACCATGTTATGATATTGCCCAACTTTTGGGTTCGATCCGATATGAGTAGGTGTAAGAAATTTGACAATTCAAGCTCAAAGGCAGTTCGTTCCTAATTGGAGTTGTTGGTGTTTTTGGTAGTTCTAGGGATCGGATTTCACTCAAACTGAACGAAATGACTCCTCCCACGATATTATGATGTTGCCAAGTTTTGGGCTCGATCCGAAATCAATAGGTGTAAGAAATTGGCCGATTTATGTTCAAAGGCAGTTCGTTCCAAACCGGAGTGGTTGGTGTATTCTATAGTTCTAGAGATCGGATTTCACTCAAAACAAACCAAATGACTCCTCCCACCATATTACGACGTTGCCCATGTTTGGGCTCGATCCGAAATCAATAGATGTAAGAATTTCGACAAGTCAAGTCCAAAGGCAGTTCGTTCCTAATTGGAGTGGTTGGTGTTTTGGGTAGTTCTAGTGATCGGATTTCACTCCAACTTAACCAAATGACTCCTCCCACCATATTATGATGTTGCCCAAGTTTTGGGCTCGATCCGAAATCAATAGGTGTAAGAAATTGGACAATTCAAGTTCAAAGGCAATTCGTTCCTAATTGGAGTTGTTGGTGTTTTGGGTAGTTCTAGAGATCGGATTTCACTCAAACTGAACCAAATGACTCCTCCCACCACATTATGATGTTGCCCAAGTTTTGGGCTCGATCCGAAATCAATAGGTGTAAGAAATTGGACAATTCAAGTTCAAAGGCAGTTCGTTCCTAATCGGAGTGGTTGGTGTATTCCATAGTTCTAGAGATTGGATTTCACTCAACTAACCAAGTGACTCCTCCCACCATATTATGATGTTGCCCAAGTTTTGGGATCGATCCGAAATCAATAGGTGTAAGAAATTGGAATATTTATGATCAAAGGTAGTTCGTTCCTAATCAGAGTGGTTGGTGTATTCCATAGTTCTAGAGATCGGATTTCACTCAAAACTAACCAAATGACTCCTCCCACCATATTATGATGTTACCCAAGTTTTGGGCTTGATCCGAAATCAATAGGTGTAAGAAATCGAACAATTCAAGTTCGAAGGCAGTTCGTTCCTAATTGGAGTGGTTGGTGTTTTGGGTAGTTCTAGAGATCAGATTTCACTCAAACTTAACCAAATGACTCCTCCCACCGTATTATGATGTTGCCCAAGTTTTGGGCTTGATCCGAAATCAATAGGTGTAAGAAATTGGACAATTCAAGTTCAATGGCAGTTTGTTCCTAATTGGAGTGGCTGGTGTTTTGGGTAGTTCTAGAGATCGGATTTCAAACAAACTTAACCAAATGATTCCTCCCACCATATTACGATGTTGCCCAAGTTTTTTGCTCGATCCGAAATCAATAGGTGTAAAAAATTGGACAATTTATGTTCAATGGCAGTTCGTTCCTAATCGTAGTGGTTGGTGTATTCCATAGTTCTAGAGATCGGATTTCACTCAAAACTAACCAAATGACTCCTCACACCATATTATGATGTTGCCCAAGTTTTGGGCTCAATCCGAAATCAATAGGTGTAAGAAATTGGACAATTTATGTTCGAAGGCAGTTCATTCCTAATCGGTGTGGTTGGTGTATTCCATAGTTCTAGAGATCGGATTTCACTCAAAACTAACCAAATGACTCCTCCCACCATTTTATGATGTTGCCCAAGTTTTGGGCTCGATCCGAAATCAATAGGTGTAAGAAATTGGACAATTCAAGTTCAAAGGCAATTCGTTCCTAATTGAAGCGGTTGGTGTTTTGGGTAGTTCTAGAGAACGGATTTCACTCAAACTTAACCAAATGACCCCACCCACCATATTAAGATGTTCCCCAAGTTTTGGGCTCGATCCGAAATCAATAGGTATAAGAAATTGGACAATTCAAGTTTAATGGCAGTTCGTTCGTAATTGGAGTGGTTGGTGTTTTGGGTAGTTCTAAAGATCGGATTTCAATCAAACTGAACCAAATGACTCCTCCCACCATATTATGATGTTGCCCAAGTTTTGGGCTCGATCCGAAATCAATAGGAGCAAGAAATTGGACAATTCAAGTTCAAAGGTAGTTCGTTCCTAATCGGAGTGGTTGGTGTATTCCATAGTTCTAGAGATCGGATTTCACTCAAAACAAACCAAATGACTCCTCCCACCATATTATGATGTTGCCCAAGTTTTGGGCTCGATCCGAAATCAATAGGTGTAAGAAATTTGACAATTCAAGTTCAAAGGCAGTTCGTTCCTAATTGGAGTGGTTGGTGTTTTAGGTAGTTCTAGAGATCGGATTTCACTCAAACATAACCAAATGACTACTCCCAACATATTATGATGTTGCCCAAGTTTTGGGCTCGATCCGAAATCCATAGGTGTAAGAAATTGGACAACTCAACTTCAAAGGCAGTTCGTTCCTATTTGGAGTTGTTGGAGTTTTGGGTAGTTCTAAAGATCGGATTTCACTCAAACTTATCCAAATGACTCCTCCCACCATATTATGATGTTGCCCTAGTTTTGGGCTCGATCCGAAATCAATAGGTGTAAGAAATTGGACAATTTATGTTCAAAGGCAGTCCGTTCCTAATCGGGGTGGTTGGTGTATTCCATAGTGTAAGAGATCGGATTTCACTCAAAACTAACCAAATGACTCCTCCCACCCTATTATGGTGTTGCCCAATTTTGGGGCTCGATCTGCAATCAATAGGTGTAAGAAATTGGACAATTCAAGTTCAAAAGCAGTTCGTTCCGAATTGGAGTGGTTGGTGTTTTGGGTAGTTCTAGAGATCGTATTTCACTCAAACTTAACCAAATGACCCCACCCACCATATTAAGATGTTCCCCAAGTTTTGGGCTCGATCCGAAATCAATAGGTATAAGAAATTGGACAATTCAAGTTTAAAGGCAGTTCGTTCGTAATTGGAGTGGTTGGTGTTTTGGGTAGTTCTATAGATCGGATTTCAATAAAACTGAACCAAATGACTCCTCCCACCATATGATGATGTGGCCCAAGTTTTGGGCTTAATCCGAAATCAATAGGTGTAAGAAATTGGACAATTCAAGTTCAAAGGCAGTTCGTTCCTAATTGGAGTGGTTGGTGTTTTGGGTAGTTCTAGAGATCGGATGTCACTCAAACATAACCAAATGACTCCACCCAACATATTAAGATGTTGCCCAAGTTTTGTGCTCGATCCGAAATCAATAGGTGTAAGAAATTGGACTATTTATGTTCAAAGGCAGTTCGTTCCTAATCGGAGTGGTTGGTGTATTCCATAGTTGTAGAGATCGGATTTCACTCAAAACTAACCAAATGACTCCTCCCACCATATTATGATGTTGCCCAAGTTTTGGGCTCGATCCGAAATCAATAGGAGGAAGAAATTGGACCATTCAAGTTCAAAGGCAGTTCGTTCCTAGTTGGAGTGGTTGGTGTTTTGGGTAGTTCTATAGATCGGATTTCACTCAAACTTAACCAAATGACTCCTCCCACCATAGTATGATGTTGCCCAAGTTTTGGGCTCGATCCGAAATCAATAGGAGGAAGAAATTGGACCATTCAAGTTCAAAGGAAGTTCGTTCCTAATTGGGGTGGTTAGTGTATTGGGTAGTTCTAGAGATTGGATTTCACTCAAACTTAACCAAATGACTCCTCCCACCATATGATGATGTTGCCCGAGTTTTGGCCTCGATCCAAAATGAATAGGTGTAAGAAATTGGACAATTCAAGTTGGAAGGCAGTTTGTTCCTAATTGGAGTGGTTGGTGTTTAGGGTAGTTCTAGAGATCGGATTTCACTCAAACTTAACCAAATGACTCCTCCCACCGTATTACGATGTTGCCCAAGTTTTGGGCTCGATCCGAAATCAATTGGTGTAAGAAATTGGACAATTTATGTTCAATGGCAGTTCGTTCCTAATTGGAGTGGTTGGTGTTTTGGGCAGTTCTAGAGATCGGATTTCACTCAAACTTAAGCAAAAGACTCCTCCCACCATATTATGATGTTGCCCAAGTTTTGGGCTCGATCCGAAATCATTAGGTGTAAGAAATTTGACAACTCAAGTTCAAAGGCAGTTCGTTCCTAATTGGAGTGGTTGGTGTTTTGGGCAGTTCTAGAGATCGGATTTCACTCAAACTTAAGCAAATGACTCCTCCCACCATCTTATGATGGTCCCCAAGTTTTGGGCTTGATCAGAAATCAATAGGTCCAAGAAATCGGACAATTCAAGTTCGAAGGCAGTTCGTTCCTAATTGGAGTGGTTGGTGTTTTGGGTAGTTCTAAAGATCGGATTTCACTCAAACTTAACCAAATGACTCCTCCCACCATATTATGATGTTGCCCAAGTTTTGGGCTCGATCCGAAATCAATAGTTGTAAGAAATTGGACAATTTATGTTCAAAGGCAGTTTGTTCCTAATCGGAGTGGTTGGTGTATTCCGTAGTGTAAGAGATCGGATTTCACATAAAACTAACCAAATGACTCCTCCCACCATATTATGGTGTTGCCCAAGTTTTGGGCTCGATCTGAAATCAATAGTTGTAAGAAATTGGACAATTCAAGTTCAAAGGCAGTTCGTTCCTAATTGGAGTGGTTGGTGTTTTGGGTAGTTCTAGAGATCGGATTGCACTCAAACTTAACGAAATGACTCCTCCCACCATATTATGATGTTGCCCAAGTTTTGGGCTCGATCCGAAATCAATAGGTGTAAGAAATTGGACAATTCAAGTTCAAAGGCAGTTCGTTCCTAATTGGAGTGGTTGGTGTTTAGGGTAGTTCTAGAGGTCGGATTTCACTCAAAATTATCCAAATGACTCCTCCCACCATATTATGTTGTTGCCCAAGTTTTGAGCTCGATCCGAAATCAATAGGTGTAAGAAATTGGACAATTTATTTTCAAAGGCAGTTCGTTCCTATTAGGAGTGGTTGGTGTATTCCGTAGTTCAACAGATCAGATTTCACTCAAAACAAACCAAATGACTCCGCCCACCATGTTATGATGTTGCCCAAGTTTTGGGCTCGATCCGAAATCAGTAGGTGTAAGAAAATGGACAATTCAAGTTCGAAGGCAGTTCGTTCCTAATTGGAGTGGTTGGTGTTTTGGATAGTTCTAGACATCGGATTTCACTCAAACTTAACCAAATGACTCCTCCCACCATATTATGTTGTTGCCCAAGTTTTGGGCTCGATCCGAAATCCATAGGTGTAAGAAATTGGACAATTTATTTTCAAAGGCAGTTCGTGCCTAATAGGAGTGGTTGGTGTATTCCATAGTTCAAAAGATCGGATTTCACTCAAAACTAACCAAATGGCTACTCCCACCATATTATGGTGTTGCCCAAGGTTTGGGCTCGATCCGAAATCATTAGGTGTAAGAAATTGGACAATTCAAGTTCAAAGGCAGTTCGTTCCTAATTGGAGTGGTTGGTGTTTTGGGTAGTTCTAGTGATCGGATTTCACTCCAACTTAACCAAATGACTCCTCCCACCGTATTATGATGTTGCCAAAGTTTTGTGCTTGATCCAAAAACAGTAGGTGTTAGAAATTGGACAATTCAAGTTCAAAGGCAGTTCGTTCCAAATTGGAGTGGTCGGTGTTTTCGGTAGTTCTAGAGATCGGATTTTACTCAAAACTTAACCAAATGACTCCTCCCACCATATTATGATGTTGCCCAAGTTTTGGGCTCGATTCGAAATCAATAGGTGTAAGAAATTGGACAATTCCAGTTCAAATGCAGTTCCTTCCTAATTGGAGTGGTTGGGGTTTTCGGCAGTTCTAGAGATCGAATTTCACTCAAAACATACCAAATGACTCCTCCCACCATATTATGATGTTGCCCAAGTTTTGGGCCCGATTCGAAATCAATAGGTGTAAGAAATTGTACAATTCAAGTTCAAAGGCAGTTCGTTCCTAATTGGAGCGGTTGGTGTTTTGGGTAGTTCTAGAGATCGGGTTTCACTCAAACTTAACGAAGTGACCCCTCCCACCATATTATGATGTTCCCCAAGTTTTGGGCTCGATCCGAAATTAATAGGTATAAGAAATTGGACAATTCATGTTTAAAGGCAGTTCGTTCCTAATTGGAGTGGTTGGTGTTTTGGGTAGTTCTAGAGATCGGATTTCACTCACACTTTACCAAATGACTCCTCCCACCGTATTATGATGTTGCCCAAGTTTTGGGCTCGATCTGAGATCAATAGGTGTAAGAAATTGGACAATTCAAGTTCAAAGGCAGTTCGTTCCTAATTGGAGTGGTTGGTGTTTTGGGTAGTTCTAGAGATCGGATTTCACTCAAACACAACCAAATGACTCCTCCCACCATCTTGTGATGGTCCCCAAGTTTTGGGCTTGATCAGAAATCAATAGGTGCAAGAAATCGGACAATTCAAGTTCGAAGGCAGTTCGTTCCTAATTGGAGTGGTTGGTGTTTTGGGTAGTTCTAGAGATCGGATTTCACTCAAACTTAACCAAATGACTCCTCCCACCGTATTATGATGTTGCCCAAGTTTTGGGCTCGATCTGAAATCAATAGGTGTAAGAAATTGGACAATTTATGTTCAATGACAGTTCGTTCCTAATCGGAGTGGTTGGTGTATTCCATAGTTCTAGAGATCGGATTTCACTCAAAACTAACCAAATGACACCTCCCAACATATTATGATGTTGCCCAAGTTTTGGGCTCGATCCGAAATCAATAGGTGTAAGAAATTGGACAATTCAAGTTCAAAGGCAGTTCGTTCCTAATTGGAGTTGTTGGAGTTTTGGGTAGTTCTAAAGATCGGATTTCACTCAAACTTAACCAAATGACTCCTCCCACCATATTATGATGTTGCCCAAGTTTTGGGCTCGATCCGAAATCAATTGGTGTAAGAAATTGGACAATTTATGTTCAAAGGCAGTTTGTTCCTAATCGGAGTGGTTGGTGTATTCCGTAGTGTAAGAGATCGGATTTCACATAAAACTAACCAAATGACTCCTCCCACCATATTATGGTGTTGCCCAAGTTTTGGGCTCGATCTGAAATCAATAGTTGTAAGAAATTGGACAATTCAAGTTCAAAGGCAGTTCGTTCCTAATTGGAGTGGTTGGTGTTTTGGGTAGTTCTAGGGATCGGATTTTACTCAAACTTAACCAAATGACTCCTCCCACTATATTATGATGTTGCCCAAGTTTTGGGCTCGATCCGAAATCAATAGGTGTAAGAAATTGGACAATTCAAGTTCAAAGGCAGTTCGTTCCTAATTGGAGTGGTTGGTGTTTAGGGTAGTTCTAGAGGTCGGATTTCACTCAAAATTATCCAAATGACTCCTCCCACCATATTATGTTGTTGCCCAAGTTTTGAGCTCGATCCGAAATCAATAGGTGTAAGAAAATGGACAATTTATGTTCAAAAGCAGTTCGTTCCTAATAGGAGTGGTTGGTGTATTCCATTGTTCAAGAGATCGGATTTCACTAAAAACTAACCAAATGTCTCCTCCCACCATATTATGTTGTTTCCCAAGTTTTGGCCTCGATCCGAAATCAATGGGTGTAAGAAATTGGACAATTCAAGTTCGAAGGCAGTTCGTTCCTAATTGGAGTGGTTGGTGTTTAGGGTAGTTCTAGAGGTCGGATTTCACTCAAAATTAACCAAATGACTCCTCGAACCATATTATGTTGTTGCCCATGTTTTGAGCTCGATCCGAAATCAATAGGTGTAAGAAATTGGACAATTTATTTTCAAAGGCAGTTCGTTCCTATTAGGAGTGGTTGGTGTATTCCGTAGTTCAACAGATCGGATTTCAATCAAAACAAACCAAATGACTCCGCCCACCATGTTATGATGTTGCCCAAGTTTTGGGCTCGATCCGAAATCAGTAGGTGTAAGAAATTGGACAATTCAAGTTCGAAAGCAGTTCGTTCCTAATTGGAGTGGTTGGTGTTTTGGAAAGTTCTAGACATCGGATTTCACTCAAACTTAACCAAATGACTCCTCCCACCATATTATGTTGTTGCCCAAGTTTTGGGCTCGATCCGAAATCAATAGGTGTAAGAAATTGGACAATTCAAGTTCAACGGCAGTTCGTTCCTAATTGGAGTGGTTGGTGTTTTGGGTAGTTCTAGGGATCGGATTTTACTCAAACTTAACCGAATGACTCCCCCCACCATATTATGATGTTGCCCAAGTTTTGGGCTCGATCCGAAATCAATAGGTGTAAGAAATTGGACAATTCAAGTTCAAAGGCAGCTCGTTCCTAATTGGAGTGGTTGGTGTTTAGGGTAGTTCTAGAGGTCGGATTTCACTCAAAATTAACCAAATGACGCCTCCCACCATATTATGTTGTTGCCCAAGTTTTGAGCTCGATCCGAAATCAATAGGTGTAAGAAATTGGACAATTTATGTTCAAACGCAGTTCGTTCCTAATTGGAGTGGTTGGTGTATTCCATTGTTCAAGAGATCGGATTTCACTAAAAACTAACCAAATGTCTCCTCCCACCATATTATGATGTTTCCCAAGTTTTGGCCTCGATCCGAAATCAATAGGTGTAAGAAATTGGACAATTCAAGTTCGAAGGCAGTTCGTTCCTAATTGGAGTGGTTGGTGTTTAGGGTAGTTCTAGAGATCGGATTTCACTCAAAATTAACCAAATGACTCCTCCCACCATATTATGTTGTTGCCCATGTTTTGGGCTCGATCCGAAATCCATAGGTGTAAGAAATTGGGAAATTTATTTTCAAAGGCAGTTCGTTTCTAATAGGACTGGTTGGTGTATTCCATAGTTCAAGAGTTCGAATTTCACTCAAAACTAACCAAATGACTACTCCCACCATATTATGATGTTGTCCAAGTTTTGGGCTTGATCCGAAATCATTAGCTGTAAGAAATTGGACAACTCAAGTTCAAAGGCAGTTCGTTCCTAACTGGAGTGGTTGGTGTTTTGGGTAGTTCTATAGATCGGATTTCACTCAAACTTAACCAAATGACTCCTCCCACCATATTACGTTGTTGTCCAAGTTTTGGGCTCGATACGAAATCAATTGGTGTAAGAAATAGGACAATTTATGTTCAGTGGCAGTTCGTTCCTAATTGGAGTGGTTGGTGTTTTGGGTAGTTCTAGAGATCGGATTTCACTCAAACTTAACGAAATGACTCCTCCCACCATATTATGATGTTGCCCAAGTTTTGGGCTCGATCCGAAATCAATAGGTGTAAGAAATTGGACAATTTATGTTCAACGGCAGGTCGTTCCGAATCGGAGTGGTTGGTGTATTCCATAGTTCTAGAGATCGGATTTCACTCAAAACTAACGAAATGACTCCTCCCACCATATTATGATGTTGCCCAAGTTTTGGGATCGATCCGAAATCAATAGGAGTAAGAAATTGGACAATTCAAGTTCAAAGGTAGTTCGTTCCTAATTGGAGTGGTTGGTGTTTTGGGTTGTCCTAGAGATCGGATTTCACTCAAACTTAACCAAATGACTCCTCCCACCATATTATGATGTTGCCCAAGTTTTGGGCTCGATCCGAAATTAATAGTTGTAAGAAATTGGACAATTCAAGTTCAAAGGCAGTTCGTTCCTAATTGGAGTGGTTGGTGTTTTGGGTAGTTCTACAGATCGGATTTCACTCAAACTTAACCAAATGACTCCTCCCACAATATTACGATGTTGCCCAAGTTTTGGGCTCGATCCGAAATCAATTGGTGTAAGAAATTGGACAATTTATGTTCAATGGCAGTTCGTTCCTAATCGGAGTGGTTGGGGTATTCCATAGTTCTAGAGATCGGATTTCACACAAAACTAACCAAATGACTCCTCCCACCATATTATGATGGTGCCCAAGTTTTGGGCTAGATTCGAAATCATTAGGTGTATGAAATTGGACAATTCAAGTTCAAAGGCAGTTCGTTCCAAATTGGAGTGGTTGGTGTTTTGGGTAGTTCTAAAGATCAGATTTCACTCAAACTTAACCAAATGACTCCTCCCACCATATTATGGTGTTGCCCAAGTTTTGGGCTCGATCCGAAATCAATAGGTGTAAGAAATTGGACAATTCAAGTTCAAAGGCAGTTCGTTCCTAATTGGAGTGGTTGGTGTTTTGGGTTGTTCTAGAGATCGAATTTCACACAAACTTCACCAAATGACTCCTCCCACCATATTATGATGTTGCCCAAGTTTTGGGCTCGATCCGAAATCAATAGGTGTAAGAAATTGGACAATTTATGTTCAATGGCAGTTCGTTCCTAATCGGAGTTGTTGGTGTATTCCATAGTTCTAGAGATCGGATTTCACTCAAAACTAACCAAATGACTCCTCCCACCATGTGATGATGTTGCCCAAGTTTTGGGCTCGATCCGAAATCATTAGGTTTAAGAAATTGGACAATTCAAGTTCAAAGGGAGTTCGTTCCTAATTGGAGTGGTTGGTGTTTTGGGTTGTTCTAGAGATCGGATTTCACACAAACTTAACCAAATGACTCCTCCCACCATATTATGACGTTTCCCAAGTTTTGGGCTCGATCCGAAATCAATAGGTGTAGAAAATTGGACAATTCAAGTTCATAGGCATTTCGTTCCTAATTGTAGTGGTTGGTGTTTTGGGTTGTTCTAGAGATCGGATTTCACACAAACTTAACCAAATGACTCCTCCCACCATATTAAGACGTTTCCCAAGTTTTGGGCTCGATCCGAAATGAATAGGTGTAAGAAATTGGACAATTTATGTTCAATGGCAGTTCGTTCCTAATCGGAGTTGTTGGTGTATTCCATAGTTCTAGAGATCGGATTTCACTCAAAACTAACCAAATGACTCCTCCCACCATGTGATGATGTTGCCCAAGTTTTGGGCTCGATCCGAAATCATTAGGTGTAAGAAATTGGACAATTCAAGTTCAAAGGAAGTTCGTTCCTAATTGGAGTGGTTGGTGTATTCCATAGTTCTAGTGGTCGGATTTCACTCAAACTTAACCAAATGACTCCTCCCACCATATTATGATGTTGCCCAAGTTTGGGCTCGATCCGAAATCAATAGGTGTAGGAAATTGGACAATTCAAGTTCAAAGGCAGTTCGTTCCTAATTGTAGTGGTTGGTGTTTTGGGTTGTTCTAGAGATCGGATTTCACACAAACTTAACCAAATGACTCCTCCCACCATATTATGACGTTTCCCAAGTTTTGGGCTCGATCCGAAATGAATAGGTGTAAGAAATTGGACAATTTATGTTCAAAGGAAGTTCGTTCCTAATCGGAGTGGTTGGTGTATTCCATAGTTCTAGAGATGGGATTTCTCTCTAAACTAACCAAATGACTCCTCCCACCATATTATGATGTTGGCCAAGTTTTGGGGTCGATCCGAAATCAATAGGTGTAAAAAATTGGACAATTTATGTTCAATGGCAATTCATTCCTAATCGGAGTGGTTGGTGTATTCCATAGTGTAAGAGATCGGATTTCACTCAAAACTATCCAAATGACTCCTCCCACCATATTATGATGTTGCCCAAGTTTTGGGCTCGATCCGAAATCAATAGGTGTAAGAAATTGGACAATTCGAGTTCAAAGGCAGTTCGTTCCTAATTGGAGTGGTTGGTGTTTTGGGTAGCTCTAGAGATCGGAGTTCTCTCAAACTTAACCAAATGACTCCTCCTACCATGTTATGATGTTGCCCAAGTTTTGGGCTCGATCCGAAATCAATAGGTGTAAGAAATTGGGCAATTCAAGTTCAAAGGCTGTTCGTTCCTAATTGGAATGGTTGGTGTTTTGGGTAGTTCAAGACATCGGGTTTCACTCAAACTTACCCAAACGACTCCTCCCACCATATTATGATGTTGCCCAAGTTTTCGGCTCGATCCGAAATCAATTGGTGTAAGAAATTGGACAATTCAAGTTCAAAGGCAGTTCGTTCCTAATTGGAATGGTTGGTGTTTTGGGTAGTTCTAAAGATCGGATTTCACCCAAACTTAACCAAATGACTCCTCCCACCATATTATGATGTTGCCGAAGTTTTGGGCTCAATCCGAAATCAATAGGCGTAAGAAATTGGACAATTCAAGTTCAAAGGCAGTTCATTCCTAATTGGAGTGGTTGCTGTTTTGGGTAGCTCTAGAGATCGGATTTCTCTCATACTTAACCAAATGACTCCTCCTACCATATTATGATGTTGCCCAAGTTTTGGGCTCGATCCGAAATCAATAGGTGTAAGAAATTCGATAATTCAAGTTCAAAGGCAGTTCATTCCTAATTGGAGTTGTTGGTGTTTTGGGTAGCTCTAGAGATCGGATTTCTCTCATACTTAACCAAATGACTCCTCCTTCCATATTATGATGTTGCCCAAGTTTTTGGCTCGATCCGAAATGAAAAAGTGTAAGAAATTGGACAATTCAAGATCAAAGGCAGTTCGTTCCTAATTGGAATGGTTGGTGTTTTGGGTAGTTCTACAGATCGGATTTCACTCAAACTTAACCAAATGACTCCTCCCACCGTATTATGATGTTTCCCAAGTTTTGGGCTCGATCCGAAATCAATAGGTGTAAGAAATTAGACAATTCAAGTTCAAAGGCAGTTCATTCCTAATAGGAGTGGTTGGTGTATTCCATAGTTCAAGAGATCGGATTTCACTCAAAACTAACCAAATGACTACTTGTTAAGCTCATAATTTCATAAATATACATGCCCTATTTACTTACTTCTTTTGATTAGTTTCCTAGATTTCTATGTTATTTGCCTCTCTTTTTGTGTTTTGTAGGCCAAAAGTGCAAGAGAGCATAATTCATGCAATTCAAGCATGTTAAGGTCTAATTTGGATGAATCGATGAAGAGCTTAAAGACAAACTCATTTTGGCTACAGCCCCCTGCCAGTCCAGTTTCGTAGGTAATATGGCAAGCTTTGTTTCAGCAATCTACATAGCTCGGATGAGGCAACATTCTTCATGAACGTTGTTCCAATGGGTGTATACTATAACATATCCAAAATGCAGCCCCATTGGATAAATATGGAGTCTGTTATCTAGCAAACACAGAACTATGCTCAGGATGGATTTTGTCAGCGAGCAAAAACGAGTTAGCAATTTGTTTTGGCCTTAACTTCTTCATCCGAGCTTGGATTGGGCCAATACTTATGTGGTTGGATCAGACACATTCTGAAATTCAATTTGGAGTGCTTAAAGTCATCATTTGCTTAAGAGAAGCCTAATTTGTAAGCCCTTGAAGTTGCTGGTCATGCTGACCTCAGGATGAGCTATTGTTTCTGGTTGGAAGCTTGGTCATGGTGACATGAAGATGAGCTAGGGCTGCTGGTGGGATTTATTGGTGAAGTGCAGCAACCAATTCTGATTTTCTAATACAAGTGCATCAACCAATTCAAATTTTCTAATACAAGTGCATTAACCAATTCAAGATTTTATAATACAAGTGTTGTATGCATTAGCCATATTGAATTCAGATTTTCACTTCCCCTAGGCCTATAAATAGGGATGTTCTCTAAGCTTGTAAACACACCCCAAGGGGGGGAGCTCTCAAACACTTCTCTAGAGCTCCCTTCCCTTCTCTCCCTCAAATTCTCTTAATTTTGCTTTCTAGTTCTCAATTCTAGCTTTCCTTTTGCTTCTTAGTTGTAGTTTATTTTTCTTTGTAATGTAAATTCTTTTCTTAAGTTTTCAAGTTGAATTAGTTTCCAAGTTTCAATTATGGTTTTTGTTCTTATTCATTATGCTTATAAGTTAATATGCTAGTTTGAATGATTGATCACCATTTAGGCTTGCATGTTAGCTATCTTGGTTTGAATTAAGAGTATACACCATGCTTTAATTCGAATTGAACTATGAATAGGAAGAGTATGTATGGACATTCGACAACAGGGATTAGATACATGCTTGGTTGTTTAAATTGTTCTTCTATGCTTAATGGGTTCCTAATGCTTAATTTTAGGTTAGACAACAAATGATCAAATTAGGGAATTAGGAACACAAGGTTATGACCAAACACCATGGCTTAATCATACTTTAGCTAGAATCAATCCGTTAATCTAATTGAACTTGGGAACTTATTTGCTTGAGTTATTTCTTCCTTGTTTTATTTATTTCCTTTCTTTTCCATTTCTGTTTTGTGTAGGGAAAATGAATTGGATCATTCAATCACCAATCCCTGTGGAATCGACCTCGCACTTACATACGCGAGTATCACAAGTTGAGGATGCAACTGAATCCATTTTGGTGCAGCTGTATCTACACAACACTACTCCCACCATATTATGATGTTGCCCAAGTTTTGGGCTCGATCCGAAATCAATAGGTGTAAGAAATTGGACAATTCAAGTTCAAAGGCAGTTCGTTCCTAATTGGAGTGGTTGGTGTTTTGGGTAGTTCTAGAGATCGGATTTCACTCAAACATAACCGAATGACTCCTCCCACCACCTTATGATGCTCCCCAATTTTTGGGCGTGATCAGAAATCAATAGGTGTAAGAAATCGGACAATTCAAGTTCAAAGGTAGTTCGTTCCTAAGTGGAGTGGTTGGTGTTTTGAGTAGTTTTAGAGATCGGATTTCACTCAAAATTAACAAAATGACTCCTCCAACCACATTATGATGTTGCCCAAGTTTTGGGCTCGATTCGAAATAGATAGGTGTAAGAAATTGGACAATTTATGTTCAAATGCAGTTCGTTCCCAATCGGTGTGGTTGATGTATTCCTTTGTTCTAGAGATCGGTTTTCACTCAAAACTAACCAAATGTCTCCTCCCACCATGTTGTGATATTGCCAGAGTTTTGGGCTCGATCCGAAATCAATAGGTGTAAGAAATTGGACAATTCAAGTTCAAAGGCAGTTCGTTCCAAATTGGAGTGGTTCGTGTTTTGGGTAGTTCTAGAAATTGGATTTCACTCAAACTTAACCAAATGACTCCTCCCACCATATTATGATGTTGCCCAAGTTTTGGGCTCGATCCGAAATTAATAGGTGTAAAAAATTTGACAATTCAAGTTCAAAGGCAGTTCGTTCCTAATTGAAGTGGTTGGTGTATTTCCTAGTTCTAGAGATCGGATTTCACTCAAAATTAACCGAATGACTCCTCCCACCATATTATGTTGTTGCCCAAGTTATGGGGTTGATCCGAAATCAATAGGTGAAAGAAATTGCACAATTCGAGTTCAATGGCAGTTCGTTCCTAATTGGGATGGTTGGTGTATTGGGTAGTTCTAGAGATTGGATTGCACTCAAAATTAACCAAATGACTCCTCCCACCAGATTATGGTGTTGCCCAAGTTTTGGGCTCGATCCGAAATCAATAGGTGTAAGAAATTGGACAATTCAAGTTCAAAGCCGGTTCGTTTCTAATTGATGTGGTTGGTGTATTTCCATGGTTCTAGAGATCGGATTTCACTCAAAATTAACCAAACGAATCCTCCCACCATATTATGATGTTGCCCAAGTTTTGGGGCTGATTCGAAATCAATAGGTGTAAGAAATTGGATAATTCAAGTTCAATGGCAGTTCGTTCCGAATTGGAGTGGTTGGTGTTTTGGGTAGTTCTAGAGATTGGATTTCACTAAGACTTAACCAAATGACTCTTCCCACCGTATTATGTTGTTGCCCAAGTTTTGGGCTCGATCCGAAATCAATAGGTGTAAGAAATTGGACAATTCAAGTTCAAAGGCAGTTCGTTTCTAATTGATGTGGTTGGTGTATTCCATAGTTCTAGAGATCGGATTTCACTCAAAATTAACCAAACGAATCCTCCCACCATATTATGATGTTGCCCAAGTTTTGGGGTTGATCCGGAATCAATAGGTGTAAGAAATTGGACAATTCAAGTTCAATGGCAGTTCGTTCCGAAATGGAGTGGTTGGTGTTTTGGGTAGTTCTAGAGATCGGATTTCACTCAAGCTTAACCAAATGACTCCTCCCACCATATTATGATGTTGCCCATGTTTTGGGCTCGATCCGAAATCAATAGGTGTAAGAAATTGGACAATTCAGGTTCAAAGCCAGTTCATTCCTAATTGGAGTGGTTGGTGTTTTGGGTATTTCTAGAGATTGGATTTCACTCAAACTTAAGCAAATGACGCCTCCCACCATATTATGATGTTGCCCCAATTTTGGGCTCGATCCGAAATCAATAGGTGTAAGAAATTGGACAATTCAAGTTCAAAGGCAGTTCTTTCCTAATTGGAGTGGTTGGTGTTTTGGGTAGTTCTTGAGATCGAATTTAATTCAAACTTAACCAAATGACTCCTCCCACCATGTTATGATGTTGCCCAGGTTTTGGGCTCGATCTGAAATCAATAGATGTAAGAAATTGGACAATTTATGTTCAAAGGCTGTTCGTTCCTAATCGGAGTGGTTGGTGTATTACATAGTTCTAGAGATCGGATTTCTCTGAAAACTAACCAAACGAGTCCTCCCACCATATTATGATGTTGCCCAAGTTTTGGGCTCGATTCGAAATCAATAGGTGTAAGAAATTGGATAATTCAAGTTCAAAGGCAGTTCGTTCCTAATTGGAGTGGTTGGTGTTTTGGGTAGTTCTAGAGATCGGATTTCACTCAAACTTAACCAAATGACTCCTCCCACCATATTACGATGTTGCACAAGGTTTGGGCTCGATCCGAAATCAATAGGTGTAAGAAATTGGTCAATTCAGGTTCGAAGGCAGTTCGTTCCTAATTGGAGTGGTTGGTGTTTTGGTTAGTACTAGAGATCGAATTTCACTCAAACTTAAGCAAAAGACTCCTCCCACCATGTTATGATGTTGCCCAGGTTTTGGGCTCGGTCCGAAATCAATAGATGTAAGAAATTGGACAATTTATGTTCAAAGGCAGTTCGTTCCTAATCGGAGTGGTTGGTGTATTACAGAGTTCTAGAGATCGGATTTCTCTGAAAACTAACCAAATGACTCCTCCCACCATATTATGATGTTGCCCCAGTTTTGGGCTCGATCCGAAATCAATAGGTGCAATAAATTGGACAATTCAAGTTCAAAGGCAGTTCGATCCAAATTGGAGTGGTCGGTGTTTTGGGTAGTTCTGGAGATCGGATTTTACTCAAAACTTAACCAAATGACTCCTCCCACCATATTATGATGTTGCCCAAGTTTTGGGCTCCATCCGAAATCAATAGATGTAAGAAATTGGACAATTTATGTTCAAAGGCACTTCGTTCCTAATCGGAGTGGTTGGTGTATTCCATAGTTCTAGAGATCGGATTTCACTCAAAACTAACCAAACGACTCCTCCCACCATATTATGATGTTGCCCAAGTTTTGGGATCGATTCGAAATCAATAGGTGTAAGAAATTGGACAATTCAAGTTCAAAGGCAGTTCGTTCCTAATTGGAGTGGTTGGTGTTTTGGGTAGTTCTAGAGATCGGATTTTACTCAAAACTTAACCAAATGACTCCTCCCACCATATTATGACGTTGCCCAAGTTTTGGGCTCGATCCGAAATCAATAGATGTAAGAAATTGGACAATTTATGTTCAAAGGCAGTTCGTTCCTAATCGGAGTGGTTGGTGTATTCCATAGTTCTAGAGATCGGAATTCACTCAAAACTAACCAAATGACTCCTCCCACCATATTATGATGTTGCCCAAGTTTTGGGCTCGATCCAAAATCAATAGCCGTAAGAAATTGGACAATTCAAGTTCAATGGCCGTTCGTTCCTAATTGGGGTGGTTGGTGTTTTCGGTAGTTCTAGAGATCGGATTTTACGCAAACATAACCAAATGACTCCTCCCACCATATTATGATGTTGCCCAAGTTTTGGGCTCGATCCGAAATCAATAGGTTTAAGAAATTGGACAATTTATGTTCAAAGGCAGTTCGTTCCTAATTGGGTTGGTTGGTGTTTTCGGAAGTTCTAGAGATCGGATTTTACGCAAACTTAACCAAATGACTCCTCCCACCAGATTATGATGTTGCCCAAGTTTTGGGCTCCATCCGAAATCAATGGGTGTAAGAAATTGGACAATTCAGGTTCAAAGGCAGTTCGTTCCTAATTGGAGTGGTTGGTGTTTTGGTTAGTTCTAGAGATCGAATTTCCCTCAAACTTAACCAAACGACTCCTCCCACCATATTACGAAGTTGGCCCAGTTTTGGGCTCGATCCGAAAATAATAGGTGTGAGAAATTGGACAATTTATGTTCAAAGGCAGTTCGTTCCTATTCGGAGTGGTTGGTGTATTCCATACTTCTAGAGTTCGGATTTCACTCAAAACTAACCAAATGACTCCTCCCACCATATTATGATGTTGGCCAAGTTTTGGGCTCCATTCGAAATCAATCGGTGTAAGAAATTGGAAAATTCAGGTTGAAAGGCAGTTCGTTCCTAATTGGAGTGGTTGGTGTTTTGGGTAGTACTAGAGATCGGATTTCACTCAAACTGAACCAAATGACTCCTCCCACCATATTATGATGTTGGCCAAGTTTTGGGCTCGATCCGAAATCAATGGATGTAAGAAATTGGACAATTTATGTTCAAAGGCAATTCGTTCCTAATCGGAGTGGTTATTGTATTCCGTAGTTCTAGAGATCGGATTTCACTCAAAACTAACCAAATGACTCCTCCCACCATATTATGATGTTGCCCAAGTTTTGGGCTCGATACGAAATCAACAGGTGTAAGAAATTGGACAATTCAAGTTCAAAGGCAGTTCGTTCCTAATTGGAGTGGTTGGTGTATTGGGTAGTTCTAGGGATCGGATTTTACTCAATCTGAACCAAATGACTCCTCCCACCAAATTATGATGTTGGCCAAGTTTTGGGCTCGTTCCGAAATCAATAGATGTAAGAAATTGGACAATTTGTGTTCAAAGGCAGTTCATTCCTAATCGGAGTGGTTGGTGTATTCCGTAGTTTTAGAGATCGGATTTCACTCAAAACTAACCAAATGACTCATCAAACCATATTATGATGTTGCCCAAGTTTTGGGCTCGATCCGAAATCAATAGGTGTAAGAAATTGGAGAATTTATGTTCAAAGGCAGTTCGTTCCTAATCGGAGTGGTTGGTGTATTCCATACTTCTAGAGATCGGATTTCACTCAAAACTAACCAAACGACAACTCCCACCATATTATGATGTTGCCCAAGTTTTGGGCTCGATCCGAAATCAATAGGTGTAAGAAATTGGACAATTTATGTTCAAAGGCAGTTCGTTCCTAATCGAAGTGGTTGGTGTATTCCGTAGTTCTAGGGATCGGATTTCACTCAAACTTTACCAAATGACTCCTCCCACCATATTATGATGTTGCCCAAGTTTTGGGCTCGATCCGAAATCAATAGGTGTAAGAAATTGGACAATTCATGTTCAAAGGCAGTTCTTTCCTAATTTGGTTGGTTTGTGTATTGGGTAGTTTTAGAGATCGGATTTCCCTCAAACATAACCAAATGACACCTCCCACCGTATTATGATGTTGCCCGTCCTTTGGGCCCGATCCGAAATCAATAGGTGTAAGAAATTGGACAATTCAAGTTGAAAGGCAGTTCGTTTCTAATTGGAGTGGTTGGTGTTTTGGGCAGTTCTAGAGATCAGATTTCACTGAAACTTAACCAAATGACTTCTCCCACCATATTATGATGTCGCCCATGTTTTGGGCTCAATCCGAAATCATTGGGTGTAAGAAATTGGACAATTCAAGTTCAAAGGCAGTTCGTTTCTGATTGGTGTGGTTGGTGTTTTGGGTAGTTCTAGAGATCGGATTTCACTCAAACTTAACCAAATGACTCCTCCCACCATATTACGATGTTGCCCAAGTTTTTTGCTCGATCCGAAATCAATAGGGTTATGAAATTGGACAATTTATGTTCAAAGGCAGTTCGTTCCTAATCGGAGTGGTTGGTTTATTCCATAGTTCTAGATATCGGATTTCACTCAAAACTAACAAAAAGAGTCCTCCCACCATATTATTACGTTGCCCAAGTTTTGGGCACGATCCGAAATCAATAGGTGTAAGAAATTGGACAATTCAAGTTCAAAGGCAATTCGTTCCTAATTGGAGTGGTTGGTGTTTTGGGTAGTTCTAGAGATCGGATTTCACTCAAAACTAACCAAATGACTCCTCCCTCCATACTATGATATTGCCCAAGTTTTGGACTCGATCCGTAATCAATAGGGGAAAGAAATTGGACAATTCCAAATTGGAGTGGTTGGTGTTTTGGGTAGTTCTTGAGATCGGACTTCACTTAAACTTAACCAAATGACTCTTCCCACCATATTATGATGTTGCCGAAGTTTTGGGCTCGATCCGAAATCAATAGGTGTAAGAAATTGGACAATTAATCTTCTAAGGCAGTTCATTCCTAATCGGAGTGGTTGTGTATTCCATAGTTCTAGAGATCGGATTTCACTCAAAACTAACCAAATGACTCCTCCCTCCATACTATGTTGTTGCCCAAGTTTTGGGCTAGATCCGTAATCAATAGGGGTAAAAAATTGGACAATTTATGTTCAAAGGCAGTTCGTTCCTAATCGGAATGGTTGGTGTATTCCATAGTTCTAGACATTCGATTTCACTCAAACTAACCCAAATGACTCCATCCCCCATATTTTGATGTTGCCCAAGTTTTGCGCTCGATCCGAAATCAATTGGTGTAAGAAATTGGACAATTCAAGTTCAAAGGCAGTTCGTTCCTAATTGGAGTTGTTGGTGTTTTGGGTAGTTCTAGAGATCGGATTGCACTCAAACTTAGCCAAATGACTCCTCCCACCATATTATGATGTTGCCCAAGTTTTGGACTCGATCCGAAATCAATAGGTGTAAGAAATTGGACAATTTATGTTCAAAGGAAGTTCGTTCCTAATCGGAGTGGTCGGTGTATTCGAGAGTTCTGGAGATCGGATTTCTCTCAAAACTAACCAAATGACTCCTGCCTCCATACTATGATGTTGCCCAAGTTTTGGACTCAATCCGTAATCAATAGGGGTAAGAAATTGGACAATTTATATTCAAAGGCAGTTCGTTCCAAATTGGAGTGGTTGGTGTTTTGGGTAGTTCTAGAGATCGGACTTCACTCAAACTTAACCAAATGACTCCTCCCACCATATTTTGATGTTGCCCAAGTTTTGGGCTCGATCCGAAATCAATAGGTGTAAGAAATTGGACAATTAATCTTCTAAGGCAGTTCATTCCAAATCGGAGTGGTTGTGTATTCCATAGTTCTAGAGATCGGATTTCACTCAAAACTAACCAAATGACTCCTCCCTCCGTACTATGTCGTTGCTCAAGTTTTGGGCTAGATCCGTAATCAATAGGGGTAAAAAATTGGACAATTTATGTTCAAAGGCAGTTCGTTCCTAATCGGAATGGTTGGTGTATTCCATAGTTCTAGAGATTGGATTTCACTCAAACTAAACCAAATGACTCCTTCCACCATATTTTGATGTTGCCCAAGTTTTGCGCTCGATCCGAAATCAATTGGTGTAAGAAATTGGACAATTCAAGTTCAAAGGAAGTTCGTTCCTAATTGGAGTGGTTGGTGTTTTGGGTAGTTGTAGAGATCGGATTTCACTCAAACTTAACCAAATGACTCCTCCCACCATATTATGATGTTGCCAAGTTTTGGGCTCGATCCGAAATCAATAGGTGTAAGAAATTGGACAATTCAAGTTCAAAGGCAGTTCGTTCCAAATTGGAGTGGTTGGTGTTTTGGGTTGTTCTAGAGATCGGATTTCACTCAAACTTAACCAAATGACTCCTCCCACCATATTATGATGTTGCCCAAGTTTTGGGCTCGATCCGAAATCAATAGTTGTAAGAAATTGGACAAGTCAAGTTCAAAGGCAATTCGTTCCTAATTGGAGTTGTTGGTGTTTTGGGTAGTTCTAGAGATCGGATTTCACTCAAACTGAACCAAATGACTCCTCCCACCATATTATGCTGTTGCCCAAGTTTTGGGCTCGATCCGAAATCAGAAGGTGTAAGAAATTGGACAATTTATGTTCGTAGGCAATTCGTTCCTAATCGGAGTGGTTGGTGTATTCCATAGTTCTAGAGATCGGATTTCGCTCAAACATAACCAAATGGCTCCTCCCACCATATTTTGATGTTGCCCAAGTTTTGGGCTCGATCCGAAATCAATAGGTGTAAGAAATTCGACAAGTCAAGTTCAAATGCAGTTCGTTCCTAATTGGAGTGGTTGGGGTTTTCGGTAGTTCTAGAGATCGGATTTCTCTCAAAACTAACAAAATGACTCCTCCCACCGTATTACGATATTGGCCAAGTTTTGGCCTCTATCCGAAATCAATAGGTGTAAGAAACTGGACAATTCAAGTTCAAAGGCAGTTCGTTCCTAATTGGGGTGCGTTGGTGTATTGGGTTGTTCTAGAGATCGGATTTCACTCAAACTTAACCAAATGGCTCCTCCCACCATATTTTGATGTTGCCCAAGTTTTGGGCTCGATCCGAAATTAATAGGTGTAAGAAATTGGACAATTCAAGTTCAAATGCAGTTCGTTCCTAATTGGAGTGGTTGGGGTTTTCGGTAGTTCTAGAGATCGGATTTCACTCAAAACTAACCAAATGGCTCCTCCCACCATATTATGACGTTGCCCATGTTTTGGTCTCGATCCGAAATCAATAGGTGTAAGAAATTGAACAATTCAAGTTCAAAGGCAGTTCGTTCCTAGTTGGAGTGGTTTGTGTTTTGGGTAGTTCTAGTGATCGGATTTCAGTCAAACTTCACCAAATGACTCGTCCCACATTATTATGATGTTGCCCAAGTTTTGGGCTCGATCCGAAATCAATAGGGGAAAGAAATTGGACAATTTATGTTCAAAGCCAGTTCGTTCCAAATCGGAGTGGTTGGTGTATTCCATAGTTATAGGGATCGAATTTCACTCAAAACAAACCAAATGACTTCTCCCTCCATATTGTGATGTTGCCCAAGTTTTGGGCTCGATCCGAAGTCAATAGGTATAAGAAATTGGACAATTGAAGTTCAAAGGCAGTTCGTTCCTAATTGGGGGGGTTGGTGTATTGGGTAGTTCTAGAGATCGGATTTCACACAAGCTTAACCAAATGGCTCCTCCCACCATATTTTGATGTTGCCCAAGTTTTGGGCTCGATCCGAAATCAATAGGTGTAAGAAATTGGACAATTCAAGTTCAAATGCAGTTCGTTCCAAATTGGAGTGGTTGGGGTTTTCGGCAGTTCTAGAGATCGGATTTCACTCAAAACAAACCAAATGACTCCTCCCACCATATTATGGTGTTGCCCAAGTTTTGGGCTCGATCCGAAATCGATAGGTGTGAGAAATTGGACAATTCATGTTCGAAGGCAGTTCGTTCCTAATTGGAGTGGTTGGTGTTTTGGGTAGTTCTAGAGATCGGATTTCACTCAAACTTAACCAAATGACTCCCCCCACCACATTATGATGTTGCCCAAGTTTTGGGCTCGATCCGAAATCAATAGGTGTTAGAAATTGGACAATTCAAGTTCAAATGCAGTTCGTTCCTAATTGGAGTGGTTGGTGTTTAGGGTAGTTCTAGAGATCGGATTTGACTGATACTTAACCAAGTGACTCTTCCCACTATATTATGATGATGCCCAAGTTTTGGGGTCGATCCGAAATCAATAGGTGTAAGAAATTGGACAATTTATGTTCAAAGGCAGTTTGTTCCTAATCGGTGTGGTTGGTGTATTCCATAGTTCTAGAGATCGGCTTTCACTCAAACTTAACCAAATGACTCCTCCCACCACATTATGATGTTGCCCAAGTTTTGGGCTCGATCCGAAATCAATAGATGTAAGAAATTGGACAATTCAAGTTCAAAGGCAGTTCGTTCCTAATTGGAGTGGTTGGTGTTTTGGGTAGTTCTAGAGATCGGATTTCACTCAAACTTAACCAAATGACTCCCCCCACCACATTATGATGTTGCCCAAGCTTTGGGCTCGATCCGAAATCAATAGGTGTTAGAAATTGGACAATTCAAGTTCAAACGCAGTTCGTTCCTAATTGGAGTGGTTGGTGTTTAGGGTAGTTCTAGAGATCGGATTTCACTCAAAATTAACCAAATGAGTCCTCCCTCCATATTATGATGTTGCCCAACTTTTGGGCTCGATCCGAAATCAATAGGTGTAAGAAATTGGACAATTCAAGTTCAAAGGCAGTTCGTTCCTAATTGGAGTGGTTGGTGTTTTGGGTAGTTCTAGAGATCGGATTTCACTCAAAATTAACCAAATGAGTCCTCCCACCATATTATGATGTTGCCCAAGTTTGGGGCTCGATCCGAAATCAATAGGTGTAAGAAATTGGACAATTCAAGTTCAAAGGAAGTTCGTTCCTAATTGGAGTGTTGGTGTTTTGGGTACTTCTAGAGATCGGATTTCACTCATACTTAACCAAATGACTCCCCCCACCACATTATGAAGTTGCCAAAGTTTTGGGCTCGATCCGAAATCAATAGGTGTTAGAAATTGGACAATTCAAGTTCAAAGGCAGTTCGTTCCTAATTGGAGTGGTTGGTGTTTAGGGTAGTTCTAGAGATCGGATTTCACTCAAAACTAACCAAATGAGTCCTCCCACCATATTATGATGTTGCCCAACTTTTGGGCTCAATCCAAAATCAATAGGAGTAAGAAATTGGACAATTCAAGTTCAAAGGTAGTTCGTTCCTAATTGGAGTGGTTGGTGTTTTGGGTAGTTCTAGAGATCGGATTTCACTCAAACTTAACCAAACGACTCCTCCCACCATATTATGATGTTCCCCAAGTTTTGGGCTCGATCCGAAATCAATAGGTATAAGAAATTGGACAATTGAAGTTCTAAGGCAGTTCGTTCCTAATTGGGGGGGTTGGTGTATTGGGTAGTTCTAGAGATCGGATTTCACACAAGCTTAACCAAATGGCTCCTCCCACCATATTTTGATGTTGCCCAAGTTTTGGGCTCGATCCGAAATCAATAGGTGTAAGAAATTGGACAATTCAAGTTCAAATGCAGTTCGTTCCTAATTGGAGTGGTTGGGGTTTTCGATAGTTCTAGAGATCGGATTTCACTCAAAAGAAACCAAATGACTCCACCCACCATATTATGGTGTTGCCCAAGTTTTGGGCTCGATCCGAAATCGATAGGTGTAAGAAATTGGACAATTCATGTTCGAAGGCAGTTCGTTCCTAATTGGAGAAGTTGGTGTTTTGGGTAGTTCTAGGGATCGAATTTCACTTAAACTTAACCAAATGACTCCTCCCACCATCTTATGATGTTGACCAAGTTTTGGGCTCGATCCGAAACCATTAGGTGGAAGAAATTGGACAATTTATGTTCAAAGGCAGTTCGTTCCTGATCGGAGTGGTCGGTGTATTCCATAGTTCTAGAGATCGGATTTCACTTAAAACTATCCAAATGACTCCTCCCACCATATTGTGATGTTGCCCAAGTTTTGGGCTCGATCCGAAATCAATAGGTGTAAGAAATTGGACAATTCAAGTTCAAAGGCAGTTCGTTCCTAATTGGAGTGGTTGGTTTTTTGGGTAGTTCTTGGGATCGGATTTCACTCAAACGTAACCAAATGACTCCTCCCACCATATTATGATGTTCCCCAAGTTTTGGGCTCGATCCGAAATCAATAGGTATAAGAAATTGGACAATTCAAGTTCAAAGGAAGTCCGTTCCTAATTGGGTGCGTTGGTGTATTGGGTAGTTCTAGAGATCGGATTTCACTCAAACTTAACCAAATGGCTCCTCCCAACATATTTTGATGTTGCCCAAGTTTTGGGCTCAATCCGAAATCAATAGGTGTAAGAAATTCGACAATTCAAGTTCAAATGCAGTTCGTTCCTAATTGGAGTGGTTGGGGTTTTCGGTAGTTCTAGAGATCGGATTTCACTCAAAACTAACAAAATGACTCCTCCCACCATATTATGATGTTGGCCAATTTTGGGCTCTATTCGAAATCAATAGGTGTAAGAAACTGGACAATTCAAGTTCAAAGGCAGTTCGTTCCTAATTGGAATGGGTTGGTGTATTGGGTAGTTCTAGAGATCGGATTTCACTAAAACTTAACCAAATGGCTCCTCCAACCATATTTTGATGTTGCCCAAGTTTTGGGCACGATCCGAAATCAATTGGTGTAAGAAATTGGACAATTCAAGTTCAAAGGCAGTTCGTTCCTAATTGGAGTGGTTGGTGTTTTGGGTAGTTCTAGAGATCGGATTTCACTCAAAATTAACCAAATGAGTCCTCCCACCATATTATGATGTTGCCCAACTTTTGAGCTCGATCCGAAATCAATAGGTGTAAGAAATTGGACAATTCAAGTTCAAAGGAAGTTCGTTCCTAATTGGAGTGTTGGTGTTTTGGGTAGTTCTAGAGATTGGATTTCACTCAAACTTAACCAAATGACTCCCCCCACCACATTATGAAGTTGCCAAAGTTTTGGGCTCGATCCGAAATCAATAGGTGTTAGAAATTGGACAATTCAAGTTCAAAGGCAGTTCGTTCCTAATTGGAGTGGTTGGTGTTTAGGGTAGTTCTAGAGATCGGATTTCACTCAAAACTAACAAAATGAATCCTCCCACCATATTATGATGTTGCCCAACTTTTGGGCTCAATCCAAAATCAATAGGAGTAAGAAATTGTACAATTCAAGTTCAAAGGAAGTTCGTTCCTAATTGGAGTGGTTGGTGTTTTGGGTACTTCTAGAGATCGGATTTGACTCAAACTTAACCGAATGACTCTTCCCACCATATTATGATGTTTCCCAAGTTTTGGGGTCGATCCGAAATCAATAGGCGTAAGAAATTGGACAATTTATGTTCAAAGGCAGTTTGTTACTAATCGGTGTGGTTGGTGTATTCCATTGTTCTAGAGATCGGATTTGACTCAAACCTAACCAAATGACTCCTCCCACCGTATTATGATGTTGCCCAAGTTTTGGGCTCGATCCGAAATCAATAGGTGTAAGAAACTGGACAATTCAAGTTGAAAGGCAGTTCGTTCCTAATTGGAGTGGTTGGCGTTTTGGGTAGTTCTAGAGATCGGATTTCTCTCACACTTAACCAAATGACTACTCCCACCATATTATGATGTTGCCCAAGTTTTGGGCTCGATCCGAAATCAATAGGTGTAAGAAATTGGACAATTCAAGTTCAAAGGCAGTTCGTTCCTAATCGGAGTGGTTGGTGTATTCCATTGTTCTAGAGATCGGATTTCACTCAAAACTGACCAAATGACTCCTCCCACCATATTATGTTGTTGCCAAAGTTTTGGGCTCGATCCGAAATCAATAGGTGTAAGAAATTGGACAATTCATGCTCAAAGGCAGTTCGTTCCTAATCGGAGTGGTTGGTGTATTCCATAGTTCTAGAGATCGGATTTCACTCAAAACTAACCAAATGAATCCACCCACCATATTATGATGTTGCCCAAGTTTTGGGCTCGATCCGAAATCAATAGGTGTAAGAAATTGGACAATTCATACTCAAAGGCAGTTCGTTCCTAATTGGAGTGGCTGGTGTTTTGGGTAGTTTTAGAGATCGGCTTTCACTCAAACTTAACTAAATGACTCCTCCCTCGGTATTATGATGTTGGCCAAGTTTTGGGCTCGATCTGAAGTCAATAGGTGTAAGAAATTGGACAATTCAAGTTCAAAGGCAGTTCGTTCCTTATCGGAGTGGTTGGTATATTCCATAGTTCTAGAGATCGGATTTCACTCAAAACTAACCAATTGACTCCTCCCACCATATTATGATGTTGCCCAAGTTTTGGGGTCGATACGAAATCCATAGGTGTAAGAAATTGGGCAATTCAAGTTCAATGGCAGTTCGTTCCTAATTGGAGTGGGTGGTGTTTTGGGTAGTTCTAGAGATCGGATTTCACTCAAACTTAACCAAATGACTCCTCCCACGATATTATGATGTGGCCCAAGTTTTGGGCTCGATCCGAAATCAATAGATTTAAGAAATTGGACAATTTATGTTTTATGGCAGTTCATTCCTAATCGGAGTGGTTGGTGTATTCCATTGTTCTTGAGATCGGATTTCACTCAAAACTAACCAAATGACTCCTCCCACCATATTATGTTGTTGCCCAAGTTTTGGGCTCGATCCGAAATCAATAGGTATAAGAAATTGGACAATTCATGTTCAAAGGCAGTTCGTTCCTAATCGGAGTGGTTGGTGTATTCCATAGTTCTAGAGATCGGATTTCACTCAAAACTAACCAAATGACTCCACCCACCATATTATGATGTTGCCCAAGTTTTGGGCTCGATCCGAAATCAATAGGTGTAAGAAATTGGACAATTCAAGTTCAAAGGGAGTTCGTTCCTAATTGGAGTGGTTGGTGTTTTGGGTAGTTTTAGAGATCGGCTTTCACTCAAACTTAACCAAATGACTCCTCCCTCCGTATTATGATGTTGCCCAAGTTTTGGGCTCGATCCGAAGTCAATAGGTGTAAGAAATTGGACAATTCAAGTTCAAAGGCAGTTCGTTCCTTATCGGAGTGGTTGGTATATTCCATAGTTCTAGAGATCGGATTTCACTCAGAACTAACCAAATTACTCCACCCACCATATTATGATGTTGCCCAAGTTTTGGGCTCGATCCGAAATCAATAGGTGTAAGAAATTGGACAATTTATCTTCTAAGGCAGTTCGTTCATAATCGGAGTGGTTGGAGATCGGATTTCACTCAAAACTAACCAAGTGACTTCTCCCACCATATTATGATGAAGCCCAAGTTTTGGGCTCGATCAGAAATCAATAGGTGTAAGACATTGGACAATTCAAGTTCATAGGCAGTTCGTTCCCAATTGGAGTGGTTGGTGTTTTGGGTAGTTCTAGAGGTTGGATTTCACTCAAACTTAACCAAATGACTCCTCCTACCATATTATGTTGTTGCCCAAGTTTTAGGCTCGATCCGAAATCAATAGGTGTAAGAAATTGGACAATTTATGTTCAAAGGCAGTTCGTTCCTAATCGGAGTGGTTGGTGTATTCCGTAGTTCTGGAGATTGAATTTCACTCAAAACTAAACAAATGACTCCTCCCACCATATTATGATGTTGCCCAAGTTTTGGGCTCGATCCGAAATCAATAGGTGTAAGAAATTGGACAATTAAGGTTCAGAGGCAGTTCGTTCCTAATTGGCATGGTTGGTGTTTTGGGTAGTTCTAGAGATCGGATTTTAATCAAACTTAACCAAATGACTCCTCCCACCATATTATGATGTTGCCCAAGTTTTGGGCTCGATCCGAAATCAATAGGTATAAGAAATTGGACAATTCAAGTTCAAAGGCTGTTCGTTCCTAATTGGAGTCGTTTGTGTTTTGGTTTGTTCTAGAGACCGAATTTCACTCAAACATAACCAAATGACTCCTCCCACCATATTATGATGTTGCCCAAGTTTTGGGCTCGATCCGAAATCAATAGGTGTAAGAAATTGTGCAATTTATGTTCCTAGGCAGTTCGTTCCTAATCAGAGTGGTTGGTGTATTCCATAGTTCTAGAGATCGGATATCACTCAACACTAACCAACGGACTCCTCCCACCATATTATGATGGTGCCCAAGTTTTGGGCTCGATCCGAAATCATTACGTGTAAGAAATTGGACAATTCATGTTCAAAGGCAGTTCGTTCCAAATTGGAGTGGTTGGTGTTGTGGGTAGTTCTACGGATCGGATTTCACTCAAACTTAACCAAATAACTCCTCCCAAAATATTATGATGTTGCCCAAGTTTTAGGCTCGATCTGAAATCAATAGGTGTAGGAAATTGGACAATTCAAGTTGAAAGGCAGTTCGTTCCTAATTGGAGTGGTTGGTGTTTTGGGTAGTTCTAGAGATCGGATTTCACTCAAACATAACGAAATGACTCCTCCCACCATATTATGTTGTTGCCCAAGTTTTGGGCTCGATCCGAAATCAATAGGTGTAAGAAATTGGACAATTTATGTTCACAGGCAGTTCGTTCGTAATCCGAGTGGTTGGTGTATTCCATAGTTCAAGAGATCGGATTTCACTCAAAACTAACCAAATGACTCCTCCCACCATATTATGATGTTGCCCCAGTTCTGGGCTCGATCCGAAATAAATAGGTGTATGAAATTGGACAATTCGAGTTAAAAGGCAGTTCGTTCCTAACTGTAGTGGTTGGTGTTTTGGGTTGTTCTAGAGATCGGATTTCACTCAAACTTAACCAAATGACTCCTCCCATCATATTATGATGTTGCCCAAGTTTTGTGCTCGATCAAAATTCAATAGGTGTAAGAAATTAGACAATTCAAGTTCAAAGCCAGTTCGTTCTTAATTGGAGTGGTTGGTGTTTTGGGTAGTTCTAGAGATCGGATTTCACTCAAACTTAACCAAATGACTCCTCCCACCATATTATGATCCTTCCCAAGTTTTGGGCTCGATCCGAAATCAATAGGTGTAAGAAATTGGACAGTTTATGTTAAAAGGCAACTCATTCCTAATCCGAGTGGTTGGTATATTCCATAGTTCTAGAGATCGGATTTCACTCTAAACAAACCAAATGACTCCTCCCACCATATTATGATGTTGCCCAAGTTTTGGGCTCGATACGAAATCAATAGGTGTAAGAAATTGGACAATTTATGTTTTATGGCAGTTCTTCCTAATCGGAGTGGTTGGTGTATTCCATTGTTCTAGAGACCGGATTTCACTCAAAACTAACCAAATGACTCGTCCCACCATATTATGATGTTGCCCAAGTTTTGTGCTCGATCAAAATTCAATAGGTGTAAGAAATTAGACAATTCAAGTTCAAAGCCAGTTCGTTCTTAATTGGAGTGGTTGGTGTTTTGGGTAGTTCTAGAGATCGGATTTCACTCAAACTTAACCAAATGACTCCTCCCACCATATTATGATCCTTCCCAAGTTTTGGGCTCGATCCGAAATCAATAGGTGTAAGAAATTGGACAGTTTATGTTAAAAGGCAACTCATTCCTAATCCGAGTGGTTGGTATATTCCATAGTTCTAGAGATCGGATTTCACTCTAAACTAACCAAATGACTCCTCCCACCATATTATGATGTTGCCCAAGTTTTGGGCTCGATCCGAAATCAATAGGTGTAGGAAATTGGACAATTCAAGTTCAAAGGCAGTTCGTTCAAAATTGTAGTACTTGGTGTTTTGTCTAGTTCTAGGGATCGGATTTCACTCAAACTTAACCAAATGACACCTCCCACCATATTATGTTGTTGCCCAAGTTTTGGGCTTGATCCAAAATCAATAGGTGTAATAAATTGGACAATTCAAGTTCAATGGTAGTTCGTTCCTAATTGGAGTGGTTGGTGTTTTGGATAGTTCTAGATATCGGATTTCACTCAAACTTAACCAAATGACTACTCCCACCATATTATGATGTTGCCCAAGTTTTGGGCCTAATCCGAAATCAATAAGTGTAAGAAATTGGACAATTTATGTTCTAAGGCAGTTCGTTCCTCATCGGAGTGGTTGGGGTATTCCATTGTTCTGGAGATCGGATTTCACTCAAAACTAACCAAATGACTCCTCCCAACATATTATGATGTTGCCCAAGTTTTGGGCTCGATCCGAAATCAATAGGTCTAAGAAATTGGACAATTCAAGTTCAAAGGAAGTTCGTTCCTGATTGGAGTGGTTGGTGGTTTGGGTAGTTCGGGAGGTTGGATTTCACTCAAACTTAAGCAAATGACTCCTCCCACCATATTAAGATGTTGCCCAAATCTTGGGCTCGATCCGAAATCAATAGGTGTAAGAAATTGGACAATTCAAGATCAAAGGCAGTTCGTTCCAAGTTGGATTGGTTGGTGTATTGGGTAGTTCTAGTGATCGGATTTCACTCAAACTTAACCAAATGACTCCTCCCACCATATTATGATGTTGCCCAAGTTTAGGGATCGATCCGAAATCAATTGGTGTAAGAAACTGGATAATTCTAGTACAAAGGCAGTTCGTTCCTAATTGGAGAGGTTGGTGTTTTCGGTAGTTCTGAAGCTTGGATTTCACTCAAACTTATCCAAATGACTCCTCCCACCATATTATGAAGTTGCCCAAGTATTGGGCTCGATCCGAAGTCAATAGGTGTAAGAAATTGGAGAATTCAAGTTGTGAGGCAGTTCGTTCCTAATTGGAGTGGTTGGTGTTTTGGGTAGTTCTAGAGATCGGATTTCACTCAAACTTAACCAAATGACTCCTCCCACCATATTATGATGTTGCCCAAGTTTTGGGCTCGATCCGAAATCAAAAGGTGTAAGAAATTGGACAATTTATGTTCAAACTCAATTCGTTCCAAATCGGAGTGGTTCGTGTATTCCATAGTTCTAGAGATCGGATTTCACTCAAAACTAACAAAATGACTCCTCCCATCATATTATGATGTTGCCCAAGTTTTTGGCTCGATCAGAAATCAGTAGGTTTAAGAAATTGGACAATTCAAGTTCAAAGGCAGTTCGTTCCTAATTGGACTAGTTGGTGTTTTGGGCTCGTTCCGAAATCAATAGTTGAAAGAAATTGAACAATTCATGTTCAAAGGCAGTTCATTCCTAATTGCATTGGTTGGTGTATTGGGTAGTTCTAGTGATCGGATTTCACTCAAACTTTACCAAATGACTCCACCCACCATATTATGAGGTTCCCCAAGTTTTGGGCTCGATCCGAAATCAATAGGTTTAGGAAATTGGACAATTAAGTTCAAAGGCAGGTCGTTCCTAATCGGAGTGGTTGGTGTATTCCATAGTTCCAGATATCGGATTTCACTCAAAACCAACCAAACGACTCCTCCCACCATATTATGATGTTGCCCATGTTTTGGGCTCGATCCGAAATCAATAGGTGTAAGAAATTGGACAATTTATGTTCAAACGCAGTTCGTTCCTAATCGGAGTGGTTGGTGAATTCCATAGTTCTAGAGATCGGATTTCACTCAAAACAAACCACATGACTCCTCCCACCATATTATGATGTTGCCCAAGTTTTGGGCTTGATCCGAAATCAATTGGTGTAAGAAATTGGACAATCCAAGTTCAAAGGTAGTTCGTTCCTAATTGGAGTGGTTGGTGTTTTTGGTAGTTCAAGAGATCGGATTTCACTCAAACTTAACCAAATGACTCCTCCCACCGTATTATGATGTTGCCCAAGTTTTGGGCTCGATCTGAAATCAATAGGTGTAAGAAATCGGACAATTTATGTTCAAAGGCATTTCGTTCCTAATCGGAGTGGTTGGTGTATTCCATAGTTCTGGAGATTGGATTTCACTCAAAACTAACCGAATGACTCCTCCCACCATATTATGATGTTGCCCAGGTTTTTGGCTCGATCCGAAATCTATAGGTGTAAGAAATTGGACAATTTATGTTCAAAGGTAGTTCTTTCCAAATCGGAGTGGTTGGTGTATTCCTTAGTTATAGAGATCGGATTTCACTCAAAACTAACCAAATCACTCTTCCCACCATGTTGTGACGTTGCCCAAGTTATGGGCTCGATCCGAAATCAATAGGTGTAAGAAATTGGACAATTCAAGTTCAAAGGAAGTTCGTTCCTAATTGGAGTGGTTGGTGTTTTGTCTTGTTCTAGGGATCGGATTTCACTCAAACTTAACCAAATGACTCCTCCCACCATATTATGGTGTTGCCCAAGTTTTGGGCTCGATCCGAAATCAATAGGTGTAAGAAAATGGACAATTCAAGTTCAAAGGCAGTTCGTTCCTAATTGGAGTGGTTGGTGTTTTGGATTGTTCTAGAGATCGGATTTCACTCAAACTTAACCAAATGACTCCTCCCACAATATTATGATGTTGCCCAAGTTTTGGGCTCGATCCGAAATCAATAAGTGTAAGAAATTGGACAATTTATGTTCAAAGGCAGTTCGTTCCTAATTGGAGTGGTTAGTGTTTTGGCTAGTTCTAGACATCGGATTTCACTCAAACTTAACCAAATTACTCCTCCCACCATATTATGATGTTGCCCAAGTTTTGGGCTCGATCCGAAATCGATAGGTGTAAGAAATTGGACAATTCAAGTTCAAAGGCAGTTCGTTCCTAATTGGAGTGGTCGGTGTTTTGGATAGTTCTAGAGATTGGATTTCACTCAAACTAAACCAAATGACTCCTCCCACCATAATATGATGTTACCCAAGTTTTGGGCTCGATCCGAAATCAATAAGTGCAAGAAATTGGAAAATTTATGTTCAAAGGCAGTTCGTTCCTAATCGGAGAGGTTGGGGTATTCCATAGTTCAAGAGATCGGATCTCACTCAAAACTAACCAAATGACTCCTCCCACCATATTATGATGTTGCCCAAGTTTTGGGCTCGATCTGAAATCAATAGGTCTAAGAAATTGGACAATTCAAGTTCAAAGGCAGTTCGTTCCTGATTGGAGTGGTTAGTGTTTTGGGTTGTTCTAGAGGTTGGATTTCACTCAAACTTAAGCAAATGACTCCTCCCACCATATTATGATGTTGCCCAAGTTTTGGGATCGATCCGAAATCAATAAGTGTAAGAAATTGGACAATTTATGTTCAAAGGCAGTTCGTTCCTAATTGGAGTGGTTGGTGTATTCGTTAGTTCTAGAGATTTGGTTTCACTCAAAACTAACCAAATGACTCCACCCACCATATTATGATGTTGCCCAAGTTTTGGGCTCGATCCGAAATCAATTGGTGTAAGAAATTGGACAATTCAAGTTCAATGGCAGTTCGTTCCTAATTGGAGTGGTTGGTGTTTTGGGTTGTTCTAGAGATCGGATTTCACTCAAACTTAACCAAATGGCTCCTCCCACCATATTTTGATGTTGCCCAAGTTTTGGGCTCGATCTGAAATCAATACGTGTAATAAATTGGACAATTCAAGTTCAAAGGCGGTTCGTTTCAAATTGGGGTGGTTGGTGTTCTGGGTAGTTCTAGAGATCGGATTTCACTAAAAATTAACCAAATGACTCCTCCCACCATGTTATGATGTTGCCCAAGTTTTGGGCTCTACCCGCAATCAATAGGTGTAAGAAACTGGACAATTCAAGTTCAATGGCAGTTCGTTCCAAATTTGGGTGGTTGGTGTATTGGGTAGTTCTAGAGATCGGATTGCACTCAAAATTAACCAAATGACTCCTCCCACCATATTATGATGTTGCCCAAGTTTTGGGCTCTATCCGAAATCAATAGGTGTAAGAAATTGGACATTTCAATTTCGAAGGCAGTTCGTTCCTAATTGGAGTGGTTGGTGTTTTGGGTAGTTCTAGAGAACGGATTTCACTCAACCTTAACCAAATGACTCCTCCCACCATATTATGATGTTGCCCAAATTTTGGGCTCGATCCGAAATCAATAGGTCTAAGAAATTGAACAATTCAAGTTCAAAGGCAGTTCGTTCCGGATTGGAGTGGTTGGTGTTTTGGGTAGTTCTAGAGGTTGGATTTCACTCAAACTTAAGCAAGTGACTCCTCCCACCATATTAAGATGTTAACCAAATTTTGGGCTCGATCCGAATTCAATAGGTGTAAGAAATTGGACAATTCAAGTTCAAACGAAGTTCATTCCTAATTGGAATGGTTGGTGTTTTGGGTAGTTCTAGAGATCGGATTTCACTCAAACTTAACCAAATGACTCCTCCCACCATATTATGATGTTGCCCAAGTTTTGGGTTCGATCCGAAATCAATAGGTGTAAGAAATTGGTCAACTCAAGTTCAAAGGCAGTTCGTTCCTAATTGGAGTTGTTGGTGTTTTGGGTAGTTCCAGAGATCGGATTTCACTCAAAATGAACCAAATGTCTCCTCCCACCATATTATGATGTTGCCCAAGTTTTGGGCTCGAACCGAAGTCAATAGGTGTAAGAAATTGGACAATTCAAGTTCAAAGGAAGTTCGTTCCTAATTGGAGTGGTTGGTGTTTTGGGTAGTTCTATAGATCGGATTTCACTGAAACTTAACCAAATGACTCCTCCCACCATATTATGATGTTGTCCAAGTTTTGGGCTCGATTCGAAATCAATAGATTTAAGAAACTGGACGATTTATGTTCGAAGGCAGTTCGTTCCCAGTCGGGGTGGTTGGTGTATTCCATAGTTCTAGAGATCGGATTTCACTCAAACTTAACCAAATGACTCCTCCCACCATATTATGATGTTGCCCAAGTTTTGGGCTCGATCCGAAATCACTGGGTGTAAGAAATTGGACAATTCAATTTCGAAGGCAGTTCGTTCCTAATTGGAGTGGTTGGTGTTTTGGGTAGTTCTAGAGATCGGATTTCACTCAAACTGAACCAAATGACTCCTCCCACCATATTATGTTGTTACCCATGTTTTGGGCTCGATCCGAAATTAATAGGTTTAAGAAATTCGACAATTTATGTTCAAAGGCAGTTCGTTCCTAATCGGAGTGGTTGTGTATTCCGTAGTTCTAGAGATCGGATTTCACTCAAAACTAACGAAATGACACCTCCCACCATATTATGATGCTGCGCATGTTTTGGGCTCGATCCGAAATCAATAGGTGCAAGAAATTGGACAATTCAAGTTCAACAGCAGTTCGTTCCTAATTGGGATGGTTGGTGTATCGGGTGGTTCTAGAGATTGGATTTCACTCAAAATTAACCGCATGACTCCTCCCACCATATTATGATGTTGCCCACGTTTTGGGGTCGATCCAAAATCAATTGGTTTAAAAAATTGGACAATTCAAGTTCAAAGGCAGTTCGTTCCTAATTGGAGTGGTTGGTCTATTCCATAGTTCTAGAGATCGGATTTCACTCAAAATTAACCAAATTACTCCTCCCACCATATTATGATGTTGCCCAAGTTTTGGGCTCGATCCGAAATGAATTGGTGTAAGAAATTGGACAATTCAAAATCAAAGGCAGTTCGTTCCAAATTGGATTGGTTGGTGTATTGGGTAGTTCTAGAGATCGGATTTCACTCAAACTTAACCAAACGACTCCTCCCACCATATTATCATGTTGCCCATGTTTTGGGCTCGATCCGAAATCAATAGGTGTAAGAAATTGAACAATTCATGTTCAAAGGCAGTTCGTTCCTAACTGGGTGGGTTGGTGTATTGGCTAGTTCTAGAGATCGGATTTCACTCAAACTTAACCGCATGATTCCTCCCACCATATTATGATGTTGCCCAGGTTTTGGGGTCGAACCAAAATCAGTAGGTTTAAAAAATTGCACAATTCAAGTTCAAAGGCAGTTCGTTCCTAATTGGAGTGGTTGGTCTATTCCATAGTTCTAGAGATCGGATTTTACTCAAAATTCACCAAATCACTCCTCCCACCATATTATGATGTTGCCCAAGTTTTGGGTAGTTCTAGAGATAAGATTTCACTCAAACGTAACCAAATGACTCCTCCTACCACATTATGATGTTGCCCAAGTTTTGGGTTCGATCCGAAATCAATAGGTGTAAGAAATTGGACAATTCAAGTTCAAAGGCTGTTTGTTCCTAATTGGAGTGGTTGGCGTTTTGGGTGGTTCTAGAGATCGGATTTCACTCAACTCAACCAAATGACTCCTCCCACCATATTATGACGTTGCCCAAGTTTTGGGCTCGATCCGAAATCAATAGGTGTAAGAAATTGGACAATTCAAGTTCAAAGGCAGCTCGTTCCTAATTGGAGGGTTTGGTGTTTTGGGTAATTCTAGAGATCGGATTTAACTCAAACTTAACCAAATGACACCTCCCACCATATTTTGATGTTGCCCAAGTTTTGGGCTCCATCCGAAATCAATAGGTGTAAGAAATTGGACAATTCTAGTTCAAAGGCAGTTCGTTCCTAATTGGAGTGGTTGGTGTTTTTGGTGGTTCTAGAGATCGGATTTCACTCAACTCCACCAAATGGCTCCTCCCACCATATTATGACGTTGCCCAAGTTTTGGGCTCGATCCGAAATCAATAGGTGTAAGAAATTGGACAATTCAAGTTCAAAGGCAGCTCGTTCCTAATTGGAGGGGTTGGTGTTTCGGGTAGTTCTAGAGATCGGATTTCAGTCAAACTTAACCAAAATGACACCTCCCACCATATTTTGATGTTGCCCAAGTTTTGGGCTTGATCCGAAATCAATAGGTGTAAGAAATTGGACAATTCAAGTTCGAAGGCAGTTCGTTCCTAATTGGATTGGTTGGTGTTTTGGGTAGTTCTAGAGATCGGATTTCACTCAAACTTAACCAAATGACTCCTCCCCCAACATTATGATGTTGCCCAAGTTTTGCGCTCGATCCGAAATCAGTAGGTGTAAGAAATTCGACAATTCAAATTCAAAGGCAGTTCGTTCCTAATTGGAGTGGTTGGTGTTTTGGGTAGTTCAAGAGATCGGATTTCACTCAAACTTAACCAAATGACTCCTCCCACCGTATTAAGATGTGTACCAAGTTTTGGGCCCGAACCGATATCAATAGGTTTAAGAAATTGGACAATTTATGTTCAGAGGGAGATCGTTCCAAATCGGAGTGGTTGGTGTATTCCTTAGTTCTAGAGATTTGATTTCACTCAAAACTAACCAAATGACTCCTCCCACCGTATTATGATGTTGGCCAAGTTTTGGGCTTGATCCGAAATCAATAGGTGTAAGAAATTGTACAATTTATGTAAAAAGGCAATTCGTTCAATTTTGGAGTGGTTGGTGTTTTGGGTAGTTCAAGAGATCAGATTTCACTCAAACTTAACCAAATGACTCCTCCTACCACATTATGATGTTGCCCAAGGTTTGGGCTCGATCCGAAATCAATAGGTGTAAGAAATTGGACAAATCAAGTTCGAAGGCAGTTCGTTCCTAATCGGAGCGGTTGGTGTATTCCATAGTTCTAAACTAACCAAATGTCTCCTCCCACCATATTGTGATGTTGCCCAAGTTTTGGGATCCATCCGAAATCAATGGGTGTAAAAAATTGGACAAATCAAGTTCGAAGGCTGTTCGTTCCGAGTCGGAGCGGTTGGTGTATTCCATAGTTCTAGAGATCGGATTTCACTCAAAACTAACCAAATGACTCCTCCCACCATATTGTGATGTTACCCAAGTTTTGGGCTCGATCCGAAATCAATAGGTGTAAGAAATTGGACGATTTATGTTCAAAGGCAGTTCGTTCCTAATCGGACCGGTTGGTGTATTCCATAGTTCTAGAGATCGGATTTCACTCAAAACTAACCAAATGACTCCTCCCACCATACTGTGATGTTGCCCAAGTTTTGGGATCGATCCGAAACCAACAGGCGTAAGAAATTGGACAATTCAAGTTCAAAGGCAGTTCGTTCCTAATTGGGGTGGTTGGTGTATTGGGTAGTTCTAGAGATCGGATTTCACTAAAACTTAACCAAATGACTCCTCCCACCGTGTTATGATGTTGCCCAAGTTTTGGGCTCGATCCGAAATCAATAGGTGCAAGAAATTGGACAATTTATGTTCAAAGGCAGTTCGTTCCTAATCGGAGCGGCTGGTGTATTCCACAGTTCTAGAGATCGGATTTCACTCAAAACTATCCAAATGACTCCTCCCACCATATTGTGATGTTGCCCAAGTTTTGGGCTCGATCCGAAATCAATAGGTGTAAGAAATTGGGCAATTTATGTTCAAAGGCAGTTCGTTCCTAATCGGAGCGGTTGGTGTATTCCATAGTTCTAGAGATCGGATTTCACTCAAAACTAACCAAATGACTCCTCCCACCATATTGTGATGTTGCCCAAGTTTTGGGCTCGATTCGAAATCAATAGGTGTAAGAAATTGGACGATTTATGTTCAAAGGTAGTTCTTTCCTAATCGGAGGGGTTGGAGTATTCCATAGTTCTGGATATCGGATTTCACTCAAAACTAACCAAATGACTCCTCCCACCATATTGTGATGTTGCCCAAGTTTTGGGATCGATCCGAAATCAAAAGGGGTAAGAAATTGGACAATTCAAGTTCAAAGGTAGTTCGTTCCTAATGGGGGTGGTTGGTGTTTTGGGTAGTTCTAGAGATTGGATTTCACACAAACTTTACCAAATGACTCCTCCCACCACATTATGATGTTGCCCAAGTTTTGGGCTCGAACCGAAATCAATAGCTGTAAAAAATTGGACAATCCAAGTTCAAAGGCAGGCCGTTCCCAATTGGAGTGGTTGGTGTTTTGGCAGTTCTAGAGATCGGATTTCACCCAAAACTGACCAAACGACTCCTCCCACCATATTATGATGTTGCCCAAGTTTTGGGCGCGATCCGGAATCAATGGATGTAAGAAATTGGACAATTTATGTTCAAAGGCAGTTAGTTCCTTATCGGAGCAGTTGGTGTATTCCATAGTTCTAGAGATCGGATTTCACTCAAAACTAACCAAATGACTCCTCCCACCATATTGTGATGATGCCCAAGTTTTGGGATCGATCCGAAATCAACAGGTGTAAGAAATTGGACAATTCAAGTTGAAAGGCAGTTCGTTCCTAATTGGGGTGGTTGGTGTTTTGGGTAGTTCTAGAGATTGGATTTCACACAAACTTTACCAAATGACTCCTCCCACCACATTATGATGTTGGCCAGGTTTTGGGCTCGATCCGAAATCAATAGCTGTAAAAAATTGGACAATCCAAGTTCAAAGGAAGGCCGTTACCAATTGGAGTGGTTGGTGTTTTAGGCAGTTCTAGAGATCGGATTTCACCCAAAACTGACCAAACGACTCCTCCCACAATTTTATGATGTTGCCCAAGTTTTGGACGCGATCCGGAATCAATTGATGTACGAAATTGGACAATTCAAGTTCAAAGGCAGTTCGTTCCTAATTGGGGTGGTTTGTGTATTTTGTAGTTCTAGAGATCGGATTTCACTCAAACTTAACCAAATGACTCCTCCCACCATGTTATGGTGTTGCCGAAGTTTTGGGCTCGATCCGAAATTAATATGATTAAGAAATTGGACAATTTATGTGTAAAGGCAGTTTGTTCCAAGTCGGAGTGGTTGGTGTATTCCATAGTTCTAGAGATCGGATTTCACTCAAAAACTAACCAAATGACTCCTCCCACCATATTATGATGTTGCCCAAGTTTTGGTCTCGATCCGAAATCATTAGGTGTAAGAAATTGGACAATTCAAGTTCAAAGGCAGTTCGTTCCTCATTTGGGTGGTTGGTGTTTTGGGTAGTTCTAGAGATTGGATTTCACTCAAACTTAACCAAATGATTCCTCCCACCATATTATGATGTTGCCCAAGTTTTGGGCTCGATCCGAAATCAATAGGTGTAAGAAATTGGACAATTCAAGTTCAAAGGCAGTTCGTTCCTCATTTGGGTGGTTGGTGTTTTGGGTAGTTCTAGAGATTGGATTTCACTCAAACTTAACCAAATGACTCCTCCCACCATATTATGATGTTGCCCAAGTTTTGGGCTCGATCCGAAATCAATAGGTGTAAGAAATTGGACAATTCAAGTTCAAAGGCAGTTCGTTCCCAATTGGAGTGGTTGGTCTTTTGGGCAGTTCTATAGATCGGATTTTGTTGCGTCGATTCAGCTGCACCAAAATGGATTCAGCTGCATCCTCAACTTGTGATACCCGCAAGTGCACGAGCCGTTTGGTAGTATAGCATATGTAAGTGCGAGGTCGATCCCACGAGGATTGGTGATTGAATGATCCAATTCATTTCCCCTGCACAAAACAGAAATGAAAAAGAAAATAAATAAAAAAGAAAAAAAGGAAATAACTCAAGCATATAAGTTCCCAAGTTCAATTAGATTAACGGATTGATTCTAGCTAAAGTATGATTAAGCCATGGTGTTTGGTCATAACCTTGTGTTCCTAATTCCCTAATTTGATCATTTGTTGTCTAACCTAAAACTAAGCATTAGGAACCCATTAAGCATAGAAGAACAATTTAAACAACCAAGCATGTATCTAATCCCTGTTGTCGAATGTCCATACATACTCCTCTTATTCATAGTTCAATTCGAATTAAAGAATGGTGTCTACTCTTAATTCAAACCAAGATAACTAACATGCAAGTCTAAATGGTGATCAATCATTCAAACTAGCATATTAACTTATAAGCATAATGAATAAGAACAAAAACCATAATTGAAACTTGGAAACTAATTAAACTTGAATACTTAAGAAAGAATTTACATTACAAATAAAAGTAAAGTGGAACTAAGAAAACTTGAAGGAAATTTAGTAAAATCATTTTGTTACAACAATTGACAACTTGAAAGGAAACTAAGAGAATTTGAGGGAGAGAAGGGAAGGGAGCTCTAGAGAAGTGTTTGAGAGCTCCCCCCCTTGGGGTGTGATTTGAAGCTTGAAGGCTTCTCTATTTATAGGGCTAAGAGGGAGGAACATCATGATGAACTCCCACACCATCCTTCATCTTTTGCTGCTGCACCTCAAGCATCTTCACATGGGTTCAAAGGTGATCAGTTGTGGCTGCCTTTGCTGCCAACCCATGTGGTTGCCTTTTGGTTGCCAACCCATGTGGTTGCCTTTTGGTTGCTGAAAAACGAGTTTTCTGAACCAGGCTTGGTGTAGGAAGGCCAGAGGTTTCAAAACTTATCCAATGGGGATCAAATTTGGATATGTTATACTAGACACCTATTGGAACAACTTCTATGAAGAACGTATTCCCATCGGAGCAGTAGAAGTGTGCGTTTTGGGCCTTGTAAGTTGGCTGCCGAACAGAGACTGGAATTGACTTCATTTCATTTCTTTGCTTTCTTTTTGCTTCACATGCATGCACATGCTTTCTCTTTCAATTAAAACCTGATCTCCAGCTCCAAAGTGATCTGCCAATTCAATTCCCATGTTCAAAGGCTGAAGCAAAATGCCTCTCATCATTCCTCATTCTTCTCTCTCTCCTTTCTCTTTGCTTCACATGCATGCACATGCTTTCTCTATAATAACTCCAGCATGTACCAACTTGCTCCTTTAGAATTTCATAGCTGGAATGTCTCCCCACTTCACTCATTATGTTGGATCCAAAGTCAGTTGCAGCATGGGTGAGGCACATGGCTTAAAGGAGGAGACAAGGCTCAAAGCTGGCAGCTGCAAATCCTCCTGAGCATGGTTCAGTGTTGGACGGGCTAAGGACTCCACATATGTTCAATTTGGCTGAATTTTGGATATGTTATACTAGACACCCAATTGAACAACTTCTATGAAGAATGTCTCCTCATCCGAGTTGTGCAGATTGCTGAAATGAGACTTGCAAGGTGACTTACGAAACTGGACTGACAAGAAGTGTGGCCCAACTTTGGTTTTGTCTTTAAGCTCTTGCTCTTATCCCAATCAGCCCTTAACATGCATGGATTGCATCATTTCCTATCCAAAGCCATCATTGTTACCTAAAGTTGAAAGATAAACACAAAAAGGATTAAAAGAACAAGTTTAACTCAAAAACATAACCAAATCATAAGCTAGAAGGGTACAAAATGATATACAATTATGAACCGATCAAATACCCCCAAACCTAGATTTTGCTAGTCCTCGACCAAAACAACACAAAACAAAGTTAAGAACAAAACAAGAAGTTAACTAGACCACTTTCGTAGGTAACTCGATTGCATTGAGCGTATGCAACAAGCCTTTAAACCTCTAGGTATCCCTAGTAGGAGGAGTTGTGTCTCCTGAGAGTTTAACAGAAACGATACCCACAAACGTTTTACTAACTCTACAAAACAAAGTGGTTAGAAAACTTATTAGATTTGTTAGTCTTTAAGCAAAATAAAAGAAACACAAAAACCAAAATAAAAATAATTACAAAACCAAAACAAAAATAAAAATAAAAATAAATAAATAAAAACTCAAAACAATCATTCCGAACATTTTCTGAAGAGAAATGACTCATGCACATGACTCAAAAGTTTTAGCAATAAAAACTCAATTTTAGACATTATTTACAAGGTGCCAAAGTTCAAAGCACAACATACTCAAAGTGTATAGTGTGATAGCCAAATGCAACAAATTCTCCAATCTTAGTTTCCACACAATTTCAAAAATCATACCAAACACAAATGCAACTTCAAATCTCACCAAAGTTGTCCTCTCACAAATGAATCACTCAGAAGAGGGCTTCAATGCATCACTCAGTTATAAACATGAGATTAGAGTTAAACCATAAGGGACTTAACTCAAAATAGGAAGCTGAAAAACTTGCATTAATATGATCTCAAGAAGGATGCCAAACACTTAAAAGTAAGAAAATGCATGCAATTCAACCATATGACATTTAAGATCAATTTAGGTCTTTATTATAGGTTGTAATGGGGCCAAGGGTGTAAGGTGAGTGAGAAATGAAAGGTATGGATAATACAAAGTCCAAGGAACTCAAAATGTAAGAGCATAAAATAAATGTTTACAAGACTTCGAATCATCATGATTAGATTTTTTTTTCTTTTACATGATCAAAACTCCTTGTACCTTCATTTACATTGATTCACACTCCTTTCCAAACGCCAATTATTTTTGAAGGCCCAAAAATGAATTTTCAAACAACCGCCACTTAATCACAACTTTCTCTTTTCTTTCACCAATTGTGTGATTTTCTCTTCTTCTTTTTTTTTTTTTTTTTTTTTTTTTTTTTTTTTTTGGATGTAATATCCCTTCCCAAACTTAGCTTGAAAAACACATCCGAATTAGAGCTCATGAATTCCTTAGAAAGGTAAATATTTGTTTTTCGGGCTAAGGCGAGGAAATATAATTGGTAAAATGAAAGAAAAGGTTTACATGTAGGCTCAAAATTGTTAACAATGGAAAGTCATGCTTAAGCATGCATAAGGTTAGCTTGAAAGGCACAAGCGATCCAAAGAGGGCCTTAATATCATTTCTTAAATGTCATGAAATCAAATTGCATAAGAATGAATGACTTTTAAGTGTTCAACCAAATCAATGAATAATGAGATCAAACAACAACTTTGATGACAGGAAAATAAGAGTATGTGTATAACACTCATGAAATGAAGCACAAAGCTCAAAAAGCTCACATTATATGGTTATATAAGTCTAATTTATGCTTGATACAATTCTTTGGGTCATGCAAATCCTTTAATTGGAGAATTATGAAACAAATGGCAAGTGCAAAGAAGGTTTCGAACATATCATGCTAGAACGATGCCAAATTTTTTTATTTATTTTAAGTTTTTTTTTTTTTTTTTTACAATAAAAAATTTACAATAAATAAATAAATAAATAAATAAATAAAATTCAATTTTCATTTAAGTCATGCAAACATTTATCACAATCTCATCATAAGTGTTCGGAAAGTGACTCAAAACAAAACAAGACTCAAAATAAAATATAAAATAAAAACAAGCAAGAAATTAATTTAAATTTGTTTTTTTTTTGTTTTTTGTTTTTTTTTTAAAAAGAAAAATCAAATTTACTTGCTAAACTCCAATACCCCCAAACCTAGAAATGAACATTGTCCTCAATGTTTAAAAATTAGGAACAAGCAATGTCATAACAAGAAATGAAAGGTACTAAAGTAAATATAAAATCACAAAACACACAAGAATTAAAATACAAAAATAAAATAATTACAAAATAAAAATTTCAAAACAAACAAACAAAAGAAATGAAACAGTAAACCCTAAACAGATAGTCTTACGCAAACCAAAACCCAAACGATTGAAAGCTCAACCCAATAGAAAGTTAGCCCACTTTGAAACCTAAACAACGGTGAAAACCCGAAGCCCACAATGAAATCCGAAGCCCACATGTTAAATTTTATTTTTTTATTTTTTATTTTTTTATTTTTTTATTTTAAAAAAAAGAACATGGGTCATGATGTCTCGGTTCAGTGTAAGGGACCAACTGACAGGGCGAGGCACGTGTCGATGCACAGAGGCGCCGCAGACTCCATAAGCGCAAATTACGGGCGCCATGGAAAGGCACGAAGACGACTTTGCTAAACGCGTCCGTTCAGAAAAGACACGTCGTGATAAATGAGTTGTGGGTATGGTTGGAAAGCGAGAAGGTTGTGGGACTCAAGGAATGCTGGAGATTCAGAAAATGCTCAGACGCTGCAATGGCTAGGGTTTGTCAAAGACTATGTCTATAAGAAGGAAAAAGAAGAAAGGGTGAAAAACACAAACTCAAACACACAAAAGAGAAAAGAAAGAAAGAAGAAAAGAGAGTGAGAAATCAAATGGCCTCTTCCTACCCATTTTCGTTGGATCTCAACCTAGCTCCACCGACTCAGACACGAGGCCAAGCAGCGGCACCAGTATGGATGCCCTACTTTGCTTCCGCACAGGGGCCTGTGACAGTAACTGACTCAATACTCCTGGACAACGATGTTGCCATTGGAGTGGCTAGAAATTTAGTGACTCCTAAAGATATACGTGTGCTGGGGACAAGGGATGACAACCGGGTCGTGACCGATGCCCTGGCACTGAGCGTGCAGAGTACGGCAACAGTCGCAAGTTTGGGTCATCGCCTACTTGCGAAGTCCCATGAGGTAGAGGTGCTAAAAGGTCAGTTGGCGGCGGAGCGAAGTATGGTTGAAGAGTGTCAGAGTGCTATAAAAAGCTTGAAAAGGGAGAGGGCAAGGATAGTGGAGGTGAATTGACACCAGCTAGAAGTATTACGGGATGAGAATAAAAACCTATCAAAGATGGTAGAGTTGTATTCTCGCGACATGCGAAAATAGCTGGAGGACCTAGACCGACCGGGTAAGCGCAAACAAGCAGATCGCGAGAGTAGTTACGCTCAAGCTAAGATTGCGATCTTTGGGAGCTCAAGTGATGAGCCCCAAGAAGCTGTGCGTGAAGCCCCGGAAGAGGACAGCCAGAGGGCTAAACTCAAAGCTCCAATGGTCGAGACACCGAGCACTGTGAAGAAATGACTTCTACTGCATTATTGTTGTTTTTATTTTATTTTTTTGGTTGTTTTTTTTTTTTTTTTTGTTTTTTCAGAAATAAAAGAGTAAGGTTGCAGAACGAAAAAGAAAAAGAAAAAGAAAACACACTTCCCAACTAAAATAAAACAAAGACGACAAACAGAAAAGAAAACACATTTCCCTAACTAAAATAAGACAAAGATGATAGCCGAAAGGGAAAGGCAAAAATACAAAGCACTAGAAAATGGAAGTAACGGACAAAAACATAAAACACCAGAAAACACGGAAAAAAGAAAAGTAAAGTGAAAGTAAAGGTGCTCCCCCTTGAAGCGATTAGGTCGAGCATGCTTGGGAAATCCGAAATGGCGTTGGCACCCTCATCAGCATATGTTTATTTAAAGCACGCCTCAGCAAGCGGATGATAACCAGCATTTCTTCCTGCAAACTCAAGGAAAAACATCAAAAAATTCAGAAGCAAAACAAATGGCATCCTCATGCACTCACCTTGATGATCTCAACCTTGAGTTGTCCCTTGCACCACCTAATGCCCAGATAAGGGCTCCTCCAACCTTTGTCTTCCCAAACTCTTCATATCATCACGGCACGCCCTCAAACTTTGCTGAGGCAATACCGAACTTTGCTGAGGCAAGGCCGAACAGAGCAGTGCTGCTGGGTGGCATGATTGGCAGTATACTCACACCGGCAGATCATCTGCATGTGGCACAGCGGTCGGACAAGATGGCGGTGGATGAGTCCCACTCTTTATCTGTGCTTCATGCGGTCTCGGCTACCAATTTGGGCATGCGATTACTGGCGAGGACACGGGAGTGTGCCGCGCTGAGCGAGGAAGTGGCTTCCTTGAAGGCTATGGTGGCGGACTTGCAGAAGCGGCTCTACTGTGCCACTCAGCATGTGGAAGCACTGCAGAGAAAGAATGAGGACCATGTAGAGCTGCTGCAGATTCTACAAGTGAAAGACAATAGAGGCAAGCCATAATGATGATGAAGATGAAGATAAAGAAGATGAAGAAGAAGAAGAAGTTTTTTTTTTTTTTTTTTGTTTGTTTGTTTGTTTGTTTGTTTTTTTTTTTAATGCAGAGTTTGAAATAAAATAAAAATGTGTTTTAACACTCAGAAATAAACTAACTAACCATACCACGTAAATAAAATACATAAACTAACTTAACAAAACAAAAACAAAAACAAAGACTCAACAGAAAAGATAACAAAGAAAATATAAAAAAAATTTAATTTAAAAACACACGAATATACAAGCAACTCACGGATGACCAGTTAAGGGCCTCAGAAAACACAGCCAGGGGATCCGGGAAGGTTGGAGGGGTCACAATGGTCCCGCTTAAAACCCAAACTTCTTAGACACCGAAGGTGTCACCTAAAGAACTCCTAGACACTGTATTGACGGAGATGCTCACTGGAGTTACCACGAGTCAGCTCATATAAAAAATCTTTTTTTATTTTCTTATAAAAGAAATAGAAAACTAAAATTATTGAAATAATAACAAAACAACTAAAGAGAAAGGATTGGAATACTCCCCTTTGAAGCGATTAGGTCGAGCGTGATGCATTTGGAGGTCGCGACTTCTCCTACTACTCCACACTTCCTATCTTTATGATTGAAGTTGCCTTCTCTTTCCCTTTATTATTGAGCTATAATAAATTGCTAAAACAAACACAGAAAACTTGAAATAGAATTAAAAGGATGAGGAAATAAAAACTGAAATGAAAAGGAAAATCAACACACATCCAATTTCATGCTTCAAAGTAACAAACACCAATGGGTTGTGTAAGCTGGGACTTAAACCCAGTTCTCTTGCTTGTTGGGCAATTGTCCTTTTCTGTTGGACTACAAACACAACTTGTCCATTAACGTCATTAACTTTAAAACAAGAAATTGTCCAGTTAAGAAAAAAATAAAATAAAGTAGGAAAGCCAAATAGAATCAAACAATGTTACCGATCCCCGGCAACCGCGCCAAAAACTTGTTGGGTCGATTCAGCTGCACCAAAATGGATTCAGCTGCATCCTCAACTTGTGATACTCGCAAGTGCACGAGCCGTTTGGTAGTATAGCATATGTAAGTGCGAGGTCGATCCCACGAGGATTGGTGATTGAATGATCCAATTCATTTCCCCTACACAAAACAGAAATGAAAAAGAAAATAAATAAAACAAGAAAAAAAGGAAATAACTCAAGCAAATAAGTTCCCAAGTTCAATTAGATTAACGGATTGATTCTAGCTAAAGTATGATTAAGCCATGGTGTTTGGTCATAACCTTGTGTTCCTAATTCCCTAATTTGATCATTTGTTGTCTAACCTAAAACTAAGCATTAGGAACCCATTAAGCATAGAAGAACAATTTAAACAACCAAGCATGTATCTGATCCCTGCTGTCGAATGTCCATACATACTCCTCTTATTCATAGTTCAATTCGAATTAAAGCATGGTGTCTACTCTTAATTCAAACTAAGATAGCTAACATGCAAGCCTAAATGGTGATCAATCATTCAAACTAGCATATTAACTTATAAGCATAATGAATAAGAACAAAAACCATAATTGAAACTTGGAAACTAATTAAACTTGAATACTTAAGAAAGAATTTACATTACAAATAAAAGTAAAGTGGAACTAAGAAAACTTGAAGGAAATTTAGTAAAATCATTTTGTTACAACAATTGACAACTTGAAAGGAAACTAAGAGAATTTGAGGGAGAGAAGGGAATGGAGCTCTAGAGAAGTGTTTGAGACCTCCCCCCCTTGGGGTGTGATTTGAAGCTTGAAGGCTTCTCTATTTATAGGGCTAAGAGGGAGGAACATCATGATGAACTCCCACACCATCCTTCATCTTTTGCTGCTGCACCTCAAGCATCTTCACATGGGTTCAAAGGTGATCAGTTGTGGCTGCCTTTGCTGCCAACCCATGTGGTTGCCTTTTGGTTGCCAACCCATGTGGTTGCCTTTTGGTTGCTGAAAAATGAGTTTTCTGAACCAGACTTGGTGTAGGAAGGCCAGAGGTTTCAAACCGTATCCAATGGGGTTCAAATTTGGATATGTTGTACTAGACACCTATTGGAACAACTTCTATGAAGAACGTATTCCCATCGGAGCAGTAGAAGTGTGCGTTTTGGGCCTTGCAAGTTGGCTGCCGAACAGAGACTGGAATTGACTTCATTTCATTTCTTTGCTTTCTTTTTGCTTCACATGCATGCACATGCTTTCTCTTTCAATTAAAACCTGATCTCCAGCTCCAAAGTGATCTGCCAATTCAATTCCCATGTTCAAAGGCTGAAGCAAAATGCCTCTCATCATTCCTCATTCTTCTCTCTCTCCTTTCTCTTTGCTTCACATGCATGCACATGCTTTCTCTATAATAACTCCAGCATGTACCAACTTGCTCCTTTAGAATTTCATAGCTGGAATGTCTCCCCACTTCACTCATTATGTTGGATCCAAAGTCAGTTGCAGCATGGGTGAGGCACATGGCTTAAAGGAGGAGACAAGGCTCAAAGCTGGCAGCTGCAAATCCTCCTGAGCATGGTTCAGTGCTGGACGGGCTAAGGACTCCACATATGTTCAATTGGGCTGCGTTTTGGATATGTTATATTAGACACCCAATTGAACAACTTCTATGAAGAATGTCTCCTCATCCGAGTTGTGCAGATTGCTGAAATGAGACTTGCAAGGTGACTTACGAAACTGGATTGACAAGAAGTGTGGCCCAACTTTGGTTTTGTCTTTAAGCTCTTGCTCTTATCCCAATCAGCCCTTAACATGCATGGATTGCATCATTTCCTATCCAAAGCCATCATTGTTACCTAAATGACTCCCCCCACCATATTATGATGTTGCCCAAGTTCTGCGCTCGATCCGAAATCAATAGGTGTAAGAAACTGGACAATTCAAGTTCAAAGGCAGTTCGTTCCTAATTGGAGTGGTTGGTAACTTGGGTAGTTCTAGAGATCGGATTTCAGTCAAACTTAACCAAATGACTCCTCCCATCATATTATGATGTTGCAAAAGTTTTGGGGTCGATCCGAAATTAATAGGTGTAACAAATTGGACAACTCAAGTTCAAAGGCAGTTCGTTCCTAATTGGAGTGGTTGGTGTTTTGGGCCGTTCTAGAGATCGGATTTCACCCAAAACTGACCAAACGACTCCGCCCACCATATTGTGATGTTGCCCAAGTTTTGGGCGCGATCCGGAATCAATAGGTGTAAGAAATTGGACAATTTATGTTCATAGGCAGTTCGTTCCTAATCGGAGCGGTTGGTGTATTCCATAGTTCTAGAGATCGGATTTCACCCAAAACTAACCAAATGACTCCTCCCACCATATTCTGATGTTGCCCAAGTTTTGGGCTCGATCCGAACTCAATAGGTGTAAGAAATTGGACAACTTATGTTCAAAGGCAGTTCGTTCCTAATCGGAGCGGTTGGTGTATTCCACTGTTCTAGAGATCGGATTTCACTCAAAATTAACCAAATGACTCCTCCCACCATATTGTGATGTTGCCCAAGTTTTGGGCTCGATCTGAAATCAATAGGGGTAAGAAATTGGACAATTCAAGTTCCAAGGCAGTTCGTTCCTACTTGGGGTGGTTGGTGTATTTTGTAGTTCTAGAGATCGGATTTCACTCAAACTTAACCAAATGACTCCTCCCACCATATTATATTGTTGCCCATGTTTTGGGCTCGATCCGAAATCGATTGGATTATGAAAATGGGCAATTTATGTTTAAAGTCGGGGTGGTTGGTGTATTCCATAGTTCTAGAAATCTGATTTCACTCAAAACTAACCAAATGACACCTCCCCCCATATTATGATGTTGCCCAAGTTTTGGGCTCGATCCGAAATCAAAAGGGGTAAGAAATTGGACAATTCAAGTTCAAAGGCAGATCGTTCCTAATTGGATTGGTTGGTGTTTTGGGTAGTTCTAGAGATTGGATTTCACAAAAACTTTACCAAATGACTCCTCCCACCATACTATGATGTTGCCCAAGTTTTGGGCTCGATCCGAAATCAATAGCTGTAAGAAATTGGACAATCCAAGTTCAAAGGCAGTTCGTTCCCAATTGAAGTGGTTGGTGTTTTGGGCAGTCCTAGAGATCGGATTTCACCCAAAACTGACCAAACGACTCCTTCCACCATATTAGGATGTTGCCCAAGTTTTGGGTGCGATCCGGAATCAATAGATGTAAGAAATTGGACAATTTATGTTCAAAGGCAGTTCGTTCCTAAACGGAGCGGTTGGTGTATTCCAAAGCTCTAGAGATCGGATTTCACTCAAAACTAACCAAATGAATCCTCCCACCATATTGTGATGTTGCCCAAGTTTTGGGCTCGATCCGAAATCAGTAGATGTAAGAAATTGGACAATTTATGTTTAAGGGCAGTTCGTTCCTAATCGGAGCGGTTGGTGTATTCCATAGTTCTACAGATCGGATTTCCCTCAAAACTAACCAAATGACTCCTCCCACCATATTGTGATGTTGCCCAAGTTTTGGGCTCGATACGAAGTCAATAGGTGTAAGAAATTGGACAATTCAAGTTCAAAGGCAGTTCGTTCCTAATTGGAGTGGTTGGTGTTTTGGCCAGTTCTAGAGATCGGATTTCACTCAAACTTAACCAAATGACTCCTCCCACCATATTATGATGTTGCCCAAGTTTTGGGATCTATCCGAAATCAATAGCTGTAAGAAATTGGACAATTCAAGTTCAAAGGCAGTTCGTTCCTAATCGGAGTGTTTGGTGTTTTGGGTAGTTCTCGAGATCGGATTTCACCCACAACTAACCAAATGACTCCTCCCACCATCTTATGATGTTGCCCAAGTTTTGGGCTCGATCCGAAATCAATAGGTGTAAGAAATTGGACAATTCAAGTTCAAAGGCAGTTCGTTCCTAATTGGAGTGGTTGGTGTTTTGGGTAGTTCTAGAGATCGGATTTCACCCAAAACTAACAAAATGGCTCCTCCGACCATATTATGTTGTTGCCCAAGTTTTGGGCTCGATACGAAATCAATAGGTGTAAGAAATTGGACAATTTATCTTCTAGGGCAGTTCGTTCCTAATCGGAGTGGTTGGTGTATTCCATAGTTCTAGAGATCGGATTTCACCCAAAACTAACCAAATGACTCCTCCCACCATATTATGATGTTGCCCAAGTTTTGGGTTCGATCCGAAATCAATAGGTGTAAGAAATTGGACAATTCAAGTTCAAAGGCAGTTCGTTCCTAATTGGAGTGGTTGGTGTTTAGGGTAGTTCTAGAGATCGGATTTCACCCAAAACTAACCAAATGACTCCTCCCACCATATTATGATGTTTCCCAAGTTTTGGGCTCGATCCGTAATGAATAGGTGTAAGAAATTGGACAATTCAAGTTCAAAGGCATTTCGTTCCTAATTGGAGTGGTTTGTTGTTTTTGGTAGTACTAGAGATCGGATTTCACTCAAACTTAACCAAACGACTCCTCCCACCATATTATGATGTTGCCGAAGTATTGGGCTCGATCCGAAATCTATAGGTGTAAGAAATTGGACAATTCAAGTTCAAAGGCAATTCGCTCCTAATTGGAGTGGTGGGTGTTTTGGGTAGTTCTAGAGATTGGATTTCACTCAAACTTAACCAAATGACTCCTCCCTCCATATATGATCTTTCCCAAGTTTTGGGCTCGATCCGAAATCAATAGGTGTAAGAAATTGGACAATTTATGTTCAAAGGCAGTTCGTTCCTAATCGGAGTGGTTGGTGTATTCCATAGTTCTAGATCTCGGATTTCACTCAAAACGAACCAAATGACTCCTCCCACCACATTATGACGTTGCCCAAGTTTTGGGCTCGATCCGAAATCAATAGGTGTAAGAAATTGGACAATTCAAGTTCAAAGGTAGTTCGTTCCCAATTGGAGTGGTTGGTGTTTTGGGTAGTTCTAGAGATTGGATTTGACTAAGACTTCACCAAATGACTCTTCCCACCGTATTATGACGTTGCCCAAGTTTTTTCTTGATCCGAAATCAATAGGTGTAAGAAATTGGATAATTTATGTTTTATGGCAGTTCATTCCTAATAGGGGTGGTTGGTTTATTCCGTTGTTCTAGAGATCGGATTTCACTCAAGACTACCCAATTGACTCCTCCCACGATATTATGATGTTGCCCAAGTTTTGGGCTCGATCCGAAATCAATAGGTGTAAGAAATTGGACAATTCAAGTTCAAAGGCAGTTCGTTCCTAATTGGAATGGTTGGTGTTTTGGGTCGTTCTAGAGATCGGATTTCACTCAAATTAACCAAACGACTCCTCCCACCATTTTATGATGTTGCCCAAGTTTTGGGCTCGATCCGTAGTCAATAGGTGTAAGAAATTGGACAATTGAAGTTCAAAGGAAGTTCGTTCCTAATTGGAGTGGTTGGTGTTTTGGGTAGGTCTAGAGATCGGATTTCACTCAAAGTTAACCAAATGACTCCTCCAACCACATTATGTTGTTGCCCAAGTTTTGGGCTCGATTCGAAATAGATTGGTGTAAGAAATTGGACAATTTATGTTCAAATGCAGTTCGTTCCCAATCGGTGTGGTTGATGTATTCCTTTGTTCTAGAGATCGAATTGCACACAAAACTAACCAAATGTCTCCTCCCACCGTATTGTGATGTTGCCCAAGTTGTGGGCTCGATCCGAAATCAGTAGGTGTAAGAAATTGGACAATTCAAGTTCAAAGGCAGTTCGTTCCTAATTGGAGTGGTTGTTGTTTTGGCTAGTTCTAGAGATCGGATTTCACTCAAAATTAACCAAATGACTCCTCCCTCCAAATTATGATGTTGCCCAAGTTTTGGGCTAGATCCGAAATCCATAGGTGTAAGAAATTGGACAATTTATGTTCAAGGGCAGTTCGTTCCCAACCAGAGTGGTTGGTGTATTCCTTAGTTCTAGAGATCGGATTTGACTCAAAACTAACTAAATGACTCCTCCCACCATATTGTGATGTTGCCCAAGTTTTGGGCTCGATCCGAAATCAATAGGTGTAAGTAATTGGACAATTCAAATTCAAAGGCAGTTCGTTCCTATTTGGAGTGGTTGGTGTTTTGTCTAGTTCTAGGGATCGGATTTCACTCAAACTTAACCAAATGACTCCTCCCCCCATATTATGATGTTGCCCAAGTTTTGGGCTCGATCCGAAATCAGCAGGTGTAAGAAATTGGACAATTTTTGTTCAAAGGCAGTTCCTGCCTAATCGGAGTGGTTGGTGTATTCCATAGTTCTAGAGATCGGATTTCACTCAAAACAAACCAAATGACTCCCACCATATTGGGATGTTGCCCAAGTTTTGGGCTCGATCTGAAATCAACAGGTGTAAGAAATTGGACAATTCAAGTTCAAAGGCAGTTCGTTCCAAATTGGAGTGGTTGGTGTTTTGGGTAGTTCTAGAGATTGGATTTCACTCAAACTTAACCAAACGACTCCTCCCCCCATATTATGATGTTGCCCAAGTTTTGAGCTCAATCCGAAATCAATTGGTGTAAGAAATTGTACAATTCAAGTTCAAAGGCAGTTCGTTCCTAATTGATGTGGTTGGTGTATTCCATAGTTCTAGAGATCGGATTTCACTCAAAATTAACCAAACGAATCCTCCCACCATATTATGATGTTGCCCAAGTTTTGGGCTTGATCCGAAATCAATAGGTGTAAGAAATTGGACAATTCAAGTTCAATGTCAGTTCGTTCCGAATTGGAGTGGTTGGTGTTTTGGGTAGTTCTAGAGATTGGATTTGACTAAGACTTAACCAAATGACTCTTCCCCCCTTATTATGATGTTGCCCAAGTTTTTGGCTCGATCCGAAATCAATAGGTGTAAGAAATTGGACAATTCAAGTTCAAAGGCAGTTCGTTCCTAATTGGAGTGGTTGGTGTTTTGGGTAGTTCAAGAGATCGGATTTTACTCAAACTTAACCAAATGACTCCTCCCACCACATTATCTTGTTGCCCAAGTTTTGGGCTCGATACGAATTCCATAGGTGTAAGAAATTGGACAATTCAAGTTCAAAGGCAGTTCGTTCCTAATTGGGGTGGTTGATTTATTGGGTAGTTCTAGAGATCCGATTGCACTCAAAATTAACCAAATGACTCCTCCCACCATATTATGATGTTTCCCAAGTTTTGGGCTCTATCCGAAATCAATAGGTGTAAGAAATTGGACAATTCAAGTTCGAAGGCAGTTCGTTACTAATTGGGGTCGTTGGTGTATTGGGTAGTTCTAGAGATCGGATTTCACTCAGAACTAACCAAATGACTCCTCTGACCATATGACGATGTTGCCCAAGTTTTGCGCTCGATCCGAAATCAACAGGTGTTAGAAATTGGACAATTCCATTTCAAAGGTAGTTCGTTCCTAATTGAAGTGGTCGGTGTTTTGGTTGGTTCTAGACATTGGATTTCACTCAACCTTATCCAAATGACTCCTCCCCCCATATTATGATGTTGCCAAAGTTTTGAGCTTGATCCGAAGTCAATAGGTGTACGAAATTGGACAATTCAAGTTCGAAGGCAGTTCATTCCTAATTGATGTGGTTGGTGTATTCCATAGTTCTAGAGATCGGATTTCACTCAAAATTAATCAAATGAATCCTTCCACCATATTATGATGTTGCCCAAGTTTTGGGGTTGATCCGAAATCAATAGGTCTAAGAATTTGGACAATTCAAGTTCAAAGGCTGTTCGTTCCTGATTGGAGTGGTTGGTGTTTCGGGTAGTTCTAGAGATTGGATTTCACTCAAACTTAACCAAATGACTCCTCCCACCATATTATGGTGTTGCTCAAGTTTTAGGCTCGATCCGAAATGAATAGGTGTAAGAGATTGGATAATTCAAGTTCGGAGGCAGTTCTTTCCTAATTGAAGTGGTCGGTGTTTTGGTTGGTTCTAGACATTGGATTTCACTCAACCTTAACCAAATGACTCCTCCCATCATATTATGATGTTGCCCAAGTTTTGGGCTAGATCCGACATCAATAGGTGTAAGAATTTGGACAATTCAAGTTCAAAGGCAGTTCGTTCCTAATTGGAGTGGTTGGGGTTTTGGGTTGTTCTGGAGATCGGATTTCACTCAAACTTAACCAAATCACCCCTCCCACCATATTATGATGTTGCCCAAGTTTTGGGCTCGATACGAAATCAATAGGTGTAAGAAATTGGACAATTGATGTTCAAACGCAGTTCGTTCCTAATCGGAGTGGTTGGTGTATTCCATAGTTCTGGAGATCGGATTTCACTCAAAACCAACAAAATGACTCCTCCCACCACATTATGATGTTGCCCAAGTTTTGGGCTCGATCCGCAGTCAATAGGTGTAAGAAATTGGACAATTCAAGTTCAAAGGCAGTTCGTTCCAAATTGGAGTGGTTGGTGTTTTCGGTAGTTCTAGAGATCGGATTTTACTCAAACTTAACCAAATGACTCCTCCCGCCATATTATGATGTTGCCCATGTTTTGGGCTCGATCCGAAATCAATAGGTGTAAGAAAATGGACAATTCAAGTTCAAAGGCAGTTCTTTTCTAATTGGAGTGGTTGGTGTTTCGGGTAGTTCTAGAGATCGGATTTCACTCAAACTTAACCAAACGACTCCTCCCCCCGTATTACGATGTTTCCCAAGTTTTGGGGTCGATCCGAAATCAATAGGTGTAAGAAATTGGACAATTTATGTTCAAAGGCAGTTCGTTCCTAATCGGAGTTGTTGGTGTATTCCATACTTCTAGAGATCGGATTTCACTCAAAACTACCCAAATGACTCCTCCCACCATATTATAATGTTGGCCAAGTTTTGGGCTCGATCCGAAATCAATAGGTGTAAGAAATTGGACAATTCAAGTTCAAAGGCAGTTCGTTCCCAATTGGAGTGGTTGGTGTTTTGGGTAGTTCTAGAGATCGGATTTTACTCAAGCATAACCAAATGACTCCTCCCACCATATTATGATGTTGCCCAAGCTTTGGGCTCGATCCAAAATCAATAGGTGTAAGAAATTGGACAATTCAATTTCAAAGGCAGTTCGTTCCTAATTGGAGTGGTTGGTGTTTTGGGTAGTTCTATAGATCGGATTTCACTCAAACATAACCAAATGACTCCTCCCACCATATTATGATGTTGCCCAAGTTTTGGGCTCGATCCGACCTCAATAGGTGTAAGATATTGGACAATTCAGGTTCAAAGGCAGTTCGTTCCTAATTGGTGTGGTTGGTGTTTTGGTTAGTTCGAGAGATCGAATTTCCCTCAAACTTAACCAAATGACTCCTCCCACCATATTATGATGTTGCCCATGTTTTGGGCTCGATCCGAACTCAATAGGTGTAAGAAGTTGGACAATTCAAGTTCAAAGGCAGTTCGTTCCTAATCGGAGTGGTTGGTGTATTCCATAGTTCTAGAGAACGGATTTCTCTCAAACCTAACCAAATGACTCCTCCCACCATATTATAATGTTGGCCAAGTTTTGGGATCGATCCGAAATCAATAGGTGTAAGAAATTGGACAATTCAAGTTCAAAGGCAGTTCGGTCCCAATTGGAGTGGTTGGTGTTTTGGGTAGTTCTATAGATCGGATTTTACTCAAAACTTAACCAAATGACTCCACCCACCATATTATGATGTTGGCCATGTTTTGGGCTCGATCCGAAATCAATAGATGTAAGAAATTGGACAATTTATGTTCAAGGGCAGTTCGTTCCTAATCGGAGTGGTTGGTGTATTCCATAGTTCTAGAGATCGGATTTCTCTCAAAACTAACCAAATGACTCCTCCCACCATATTATGATGTTGCCTAAGTTTTGGGCTCGATCCGAAATCAATAGGTGTAAGAAATTGGACATTTCAAGTTCAAAGGCAGTTCGTTCCTAATTGGAGTGGTTGGTGTTTTCGGTAGTTCTAGAGATCGGATTTTACTCAAACTTAACCAAATGACTCCTCCCGCCATATTATGATGTTGCCCATGTTTTGGGCTCGATCCGAAATCAATAGGTGTAAGAAATTGGACAATTCAAGTTCAAAGGCAGTTCTTTCCTAATTGGAGTGGTTGGTGTTTCGGGTAGTTCTAGAGATTGGATTTAGCTCAAACATAAGCAAATGACTCCTCCCACCATATTATGATGTTGCCCCAGTTTTGGGCTCGATCCGAAATCAATAGGAGTAAGAAATTGGACAATTCAAGTTCAAAGGCAGTTCGTTCCTAATTGGAGTGGTTGGTGTTTTGGGTAGTTCTAGAGATCGGATTTTACTCAAAACTTAACCAATTGACTCCTCCCACCATATTATGATGTTGCCCAAGTTTTGGGCTCGATCCGAAATCAATAGATGTAAGAAATTGGACAATTTATGTTCAAAGGCAGTTCGTTCCTAATTGGATTGGTTGGTGTTTTGGGTAGTTCTATAGATCTGATTTCACTCAAACTTAACCAATTGACTCCTCCCACCATATTATGTTCTTCCACAAGTTTTGGGCTCGATCCGAAATCAATAGGTTTAAGAATTTGGACAATTCAAGTTCAGAGGCAGTTCGTTCCTAATTGGAGTCGTTGGTGTTTTGGGTAGTTCTAGGGATCGGATTTCACTCAAACTTTTCCAAATGACTCCTCCCACCATATTATGATGTTGCCCAAGTTTTGGGCTCGATCCGACATCAATAGGTGTAAGATATTGGACAATTCAGGTTCAAAGGCAGTTCGTTCCTAATTGGAGTGGTTGGTGTTTTGGTTAGTTCGAGAGATCGAATTTCCCTCAAACTTAACCAAATGACTCCTCCCACCATATTATGATGTTGCCCATGTTTTGGGCTCGATCCGAACTCAATAGGTGTAAGAAGTTGGACAATTCAAGTTCAAAGGCAGTTCGTTCCTAATCGGAGTGGTTGTTGTATTCCATAGTTCTAGAGAACGGATTTCTCTCAAACCTAACCAAATGACTCCTCCCACCATATTATAATGTTGGACAAGTTTTGGGCTCGATCCGAAATCAATAGGAGTAAGAAATTGGACAATTCAAGTTCAAAGGCAGTTCGGTCCCAATTGGAGTGGTTGGTGTTTTGGGTAGTTCTATAGGTCGGATTTTACTCAAAACTTAACCAAATGACTCCACCCACCATATTATGATGTTGGCCATGTTTTGGGCTCGATCCGAAATCAATAAATGTAAGAAATTGGACAATTTATGTTCAAAGGTAGTTCGTTCCTAATTCGAGTGGTTGGTGTTTCGGGTAGTTCTAGAGATTGGATTTAGCTCAAACATAAGCAAATGACTCCTCCCACCATATTATGATGTTGCCCCAGTTTTGGGCTCGATCCGAAATCAATAGGTGTAAGAAATTGGACACTTCCGGTTCAAAGGCAGTTCGTTCCTAATTGGAGTGGTTGGTGTTTTGGTTAGTTCTAGAGATCGAATTTCACTCAAACTTAACCAAATGACTCCTCCCACCATACTATGATGTTGCCCAAGTTTTGGGCTCGATCCGAAATCAATAGGTGTAAGAAATTGGACAATTCAAGGTCCCGGGCAGTACGTTCCTAATTGGAGTGATTGGTGTTTTGGGCAGTTCTATAGATCGGATTTCACTCAAACTTAATCAAATGACTCCTCCCACCACATTATGATGTTGCCCAAGTTTTGGGCTCGATCCGAAATCAATAGGTGTAAGAAATTGGACACTACAGGTTCAAAGGCAGTTCGTTCCTAATTGGAGTGGTTGGTGTTTTGGTTAGTTCTAGAGATCGAATTTCACTCAAACTTGACCAAATGACTCCTCCCACCATATTATGATGTTGCCCGAGTTTTGGTCTCGATCCGAAATCAATAGGTGTAAGAAATTGGACAATTTATGTTCAAGGGCAGTTCATTCCTAATCGGAGTGGTTGGTGTATTCCATACTTCTAGGGAACGGATTTCACTCAAAACTAACCAAATGACTCCTCCCACCATATTATGATGTTGCCCATGTTTTGGGCTCGATCCGAAATCAATAGGTGTAAGAAATTGGACAATTCAAGTTCAAAGGCAGTTCGTTCCTAATTGGATTGGTTGGTGTTTTGGGTAGTTCTAGAGATTCGATTTTACTCAAACTTAACCAAATGACTCCTCCCACCATATTATGATGTTGCCCATATTTTGGGCTCGATCTGAAATCAATAGGTGTAAGAAGTTGGACAATTCAAGTTCAAAGGAAGTTCGTTCCTAATTGGAGTGGTTGGTGTTTTGGTTAGTTCTAGAGATCGAATTTCCCTCAAACTTAACCAAATGACTCCTCCCACCATATTATGATGTTGCCCCAGTTTTGGGCTCGATCCGAAATCAATAGGTGTAAGAAATTGGACAATTTACGTTCAAAGGCAGTTCGTTCCTAATTGGAGTGGTTGGTGTTTTGGGTAGTTCTAGAGATTGGATTTCACTCAAACTTATCCAAATGACTACTCCCACCATATTATCATGTTGCCCAAGTTTTGGGCTCGATCCGAAATCAATAGGTGTAAGAAATTGGACAATTCAAGTTCAAAAGGCAGTTCGTTCCTAATTGGAGTGGTTGGTGTTTTGGGTAGTTCTAGAGATCGGATTTCCCTCAAACTTATCCAAAGGTGGCCCACCATATCATGATTTTGCCCAAGTTTTGGGCTCGATCCGAAATCAATAAGTTGAAGAAATTGGACAATTTATGTTCAAAGGCAGTTCGTTCTTAATCGGAGTGGTTGGTGTATTCCATAGTTCAAGAGATCGGATTTCACTCAAAACTAACCGAATGACTCCACCCACCATATTCTTATGTTGCCCAAGTTTTGGGCTCGATCCCAAATCAATAAGTGTAAGAAATTGGACAATTCAAGTTGAAAGCCAGTTCGTTCCTAATTGGGGTGGTTGGGGTTTTGGGTTGTTCTAGCGATTGGATTTCACTCAAACTTAACCAAATGAGTCTTCCCACCATGTTGTGATGTTGCCCAAGTTTTGGATTCGATCCGAAATCAATAGGTGTAAGAAATTGGAGAATTCAAGTCCAAAGGCAGTTCGTTCCTAATTGGAGTGGTTGGTGTTTTGGGTAGTTCTAGAGATCGGATTTCCCTCAAACTTAACCAAATGACTCCTCCCACAATATTATGATGTTGCCCAAGTTTTGGTCTCGATCCGAAATCAATAGGTGTAAGAAATGGGATAATTTATGTTCAGAGGCAGTTCGTTCCTAATTGTAGTGGTTGGTATTTTGGGTAGTTCTAGAGATCGGATTTCACTCAAACTTAACAAAATGACTCCTCCCGCCATATTATGATGTTGCTCAAGTTTTGGGCTCGATCCTAAATCAATAGGTGTAATAAATTGGACAATTCATGTTCAGAGGCAGTTCGTTCCTAATCGGAGTGGTTGGTGTATTCCATAGTTCTAGAGATCGGATTTCACTAAAAACTAACCAAATGACTCCTCCCACCATATTATGTTCTTCCACAAGTTTTGGGCTCGATCCGAAATCAATAGGTTTAAGAATTTGGACAATTCAAGTTCAGAGGCAGTTCGTTCCTAATTGGAGTCGTTGGTGTTTTGGGTAGTTCTAGGGATCGGATTTCACTCAAACTTTTCCAAATGACTCCTCCCACCATATTATGATGTTGCCCAAGTTTTGGGCTCGATCCTAAATCAATAGGTGTAATAAATTGGACAATTCATGTTCAGAGGCAGTTCGTTCCTAATCGGAGTGGTTGGTGTATTCCATAGTTCTAGAGATCCGATTTCACTCAAAACTAACCAAATGACTCCTCCCACCATATTGGGATGTTGCCCAAGTTTTGGGCTCGATCCGAGATCAAAAGGTGTAAGAAATTGGAGAATTCAAGTTCAAAGGCAGTTCGTTCCTAATTGTAGTGGTTGGTGTTTTGGGTAGTTCTAGAGATCGGATTTCACTCAAACATAACCAAATGACTCCTCCCACCATATTATGATGTTGCCCAAGTTTTGGGCTCAATCCGAAATCAATAGGTGTAAGAAATTGAACAATTCAAGTTCAAAGGCAGTTCGTTCCTAATTGGAGTGGTTGGTGTTTTGGGTAGTTCTAGAGATTGGATTTCACTCAAACTTAACCAAATGACTCCTCCCACCATATTATCATGTTGCCCAAGTTTTGGGCTTGATCCGAAATCAATAGGTGTAAGAAATTGAACAATTTATGTTCAAAGGCCGTTCGTTCGTAATCGGAGTGGTTGGTGTATTCCATAGTTCTAGAGATCGGGTTTCAGTCAAAACTAAACAAATGACTACTCCCACCATATTACGACGTTGCCCAAGTTTTGGGCTCGATCCGAAATCAATTGATGTAAGAAATTGGACAATTCAAGTTCAAAGGCAGTTCGTTCCTAATTGGAGTGGTTGGTGTTTTGGGTAGTTCTAGAGATCGGATTTCACTCAAATTGAACCAAATGACTCCTCCCACCATATTATGCTGTTGCCCAAGTTTTGGGCTCGATCCGAAATCAATAGGTGTAAGAAATTGAACAATTTATGTTCAAAGGCTGTTCGTTCCTAATCGGAGTGGTTGGTGTATTCCATAGTTCTAGAGATCGGATTTCACTCAAAACTAAATTAATGACTACTGCCACCATATTACGACGTTGCCCAAGTTTTGGGCTCGATCCGAAATCAATAGATGTAAGAATTTGGACAATTCAAGTTCAAAGGCAGTTCGTTCCTAATTGGAGTGGTTGGTGTTTTGGGTAGTTCTAGAGATTGGATTTCACTCAAACTTAACCAAATGATTCCTCCCACCATATTATCATGTTGCCCAAGTTTTGGGCTCGATCCGAAATGAATAGGTGTAAGAAATTGAGCAATTTATGTTCAAAGGCCGTTCGTTCCTAATCGGAGTGGTTGGTGTATTCCGTAGTTCTAGAGATCGGGTTTCAGTCAAAACTAAACAAATGACTACTCCCACCATATTACGACGTTGCCCAAGTTTTGGGCTCGATCCGAAATCAATAGATGTAAGAATTTGGACAATTCAAGTTCAAAGGCAGTTTGTTCCTAATTGGAGTGGTTGGTGTTTTGGGTAGTTCTAGAGATTGGATTTCACTAAAACTTAACCAAATGACTCCTCCCACCATATTATGATGTTGCCCAAGTTTTGGGCTCGATCCGAAATCAAGAGTGGTAAGAAATTGGACTATTTATGTTCAAAGGCAGTTCGTTCCTAATCGGAGTGGATGGTGTTTTGGGTTGTTCTAGAGATCGGATTTCACACAAACTGAACCAAATGACTCCTTCCACCATACTATGATGTTGCCCACGTTTTGGGCTCGATCCGAAATCAAGAGGTGTAAGAAATTGGACTATTTATGTTCAAAGGCAGTTCGTTCCTAATCGGAGTGGTTGGGGTATTCCATAGTTCTAGAGATCGGATTTCACTCAAAACTAACCAAATGACTCCTCCGACCATATTATGATGTTGCCCAAGTTTTGGGCTCGATCCGAAATCAATTGGTGTAAGAAATTGGACAATTCAAGTTCGAAGGCAGTTAGTTCCTAATTGGAGTGGATGGTGTTTTGGGTTGTTCTAGAGATCGGATTTCACACAAACTTAACCAAATGACTCCTTCCACCATATTATGATGTTGCCCAAGTTTTCGGCTCGATCCGAAATCAAGAGGTGTAAGAAATTGGATTATTTATGTTCAAAGGCAGTTCGTTCCTAATCGGAGTGGTTGGTGTATTCCATAGTTCTAGATATCGGATTTCATTCAAAACTAACCACATGACTCCTCCCACCATATTATGCTGTTGCCCAAGTTTTGGGCTCGATCCAAAATCAATAGGTGTAAGAAATTGGACAATTTATGTTCAAAAGCAGTTCGTTCCTAATCGGTGTGGTCGGTGTATTACATAGTTCTAGAGATCGGATTTCACTCAAAAGTAACCAAACGACTCTTCCCACCATGTTGTGATGTTGCCCAAGTTTTGGATTCGATCCGAAATCAATAGGTGTATGAAATTGGAGAATTCAAGTTCAAAGGCAGTTCGTTCCTAATTGGAGTGGTTGGTGTTCTCGGTAGTTCTAGAGATCGGATTTCACTCAAACTTAACCAAATGACTCCTCCCACCATATTATGATGTTGCCCAAGTTTTGGGCTCGATCTGAAATCAATAGGTGTAAGAAATTGAATAATTTATGTTCAAAGGCAGTTCGTTCCTAATCGGAGTGGTTGGTGTATTCCATAGTTCTAGAGATCGGATTTCACTCAAAACTAACCAAATGGCTCCTCCCAAAATATTATGATGTTGCCCAAGTTTTGGGCTCGATCCGAAATCAAGAGGTGTAAGAAATTGGACTATTTATGTTCAAAGGCAGTTCGTTCCTAATCGGAGTGGTTGGTGTATTCCATAGTTCTAGATATCGGATTTCATTCAAAACTAACCACATGACTCCTCCCACCATATTATGCTGTTGCCCAAGTTTTGGGCTCGATCCAAAATCAATAGGTGTAAGAAATTGGACAATTTATGTTCAAAAGCAGTTCGTTCCTAATCGGTGTGGTCGGTGTATTCCATAGTTCTAGAGATCGGATTTCACTCAAAAGTAACCAAACGACTCTTCCCACCATGTTGTGATGTTGCCCAAGTTTTGGATTCGATCCGAAATCAATAGGTGTATGAAATTGGAGAATTCAAGTTCAAAGGCAGTTCGTTCCTAATTGGAGTGGTTGGTGTTCTCGGTAGTTCTAGAGATCGGATTTCACTCAAACTTAACCGAATGACTCCTCCCACCATATTATGATGTTGCCCAAGTTTTGGGCTCGATCCGAAATCAATAGGTGTAAGAAATTGGATAATTTATGTTCAAAGGCAATTCGTTCCTAATCGGAGTGGTTGGTGTATTCCATAGTTCTAGAGATCGGATTTCACTCAAAACTAACCAAATGACTACTCCCACCATATTACGACGTTGCCCTAGTTTGGGGCTCGATCCGAAATCAATAGATGTAAGAAATTATACAATTCAAGTTCAAAGGCAGTTCGTTCCTAATTGGAGTGGCTGGTGTTTTGGGTAGTTCTAGAGATCGGATTTCACTCAAACTTAACCAAATGAGTCCTCCCACCACATTATGATGTTGCCCAAGTTTTGCGGTCGATCGGAAATCAATAGGTGTAAGAAATTGGACAATTTATGTTCAACGGCAGTTCGTTCCTAATCGGAGTGGTTGGTGTATTCCATAGTTTTAGAGATCGGATTTCACTCAAAACTAACCAAATGACTCCTCCCACCATATTATGATGTTGCTGAAGTTTTGGGCTCAATCCGAAATCAATAGGTGTAAGAAATTGGACTATTTATGTTCAAAGGGAGTTCGTTCCTAATTGGAGTGGTTGGTGTATTCCATAGTTCTAGAGATCGGATTTCACTCAAAACTAACCAAATAATTTCTTACCAACATATTATGATGTTGCCCAAGTTTTGGGCTCGATCCGAAATCAATAGGTGTAAGAAATTGGACAATTCAAGTTCAAAGGTAGTTCGTTCCTAATTGGAGTGGTTGGTGTTTTGGGTAGTTCTAGAGATCGGATTTCACTCAAACTTAACCAAATGACTACTCCCAGCATATTATGATGTTGCCCAAGTTTTGTGCTCGATCCAAAATTAATAGGTGTAAGAAATTGGACTATTTATGTTCAAAGGGAGTTCGTTCCTAATCGGAATGGTTGGTGTATTCCATAGTTCTAGAGATCGGATTTCACTCAAAACTAACCAAATAATTTCTTACCAACATATTATGATGTTGCCCAAGTTTTGGGCTCGATCCGAAATCAATAGGTGTAAGAAATTGGACAATTCAAATTCAAAGGCAGTTCGGTTCTAATTGCCGTGGTTGGTGTTTTGCGTAGTTCTAGAGATCGGATTTCACTCAACCTTAACCAAATGACTCCTCCCACTATATTATGGTGCGGCCCAAGTTTTGGGCTCGATACGAAATCGATAGGTTTAAGAAATTGGACAATTTATGGTCATAGGCAGTTCGTTGGAAGTTGGAGTGGTTGGTGTATTCCGTAGTTCTAGAGATCGGATTTCACTCAAAACTAACCAAATGACTCCTCCCACCATATTATGACGTTGCCCAAGTTTTGGGCTCCATTCGAAATTAATAGGTGTAAGAAATTGGACAATTCAAGTTCAAATGCAGTTCATTCCTAATTGGAGTGATTGGTGTTTTGGGTAGTTCTAGAGATCGGATTTCACTCAAACATAACGAAATGACTCCTCCCACCATATTATGATGTTGCCCAAGTTTTGGGCTCGATCTGAAATCAATAGGTGTAAGAAATTGGACTATTTATGTTCAAAGGCAGTTCGTTCCTAATCGGAGTGGTTGGTGTATTCCATAGTTCTAGAGATCGGATTTCATTCAAAACTAACCACATGACTACTCCCACCATATTAAGACGTTGCCCAAGTTTTGGGCTCGATCCGAAATCAATAGATGTAAGAAATTGGACAATTCAAGTTCAAAGGCAGTTCGTTCCTAATTGGAGTGGTTGGTGTTTTGGGTAGTTCCAGAGATCGGATTTCACTCAAACTTAACCAAATGACTCCTCCCACCCTATTATGATGTTGCCCATGTTTTGGACTGGATCCGAAATCAATAGGTGTAAGAAATTGGACAATTCAAGTTGAAAGGCAGTTCGTTCTTAATTGGAGTGGTTGGTGTTTTGGGTAGTTCTAGAGATTGGATTTCTATCAAACTTAACCAAATTACTCCTCCCACCACATTATGATGTTGGCCAAGTTTTGGGCTCGATCCGAAATCAATAGGTGTAAGAAATTGGACAATTCACGTTCAAAGGCAGTTCGTTCCTGATTGGAGTGGTTGGTGTTTTGGGTAGTTCTAGAGGTCGGATATCACTCAAACTTAACCAAATGACTCCTCCCACCATATTATGATGTTGCCCAAGTTTTGGGCTCGATCCGAAATCAATAGGTGTAAGAAATTGGACAATTTATGTTCAAAGCTAGTTCAATCCTAATCGGAGTGGTTGGTGTATTCCATAGTTCTAGAGATCAGATTTCCCTCAAAACTAACCAAATGACTCCTCCCACCATATTATGGTGTTGCCTAGGTTTTGGGCTCGATCTGAAATCAATAGGTGTAAGAAATTGGACAATTCAAGTTCACAGGCAGTTCTTTCGTAATTGGAGTGGTTGTTGTTTTGGGAAGTTCTAGAGATCGGATTTCACTCAAACTTAACGAAATGACTCCTCCCACCATATTATGATGTTGCCCAAGTTTTGGGCTCGATCTGAAATCAATAGGTGTAAGAAATTGGACTATTTATGTTCAAAGGCAGTTTGTTCCTAATCGGAGTGGTTGGTGTATTCCATAGTTCTAGAGATCGGATTTCATTCAAAACTAACCACATGACTACTCCCACCATAGTAAAACGTTGCCCAAGTTTTGGGCTCGATCCGAAATCAATAGATGTAAGAAATTGGGCAATTCAAGTTCAAAGGCAGTTCGTTCCTAATTGGAGTGGTTGGTGTTTTGCGTAGTTCCAGAGATCGGATTTCACTCAAACTTAACCAAATGACTCCTCCCACCCTATTATGATGTTGCCCAAGTTTTGGACTGGATCCGAAATCAATAGGTGTAAGAAATTGGACAATTCAAGTTGAAAGGCAGTTCGTTCTTAATTGGAGTGGTTGGTGTTTTGGGTAGTTCTAGAGATTGGATTTCTAACAAACTTAACCAAATTACTCCTCCCACCACATTATGATGTTGGCCAAGTTTTGAGCTCTATCCGAAATCAATAGGTGTAAGAAATTGGACAATTCAAGTTGAAAGGTAGTTCGTTCTTAATTGGAGTGGTTGGTGTTTTGGGTAGTTCTAGAGATTGGATTTCTCTCGAACTTAACCAAATTACTCCTCCCACCATATTATGATGTTGCCCAAGTTTTGGGCTCGATCCGAAATCAATAGGTGTAAGAAATTGGACATTTCAATTTCAAAGGCAGTTCGTTCCTAAATGGAGTGGTTGGTGTTTTGGGCAGTTCTAGAGATCAGATTTCACTCAAACTTAACCAAATGACTCCTCCCACCATATTATGATGTTGCCCAAGTTTTGGGATCGGTCCAAAATCAATAGGTGTAAGAAATTGGACAGTTCAAGTTCGAAGGCAATTCGTTCCTAAACGGAGTGGTTGGTGTATTCCACAGTTATAATAATCGGATTTCACTCAAAACTAACCAAATGACTCCTCCCACAATATTATGATGTTGCCCAAGTTCTGGTCTCGGTCCGAAATCAACAGGTGTACGAAATTGGACAATTTATGTTCAAAGGCAGTTAGTTCCTAATTTGGGTGGTTGGTGTATTGGGTAGTTCTAGGGATCGGATTTCACTCAAACATAACCAAATGACTACTCCCACCGTATTATGTTGTTGCCCAAGTTTTGGGCTCGATCCAAAATCAATACGTGTAAGAAATTGGACAATTCAAGTTGAAAGGCAGTTCGTTCCTATTTCCAGTGGTTGGTGTTTTGGGTAGGTCTAGAGATTGGATTTCACTCAAACATAACCAAAAGACTCCTCCCACCGTATTATGATGTTGCCCAAGTTTTGGGCTCGATCCGAAATCGATAGGTGTAAGAAATTGGACAATTCAAGTTCAAAGGCAATTCTTTCCGAATTGGAGTGGTTGGTGTTTTGGTTTGTTCCAGAGATCGGATTTCACTCAAACTTAACCAAATGACTCCTCCCACCATATTATGATGTTGCCCAAGTTTTGGGCTCGATCCGAAATCAATAGGTGTAACAAATTGGACAATTCAAGTTGGACGGCAGTTCGTTCCAAATTGGAGTGGTTGGTGTTTTCGGTAGTTCTAGATATCGGATTTCACTCAAACTTAACCAAATGACTCCTCCCACCATATTATGATGTTGCCCAAGTTTTGGACTCGATCCGAAATAAATTGGTGTAAGAAGTTAGACAATTCAAGTTCAAAGGCAGTTCGTTCCTAATTGGGGTAGTTGGTGTATTGGGTATGTTGCCCAAGTTTTGGGCTCGATCCGAAATCAATAGGTGTAAGAAATTGGACAATTCAAGTTGAAAGGCAGTTCCTTCCTAATTGGAGTGGTTGGTGTTTTGGGTAGTTCTAGGGATTGGATTTCACTCAAACTAAACCAATTGACTCCTCCCACCATATTATGATGTTGCCCAAGTTTTGCGCTCGATCTGAAATCAATAGGTGTAAGAAATTGGACAATTCAAGTTCAAAGGCAATTCGTTCCTAATTGCAGTGGTTGGTGTTTTGGGCCGTTGTAGAGATCGGATTTCACCCAAAACTGACCAAACGGCTCCACCCGCCATATTATGATGTTGCCCAAGTTTTGGGTGCTATCCGGAATCAATAGGTGTAAGAAATTGGACAATTTATGTTCATAGGCAGTTCGTTCGTAATCGGAACGGTTGGTGTATTCCATAGTTCTAGAGATCGGATTTCACTCAAAACTAACCAAATGACTCCTCCCACCATATTGTGATGTTGCCCAAGTTTTGTGCTCGCTCCGAAATCAATAGGTGTAAGAAATTGGACAATTCAAGTTCAAAGGCAGTTTGTTCCTAATTGGGTGGTTGGTGTATTTTGCAGTTCTAGAGACAGGATTTCACTCAAACTTAACCAAATGACTCCTCCCACCATATTATGGTGTTGCCCAAGTTTTGGGCTCGATCCGAAATCAATAGGATTAAGAAATTGGACAATTTATGTTTAAAGGCAGTTCGTTCCAAGTCGGAGTGGTTGGTGTATTCCATAGTTCTAGAGATCGGATTTCACTCAAGACTAACCAAATGACTCCTCCCACCATATTATGATGTTGCCCAAGTTTTGGGCTCGATCCGAAATCAATAGGTGTAAGAATTTGGACAATTCAAGTTCAAAGGCAGTTCGTTCCTAATTGGAGTGGTTGGTGTTTTGGGTAGTTCTAGAGATTGGATTTCGCACAAACTTTACCAAATGACTCCTCCCACCATATTATGACGTTGCCCAAGTTTTGGGCTCGATCCGAAATCAACAGCTGTAAGAAATTGGACAATCCAAGTTCAAAGGCAGGTCGTTCCCAATTGGAGTGGTTGGTGTTTTGGGCAGTTCTAGAGATCGGATTTCACCCAAAACTGACCAAACGACTCCTCCCACCATATTATGATGTATTCCAAGGCAGTTCGTTCCTAATCGGAGCCGTTGGTGTATTCCATAGTTCTAGAGATCGGATTTTACTCAAAACTAACCAAATGCTTCTCCCTCCATATTATGATGTTGCCCAAGTTTTGGGCTCGATCCAAATTCAATAGGTGTAAGAAATTGGACAATTCAGGTTGGAAGGCAGTTCGTTCCTAATTGGAGTGGTAGGTGTGTTGGGTAGTTCTAGAGATCGGATTTCACTCAAACTTTACCAAATGACTCCTCCCACCATAGTATGATGTTGCCCACGTTTTGGGCTCGATCCGAAATCAATAGGTGTAAGAAATTGGACAATTCAGGTTGAAAGGCAGTTCGTTCCTAATTGGGGTGGTTTGTGTATTGGGTAGTTCTAGAGATCGGATTTCACTCAAACTTAACCAAATGACTCCTCCCGCCATATTATGATGTTGCCCAAGTTTTGGGCTCGATCCGAAATCAATAGGTGTAAGAAATTTGACAATTCAAGTTCAAAGGTAGTGCGTTCCTAATTGGATTGGTTGGTGTTTTGGGTAGTTCTAGAGATCGGATTTCACTCAAACTAAACCAAATGACTCCTCCCAACGTATTATGACGTTGCCCAAGTTTTGGGCACGATCCGAAATCAATAGGTGTAAGAAATTGGACAATTCAAGTTCAAAGGCAGTTCTTTCCTAATTGGAGTGGTTGGTGTCCTGGGCAGTTCTAGGGATCGGATTTCACTCAAACTTAACCAAATGACTCCCCCCACCATATTATGTTGTTGCCCAAGTTTTGGGCTCAATCCTAAATCCATAGGTGTAAGAAATTGGACAATTCAAGTTCAAAGGCAGTTCGTTCCAAATTTGGGTGGTTGGTGTATTGGGTAGTTCTAGAGATCGGATTTCACTCAAACTTAACCAAATGACTCCTCCGACCGCATTATGATGTTGCCCAAGTTTTGGGCTCGATCCGAAATCAATAGGTGTACGAAATTGGACAATTCGAGTTGAACGTCAGTTCGTTCCAAATTGGAGTGGTTGGTGTTTTCGGTAGTTCTAGATATCGGATTTCACTCAAACTTAACCAAATCACTCCTCCCACCATATTATGATGTTGCCCAAGTTTTGGACTCGATCCGAAATAAATTGGTGTAAGAAGTTGGACAATTCAAGTTGAAAGGCAGTTCGTTCCTGATTGGGGTGGTTGGTGTATTGGGTATGTTGCCCAAGTTGTGGGCTCAATCCGAAATCAATAGGTGTAAGAAATTGGACAATTCAAGTTGAAAGGCAGTTCCTTCCAAATTGGAGTGGTTGGTGTTTTGGGTAGTTCTAGGGATTGGATTTCACTCAAACTAAACCAAATGACTCCTCCCACCATATTATGATGTTGCCCAAGTTTTGTGCTCGATCCGAAATCAATAGGTGTAAGAAATTGGACAATTCAAGTTCAAAGGCAGTTCGTTCCCAATTGGAGTGGTTGGTGTTTTGGGCCATTCTAGAGATCAGATTTCCCCCAAAACTGACCAAACGACTTCGGCCACCATTTTATGATGTTGCCCAAGTTTTGGGCTCGATCCGAAATCAATAGGTGTAAGAAATTGGACAATTCAAGTTCAAAGGCAATTCGTTCCTAGTTGGAGTGGTTGGTGACTTGGGTAGTTCTAGAGATCGGATTTCACTCAAACTTAACCAAATGACTCCTCCCACCATATTATGATGTTGCCCAAGTTTTGGGCTCGATCCGAAATCAATAGGTGTAACAATTTGGACAATTCAAGTTCAAACGCAGTTCGTTCCCAATTGGAGTGGTTGTTGTTAATTATTATGTTAACTCGCAATTGTACGGGGCAATTAGTAGTATAGCAAGACAAGTACGATGTCGTACCCACGAAGGCTGAGAAGTTAAAACTAGTTATGTACTTAGCTTACCAAATTCAAGAAAGTAGGAGGTTATGTCTAAAACAGAATTTAAAGCAAGAGTGGTTGTGATTGTTGAACAAAATAAGCAAAATGAAATTGCAAACAAAAACAAGTAAACAAATGTAACAATGAGTGGTTTTAAGTGATGGAAAACAGATTTGGAGACTAGGGCATTCGAATCACCATAACAATTCAATTCTGGGTTATAAGGAGTCAAGTAACAAGTCTAATTCAGATTCAAAGATTGATTCTAGCTAAAGTATGATTAGGCCATGGTGTTTGGTCCTAACCTTGTGTTCCTAATTCCCTAATTTGATCATTTGTTGTCTAACCTAAAATTAAGCATTAGGAACCCATTAAGCATTGAAGAATAATTTAAACAACCAAGCATGTATCTAATCCCTGTTGTCGAATGTCCATACATACTCTTCCTATTCATAGTTCAATTCGAATTAAAGCATGGTGTCTACTCTTAATTCAAACCAAGATAGTTAACAAACAAGTTCTAATGGTGATCAATCATTCAAACAAGCATGTTAACTTATAAGCATAATGAATAAGAACACGAATGACTCCTCCCACCATATTGTGATGTTTCCCAAGTTTTGGGCTCGATCCGAAGTCAATAAGTTTAAGAATTTGGACAACTTATGTTCAAAGGCAGTTCGTTCCTAATTGGGGTGGTTGGTGTATTGGGTAGTTCTAGAGATCGGATTTCACTCAAAATTAACGAAATGACTCCTCCTACCATATTATGATGTTGCCCAAGTTTTGGGCTCGATCCAAAATCAATAGGTGTATGAAATTGGACAATTCAAGTTCAAAGGCAGTTCGTTCCTAATTGCAGTGGTTGGTGTTTTGGGTAGTTCTAGAGATCGGATTTCACTCAAACTTAAACAAATGACTCCTCACACCATATTATGATGTTGCCCAAGTTTTGGGCTCGATCCGAAATCAATAGGTGTAAGAAATTGCACAATTTATGTTCAAAGGCAGTTCGTTCGTAATCGGAGTGGTTGGTGTATTCCATAGTTCTAGAGATCGGATTTCACTCAAAACCAAGCAAATGACTCCTCCCACCATATTATGATGTTGCCCAAGTTCTGGGCTCGATCCAAAATCAATAGGTGTAAGAAATTCGACAATTCAAGTTCAAATGCAGTTCGGAAATTGGAGTGGTTGGTGTTTTGGATAGTTCTAGAGATTGGATTTCACTCAAACTTAACAAAATGACTCCTCTCACCATATTATGATATTGCCCAAGTTTTGGGATCGATCCGATATGAGTAGGTGTAAGAAATTGGACAATTCAAGTTCAAAGGCAGTTCGTTCCTAATTGGAGTGGTTGGTGTTTTGGGTAGTTCTAGAGATCGGATTTAACTCAAACTTAACCAAATGGCTCTTCCCCCCGTATTATGATGTTGCCCAAGTTTTGGGCTCCATCCGAAAGCAATAGGTGTAAGAAATTGGACAATTCAAGTTCAAAGGCAGTTCGTTCCTAATTGGGGTGGTTGGTGTATTGGGTAGTTCTAGAGATCGGATTTCACTCAAAATTATCCAAATGACTCCTCCCAGCATATTATGATGTTGCCCAAGTTTTGGGCTCGATCCGAAATCAAAGGTGTAAGAAATTGGACAATTCAAGTTCAAAGGCAGTTCGTTCCTAGTTGGAGTGGTTGGTGTTTTGGGTAGTTCAAGAGATCGGATTTCACTCAAACTTAACCAAATGACTCCACCCACCATATTATGATGCTGCCCAAGTTTTGGGTTCGATCCGAAATCAATAGGTGTAAGAAATTGGACAATTTATGTTAAAATGCAGTTCGTTCCAAATCGGAGTGCTTGGTGTATCCCATAGTTCTAGAGATCTAATTTCACTCAAAACAAACCAAATGACACCTCCCACCATACTACGATGTTGCCCAAGTGTTGGGATCGATCCGAAAACAATAGATGTAAGAAATTGGCCAATTCAAGTTCAAAGGCAATTCGTTCCTCAATGGACTGGTTGGTGTTTTGGGTAGTTCTAGAGATCGGATTTCACTCAAACTTTACCAAATGACTCCTCCCACCGTATTATGTTGTTCCCAAGTTTTGGGCTCGATCCGAAATCAATAGGTGTAAGAAATTGGTCAATTTATGTTCGTAGGCAGTTCGTTCCTAATCGGAGTGGTTGGTGTATTCCATAGTTCTAGAGATCGGATTTCACTCAAAACAAACCAAATGACTCCACCCACCATATTGTTATGTTGCCCAAGTTTTGGGCTCGATCCCAAATCAATAAGTGTAAGAAATTGGAGTGGTTGGGGTTTTGGGTTGTTCTAGAGATTGGATTTCACCCAAACTAAACCAAATGACTCCTCCCACCATATTATAATGTTGCCCAAGTTTTGGGCTCGATCTAAAATCAATAGGTGTAAGAAATTGGACAATTCAAGTTCAAAGGCACTACGTTCCTAATTGGAGTGGTTGGTGTTTTGGGTAGTTCTAGAGATTGGATTTCACTCAAACTTATCCAAATGACTTCTCCCACCATATTATGATGTCGGCCAAGTTTTGGGATCGATCCGAAATCAATAGGTGTAAGAAATTGGACTATTTAGGTTCAAAGGCAGTTCATTCGTAATTGGAATGGTTGGTGTTTCGGATTGTTCTAGAGAACGGATTTCACTCAAACTTAACCAAATGACACCTCCCACCATATTATGATGTTGCCCAAGTTTTGGGATCGATCCGAAATCAATAGGTGTAAGAAATTGGACTATTTATGTTCAAAGGCAGTTCGTTCCTAATCGGAGTGGTTGGTGTATTCCATAGTTCTAGAGATCGGATTTCACTCAAAACTAACCAAATGACTACTCCCACCATATTACGACGTTGCCCAAGTTTTGGGCTCGATCTGAAATCAATAGATGTAAGAAATTCGACAATTCAAGTTCAAAGGAAGTTCGTTCGTAATTGGAGTGGTTGGTGTTTCGGATTGTTCTAGAGAACGGATTTCACTCAAAATAACCAAATGACACCTCCCACCATATTATGATGTTGCCCAAGTTTTGGGATCGATCCGAAATCAATAGGTGTAATAAATTGGACTATTTATGTTCAAAGGCAGTTTGTTCCTAATCGGAGTGGTTGGTGTATTCCATAGTTCTAGAGATCGGATTTCACTCAAAACTAACCAAATGACTACTCCCACCATATTACGACGTAGCCCAAGTTTTGGGCTCGATCTGAAATCAATAGATGTAAGAAATTGGACAATTCAAGTTCAAAGGCAGTTCGTTCCTAATTGGAGTGGTTGGTGTTTTGGGTAGTTCTAGAGATCGGATTTCACTCAACCTTAACCAAATGACTCCTCCCACCATATTATGATCCTTCCCAAGTTTTGGGCTCGATCCGAAATCAATAGGTGTAAGAAATTGGACAATTTATGTTCAAAGGCAATTCGTTCCTAATCGGAGTGGTTGGTGTATTCCATAGTTCTACAGATCGGATTTCACTCAAACTTAACCAAATGACTCCTCCCCAAATTTTGTGCTTGATCCGAAAAACAATAGGTGTAAGAAATTGGACAATTCAAGTTCAAAGGCAATACGTTTCTAATGGAGTTGTTGGTGTTTTGGGTAGTTCTTGAGGTCGGATTTCCCTCAAACTGAACCAAATGACTCCTCCCACCATATTATGATGTTGCCCAAGTTTTGGGCATGATTTGTAATCAATAGGTGTAAGAAACTAGACAATTTATGTTCAAAGGCAGTTGGTTCCTAATCGGAGTGGTTGGTGTATTCCATAGTTCTATAGATCGGATTCCACTGAAAACTAACCAAATGACTCCTCCCACCATATTATGATGTTGCCCAAGTTTTGGGCTCGATCCGAAATCAATAGGTGTAAGAAATCGGACAATTCAAGTTGAAAGGCAGTTCGTTCCTAATTGGAGTGGTTGGTGTTTCGGGTAGTTCTAGAGATCGGATTTCACTCAAACTTAACCAAAGGACACCTCCCACCATATTATGATGTTGCCCAAGTTTTGGGCTCGATCCGTAATCAATAGGTGTAAGAAATTGGACAATTTATGTTCAAAGGCAGTTCGTTCCTAATTGGAATGGTTGGTGTATTCCATAGTTCTAGAGATCGGATTTCACTCAAAACTAACCAAATGACTCCTCCCACCATATTATGATGTTGCCCAATTTTGGGCTCAATCCGAAATCAAGAGGTTTAAGAAATTGGACAATTTATGTTCAAAGGCAGTTCGTTCCTCATCGGAGTGGTTGGGGTATTCCATAGTTCTAGATATCGGATTTCACTCAAAACTAACCAAATGACTCCTCCCACCATATTATGATGTTGCCCAAGTTTTGGGCTCGATCCGAAATCAATAGGTGTAAGAAATTGGACAATTCAAGTTCAAAGGCAGTTCGTTCCTAATTGGAGTGGTTGGTGTTTTGGGTAGTTCTAGAGATCGGATTTCACTCAAACTTAACCAAAGGACACCTCCCACCATATTATGATGTTGCCCAAGTTTTGGGCTCGATCCGAAATGAATAGGTTTAAGAAATTGGAAAATTCAAGTTCAAAGGCAGTTCGTTCCTAATTGGAGTGGTTGGTGTTTTGGTTAGTTCTAGAGATCGGATTTCACTCAAACTTAACCAAATGACTCCTCCCACCATATTATGATGTTGCCCAAGTTTTGGGCCCGATCCGAAATCAATAGGTGTAAGAAATTGGGCAATTTATGTTCGTAGGCAGTTCGTTCGTAATCGGAGTGGTTGGTGTATTCCATAGTTCTAGAGATCGGATTTCACTCAAAACTAACCAAATGACTCCTCCCACCATATTAAGATCTTGCCCAAGTTTCGGGCTCGATCCGAAATCAATAGGTGTAAGAAATTGGTCAATTCATGTTCAATGGAAGTTCGTTCCTAATCGGAGTGGTTGGTTTATTCCACTGTTCAAGAGATCGGATTTCACGCAAAACTAACCAAATGACTCCTCCCACCATATTACGATGTTGCCCAAGTTTTGGGCTCGATCCGAAATCAATAGGTGTAAGAAATTGGGCAATTTATGTTCGTAGGCAGTTCGTTCCTAATCGGAGTGGTTGGTGTATTCCATAGTTCTAGAGATCGGATTTCACACAAAACTATCCAAATGACTCCTCCCACCATATTATGATGGTGCCCAAGTTTTGGGCTCGATCCGAAATCATTAGGTGTAAGAAATTGGACAATTAAAGTTCAAAGGCAGTTCGTTCCTAATTGGAGTGGTTGGTGTTTTGGGTAGTTCTAGAGATCGGATTTCACTCAAACTTAACCAAATGACTCCTCCCACCATATTATGATGTTGCCCAAGTTTTGGGCTCGATCCGAAATCAATAAGTGTAAGAAATTGGACAATTTATGTTTAAAGGCAGTTCATTCCTAATCGAAGTGGTTGGTGTAATCCATAGTTCTAGAGATCGGATTTCACTCAAAACCGACCAAATGACTCCTCCCACCATATTATGACGTTGCCCAAGTTTTGGGATCGATCGGAAATCAATAGGTGTAAGAAATTGGACAATTCAAGTTCAAAGGCAGCTCGTTCCTCATCGGAGTGATTGGGGTATTCCATAGTTCTAGATATCGGATTTCACTCAAAACTAACCAAATGACTCCTCCCACCATAATATGATGTTGCCCAAGTTTTGGGCTCGATCCGAAATCAATAGGTGTAAGAAAGTGGACAATTCAAGTTCAAAGGCAGTTCGTTCCTAATTGGAGTGGTTGGTGTTTTGGGTAGTTCTAGAGATCGGATTTCACTCAAACTTAACCAAATGACTCCTCCCACCATATTATGATGTTACCCAAGTTTTGGACTCGATGCGAAATCAATTGGTGTAAGAAATTGTACAATTTCTGTTCAACGGCGGTTCGTTCCTAATCGGAGTGGTTGGTGTTTTGGGTAGTTCTAGAGATCGGATTTCACTCAAACTTAACCAAATGACTCCTCCCACCATATTATGATGTTACCCAAAGTTTTGGGCTCGATCCGTAATCAATAGGTGTAAGAAATTGGACAATTTATGTTCAAAGGCAGTTCGTTCCTAATCGGAGTGGTTGGTGTATTGCATAGTTCTAGAGATCATATTTCACTCAAAACCAACCAAGTGACTCCTCCCACCATATTGTGATGTTGCCCAAGTTTTGGGCTCGATCCGAAATCATTAGGTGTAAGAAATTGCAAAATTCAAATTCAAAGGCAGTTCGTTCCTAATCGGAGTGGTTGGTGTATTCCATAGCTCCAAAGATCGGATTTCACTCAAAACTAACCAAATGACTCCTCCGACCATATTATGACGTTGCCGAAGTTTTGGGCTCGATCCGAAATCAATTGGTGAAAGAAATTGGACAATTCAAGTTCAAAGATAGTTCGTTCCTAATTGGAGTAGATGGTGTTTTGGGTTGTTCTAGAGATCGGATTTCCCTCAAATTTAGTCAAATGAATCCTCCCACCATATTATGATGTTGCCCAAGTTTGGGGCTCGATCTGAAATCAATAGGTGTAAGAAATTTGACAGTTCAAGTTCAAAGGCAGTTCGTTCCTAATTGGAGTGGTTGGAGTTTTGGGTAGTTCTAGAGATCGGATTTCACTCAAACTTAACCAAATGACTCCTCCCACCATATTATGATGTGGCCAAAGTTTTAGGCTCGATCCATAATCAATAGGTGTAAGAAATTGGACAATTTATGTTCAAAGGCAGGACGTTCCTAATCGGAGTGGTTGGTGTTTTGGATAGTTCTAGAGATCGGATGTCACTCAAAACCAACCAAATGACTGCACCCACCATATTGTGATGTTTCCCAAGTTTTGGGCTCGATCCGAAATCAATAGGTGTAAGAAATTCGGCAATTCAAGTTCAAAGGCCGTTCGTTCCTACTTGGAGTGGTTGGGGTTTTGGTTAGTTCTTGGGATTGGATTTCACTCAAACTTAACCAAATGACTCCTCCAACCATATTATGATGTTGCCCAAGTTTTGGGCTCGATCCGAAATAAATAGGGGTAAGAAATTGGACAATTCAAGTTCAAAGGCAGTTCGTTCCTAATTGGAGGTGTTGGTGTTTTGGGTAGTTCTAGAGATCGGATTTCACTCAAACTTAACCAAATGACTCCTCCCACCATATTATGATGTTGCCCACGTTTTGGGCTCGATGCGAAATCAATAGGTGTTAGGAATTGGACAATTCAAGTTGAAAGGCAGTTCGTTCCTAATTTGAGTGGTGGGGGTTTTGGGTTGTTCTAGAGAACCGATTTCACTCAAACTTAACCAAATGACTCCTCCCATCATATTATGATGTTGCCCAAGTTTTGGGCTCGATCCGAAATAAATAGGGGTAAGAAATTGGACAATTCAAGTTCAAAGGCCGTTCGTTCCTAGTTGGAGTGGTTGGTGTTTTGGGTAGTTCTAGGGATTGGATTTCACTCAAACTTAACCAATTGACTCCTCCTACCATATTATGATGTTGCCCAACTTTTGGGCTCGATCCGAAATAAATAGGGGTAAGAAATTGGACAATTCAAGTTCAAAGGCAGTTCGTTCCTAATTGGAGTGGTTGGTGTTTTGGGTAGTTCTAGAGATCGGATTTCACTCAAACTTAACCAAAGGACTCCTCCCACCATATTATGATGTTGCCCAAGTTTTGGGCTCGATCCGAAATCAATAGGTGTAAGAAATTGGACAATTTATTTTCAAAGGCAGTTCATTCCTAATCGGAGTGGTTGGTGTATTCCATAATTCTAGAGATCGAATTTCACTCAAAACTAACCAAATGACTCCTCCCACCATATTATGATGTTGCCCAAGTTTTGGGATTGATTCGAAGTCAATAGGTGTAAGAAATTGGACAATTCAAGTTCAAAGGCAGTTCGTTCCTAATTGGAGTGGTTGGTCTTTTGGGTAGTTCTAGAGGTCGGATTTCACTGAAACTTAACCAAATGACTCCTCCCACCACATTATGTTGTTGCCCAAGTTTTGGTCTCGTTCCGAAATCAATAGGTGTAAGAAATTGGAAAATTCAACTTAAAAGGCAATTCGTTCCAACTTGTAGTGGTTGGTGTTTTTGGTAGTTCTTGAGATCGGATTTCACTCAAACTTAACGAAATGACTCCACCCACCATATTATGATGTTGCCCACATTTTGGGCTCGATCCGAAATCAATAGGTGTACGAAAGTGAACAATTCAAGTTCAAAGGCAGTTCGTTCCTAATTGGAGTGGTTGGTGTCCTGGGTAGTTCTAGAGATCGGATTTCACTCAAACTTAACCAAATGACTCCTCCCACCATATTATGATGTTGCCCAAGTTTTGGGCTCGATCCGAAATCAATTGGTGTAAGAAATGTGACAATTCAAGTTCAAAGGCAGTTCGTTCCTAGTTGGATTGGTTGGTGTTTTGGATAGTTCTAGAGATCAGATTTCACTCAAACTTAACCAAATGACTCCTCCCACCATATTATGCTGTTGCCCAAGTTTTGGGCTCGATCCGAAATCAATAGGTGTAAGAAATTGGACAATTCAAGTTCAAAGGCAGTTCGTTCCTAATTGGAGTGGTTGGTGTTTTGGGTAGTTCGAGAGATCGGATTTCACTCAAACTTAACCAAAGGACACCTCCCACCATATTATGATGTTGCCCTAGTTTTGGGCTCGATCCGAAATCAGTAGGTGTATGGAACTAGACAATTCAAGTTGAGAGGCAGTTCGTTCCTAATTGGAGTGGTTGGTGTTTTGGGTAGTTCTAGAGGTCGGATTTCACTCAAACTTAACCAAATGACCTCTCCCACCGTATTATGATGTTGCCCTAGTTTTGGCCTCGATCCGAATTCAATTGGTGTAAAAAATTGGACAATTTATGTTCAAAGGCAGTTGATTCCTAATCGGAGTGGTTGGTGTATTCCATAGTTCTAGAGTTCGTATTTCACTGAAAATAAACCAATTGACTCCTCCCACCATATTATGATGTTTCCCAAGTTTTGGGCTGGATCCGAAATCAATAGGTGTAGGAAACTGGACAATTCAAGTTCAAAGGCAGTTCTTTCCTAATTGGAGTGGTTGGTGTTTTGGTTAGTTCTGGAGATCGGATTTCACTCAAACTTAACCAAATGACTCTCACCACCATATTATGGTGTTGCCCAAGTTTTGGGCTCGATCCGAAATCCATAGGTGTAAGAAATTGGACAATTTATGTTCAAAGGCAGTTCGTTCCTAATCGGAGTCGTTGGTGTATTCCATAGTTCTAAAGATCGGATTTCACTCAAAACTAACCAAACGACTACTCCCACCATATTATGATGTTGCCCAAGTTTTGGGCTCGATCCGAAATCAATAGGTGTAAGAAATTGGACAATTCAAGTTCAAAGGCAGTACGTTCTTAATTGGAGTTGTTGGTGTTTTGGATAGTTCTAGAGATCGGATTTCACACAAACTTAAACAAATGACTCCTCCCACCATATTATGTTGTTGCCCAAGTTTTGGGCTCGATCCGAAATAAATCGGTGTTAGAAATTGGACAATTCAAGTTCAAACGCGGTTCTTTCCTCATTGGAGTGGTTGGTGTGTTGGGTAGTTCTAGAGATCGGATTTCACTCAAACTTAACCAAATGACTCCTCCCACCGTATTGTGATGTTGCCCTAGTTTTGGGCTCGATCCGAATTCAATAGGTGTAAGAAATTGGACAATTCAAGTTCAAAGGCAGTTCGTTCCTGGTTGTAGTGGTTGTTTTTTTGGGTAGTTCTAGAGGTAGGATTTCACTCAAAGTTAACCAGATGACTCCTCCCACCACATTATCATGTTGCCCAAGTTTTGGGCTAGATCCGAAATCTATAGGTGTAAGAAATTGGACAATTTATGTTCAAAGCCGGTTCATTCCAAATCGGAGTGGTTGGTGTATTCCATAGTTCTAGAGATCGGATTTCACTCAAAACTAACCAAATGACCCCTCCCACCAAATTATGATGTTGACCAAGTTTTGGGCTCGATCTGAAATCAATAGGTGTATGAAATTAGACAATTCACGTTCGAAGGCAGTTCGTTCCTAATTGGAGTGGTTGGTGTATTCCATAGTTCTAGAGATCGGATTTCACTCAAAACTAACCAAATGACTCCTCCCACCATCTTATGATGTTGCCCAAGTTTTGGGCTCGATCCGAAATCAATAGTTGAAAGAAATTGGACAATTTATGTTCAAAGGTAGTTTGTTCCTAATCGGAGTGGTTGGTGTATTCCATAGTTCTAGAGATCGGATTTCGCTCAAACTTAACCAAATGACTCCTCCCAGCATATTATAATGTTGCCCAAGTTTTGTGCTCGATCCGAAATCAATAGGTGTAAGAAATTGGACAATTCAGGTTCAAAGGCAGTTCGTTCCTAATTGGAGTGGTTGGTGTTTTGGGTGGTTTTAGAGATCGGATTTCACTCAAACTTAACCAAATGACTCCTCCCACCATATTATGATGTTGCCCAAGTCTTGGGCTCGATTCGAAATCAATAGGTGTAAGAAATTGGACAATTCAAGTTCGATGGCAGTTCGTTCCTAATTGGAGTGGTTGGTGTATTCCATACTTCTAGCGATTGGATTTCACTCAACACACACCAAAGGACTCCCCCCACCATATTATGATGTTGCCCGAGTTTTGGGCTCGATCCGAAATCAATAGGAGTAAGAATTTGGACAATTCAAGTTCAACGGCAGTTCTTTCCTAAGTGGAGTGGTTGGTGTATTCCAAACTTCTAGCGATTGGATTTCACTCAAAACACACCAAATGACTCCTCCCACCATATTATGATGTTGCCCACGTTTTGGGCTCGATCCGAAATCAAGAGGGGTAAGAAATTGGACAATTCAAGTTCAAAGGCAGTTCGTTCCTAATTGGAGTGGTTGGTGTTTTGCGTAGTTCTGGAGATCGGATTTCACTCAAACTTAACCAAATGACTCCTCCCACCCTATTATGATGTTGCCCAAGTTTTGGGCTCGATCCGAAATCAATAGGTGTACGAAATTGGACAATTGAAGTTCAAAGGCAGTTCGTTCGTAATTGGAGTGGTTGGTGTTTTGGGTAGTTCAAGAGATCGGCTTTCACTCAAATTTAACCAAATGACTCCTCCCACCGTATTATGATGTTGCCCAAGTTTTGGGCTCGATCCGAAATCAATAGGTTTAAGAAATTGGACAATTGAAGTTCAAAGGCGGTTCGTTCCTAATTGGAGTGGTTGGTGTTTTGGGTAGTTCTAGAGATCGGATTTCTCTCAAACTTAACCAAATGACTCCGCCCACCATATTATGATGTTGCCCATGTTTTGGGCTCGATCCGAAATCATTAGGTGTAAGAAATTGAACAATTCTTGTTCAGAGGCAGTTTGTTCCAAATTGGGTGGGTTGGTGTATTGGCTAGATCTAGAGATCGGATTTCACTCAAACTTAACCGCATGACTCCACCCACCATATTATGATGTTGCCCAAGTTTTGGGCTCGATCCGACAGCAATATGTGTAAGAAATTGGACAATTTATGTTCAAGGCAGTTCGTTCCGAATTGGAGTGGTTGATGTTTTGGGTAGTTCTAGAGATCGGATTTCACTCAAAATTAACCAAATGAATCCACCCACCATATTATGATGTTGCCCAAGTTTTGGGCTCGATCCGAAATCAATAGGTGTAAGAAATTGGACAATTTATGTTCAAAGGCAGTTCGTTCGTAATCGGAGTGGTTGGTGTATTCCATAGTTCTAGAGATCAGATTTCACTCAAAACTAACCAAATGACTCCTCCCACCATATTATGTTGTTGCCCAAGTTTTGGGCCCGATCCGAAATCAAAAGGTGTCAGAAATTGGACAATTCAAGTTCAAAGGGATTTTGTTCCTAATTGGAGTGGTTGGTGTTTTGGGTAGTTCTAGAGATCAGATTTCACTCAAACTAAACTAAATGACTCCTCCCACCAGATTATGACGTTGCCCAAGTTTTGGGCTCGATCTGAAATCAATAGGAGGAAGAAATTGGACAATGTATGTTCAAAGGCAGTTAGTTCCTAATCGGAGTGGTTGGTGTATTCCATAGTTCTAGAGATCGGATTTCACTCAAAACTTCCCAAATGGCTCCTCCCAGCATCTTATGATGTTGCCCAAGTTTTGGGCTCGATCCGAAATCAATAGGTGAAAGAAATTGGACAATTTATGTTCAAAGGCAGTTCGTTCCTAATCGGAGTGGTTGGTGTATTCCATAGTTCTAGAGATCGGATTTCGCTCAAACTTAACCAAATGACTCCTCCCAGCATATTATAATGTTGCCCAAGTTTTGGGCTCGATCCGAAATCAATAGGTGTAAGAAATTGGACAATTCAAGTTCAAAGGCAGTTCGTTCCTAATTGGAGTGGTTGGTGTTTTGGGTAGTTCTATAGACCGGATTTCACTCAAACTTAACCAAATGAGTCCTCCCACCCTATTATGATGTTGCCCAAGTATTGGGGTCGATCAGAAATCAATAGGTGCAAGAAATTGGACAATTTATGTTCAAAGGCAGTTCGTACCTAATCGGAATGGTTGGTGTATTCCATAGTTGTAGAGATTGGATTTCACTCAAAACTAACCAAATGACTCCACCCACCATAGTATGATGTTGCCCAAGTTTTGGGTTCGATCCGAAATCAATAGGTGTATGAAATTGGACAATTCAAGTTCAAAGGCAGTTCTTTTATAATTGGGGTGGTTGGTGTATTGGGTAGTTCGGGAGTTCGGATTTCACTCAAACTTAACCACATGACTCCTCCCACCATATTATGTTGTTGCCCAAGTTTTGGGCTCGATCCGAAATCAATTGGTGTAAGAAATTGGACAATTCAAGTGCAAAGGCAGTTCTTTCTTGATTGGAGTGGTTGGTGTTTTGGGTAGTTCTAGAGATCGGATTTCACTCAACCTTAACCAAATGACTCCTCCCACCATATTATGATGTTAGCCAAGTTTTGGGCTCTATCCGAAATCAATAGTTGTAAGAAATTGGACAATTTATGTTCAATGGCCGTTCGATCCTAATCGGAGTGGTTGGTGTATTCCATAATTCTAAAGATCAGATTTCACGCAAAACTAAGCAAATGACTCCTCCCACCATATTATGAAGTTGCCCAAGTCTTGGGCTCAATCCGAAATCAATAGCTGTAAGAAATTGGACAATTCAAGTTCAAAGGCAGTTCGTTCCTAATTGGAGTGGTTGGTGTTTTGGTTAGTTGTAGAGATTGGATTTCACTCAAACTTAACCAAATGACTCCTCCCACTATATTACGATGTTGCCCAGGTCTTGGGTTCAATCCGAAATCAATAGGTGTAAGAAATTGGACAATTCAAGTTCAAAGGCAGTTCGTTCCCAAATGGAGTTGTTGGTGTTTTGGGTAGTTCAAGAGGTCGGATTTCACTCAAACTTAACGAAATGACTCCTCCCACCACATTATGATGTTGCCCAAGTTTTGGGCTCGATCCGAAATCAATAGGTGTAAGAAATTGGACAATTTATGTTCAAAGCCGGTTGATTCCTAATCGGAGTGGTTGGTGTATTCCATAGTTCTAGAGATCGGATTTCACTCAAAACTAACCAAATGACTCCTCCCACCATATTATGATGTTGCCCAAGTGTTGGGCTCGATCTGAAATCAATAGGTGTAAGAAATTGGACAATTCAACTTCAAAGGCAGTCTTTCCTAATTGGAGTAGTTGGTGTTTTGGGTAGTTCTAGAGATCGGATTTCACTCAAACTTAACCAAATGACTCCTCCCACCATATTATGTTGTTTGCCCAGTTTTTGGGCTCGATCTGAAATCAGTAGGTCTAAGAAATTGGACAATTTATGTTCAAAGGCAGTTCGTTCCTAAACGGAGTGGTTGGTGTATTCCATAGTTCTAGAGATCGGATTTCACTCAAAACTAACCAAATGACTCCTCCCACCCTATTGTGATGTTGCCCAAGTTTTGGGCTGGATCCGAAATCAATAGGTGTATGAAATTGGACAATTCAAGTTCAAAAGCAGTTCGTTCCTAATTTGGGTGGTTGGTGTATTAGGTAGTTCTAGAGATCGGATTTCACTCAAACATAACCAAATGACTCCTCCCACCGTATTACGATGTTGCCCAGGTTTTGGGCTCGATCCGAATTCAATAGGTGTAAGAAATTAGACAATTCAAGTTGAAAGGCAGTTCGTTCTTAATTGGATTGGTTGGTGTTTTGGGTAGTTCTAGAGATTGGATTTCACTCAAACTTAACCAAATTACTCCTCCCACCATATTATGATGTTGACCAAGTTTTGGGCTCGATCCGAAATCAATAGGTGTATGAAATTGGACAATTCATGTTCAAAGGCAGTTCGTTCCTAATTGGGGCGGTTGGTGTATTGGGTAGTTCTAGAGATCGGATTTCACTCAAACATAACCAAATGACTCCTCCGACCGTATTATGATGTTGCCCAAGTTTTGGGCTCGATCCGAAATCAATAGGTGTAAGAAATTGGACAATTCAAGTTGATAGGCAGTTCGTTCTTAATTGGAGTGGTTGGTGTTTTCGGTAGTTCTAGAGATTGGATTTCACTCAAACATAACCAAATGACTCCTCCCACCATATGATGATGGTGCCCAAGTTTTGGGCTCGATCCGAAATCAATAGGTGTATGAAATTGGACAATTCAAGTTAGAAGGCAGTTCGTTCCCAATTGGAGTGGTTGGTGTTTTGGGTAGTTCTAGATGTCGGATTTCACTCAAGCTTAACCAAATGACTCCTCCCACCATATTATGATGTTGCCCAAGTTTTGGGCTCGACCCGAAATCAATAGGTGTAAAAATTGGACAATTTATGTTCAAAGGCAGTTCGTTCCAAACTGGAGTGGTTGGTGTTTTCGATAGTTCTAGAGATCGGATTTCACTCAAACTTAACCAAATGACTCCTCCCACCATCTTATGATGTTGCCCAAATTTTGGGCTCGATCCGAAATCAATAGGTGTTAGAAATTGGACAATTCAGGTTCAAAGGCAGTTCGTTCCTAATAGGAGTGGTTGGTGTTTTGGGTAGTTCTAGAGATCGGATTTCACTCAAACTTAACCAAATGACTCCTCCCACCATATTATGGTATCGCCCAAGTTTTGCGCTCGATCCGAAATCAATAGGTGTAAGAAATTGGACAATTCAGGTTCAAAGGCAGTTCGTTCCTAATTGGAGTGGTTGGTGTTTTGGTTAGTTCTGCAGATCGAATTTAACTCAAACTTAACCAAATGACTACTGCCACCATATTATGCTGTTGCCCAAGTTTTGGGCTCGATCCGAAATCAATAGGTGTAAGAAATTGGACAATTTAAGTTAAAAGGCAGTTCGTTCCTAATCGGAGTGGTTGGTGTATTCCATAGTTCTAGAGATCGGAATTCACTCAAAACTAACCAAGTCACACCTCCCACCATATTATGAGGTTGCCCCTGTTTTGGGCTCGATCCGAAATCAATAGCTGTAAGAAATTGGACAATTGAAGTTCAAAGGCAGTTCGTTCCTAATTGGAGTGGTTGGTGTTTTGGTTAGTTCTTGAGATCGGATTTTAGTCAAGCTTAACCAAATGACTCCTCCCACCATATTATGATGTTGCCCAAGTTGTGGGATGGATCCGAAATCAATAGGTGTCAGAAATTGGACAATTTATGTTCAAAGGCAGTTCATTCCTAATTGGAGTGGTTGGTGTTTTGGGTTGCTCTAGAGATCGGATTTCACTCAAACTTAACCAAACGAGTCCTCCCACCATATTATGATGTTGCCCCATTTTTGGGCTCGATCCGAAATCATTAGGTGTAAGAAATTGGACAATTCAAGTTCAATTGCAGTTCGTTCCTAATTGGGGTGGTTGGTGTATTGGGTAGTTCTAGAGATCGGATTGCACTCAAAATTAACCAAATGACTCCTCCCACCATATTATGTTGTTGCCCAAGTTTTGGGGTTGATCCGAAATCAATAGGTGAAAGAAATTGGACAATTCAAGTTCAATTGCAGTTCGTTCCTAATTGGGGTGGTTGGTGTATTGGGTAGTTCTAGAGATCGGATTGCACTCAAAATTAACCAAATGACTCCTCCCACCATATGATGATGTTGCCCAGGTTTTGGGCTCGATCCGAAATTAATAGGTGCATGAAATTGGACAATTTATGTTCACAGGCAGTTCGTTCCCAATCGTAGTGGTTGTGGATTCCATAGTTCTAGAGATCGGATTTCACTCAAAACTAACCACATGACTCCTCCCACCATATTATGATGTTGCCCAAGTTTTGGGCTCGATCCGAAATCAATAGGTGCAAGAAATTGGACAATTCATGTTCAAAGGCAGTTCGTTCCCAATCGTAGTGTTTGGTGTATTCCGTAGTTCTAGAGATCGGATTGCACTCAAAATTAACCAAATGACTCCTCCCACCATATCATGATGTTGCCCAAGTTTTGGGCTCGATCCGAAATCAATAGGTGTATGAAATTGGACAATTTATGTTCAGAGGCAGTTCGTTCCTAGTCGGAGTGGTTGGTGTATTCCATAGTTCTAGAGATCGGATTGCACTCAAAATTAACCGAATGACTCCTCCCACCATATTATGTTGTTGCCCAAGTTTTGGGGTTGATCCGAAATCAACAGGTGTAAGAAATTGGACAATTCAATTTCACAGGCTGTTCGTTCCTAATTGGGATGGTTGGTGTATTGGGCAGTTCTAGAGATCGGATTTCACTCAAACTTAACCAAATGACTCCTCCCCCCATATTATTATGTTGCCTAAGTTTTGGGCTCGATCCGAATTCAATAGGTGTAAGATATTGGACAATTCAAGTTCAAAGGCAGTTCGTTCCAAATTGGAGTGGTTGGTGTTTTCGGTAGTTCTAGAAATCGGATTTCACTCAAACTTGCCGAAATGACTCCTCCCACCATATTATGATATTGCCCAAGTTTTGGGCTCGATCCGAAATCAATAGGTGTAAGAAATTGGACAATTCAAGTTCAAAGGCAGTTCGTTCCTAATTGGAGTGGTTGGTGTTTTGGGTAGTTCTTGAGATCGGATTTCAGTCAAACTTAACCAAATGACTCGTCCCGCCATACCATAATGTTGCCCAAATTTTGGGCTCGATCCTAAATTAGTAGGTGTAAGTAATTGGACAATTCAAGTTCAACGGCAGTTTGTTCCTAATTGGAGTGGTTGGTGTTTTGGGTAGTTCTAGAGATCGGATTTCACTCAAAGTTAACCAAATGACTCCTCCCACCATATTTTGATGTTGCCCAACTTTTGGGCGCGATCCGAAATCAATATGTTTAAAAAATTGGACAATTCAAGTTCAAAGGCAGTTCGTTCCTAACTGTAGATCGGATTGCACTCAAACTTAACGAAATGACTCCTACAACCATATTATGATGTTGCCCAAGTTTTGGGCTCGATCCGAAATCAATAGGTGTAAGAAATTGGACAATTCAATTTCAAAGGCAATTTGTTACTAATTGGAGTGGTTGGTGTTTTGGGTAGTTCTAGAGATCGGATTGCACTCAAACATAACGAAATGACTCCTCCCACCATATTATGTTGTTGCCCAAGTTTTGGGCTCGATCCGAAATCAATAGGTGTAAGAAATTGGACAATTCAATTTCAAAGGCAATTCGTTCCTAATTGGAGTGGTTGGTGTTTTGGGTTGTTCTAGAGATCGGACTGCACTCAAACATAACGAAATGACTCCTCCCACCATATTATGTTGTTGCCCAAGTTTTGGGCTCGATCCGAAATCAATAGGTGTAAGAAATTGGACAATTCAATTTCAAAGGCAATTCGTTCCTAATTGGAGTGGTTGGTGTTTTGGGTAGTTCTAGAGATCGGATTGCACTCAAACTTAACGAAATGACTCCTCCCACCATATTATGTTGTTGCCCAAGTTTTGGGCTCGATCCGAAACCAATAGTTGTAAGAAATTGGACAATTCAAGTTCAAAGGCAGTTCGTTCCTAATTGGAGTGGTTGGTGTTTTGGGTTGTTCTAGAGATCGGATTTCCCTCACACTTAACCAAATGACTCATCCCACCATATTATGATGTTGCCTAAGTTTTGGGCCCGATCCGAAATCAATAGGTGTAAGAAATTGGACAATTCAAGTTCAAACGCAGTTCGTTCCTAATTGGAGTGGTTGGTGTTTTGGGTAGTTCTAGAGATCGGATTTCACGCAAAACTAACCAAATGACTCCTCCCACCATATTCTGATGTTGCCCAAGTTTTGGGCTCGATCCGAAATCAATAGGTGTAAGAAATTGGACAATTCAAGTTCATAGGCAGTTCGTTCCTAATTGGAGTGGTTGGTGTTTTGGGTAGTTGTACAGATTGGATTTCACGCAAAACAATCCAAATGACTCCTCCCACCATATTATGATGTTGCCCAAGTTTTGGGCTCGATCCGAAATCAAAAGGTTCAAGAAATTGGATAATTTATGTTCAAAGGCAGTTCGTTCCAAATCGGTATGGTTGGTGTATTCCATAGTTCTAGAGATCGGATTTCACTCAAAACTAACCAAATGACTCCTCCCACATATTATGTTGTTGCCCAAGTTTTGGGCTCGATCCGAAATCAATAGGTGTAAGAAATTGGACAATTCAAGTTCATAGGCAGTTCGTTCCTAATTGGAGTGGTTGGTGTTTTTGGTAGTTCTAGAGATCGGATTTCACTCAAACTTAATGAAATGACTCCTCCCACCATATTATGTCGTTGCCCAAGTTTTGGGCTCGATCCGAAACCAATAGTTGTAAGAAATTGGACAATTCAAGTTCAAAGGCAGTTCATTCCTAATTGGAGTGGTTGGTGTTTTGGGTTGTTCTAGAGATCGGATTTCCCTCAAACTTAACCAAATGACTCATACCCCCATATTATGATGTTACCTAAGTTTTGGGCCCGATCCGAAATCAATAGGTGTAACAAATTGGACAATTCAAGTTCAAAGGCAGTTCGTTCCTAATTGGAGTGGTTGGTGTTTTTGGTAGTTCTAGATATCGGATTGCACTCAAACTTAACGAAATGACTCCTCCCACCATATTGTGATGTTGCCCAAGTTTTGGGCTCGATCCAAAATCAATAGGTTTAAGAAATTGGATAATTTATGTTCAAAGGCAGTACGTTCCAAATCGGTGTGGTTGGTGTATTCCATAGTTCTAGAGATCGGATTTCACTCAAAACAAACCAAATGACTCCTCCCACCATATTATGCTGTTGCCCAAGTTTTGGGCTCGATCCGAAATCAATAGGTTTAAGAACTTGGACAATTCAAGTTCTAAGGCAGTTCGTTCCAAATTGGAGTGGTTGGTGTTTTGGGTAGTTGTAGAGATCGGATTTCACGCAAAACTAACCAGATGACTCCTCCCACCATATTATGATTTTGCCCAAGTGTTGGGCTCGATCCGAAATCAATAGGTGTAAGAAATTGGACAATTCAAGTTGATAGGCAGTTCGTTCCTAGTTGGAGTGGTTGGTGTTTTCGGTAGTTCTAGAGATCGGATTTCCCTCAAACTGAACCAAATGACTCCTCCCACCATATTATGATGTTGCCCAAGTTTTGGGCTCGATCAGAAATCAATACGTGTAAGAAATTGGACAATTCAAGTTCAAAGGAAGTTCGTTCCTAAATTGAGTGGTTGGTGTTTTGGGTAGTTCTAGAGATTGGATTTCACTCAAACTTAACCAAATAACTCCTCCCACCATATTACGATGTTGCCCAAGTTTTGGGCTCGATCCGAAATCAAGAGGTGTAAGTAATTGGACTATTTATGTTCAAAGGCAGTTCGTTCCTAATCGGAGTGGTTAGTGTATTCCATAGTTCTAGAGATCGGATTTCATTCAAAACTAACCAAATGACTACTCCCACCATATTACGACGCTGCCGAAGTTTTGGGCTCGATCCGAAATCAATAGATGTAAGAAATTGGACAATTCAAGTTCATAGGCAGTTCGTTCCTAATTGGAGTGGTTGGTGTTTTGGGTAGTTCTAGAGATCGGATTTCACGCAAAACTAACCAAATGACTCCTCCCACCATATTATGCTGTTGCCCAAGTTTTGGGCTCGATCCGAAATCAATAGGTTTAAGAACTTGGACAATTCAAGTTCTAAGGCAGTTCGTTTCAAATCGGAGTGGTTGGTGTTTTGGGCAGTTGTAGAGATCGGATTTCACGCAAAACTAACCAAATGACTCCTCCCACCATATTATGATTTTGCCCAAGTTTTGGGCTCGATCCCTAATCAATAGGTGTAAGAAATTGGACAATTTATGTTCAAAGGCAGTTCGTTCCTAATCGGAGTGGTTGGTGTATTCCGTAGTTCTAGAGATCGGATTTCACTCAAAACTAACCAAATGACTCCTCCCACCATATTATGAGGTTGCCTAAGTTTTGGGCTCGATACGAAATCAATAGGTGTAAGAAATTGGACAATTCAGGTTCAAAGGCAGTTCGTTCCAAATTGGCGTGGTTGGTGTTTTGGGTAGTTCTAGAGATCGGATTTTAATCAAACTTAACCAAATGACTTCTCCAACCATATTATGATGTTGCCCAAGTTTTGGCCTCGATCCGAAATCAATAGGTGTAAGAAATTGGACAATTTATGTTCAAAGGCAGTTCGTTCCTAATCGGAGTGGTTGGTGTATTCCATAGTTCTAGAGATCAGATTTCACTCAAAACAAACCAAATGACTCCTCCCACCATATTATGAGGTTGCCCAAGTTTTGGGCTCGATCCGAAATCAATAGGTGTAAGAAATTGGACAATTCAAGTTCAAAGGCAGTTCGTTCCTAATTGGAGTGGTTGGTGTTTTTCGTAGTTCTAGAGATCGGATTTGACTCAAACTTAACGAAATGACTCCTCCCACCATATTATGTTGTTGCCCAAGTTTTGGGCTCGATCCGAAATCAATAGGTGTAAGAAATTGGACAATTAACCAAATGGCTCCTCCCACCACATTTTGATGTTGCCCAGGTTTTGGGCTCGATCAGAAATCAATAGGTGTAAGAAATTGGACAATTCAAGTTCAAATGCAGTTCGTTCCTAGCTGGAGTGGTTGGGGTTTTCGGTAGTTCTAGAGATCGGATTTCACTCAAAATTAACCAAATGGCTCCTCCCACCATATTATGATGTTGCCCAAGTTTTGGGCTCGATCCGAAATCAATAGGTGTAAGAAATTGGACAATTCAAGTTCAAAGGCAGTTCGTTTCTAATTGGAGTGGTTGGTGTTTTGGTTTGTGCTAGAGATCGGATTTCACTCAAAACTAACCAAATGACTCCTCCGACCATATTTAATGTTGCCCAAGTTTTGGGCTCGATCTGAAATCAATAGGTGTTAGAAATTGGACAATTCATGTTCAAAGGCAGTTCGTTCCTAATTGGAGTGGTTGGTGTCTTCGGTAGTTCTAGAGATTGGATTTCACTCAAACTTACGCAAATGACTCCACCCACCATATTGTGATGTCGACCCAGTTTTGGGCTCCATCCGAAATCAACAGGTGTAAGAAATTGGACAATCCAAGTTCAAAGGCAGTTCTTTCCTAATTGGAGTGGTTGGTGTTTTGGGTAGTTCTAGAGATCGGATTTCCCTCAAACCTAACCAAATGACTCCTCCCACCATATTATGATGTTGCCCAAGTTTTGGGCTCGATCCGAAATCAATAGATGTAAGAAATTGAACAATTTATGTTCAAAGGCAGTTCGTTCCGAATTGGAGTGGTTGGTGTATTCCATAGTTATAGAGATCGGATTTCACTCGAAACTAAGCAAATGACTCCTCCCACCATATTATGATGTTCCCCAAGTTTTGGGCTCGATCCGAAATCAATAGGTGTAAGAAATTGGACAATTTATGTTCAAAGGCAGTTCATTCCTAATCGGACTTGTTGGTGTATTCCATAGTTCTAGAGATCGGATTTCACTCAAAACTAACCAAATGACTTCTCCCACCATATTACGACGTTGCCCAAGTTTTGGGCTCGATCCGAAATTAATAGGGGTAAGAAGTTGGACAATTTATGTTCAAAGGCAGTTCGTTCCTAATCGGAGTTGTTCGTGTATTCCATAGTTCTAGAGATCGGATTTCCCTCAAAACTAACCAAATGACTTCTCCCACCATATTACGACGTTGCCCAAGTTTTGGGCTCGATCCGAAATCAATAGATGTAAAAAATTGGACAATTCAATTTCAAAGGAAGTTCGTTCCTAATTGGAGTGGTTGGTGTTTTGGGTAGTTCTAGAGATCGGATTTCACTCAAACTTAATCAAATGACTCCTCCCACCATATTATGTTGTTGCCCAAGTTTTGGGCTTGATCCGAAATCAATAGGTGTAAGAAATTGGACTATTCAAGTTCATAGGCAGTTCGTTCCTAATTGGAGTTGTTGGTGTTTTGGGTAGTTCTAGAGATTGGATTTCACTCAAACTTAGCCAAATGACTCCTCCCACCATATTATGATGTTACCCAAGTTTTGGACTCCATCCGAAATCAATAGGTGTAAGAAATTGGACAATTTATGTACAAAGGCTATTCGTTCCTAATCGGAGTGGTTGGTGTATTCCATAGTTCTAGAGATCGGATTTCACTCAAAACTAACCAAATGACTCCTCCCACCATATTATGATGCTGCCCAAGTTTTGGGCTCGATCCGAAATCAGTAGGTGTAAGAAATTGGACAATTCAAGTTCAAAGGCAGTTCGTTCCTAATTGGAGTGCTTGGTGTTTTGGGTAGTTCTAGAGATCGGATTTCACTCAAACTTAAACAAACGACTCCTCCGACCATATTATGATGTTGCCCAGGTTTTGAGCTCAATGCGAAATCAATAGGTGTAAGAAATTGGACAATTTATGTTCAAAGGCAGTTCGTACCTAATTGGAGTGGTTGGTGTATTCCATAGTTCTGGAGATCGGATTTCACTCAAAACTAACCAAATGACTCCTCCCTCCATATTATGATGTGGCCCAAGTTTTGGCCTCGATCCGTAATCAATAGGTGTAAGAAATTGGACAATTTATGTTCAAAGGCAGTTTGTTCCTAATCGGAATGGTTGGTGTATTCCATAGTTGTAGAGATTGGATTTCACTCAACACTAACCAAATGACTCCACCCACCATAGTATGATGTTGCCCAAGTTTTGGGCTTGATCCGAAATCAATATGTGTATGAAATTGGACAATTCAAGTTCAAAGGCAGTTCTTTTCTAATTGGTGTGGTTGGTGTATTGGGTAGTTATGGAGATCGGATTTCACTCAAAATTAACCAAATGACTCCTCCCACCATATTTTGTTGTTGCCCAAGTTTTGGGCTCGATCTGAAATCAATAGGTGTAAGAAATTGGACAATTCAAGTTCAAAGGCAGTTCGTTCCTAATTGGAGTGGTTGGTGTTTTGAGTAGTTCTGGAGATCCGATTTCACTCAAAATTAGCCAAATGACTCCTCCCACCATATTATGTTGTTGCCCAAGTTTTGGGCTCGATCCGAAATCGATAGGTGTAAGAAATGGACAATTCAAGTGCAAAGGAAGTTCTTTCTTGATTGGAGTGGTTGGTGTTTTTGGTAGTTCTAGAGATTGGATTTCACTCAAACTTCACCAAATGACTCCTCCCACCATATTATGATGTTGACCAAGTTTTGGGCACGATCCGAAATCAATAGGTGTAAGAAATTGGACAATTCAAGTTCAATGGCAGTTTGTTCCTAATTGGAGTGGTTGGTGTTTTGGGTAGCACTAGAGATCGGATTTCACTCAAACTTAACCAAATGACTTCTCCCACCAAATTATGATGTTCCCCAGGTTTTGGGCTCGATCCGAAATCAATAGGTGTAAGAAATTGGACAATTCAAGTTCAAAGGCAGTTCGTTTCTAATTGGAGTGGTTGGTGTTTGGGGTAGTTCTAGAGATTGGATTTCACTCAAACTAAACCAAATGACTCCTTCCGCCATATTTTGTTGTTACCCAAGTTTTGCGCTCGATCCGAAATCAATAGGTGTAAGAAATTGGACAATTTATGTTCAAAGGCAGTTTGTTCCTAATCGGAATGGTTGGTGTATTCCATAGTTGTAGAGATTGGATTTCACTCAACACTAACCAAATGACACCACCCACCATAGTATGATGTTGCCCAAGTTTTGGGCTCGATCCGAAATCAGTAGGTGTATGAAATTGGACAATTCAAGTTCAAAGGCAGCTCATTCCTAATTGGGGTGGTTGGTGTATTGGGTAGTTCTGGAGATCGGATTTCTCTCAAAATTAACCAAATGACTCCACCCACAATATTATGTTGTTGCCCATGTTTTGGCCTCGATCCGAAATCAAGAGGTCTAAGAAATTGGGCAATTCAAGTGCAAAGGCAGTTCTTTCTTGATTGGAGTGGTTGGTGTTTTTGGTAGTTCTAGAGATTGGATTTCACTCAAACTTAACCAAATGTCTCCTCCCACCATTTTATGATGTTGCCCAAGTTTTGGGCTCGATCCGAAATCAAGAGGTGTATGTAATTGGACTATTTATGTTCAAAGGCAGTTCGTTCCTAATCGGAGTGGTTCGTGTATTCCGTAGTTCTAGAGATCGGATTTCATTCAAAACTAACCAAATGACTACTCCCACCATATTACGACGCTGCCCAAGTTTTGGGCTCGATCCGAAATCAATAGATGTAAGTAATTGGACAATTCAAGTTCATAGGCAGTTCGTTCCTAATTGGAGTGGTTGGTGTTTTTTGTAGTTCTAGAGATCGGATTTCACTCAAACTTAACCAAATGACTCCTCCCACCACATTATGCTGTTGCCCAAGTTTTGGGCTCGATCCGAAATCAATAGGTGTAAGAAATTGGACAATTTATGTTCAAAGGCAGTTCGTTCCTAATCGGAGTGGTTCGTGTATTCCGTAGTTCTAGAGATCGGATTTCACTCAAAATTAACCAAATGACTCCTCCCCCCATATTATGATGTTGCCCAAGTTTTGGGCTCGATCCGAAATAAATAGGTGTAAGAAATTGGACAATTCAAGTTCATAGGCAGTTCGTTCCTAATTGGAGCGGTTGGTGTTTTGGGTTGTTCTAGAGATCAGATTTCACTCAAAATTAACCAAATGACTACTCCCCCCGTATTATGTTGTTGCCCAAGTTTTGGGCTCGATCCGAAATCAATAGGTGTAAGAAATTGGACAATTCAAGTTCAAAGGCAGTTCGTTCCTAATTGGGGTGGTTGGTGTATTGGGTAGTTCTAGAGATCAGATTTCACTCAAAATTAACCAAATGACTACTCCCCCCGTATTATGTTGTTGCCCAAGTTTTGGGCTCGATCCGAAATCAATAGGTGTAAGAAATTGGACAATTCAAGTTCAGAGGCAGTTCGTTCCTAATTTGGGTGGTTGGTGTATTGGGTAGTTCTAGAGATTGGATTTCACTCAAAACTAACCAAATGACTCCTCCCACCATATTATGATGTTGCCCAAGTTTTGGGCTCAATCTGAAATCAACAGGTGTAACAAATTGGACAATTCAAGTTCAAAGCCAGTTCATTCCTAATTGGAGTGGTTGGTGTTTTGGGTAGTTCTAAAGATTGGATTTCACTGAAACTTAACCAAATGACACCTCCCACCGTATTATGATGTTGCCCAAGTTTTGGGCTCGATCCGAAATCAATAGGTGTAAGAAATTGGACAATTCAAGTTCAAAGGCAGTACGTTCCAAATTGGAGTGGTTGGTGTTTTGGGTAGTTCTAGAAATTGGATTTCACTTGAACTTATCCAAATGACTCCTCCCACCATATTATGATGTTGCCCAAGTTTTGGGCTCGATCCGAAATCAATAGGTGTAAGAAATTGGATAATTCAAGTTCGAAGGCAGTTCGTTCCTAATTGGGTGGGTTGGAGTATTGGGTACTTCTAGAGATCGGATTTCACTCAAACTTAACCAAATGACTCCTCCCACCATATTATGTTGTTGCCCATGTTTTGGGCTCGATCCGAAATCAATAGGTTTAAGAAATTGGACAATTTATGTTCAAAGGCAGTTCGTTCCTAATCGGAGTGGTTGGTGTATTCCATAGTTCTAGAGATCGGATTTCTCTGAAAATTAACCAAATGACTCCTCCCACCATATTATGTTGTTGCCCATGTTTTGGGCTCGATCCGAAATCAAGAGGTGTAAGAAATTGGACAATTCAAGTTCAAAGGCCGTTCGTTCCAAATCGGAGTCGTTGGTGTATTCCATGATTCTAGAGATCGGATTTCACTCAAAACTAACCAAATGACTCGTCCCACCATATTATGATGTTGCCCCAGTTCTGGGCTCGATCCGAAATAAATAGGTGTAAGAAATTGGACAATTCAAGTTAAAAGGCAGTTCGTTCCTAATTGTAGTGGTTGGTGTTTTGGGTTGTTCTAGAGATTGGATTTCACTCAAACTTAACCAAATGACTCCTCCCACCATATTATGTGGTTGCCCAACTTTTGGGCTCGATACGAAATCAACAGGTGTAAGAAATTGGACAATTTATGTTCAAAGGAATTTCGTTCCTAATCCCAGTTCGTTCCTAATTGTAGTGGTTAGTGTTTTGGGTTGTTCTAGGGATCGGATTTCACTCAAACTTAACGAAATGACTCCTCCCACCATATTATGTTGTTGCCCAAGTTTTGGGCTCTATCCGAAATCAATAGGTGTAAGAAATTGGACAATTTATGTTCAAAGGCAGTTCGTTCCTAATCGAAGTGGTTGGTGTATTCCATCGTTCTAGAGATCGGATTTCTCTCAAAACTAACCAATTGACTCCTCCCACCATATTATGATGTTGCCCAAGTTTTGGGCCCGATCCGAAATCAATAGGTGTAAGATATTGGACAATTCAAGTTGAAAGGCAGTTCGTTCCTAATTGGAGTGGTTGGTGTTTTGGGTAGTTCGAGAGATCGGATTTCACTCAAACTTAACCAAATGACTCCTCCCACCATATTATGATGTTTCCCAAGTTTTGGGCTCGATCCGAAATCAATAGGTGTAAGAAATTGGACAATTCAAGTTCAAAGGCATTTCGTTCCTAATTGCAGTGGTGGGTGTTTTGGGTAGTTCAATAGATCGGATTTCACTCAAACCTAACAAAATGACTCCTTCCACCATATTATGATGTTTCCCAAGTTTTGGGCTCGATCCGAAATCAATAGGTGTAAGAAATTGGACAATTCAAGTTCAAAGGCATTTCGTTCCTAATTGCAGTGGTGGGTGTTTTGGGTAGTTCAAGAGATCGGATTTCACTCAAACTTAACCAAATGACTCCTCCCACCATATTATGATGTTTCCCAAGTTTTGGGCTCGATCCGAAATCAATAGGTGTAAGAAATTGGACAATTCAAGTTCAAAGGAATTTCGTTCCTAATTGCAGTGGTGGGTGTTTTGGGTAGTTCTAGAGATCGGATTTCACTCAAACTTAACCAAATGACTCCTCCCACCATATTATGATGTTGCCCAAGCTTTGGACTCGATCCGAAATCAATAGGTGTAAGACATTGGACAATTCAAGTTCAAAGGCAGTTCGTTCCTAATTGGAGTGGTTGGTGTTTTGGGTAGTTCTAGAGATCGGATTTCACTCAAACTTAACCAAATGACTCCTCCCACCATATTATGACGTTTCCCAAGTTTTGGGCTCAATCCGAAATCAATAGGTGTAAGAAATTGGACAATTTATGTTAAAAGGCAACTCGTTCCTAATCGGAGTGGTTGGTATATTCCATAGTTCTAATGATCGGATTTCAGTCCAAACTAACCAATTGACTCCTCCCACCATATTATGATGTTGCCCAAGTTTTAGGCTCGATCCAAAGTCAATAGGTGTAAGAAATTAGACAATTCAAGTTCAAAGGCTGTACGTTCCAAATTGGAGTGGTTGGTGTTTTGGGTAGTTCTAGAAATTGGATTTCACTCAAACTTATCCAAATGACTCCTCCCACCATATTATGATGTTGCCGAAATCAAAAAGTGTAAGAAATTGGACAATTAATGTTCAAAGGCCGTTCGTTCCAAATCCGAGTCGTTGGTGTATTCCATGACTCTAGAGATCGGATTTCACTCAAAACAAACCAAATGACTCGTCCCACCATATTACGATGTTGCCCAAGTTTTTGGCTCGATCCGAAATCAATACGTGTAAGAAATTGGACAATTTATGTTCAAAGGCAGTTCGTTCCTAATCGGTGTGGTTGGTGTATTCCATCGATCTAGAGATCGGATTTCTCTCAAAACTAACAAATTGACACCTCCCACCATATTATGATGTTGCCCAAGTTTTGGGCTCGATCCGAACTCAATAGGTGTAAGAAATTAGACAATTCAAGTTCAAAGGCAGTTCGTTCCTAATTGGAGTGGTTGGTGTTTTGGGTAGTTCTAGAGATCGGATTTCACTCAAACTTAACCAAATGACTCCTCCCACCATATTATGATGTTGCCCAAGCTTTGGACTCGATCCGAAATCAATAGGTGTAAGACATTGGACAATTCAAGTTCAAAGGCAGTTCGTTCCTAATTGGAGTGGTTGGTGTTTTGGGTAGTTCTAGAGGTCGGATTTCACTCAAACGTAACCAAATGACTCCTCCCACCATATTATGTTGTAGCCCAAGTTTTGGGCTTGGTCCGAAATAAGTAGGGGTAAGAAATTGGACAATTCAAGTTCAAAGGCAGTTCGTTCCTAATTGGAGTGGTTGGTGTTTTGGGTAGTTCTAGAGATCGGATTCCACTCACACTTAACCAAATGACTCCTCCCACCATATTATGATGTTGCCCAAGTTTTGGGCTCGATCCGAAATCCATAGGTGTAAGAAATTGGACAATTCAAGTCAAAGGGCAGTTCGTTCCTAATTGCGGTGGTTATTGTATTGGGTAGTTCTAGGGATCGGATTTCACTCAAAATTAACGAAATGATTCCTCCCACCATATTATGATGTTGCCCAAGTTTTGGGCTCGATCCGAATTCAATAGGTGCCAGAAATTGGAAAATTTTAGTTCAAAGGAAGTTCGTTCCTAATTGGAGTGGTTGGGGTTTTGGGTAGTTCTAGAGATCGGATTTCTCTCAAACTTAACCAAATGACTCCTCGAACGATATTGTGTTGTTGCCCATATTTTGGGCTCGATCCGAAATCAATAGGTGTAAGAAATTGGACAATTCAAGTCGAAAGGCAGTTCGTTCCTAATTGCAGTGCTTTTTGTATTAGGTAGTTCTAGAGATCGGATTTCATGCAAACTTCACTAAATGACTCCTCCCACCATATTATGATGTTGCCCAAGTTTTGGTTTCGATACGAAAACAATAGGCAGTTCTTTCCTAATTGGTGTGGTTGGTGTTTTGGGTAGTTCCAGAGATTGGATTTCACTCAAACTTAACCAGATGACTCCTCCAACCATATTATGATGTTGCCCAAGTTTTGGGCTCGATCCGAAATCAATTGATGTAAAAAATTGGAAAATTCAAGTTCAAAGGCAGTTCGTTCCCAATCGGTGTGGTTGGTGTATTCCTTTGTTCTAGAGATCGGATTTCACTCAAAACTAACCAAATGACTCCTCCCACCATATTGTGATGTTGCCCAAGTTTTGGGCTCGATCCGAAATCAATAGGTGTAAGAAATTGGACAATTCAAGTTCAAAGGCAGGTCGTTTCAAATTGGAGTGGTTGGCGTTTTGTCTAGTTCTAGGGATCGGATTTCACTCAAACTTAACCAAATGACTCCTCCCACCATATTGTGATGTTGCCCAAGTTTTGGGCTCGATCCGAAATCAATAGGTGTAAGAAATTGGACAATTCAAGTTCAAAGGCAGTTCATTCCTAATTGGAGTGGTTGGTGTTTTGGATAGTTCTAGAGATCGGATTTCACTCGAACTTAACCAAATGACTCCTCCCACCATATTATGATGTTGCCCAAGTTTTGGGCTCGATCCGAAATCAATAGGTCTAAGAAATTGGACAATTCAAGTTCAAAGGCAGTTCGATCCTGATTGGAGTGGTTGGGGTTTTGGGTAGTTTTGGAGGTTGGATTTCACTCAAACTTAAGCAAATGACTCCTCCCACCATATCAAGATGTTGCCCAAATTTTGGGCTCGATCCGAAATCAATAGGTGTAAGAAATTGGACAATTTATGTTGAAACGCAGTTCGTTCCAAATCGGAGTGGTTGGTGTATTCCATAGTTTTAGAGATCGGATTTCACTCAAAACTAACAAAATGACACCTCCCACCATATTATGATGTTGGTCATGTTTTTGGCTCGATCCGAAATCAGTAGGTTTAAGAAATTGGACAATTCAAGTTCAAAGGCAGTTCGTTCCTAATTGGAGTGGTTGGTGTTTTGGGTAGTTCTAGAGATCGAATTTCACTCAAACTTAACCAAATGACTCCTCCCACCATATAATGATGTTGCACCAGTTTTGGGCTCGATCCGAAATCAATAGGTATAAGAACTTGGACAATTCAAGTTCTAAGGCAGTTCGTTCCAAATTTGGGTGTTTGGTGTATTGGGTAGTTCTAGATATAGGATTTCAGTCAAAATTAACCAAAAGACTCCTCCCACGATATTATGATGTTACCCATGTTTTGGCCTCGATCCGAAATCAATAGGTGTAAGAAATTGGACAATTCAAGTTCAAAGGCAGTTCGTTCCTAATTGGAGTGGTTGGTGTTTTGGGTAGTTCTAGATATTGAATTTCACTCAAACTTAACCAAATCACTCCCCCCACCATATTATGATGTTGCCCAAGTTTTGGGCTCGATCCGAAATCAATAGGTGTAAGAAATTGGACAATTCAATTTAAACGGCAGTTCGTTCCTAATCGGAGTGGTTGGTGTTTTGGGTAGTTCTAAAGATCGGATTTCACTCAAACTTAACCAAATGACTCCTCCCATCATATAATGATGTTGCCCCAGTTTTGGGCTCGATCCGAAATCAATAGGCGTATGAAATTGGACAATTCAAGTGCAAGGCAGTTCGTTCCAAATAGGAGTGGTTGGTGTTTTCGGTAGTTCTAGAGATCGGATTTCACTCAAACTTAACCAAATGACTCCTCCCCCCATATTATGACATTGCCCAAGTTTTGGGCTCGATCCGAAATCAATAGGTGTAAGAAATTGGAAAATTCAATTTCGAAGGCAGTTCGTTCCTAATTGGAGTGGTTGGTGTTTTGGTTACTTCTAGAGATCGGATTTCACTCAAACTTAACCAAATGACACCTCCCACCATATTATGGTGTTCCCCAAGTTTTCGGCTCGATCCGAAATCAATAGGTGTAAGAAATTGGACAATTTATGTTCAAAGGCAGTTCGTTCCTAATCGGAGTGGTTGGTGTATTCCATAGTTCTAGAGATCGGGATTCACTTAAAACAAACCAAATGGCTCTTCCCACCATATTATGATGTTGCCCCAGTTTTGGGCTCGATCCAAAATCAATAGGTGTAAGAAATTAGACAATTCAAGTTCAAAGGCAGTTCGTTCCTATTTGGGGTGGTTGGTGTTTTGGGTAGTTCTAGAGATCTGATTTCACTCAAACTTAACCAAATGACTCCTCCCACCATATTATGATGTTGCCCCAGTTTTGGGCTCGATCCGAAATCAATAGGTGTAAGAAATTGGACAATTGAAGTTCAAAGGCAGTTCTTTCCTAATTGGATTGATTGGTGTTTTGGGTAGTTCTAGACATCGGATTTCACTCAAACATAACCAAATGACTCCTCCCACCATATTATGATGTTGCCCCAGTTTTGGGCTTGATCCGTAATCAATAGGTGTAAGAAATTGGACAATTCAAGTTCAACGGCAGTTCGTTCCTAATTGGAGTGGTTGGTCTTTTGGGTAGTTCTAGAGATCGGATTTCACTCAAACTTAACCAAATGACTACTCCCACCATATTACGATGTTGCCCATGTTTTGGACTCGATCCGAAATCAAAAGGTGTACGAAATTGGACAATTTATGTTCAAAGGCAGTTCGTTCCTAATCGGAGTGGTTCGTCTATTCCATAGTTCTAGAGATCCGATTTCACTCAAAACTAACCAAATGATTCCTCCCACCATATTATGATGTTGCCCAAGTTTTGGGGTTGATCCGAAATCAAAAGGTGTAAGAAATTGGACAATTTATGTTGAAAGGCAATTCGTTCCTGATCGGAGTGGTTCGAGTATTCCACAGTTGTAGAAATCAAAAGGTGTAAGAAATTGGACATTTCAAGTTGAAAGGCAGTTCGTTCTAATTGGAGTGTTTAGTGTTTTGGGTAGTTCTAGAGATCTTATTTCACTCAAACTTAACCAAATGACACCGCCCACCATATTAAGATGTTGCCCAAGTTTTGGGCTCGATCCGAAATCAAAAGGTGTAAGAAATTGGACAATTTATGTTCAAAGGCAGTTCGTTCCTAATCGGAGTGGTTCGAGTATTCCATAGTTGTAGAGATCGGATTTCTCTCAAAACTAACCAAATGACTCCTCCCACCATGTTGTGATGTTGCACAAGTTTTGGGCTTGATCCGAAATCAATAGGTGTAAGAAATTGGACAATTCAAGTTGAAAGGCAGTTCGTTCCTAATTGGAGTAGTTGGTATTTTGCGTAGTTCTAGAGATCGGATTTCACTCAAACATAACCAAATGACTCCTCCCACCATATTATGATGTTGCCCAAGTTTTGGGCTCGATCCGAAATCAACAGTTGTAAGAAATTGGTCAATTCAAGTTCAAAGGTAGTTCGTTCCTAATTGGAGTGGTTGGTGTTTTAGGTAGTTCTAGAGATCGGATTTCACTCAAACTTAACCAAATGACCCCTCCCCCCATATTATGACGTTGCCCACGTTTTGGGCTCGATCCAAAATCAATAGGTGTAAGAAATTGGACAATTCAAGTTCAAAGGCAGTTCGTTCCTAATTGGAGTGGTTGGTGTTTTGGGTAGTTCTAGAGATCGGATTTCATTCAAATGTAACCAAATGACTCCTCCCACCATGTTATGATGTTGCCCCAGTTTTGGGCTCGATCCGAAATCAATAGGTGTAAGAAATTGGACAATTCAACTTCAAAGTTAGTTCGTTCCTAATTGGAGTGGTTGTTGTTTTGGGTAGTTCTAGACATCGCATATCACTCAAACATAACCAAATGACTCCTCCCACCATATTATGATGTTGCCCCAGTTTTGGGCTCGATCCGAAGTCAATTGGTGTGAGAAATCGGACAATTCAAGTTCAAAGGCTGTTTGTTCCTACTCGGTGTGGTTGGTGTATTCCATAGTTCTAGAGATCGGATTGCACTCAAACTTAACCAAGTGACTCCTCCCACCATATTATGATGTTGCCCAAGTTTTGGGCTCGATCCGAAATCAATAGGTGTAAGAAATTGGTCAATTCAAGTTCAAAGGCAGTTCGTTCCTAATTGGAGTGGTTAGTGTTTTGGGTAGTTCTAGAGATCGGATTTCACTCAAACTTAACCAAATGACTCCTCCCACCATATTTTGATGTTGCCCTACTTTTGTGCTCGATCCGAAATCAATAGGTGTAAGAAATTGGACAATTTAGGTTCAACGGCAGTTCGTTCCTAATCGGAGTGCTTGGTGTATTCCATAATTCTAGAGATCGGATTTCACTCAAAACAAACCAAATGACTCCTCCCACCATATTATGATGTTGCCCAAGTTTTGGGCTCGATCCGAAATCAATAGGTGTAAGAAATTGGACAATTCAAGTTCAGTGGCAGTTCATTCCTAATTGGAGTGGTTGGTGTTTTGGGTAGTTCTAGAGATCGAATTTCACTCAAAACTAACCAAATGACTCCTCACACCATATTATGATGTTGCCCAAGTTTTGGGCTCGATCCGAAATCAATCGGTGTAAGAAATTGGACAATTCAAGTTCAAGGGCAGTTCGTTCCAAATTGGTGTGGTTGGTGTTTTGGGTAGTTCTAGAGATTGGATTTCACTCAAACTTACCCAAATGACTCCTCCCACCATATTATGATGTTGCCCAAGTTTTGGGCTCGATCCGAAATCAATAGGTGTAAGAAATTGGACAATTCAAGTTCAAAGGCAGTTCGTTCCTAATTGGAGTGGTTGGTGTTTTGGGTAGTTCTAGAGATCGGATTTCACTCAAACTTAACCAAATGACCCCTCCCACCATATTATGATGTTGCCCAAGTTTTGGGCTCGATCCGAAATCAATAGGTGTAAGAAATTGGACAATTTATGTTCGAAGGCTGTTCGTTCCTAATCGGAGTGGTTGGTGTATTCCATAGTTCTAGAGATCGGATGTTGCTTCGATTCAGCTGCACCAAAATGGATTCAGCTGCATCCTCAACTTGTGATACTCGTAAGTGCACGAGCCGTTCGGTAGTACAGCATATGTAAGTGCGAGGTCGATCCCACGAGGATTTGTGATTGAATGATCCAATTTGTTTCCCTTACACAAAACAGAAATAAAAAAGAAAATAAATAAAACTAGAAAAAAAGAAATAACTCAAGCAAATAAGTTCCCAAGTTCAATTAGATTAACGGATTGATTCTAGCTAAAGTATGATTAAGCCATGGTGTTTGGTCATAACCTTGTGTTCCTAATTCCTTAATTTGATCATTTGTTGTCTAACCTAAAATTAAGCATTAGGAACCCATTAAGCATAGAAGAACAATTTAAACAACCAAGCATGTATCTAATCCCTGTTGTCGAATGTCCATACATACTCTTCCTATTCATAGTTCAATTCGAATTAAAGCATGGTGTCTACTCTTAATTCAAACCAAGATAGCTAACATGCAAGCCTAAATGATGATCAATCTTTCAAACTAGCATATTAACTTATAAGCATAATGAATAAGAACAAAAACCATAATTGAAACTTGGAAACTAATTAAACTTGAATACTTAAGAAAGAATGTACATTACAAATAAAAGTAAAGTGGAACTAAGAAAACTTGAAGGAAAATTTAGTAAACTCATTTTGTTACAACAATTTACAACTTGAAAGGAAACTAAGAGAATTTGAGGGAGAGAAGGGAAGGGAGCTCTAGAGAAGTGTTTGAGAGCTCCCCCCCTTGGGGTGTGTTTTGAAGCTTGAAGGCTTCTCTATTTATAGGGCTAAGAGGGAGGAACATCATGATGAATTCCCACACCATCCTTCATCTTTTGCTGCTGTACCTCAAGCTTTCTTCACATGGGTTCAAAGGTGATCAGTTGTGGCTGCTTTTGCTGCCAACCCATGTGATTGCTTTTTGGTTGCTGAAAAAATGAGTTTTCTGAACCAGTCTTGGTGTAGGAAGGCCAGAGGTTTCAAAACATATCCAATGGGGCTAAAATTTGGATATGTTATACTAGACACCCATTGGAACAACCTCTATGAAGAAAGTATTCCCATCGGAGCAGTAGAGGTGTGCGTTTTGGGCCTTGCAAGTTGGCTGCCGAACAGAGACTGGAATTGACTTCATTTCATTTCTTTTCTTTCTTTTTGCTTCACATGCATGCACATGCTTTCTGTTTCAATTAAAACCTTATCTCCAGCTCCAAAGTGATCTGCCAATTCAATTCCCATGTTCAAAGGCTGAAGCAAAATGCCTCTCATCATTCCTCATTCTTCTCTCTCTCCTTTCTCTTTGCTTCACATGCACGCACATGCTTTCTCTATAATAACTCCAGCATGTACCAACTTGATCCTTTAGACTTTCATAGCTGGAATGCCTCCCCACTTCATTCATTATGTTGGATCCAAAGTCAGTTGCAGCATGGGTGAGGCACATGGCTTAAAGGAGGAGACAAGGCTCAAAGCTGGCAGCTGCAAATCCTCCTGAGCATGGTTCAGTGTTGGACAGGCTAAGGACTCCACATATGTTCAATTGGGCTGAATTTTGGATATGTTATACTAGACACCCAATTGAACAACTTCTATGAAGAATGTCGCCTCATCCGAGTTGTGCAGTTTGCTGAAATGAGACCTGCAAGGTTACTTACGAAACTGGACTGACAAGAAGTGTGGCCCAACTTTGGTTTTGTCTTTAAGCCCTTGCTCTTATCCCAATCAGCCCTTAACATGCACGGCTTGCATCAAATGTGATCTCTTGCTATCTTAACCTGCAAAACACACAAACGGAGGTAAGTGACTCAAAATAAAGAGAAACTAAGCCCAATCACAAAGTAAAGAAGGTAAGCAAGTGTATGAAATTATGGACTTATCAAAACAGAAAATGGATTAAAAGCACAAGTTTAACTCAATAACATAACCAAATCATAAGCTAGAAGGGTACAAAATGATATACAATTACGAACCGATCATCGGATTTCACTCAAAACTAACCAAATGACTCCTCCCACCATATTATGATGTTGCCCCAGTTTTGGGCTCGATCCAAAATCAATAGGTGTAAGAAATTGGACAATTCAACTTCAAAGGCAGTTCGTTCCTAATTGGAGTGGTTGGTGTTTTGGGAAGTTCTAGAGATTGGATTTCACTCAAACTTAACCAAATGACTCCTCCCACCATATTATGATGTTGCCCAAGTTTTGGGCTCGATCTGACAGCAATAGGTTTAAGAAATTGGACAATTTATGTTCAAAGGCAGTTCGTTCCAAATCGGAGTGGTTGGTGAATTCCATAGTTCTAGAGATCGGATTTTACTCAAAACAAACCAAATAACTCCTCCCACCATATTATGATGTTGGCCAAGTGCTGGGCTCGATCCGAAATCAATAGGTGTAAGAAATTGGACAATTCAAGTTCAAAGGTAGTTCGTTCCTAATTGGAGTGGTTGGTGTTTTGGGTAGTTCTAGAGATTGGATTTCACTCAAACTTAACCAAATGACTCCTCCCACCATATTATGATGTTGCCCAAGTTTTGGGCTCGATCCGAAATCAATAGGTGTAAGAAATTGGACAATTCAAGTTCAAAGGCAGTACATTCCTAATTGGAGTGGTTGGTGTTTTGGGAAGTTCTAGAGATTGGATTTCACTCAAACTTAACCAAATGACTCCTCAAACCATATTATGATGTTGCCCAAGTTTTGGGCTCGATCCGAAATCAATAGTTGTAAGAAATTGGACAATTCAAGTTCAAAGGCAGTACCAGCACGGTCTAGCGGGCGTGCCAGCACGGTCTAGCGTGCGTCGATGAATTGATGGGTGTTGGATGGTTGAGTGGTGCGCCTGTTTGAACTCGTCTTCTAATCAAACGATTGTAGCTGAGAGAGGAAATGGTCTCGGCTGTTAGGTTCACGGCCTGAACTACAAGGCCGTTGAGTGATGGTGTAGGTGGTGGTTTTTGGGCGGTGCTCCGGCGCGCTGCTCAGGGAGCGGTGGTCGTGTGATATATGGGGTGAATGAGCTAACAACAAGGATGGTGCTCCGGTGCCTTGAAAATCAAGGGTCGTGTGATATATTGATGAATGGATTTTCCTTACAACCTAACACTACTCCTAGGAAAGCAAGTAAGGATATTGAAAGTGCATTACAGGAAAAAATAAGTTGCTCCGTGGGAGGCTTTGTTTTGGTGTTGAACCCTTTGAATGTAGTTTGAGCCTGGTATTTATAGGAAGAGTCCCTGGAGGAGTAATCGAGGCTGAAAATCTGCATGGTGGAGCTGGATTGGAGCAAGTGGGCAGTCCAATCGTCATTTGGGATCGTGAAGTATGGTGGTGTGACCCCATAAATCCTGGTGAATCTCGGCTGCCGCTCTTGATCGGGTTCTGAGCTTCTGGCCGTGGAGACGCATTTATGGCCTGGATAGCTGGTGAACCAATATCTCAGGCTGTCAGAATTCTTGTGAGAATGTCCACGTCTAATCACTCTGATTCTCATCACCAAATCCTGACTCCAGTCACTTCCCACCTTCCCTCATGCATTAAAAGCTTATTTGTGGCCAGTGGGTTTGCTGCATTAAACAGGCACTACTTCATTAAATGAAGCCTGGGACCCTGTTGTCACGTGATGATTTGCCTTTAATGCCTTGGCCGGAATTTGCCTGGCCTCGGCCTCGGCCTGCGCTTGAGGCCGAGATGATCATGCCTTAGCATTTCTTCTTTTGTCTTCAAGAGGGCGAACTACCCTGGCGAAACGCTGCGTTTCAGCCTTTACGAACGAGTGCCAGGGCCGAGAGAAAGGGCTCCTTCGGCCAACTTATGGCCGTGATTTACTAGGCACAAACAATCGAATTTCACTCAAACTTAACCAAATGACTCCTTCGACCACATTATGATGTTGCCCAAGTTTTTGTCTCGATCCAAAATCAATAGGTGTAAGAAATTGAACAATTCATGTTCAAAGGCAGTTCGTTCCTAATTGGGTGGGTAGGTGTATTGGCTAGTTCTAGATATCGGCACTCAAACTTAACCGCATAACTCCTCCCACCATATTATGATGTTGCCCAGGTTTTGGGGTCGATCCAAAATCAATAGGTTTAAAAAATTGCACAATTCAAGTTCAAAGGCAGTTCGTTCCTAATTGGAGTGGTTGGTCTTTTCCATAGTTCTACAGATTGGATTTTACTCAAAATTCACCAAATCACTCCTCCCACCATATTATGATGTTGCCCAAGTTTTGGGCTTGATCCGAAATCAATAGGTGTAAGAAATTGGACAATATATGTTCAAAGGCAGTTCGTTCCAAATCGGAGTGGTAGGTGTATTCCATAGTTCTAGAGATTTGATTTCACTCAAAACTAACCAAATGACTCCTCCCACCATATTATGATGTTGCCCAAGTTTTGGGCTCGATCTGACAGCAATAGGTTTAAGAAATTGGACAATTCAAGTTCAAAGGCAGTTCGTTCTTAATTGGAGTGGTTGGTGTTTTGGGTTCTTCTAGAGATCGGATTTCACTTAAACTGAACCAAATGACTCCTCCCACCATATTATGATGTTTCCCAAGCTTTGGGCTCGATCCAAAATAAATCGGTGTTAGAAATTGGACAATTCAAGTTCAAACGCGGTTCTTTCCTAATTGGAGTGGTTGGTGTGTTGGGTAGTTCTAGAGATCGGATTTCACTCAAACTTAACCAAATGACTCCGGCCACCATATTATGATGTTGCCCAGGTTTTGGGCTCGATCCGAAATCAACAGGTGTAAAAAATTGGACAATTCAGGTTCAAAGGCAGTTCGTTCCTAATTGGAGTGGTTGGTGTTTTGGGTAGTTCTAGAGATTGGATTTCACTCAAACTTAAGCAAATGATTCCTCCCACCATATTATAATGTTGCCCAAGTTTTGGGATCGATCCGAAATCAATAGGTGGAAGAAATTGGACAATTCAAGTTCAAAGGCAGTTCGTTCCTAATTGGAGTGGTTGGTGTTTTGGGTAGTTCTAGAGATTGGATTTCACTCAAACTTAAGCAAATGACTCCTCCCACCATATTATGATGTTGCCCCAGTTTTGGGCTCGATCCGAAATCAATAGGTGTAAGAAATTGGACAATACAATTTCAAAGACAGTTCGTTCCTAATGGGAGTGGTTGGTGTTCTGGGTAGTTCTAATCGGAGTGGTTGGGGTATTCCGTAGTTCTACAGATCGGATTTCACTCAAAACTAACCAAATGACTCCTCCCACCATATTATGATGTTGCCAAAGTTTTGGGGTCGATCCGAAATCAATAGGTGTAAGAAATTGGAAAATTCAAGTTCAAAGGAAGTCCGTTCCTAATTGGAGTGGTTGGTGTTTTGGATAATTCTAGAGATCGGATTTTATGCAAACTTAACCAAATGCCTCCTCCCACCATATTATGATGTTGCCCAAGTTTTGGGCTCGATCCGAAATCAATAGGTGTAAGAAATTGGACAATTCAAGTTCAAAGGCAGTTCGTTCCTAATTGGAGTGGTTGGTGTTTTGGGTAGTTCTAGAGATTGGATTTCACTCAAACTTAAGCAAATGATTCCTCCCACCATATTATAATGTTGCCCAAGTTTTGGGATCGATCCGAAATCAATAGGTGGAAGAAATTGGACAATTCAAGTTCAAAGGCAGTCCGTTCCTAACTGGAGTGGTTGGTGTTTTGGGTAATTCTAGAGATCGGATTTTACTAAAACTTAACCAAATGACTCCTCCCACCATGTTATGATGTTGCCCAAGTTTTGGGCTCGATCCGAAATAAATCGGTGTAAGAAATTGGACAATTCAAGTTCAAAGGCGGTTCTTTCCTAATTGGAGTGGTTGGTGTGTTGGGCAGTTCTAGAGATCGGATTTCACTCAAACTTAACCAAATGACTCCTCCCACCATATTATGTTGTTGCCCAAGTGCAGGGCTCGATCCGAAATCAATAGGTGTAAGAAATTCGACAATACAAGTTCAATGGCAGTTCGTTCCTAATTGGAGTGGTTGGTGTTTTCGGTAGTTCTGGAGATCGGATTTCACTCAAACTTAACCAAATGACTCCTCCCACCATATTATAATGTTGCCCAAGTTTTGGGCTCGATCCGAAATCAATAGATGTATGAAATTGGACAATTCAGGTTAAAACGCAGTTCGTTCCTAATTGGAGTGGTTGGTGTGTTGGGTAGTCCTAGAGATTTGATTTCACTCAAACTTAAGCAAACTACTCGTCTCACCATATTATGATGTTGCCCAAGTTTTCGGCTCGATCCGAAATCAATAAGTGTAAGAAATTGGACAATTCAAGTTCAAAGGCAGTTCGTTCCTAATTGGAGTGGTTGGTCTTTTGGATAGTTCTAGGGATTGGATTTCACTCAAAACTAACCAAAAGGCTCCTCCCACCATATTGTGATGTTGCCAAAGTTTTGGGCTCGATCCGAAATCAATAGGTGTAAAAAATTGGACAATTCAAGTTCAAAGGCAGTTCGTTCCTAATTGGGTTGGTTGGTGTACTGGGTAGTTCTAGAGATCGGATTTCACTCAAACTTAACCAAATGACTCCTCCCACCATATTACGGTGTTGCCCAAGTTTTGGGCTTGATCCGAAATCAATAGGTGTAAGAAATTGGACAAATCAAGTTCGAAGGGAGTTCGTTCCTAATCGGAGTGGTTGGGGTATTCCGTAGTTCTAGAGATCGGATTTCACTCAAAACTAACCAAGTGACTCCTCCCACCATATTATGATTTTGCCCAAGTTTTGGGCTCGATCCGAAATCAATAGGTGTAAGAAATTGGAGATTTCAAGTTCAAAGGCAGTTCGTTCCTAATTGGGGTGGTTGGTGTACTGGGTAGTTCTAGAGATCGGATTTCACTCAAACTTAACCAAATGACTCCTCCCACCATGTTATGGCATTACCCAAGTTTTGGGTTCAAAGGTAGTTCGTTCCTAATCGGAGTGGTTGTTGTATTCCATAGTTCTAGAGATCGGATTTCACTCAAAACTAACCAAATGACTCCTCCCACCATATTATGTTGTTGCCCAAGTTTTGGGCTTCATCCGAAATCAATAGGTGTAAGAAATTGGACAATTCAAGTTCAAAGGAAGTTCGTTCCTCGTTGTGGTGGTTGGTGTATTGGGTAGTTCAAGAGTTCGGATTTCACTCAAACTTAACCAAATGACTCCTCCCACCATATTATGATGTTGCCCAAGTTTTGGGCTCGATCCGAAATCAATAGGTGTAAGAAATTGGACAAATCAAGTTCGAAGGCAGTTCGTTCCTAATCGGAGTGGTTGGTGTATTCCATAGTTCTAGAGATCGGATTTCCCTCAAAACTAACCAAATGACTACTTCCACCATATTACGACGTTGGCCAACTTTTGGGATCGATCCGAAATCAATAGGTGTAAGAAATTGGACAATTCAAGTTCAAAGGCAGTTCGTTCCTAATTGGAGTGGTTGGTATTTTGGGTAGTTCTAGAGATCGGATTACACTCAGACTTAACCAAATGACTCCTCCCACCATATTATGATGTTGCCCAAGTTTTGGGCTCGATCCGAAATCAATAGGTGTATGAAATTGGACAATTCAAGTTGAAAGGCATTTCGTTCCTAATTGGAGTGGTTGGTGTATTGGGCAGTTCTAGAGATCGGATTTCACTCAAAATTAACCAAATGACTCCTCCCACCATATTATGATGTTGGCCATGTTTTGGGCTTGATCCGAAATCAATAGGAGTAAGAAATTGGACAATTCAAGTTCAAAGGCAGTTCGTTCCTAATTTGAGTGGTTGGAGTTTTGGGTAGTTCTAGAGATCGGATTTCACTCAAACTTAACCAAATGACTCCTTCCACCATATTTTGATGTTGCCCAAGTTTGGGGCTCGATCCGAAATCAATAGTTGTAAGAAATTGGACAATTTATGTTCAAAGGCAGTTCGTTCCTAATTGGAGCAGTTGGTGTATTCCACAGTTATAGAGATCGGATTTCACTCAAACTTAACCAAATGACTCCTCCCACCATATTATGATGTTGCCCAAGTTTTGGGATCGATCCGAAATCAATAGGTGTAAGAAATTGGACAATTCAAGTTCAATGCAAGTTCTTTCCTAATTGGAGTGGTTGGTGTTTTGGGTAGTTCTAGAGATCGGATTTCACTCAAACTTAACCAAACGACTCATCCCACCATATTATGATGTTGCCCAAGTTTTGGGCTCGATCCGAAATCAATAGGTGTAAGAAATTGGACAATTTATGTTCGTCGGCAGTTCGTTCCTAATTGGAGTTGTTTGTGTAATCCATAGTTCTAGAGATCGGATTTCACTCAAAACTATCCAAATGACTCCTCCCGCCATAGGATGATGTTGCCCAAGTTTTGGGCTCGATCCGAAATCATTAGGTGTAAGAAATTGGACAATTCAAGTTCAAAGGCAGTTCGTTCCTAATTGGAGTGGTTGGTGTATTCCATAGTTCTAGAAGTCGGATTTCACTCAAACTTTACCAAATGACTCCTCCCACCATATTATGATGTTGCCCAAGTTTTGGGCTCGATCCGAAATCAATAGGTGTAGGAAATTGGACAATTCAAGTTCAAAGGCAGTTCGTTCCTAATTGTAGTGGTTGGTGTTTTGGGTTGTTCTAGAGATCGGATTTTACTCAAACTTAACCAAATGACTCCTCCCACCATATTATGACGTTTCCCACGTTTTGGGCTCGATCCCAAATGAGTAGGTGTAAGAAATTGGACAATTTATGTTCAAAGGAAGTTCGTTCCAAATCGGAGTGGTTGGTGGATTCCATAGTTCTAGAGATCGGATTTCACTAAAAACTAACCAAGTGACTCCTCCCACCATATTATGATGTTGCCCAAGTTGTGGGCTCGATCCGAAATCAATAGGTGTAAGAAATTGGACATTTCAAGTTTAAAGGCAGTTCGTTCCTAATAGGAGTGGTTGGTGTTTTGGGTAGTTCTAGAGATCGGATTTCTCTGAAACTTAACCAAATGACTCCTCCTACCATATTATGATGTTGCCCAAGTGTTGGGCTCGATCCGAAATCAATAGGTGTAAGAAATTGGACAATTCAAGTTCGAAGGCAGTTCGTTCCTAATTGGAATGGTTGGTGTTTTGGGTAGTTCTGGAGTTCGGATTTCACTCAAACCTAACCAAATGACTCGTCCCACCATATTATGATGTTGCCCAAGTTTTGGGCTTCATCCGAAATCAATAGGTGTAAGAAATTGGACAATTTATGTTCAAAGGCAGTTCGTTCCTAATCGGAGTGGTTGGTGTATTCCACACTTCTAGAGATCGGATTTCATTCAAAACTAACCAAATGACTCCTCCCACCATATTATGATGTTGCCCAAGTTTTGGGCTCGATCCGAAATCAACAGGTGTAAGAAATTGGGCAATTCAAGTTCAAAGGCAGTTCGTTCCTAATTGGAGTGGTTGGTGTTTTGGGTAGTTCTAAAGATCGGATTTTACACAAACTTAACCAAACGACTCCTCCCACCATATTATGATGTTGCCCAAGTTTTGGGCTCGATCCGAAATCAATAGGTGTAAGAAATTGGACAATTCCAGTTCAAAGTCATTTCGTTCCTAATTGGAGTGGTTGGTGTTTTGGGTGGTTCTGGAGATCGGATTTCGCTCAAACTTGACCAAATGACTCCTCCCACCATATTATGATGTTGCCCAAGTTTTGGGCTCGATCCGAAATCAATAGGTGTAACAAATTGGACAATTCCAGTTCAAAGTCATTTCGTTCCTAATTGGAGTGGTTGGTGTTTTGGGTGGTTCTGGAGATCGGATTTCGCTCAAACTTAACCAAATGACTCCTCCCACCGTATTATGATGTTGCCCAAGTTTTGGGCTCTATCCGAAATCAATAGGTGTAAGAAATTGGACATTTCAAAGGTAGTTCGTTCCTTGTCGGAGCGGTTGGTGTATTCCATAGTTCTAGAGATCGGATTTCACTCAAAAGTAACCAAATGACGCCTCCCACCATATTGTGATGTTGCCCAAGTTTTGGGCTCGATCCGAAATCAATAGGTGTAAGAAATTGGACAATTCAAGTTCAAAGGCAGTTTGTTCCTAATTGGGGTGGTTGGTGTATTGGGTAGTTCTAGAGATCGGATTTCGCTCAAACTTATCCAAATGACTCCTCCCTCCGTATTATGATGTTGCCCAACTTTTGCGCTAGTTCCGAAGTCAATTGGTTTAAGAAATTGGACAATTTATGTTCAAAGGCAGTTCGTTCCTAATTGGGGTGGTTGGTGTATTGGGTAGTTCTAGAGATCGGATTTCACTCAAAATTAACGACATGACTCCTCCCACCATATTATGATGTTGCCCAAGTTTTGGGCTCGATCCAAAATCAATAGGTTTAAGAAATTGGACAATTCAAGTTCAAAGGCAGTTCGTTCCTAATTGCAGTGGTTGGTGTTTTGGGTAGTTCTAGAGATCGGATTTCCCTCAAACTTTACGAGATGACTCCTCCCACCATATTATGATGTTGCCCAAGTTTTGGGCTCGATCCGAAATCAATAGGTGTATGAAATTGGATACTTTATGTTCAAAGGCATTTCGTTCGTAGTCGGAGTGGACAATTCAAGTTCAAATGCTGTTTGGAAATTGGAGTGGTTGGTGTTTTGGGTAGTTTTAGAGATTGGATTTCACTCAAACTTAACCAAATGACTCCTCCCACCATATTATGATATTTCCCAAGTTTTGGGCTCGATCCGATATGAGTAGGTGTAAGAAATTGGACAATTCAAGTTCAAAGGCAGTTCGTTCCTAATTTGGGTGGTTGGTGTATTGGGTAGTTCTAGAGATCGGATTTCACTCAAAACTAACCAAATGACTCCTCCCACCATATTATGATGTTGCCCAAGTTTTGGACTCGATCCGAAATCAATAGATGTAAGAAATTGGACAATTCAGGTTCAAAGGCAATTCGTTCCTAATTGGAGTGTTTGGTGTTTTGGGTAGTTCTAGAGATTGGATTTCGCTCAAACTTTACCAAATGACAACTCCCACCATATTATGTTGTTGCCCAAGTTTTGGGCTCGATCCGAAATCATTAGGTGTAAGATACTGGACAATTTATGTTCAAAGGCAGTTCGTTCCCAATCGGAGTGGTTAGTGTATTCCATAGTTCAAGAGATCGGATTTCACTCAAAACAAACCAAATGACTCCTCCCACCATATTATGATGTTGCCCAAATTTTGGGATCGATCCGAAAATAAAAAGATGTAAGAAATTGGACAATTTAGGTTCAAAGGCAATTCGTTCCTAATTGGAGTGGTTGGTGTTTTGGGTAGTTCTTGCAATCGGATTTCGCTCAAACTTATCCAAATGACTCCTCCCACCATATTATGTTGTTGCCCAAGTTTTGGGCTCGATCCGAAATCAATAGGTGTAAGATATTGGACAATTTATGTTCAAAGGCAGTTCGTTCCCAATCGGAGTGGTTGGTGTATTCCATAGTTCTAGAGATCGGATTTCACCCAAAACTAACCAAATGACTACTCCCACCATTTTACGACGTTGCCCAAGTTTTGGGCTCTATCCGAAATCAATAGATGTAAGAAATTGGACAATTCAACTTCAAAGGCAGTTCGTTCCTAGTTGGAGTGGTTGGTGTTTTGGGTAGTTCTAGAGATCGGATTTCACTCAAACTTAACCAAATGACTCCACCCACCATATTATGATGTTGCCCAAGTTTTGGGCTCGATCCGAAATCAATAGGTGTAAGATATTGGACAATTTATGTTCAAAGGCTGTTCGTTACCAATCGGAGTGGTTGGTGTATTCCATAGTTCTAGAGATCAGATTTCACTCCAAACAAACCAAATGACTCCTCCCACCATATTATGATGTTGCCCAAATTTTGGGATCGATCCGAAATCAATAGATGTAAGAAATTGGACAATTCAGGTTCAAAGGCAATTCGTTCCTAATTGGAGTGGTTGGTGTTTTGGGTAGTTCTTGCAATCGGATTTCGCTCAAACTTAACCAAATGACTCCTCCCACCATATTATGATGTTCCCCAAGTTTTGGGCTTGATCCGAAATCAATTGGGGTAGGAAATTGGACAATTCAAGTTCAAAGGCATTTCGTTCCTAATTGGTGTGGTTGGGGTTTTGGGTAGTTCTAGAGATCAGATTTCACTCCAACTTAACGAAATGACTCCTCCCACCATATTATGTTGTGACCTAAGTTTTGGCCTCGATCCGAAATCAATAGGTGTAAGAAATTGGACAATTTAGGTTCAAAGGCAATTCGTTCCTAATTGGAGTGGTTGGTGTTTTGGGTAGTTCTTGCAATCGGATTTCGCTCAAACTTATCCAAATGACTCCTCCCCCCATATTATGTTGTTTCCCAAGTTTTGGGCTCGATCCGAAATCAATAGGTGTAAGAAATTGGACAATTCAAGTTCAAAGGCAGTTCTTTCCTAATCGGAGTGGTTGGTGTATTCCATAGTTCTAGAGATCGGAGTTCACCCAAAACTAACCAAATGACTCCTCCCACCGTTTTACGACATTGCCCAAGTTTTGGGCTCGATACGAAATCAATAGGTATAAGAAATTGGACAATTCAAGTTTAAAGGCAGTTCGTTCCTAATTAGAGTGGTTGGTGTTTTGGGTAGTTCTAGAGATCGGATTTCACTCAAACTTAACCAAATGACTCCTCCCACCATATTATGTTGTTGCCCAAGTTTTGGGATCGATCCGAAATCAATAGGTGTAAGAAATTGGACTATTTATGTTCAAAGGCAGTTTGTTCCTAATCGGAGTGGTTGGTGTATTCCATAGTTCAAGAGATCGGATTTCACTCAAACTTAACCAAATGACTCCTCCCACCATATTATGATGTTGTTCAAGTTTTGGGCTCGATCCGAAATCAATCGATGTAAGAAATTGGACAATTCAAGTTCAAAGACAGTTCGTTCCTAATTGGAGTGGTTGGTGTTTTGCGTAGTTCTAGAGATCGGATTTCACTCAAACTTAACCAAAGGACACCTCCCACCATATTATGATGTTGCCCCAGTTTTGGGCTCGATCCGAAATCGATAGGTTTAAGAAAATGGACAATTTATGTTCGTAGGCAGTTCGTTCCTAATCGGAGTGGTTGGTGTATTCCATAGTTCAAGAGATCGGATTTCACTCAAAAGTAACCAAATGACTCCACCCACCATATTATTATGTTGCCCAAGTTTTGGGCTCGATCCCAAATCAATAAGTGTAAGAAATTGGACAATTTAAGTTGAAAGGCAGTTCGTTCCTAATTTGAGTGGTTGGGGTTTCGGGTTGTTCTAGAGATTGGATTTCACTCAAACTAAACCAAATGACTCCTCCCACCACATTATGATGTTGCCCAAGTTTTGGGCTCGATCCGAAATCAATAGGTGTAAGAAATTGGATAATTCAAGTTCAAAGGCAGTACGTTCCTAATTGGAGTGGTTGGTGTTTTGGGTAGTTCTAGAGATTGGATTTCACTCAAACTTATCCAAATGACTCCTCCCACCATATTATGATGTTGCCCAAGTTTTGGGCTCGATCGGAAATCAATAAGTGTAAGAAATTGGACAATTTATGTTCAAAGGCAGTTCGTTCCGAATCGGATTGGTTGGTGTATTCCATGGTTCTAGAGATCGGATTTCACTTAAAACTAACCAAAGGACTCCTCCCACCATATTATGATCTTGCCCAAGTTTTGGGCTCGATCCGAAATCAATAGGTGTAAGAAATTGGACAATTCAAGTTAGAAGGCAGTTCGTTCCTATTTGGGTGGGTTGGTGTATTGGGTAGTTCTAGAGATCGGATTTCACTCAAACTTAACCAAATGACTCCTCCCACCATATTATGATGTTGCCCAAGTTAGGAGATCGGATTTCACTCAAACTTAACCAAATGACTCATCCCACCATATTATGATGTTGCCTAAGTTTTGGGCTCGATCCGAAATCAATAGGTGTAAGAAATTGGAACATTTATGTTCGTAGGCAGTTCGTTCCTAATCGGAGTTGTTGGTGTATTCCATAGTTCTAGAGATTGGATTTCACTCAAAACTATCCAAATGACTCCTCCCACCATATTATGATGTTGCCCAAGTTTTGGGCTCGATCCGAAATCAATAGGTGTAAGAAATTGGACAATTCAAATACAGAGGCAGTTCGTTCCTAATTAGAGTGGTTGGTGATTTGGGTAGCTCTAGAGATCGGATTTCTCTCAAACTTAACCAAATGACTCCTCCAACCATATTATGATGTTGCCCAAGTTTTGGGCACGATCCGAAATCAATTGGTGTAAGAAATTGGACAATTCAAGTTCAAAGGCAGTTCGTTCCTAATTGGAGTGGTTGGTGTTTTGGGTAGCTCTAGAGATCGGATTTCTCTCATACTTAACCAAATGAGTCCTCCTACCATATTATGATGTTGCCCAAGTTTTGGGCACGATCCGAAATCAATAGGTGTAAGAAATTGGACAATTCAAGTTCAAAGACAGTTCGTTCCTAATTGGAGTGGTTGGTGTTTTGGGTAGTTCTAGAGATCGGATTTCACTCAAACTTAACCAAATGACTCCACCTACCGTATTATGATGTTGCCCAAGTTTTTGGCTCGATCCGAAATCAATAGGTGTAAGTAATTGGACAATTCAAGTTCAAAGGCAGTTCGTTCCTAATTGGAGTGGTTGGTGTTTTGGGTAGTTCTAGAGATCGGTTTTCACTCAAACTTAACCAAATGACTCCTCCCACCATATTATGATGTTGCCCAAGTTTTGGGCTCGATCCGAAATCAATAGGTGTAAGAAATTGGACAATTCAAGTTGAAAGGCAGTTCGTTCCTAATTGGAGTGGTTGGTGTTTTGGGTAGTTCTAGAGATTGGATTTCAGCCAAACTTAACCAAATGACTCCTCCCACCATATTATGATGTTGCCCAAGTTTTGGGCTCGATGCGAAATTAATTGGGGTAGGAAATTGGACAATTCAAGTTCAAAGGCAGTTCGTTCCTAATTGGTGTCGTCGGGGTTTTGGGTAGTTCTAGAGATCGGATTTCACTCAAAATTAACCAAATGACTCCTCCCACCATATTATGTTGTTGCCCAAGTTTTGGGCTCGATCCGAAATCAATAGGTGTAAGAAATTGGAGAATTCAAGTTCAAAGGCAGTTCGTTCCTAATTTGGGTGGTTGGTGTATTGGTTAGTTCTAGAGATTGGATTTCACTCAAAATTAACCAAATGACTCCTCCCACCATATTATGTTGTTGCCCAAGTTTTGGGCTCGATCCGAAATCAATAGGTGTAAGAAATTGGAGAATTCAAGTTCAAAGGCAGTTCGTTCCTAATTGGGGTGGTTGGTGTATTGGTTAGTTCTAGAGATTGGATTTCACTCAAAATTAACCAAATGACTCCTCCCACCATATTATGTTGTTGCCCAAGTTTTGGGCTCGATCCGAAATCAATAGGTGTAAGAAATGGGAGAATTCAAGTTCAAAGGCAGTTCGTTCCTAATTGGGGTGGTTGGTGTATTGGTTAGTTCTAGAGATTGGATTTCACTCAAAATTAACCAAATGACTCCTCCCACCATATTATGTTGTTGCCCAAGTTTTGGGCTCGATCCGAAATCAATAGGTGTAAGAAATTGGAGAATTCAAGTTCAAAGGCAGTTCGTTCCTAGTTAGAGTGGTTGGTGTTTTGGGTAGTTCTAGGGATTGGATTTCACTCAAACTTAACCAAATGACTCCTCCCACCATATTATGATGTTGCCCAAGTTTTGTGCTCGATCCGAAATCAGTAGGTGTAAGAAATTGGACTAGTATGATCAGAGGCAGTTCGTTCCAAATCGGAGTGGTTGGTTTATTCCATAGTTCTAGAGATCGGATTTCAATCAAAACTAGCCAAATGACTCCTCCCAACATATTATGATGTTGCCCAAGTTTTGGGCTCGATCCGAAATCAATAGGTGTAAGAAATTGGACAATTCAAGTTCAAAGGCTGTTCGTTCCAAATTGGAGTGGTTGGTGTTTTGGGTAGTTCTAGAAATCGGATTTCCCTCAAACTTAACCAAATGACTCCTCCCACCATATTATGTTGTTGCCCAAGTTTTGGGCTCGATCCGAAATTAATTGGGGTTGGAAATTGGACAATTCAAGTTCAAAGGCAGTTCGTTCCTAATTGGTGTGGTTGGGGTTTTGGGTAGTTCTAGAGATCGGATTTCACTCAAAATTAACCAAATGACTCCTCCCACCATATTATGTTGTTGCCCAAGTTTTGGGCTCGATCCGAAATCAATAGGTGTAAGAAATTGGACAATTCAAGTTCAAAGGCAGGTTGTTCCTAATTGGAGTGGTTGGGGTTTCGGGTAGTTCTAGAGATCGGATTTCACTCAAACTTAACCAAATGACTCCTCCCACCATATTATGATGTTGCCCAAGTTTTGGGCTCGATTCGAAATCAATAGGTGTAAGAAATTGGACAATTTATGTTCAAAGGCAGTTCGTTCCTAATCGGAGTGGTTGGTGTATTCCATAGTTCTAGAGATCGGATTTCAATCAAAATTAAACAAATGACTCATCCCACCATATTATGATGTTGCCCAAGTTTGGGGCTCGATCCGAAATCAATAGGTGTAAGAAATTGGACAATTTTTGTTCAAAGGCAGTTCGTTCCTAATTGGAGTGGTTGGTGTTTTGGGTAGTTCTAGAGATCGGATTTCACTCAAACATAACCAAATGACTCCTCCCACCATATTATGATGTTACTCAGGTTTTGCGCTCGATCCGAACTCAATAGGTTTATGAAATTGGACAATTCAAGCTCAAAGGCAGTTCGTTCCTATTTGTAGTAGTTGGTGTTTTGGGTTGTTCTAGATATTGGATTTCATTCAAACTTAACCAAATGACTCCGCCCACCATACGATGATGTTGCCCAAGTTTTGGGCTCGATCCGAAATAAATAGGGGTATGAAATTGGACAATTCAAGTGCAGAGGCAGTTCGTTCCTAATCGGAGTGGTTGGTGTATTCCATAGTTCAAGAGATCGGATTTCACTCAAAACTAACCAAATGACTACTCCCCCCATATTGTGATGTTGCCCAACTTTTGAGCTCGGTCCGAAATCAATAGGTGTAAGAAATTGTACAATTCAAGTTCAAAGGCAGTTCGTTCCTAGTTGGAGTGGTTGGTGTTTTGGGTAGTGCTAGAGATTGGGTTTCACTCAAACTTAACCAAATGACTCCTCCCACCATATTATGATGTTGCCCAAGTTTTGGGCTCCATCCGAAATCAATAGGTTTAATAAATTGGACAATTCAAGTTCAAAGGCAGTTCGTTCCTAATTGAAGTGATTGGTGTTTAAGGTAGTTCTAGAGATCGGATTTCACTCAAAGTTAACCAAATGACTCCTCCCACCGTATTTTGATGGTGCCCAAATTATCGGCTCGATAGGAAATCAATAGGTGTAAGAAATTGGACAATTCAAGTTCAAAGGCAGTTCGGTCCTAATTGGAGTGGTCGGTGTTTTGGGTAGTTCTAGAGATCGGATTTCACTCAAACTTAACCAAATGACTCCTCCCACCATATTATGATGTTGCCCAAGTTTGGGGCTCGATCCGAAATCAATAGGTGTAAGAAATTGGACAATTCAAGTTCAAAGGCAGTTCATTCCTAATTGGAGTGGTTGGTGTTTTGGGTAGTTCTACGGATCGGATTTCACTCAGATTTAACCAAATGACTCCTCCCGCCATATTATGGTGTTGCCCAAGTTTTGGGCTCGATCCGAAATAAATAGGGGTAAAAATATGGACAATCTGAGATCAAAGGCCGTTCGTCCCTAGTTGGAGTGGTTGGTGTTTTGGGTAGTTCTAGGGATTGGATTTCCCTCAAACTTAACCAAATGACTCCTCCCACTGTATTATGATGTTGCCCAAGTTTTGGGCTCGATCCGAAATCAGTAGGTGTAAGAAATTGGACAATTCCAGTTCAAAGCCAGTTCGTTCCTAATTGGAGTGGTTGGGGTTTTGGTTTGTTCTAGAGATTGAATTTCACTCAAACTTAACCAAATGACTCCTCCCACCATATTATGATGTTGCCCAAGTTTTGGGCTCGATCCGAAATAAATAGGGGTAAGAATATGGACAATCTGAGTTCAAAGGCCGTTCGTCCCTAGTTGGAGTGGTTGGGGTTTTGGTTTGTTCTAGAGATCGAATTTCACTCAAACTTAACCAAATGACTCCTCCCACCATATTATGATGTTGCCCAAGTTTTGGGTTCGATCCGAAATCAATAGGTGTAAGAAATTGGACAATTCAAGTTCAAAGGCAGTTCATTCCTAATTGGAGTGGTTGGTGTTTTGGGTAGTTCTAGAGATCGGATTTCACTCAAAGTTAACCAAATGACTCCTCCTACCATATTATGATGTTGCCCCCGTTTTGGGCTCGATCCGAAATCAATAGGTGTAAGAAATTGGACAATTCAAGTTCAAACCCAGTTCGTTCCTAATTGGAGTGGTTGGTGTTTTGGGTAGTTCTAGAGATCGGATTTCACTCAAACTTAACCAGATGACTCATCCCACCATATTATGATGTTGCCCAAGTTTTGGGCTTGATCCGAAATCAATAGGTGTAAAAAATTGGACAATTCAAGTTCAAAGGCAGCTCGTTCCTAATCGGAGTGGTTGGTGTATTCCATAGTTCTAGAGATCGGATTTGACTCAAAATTAACCGAATGACTCCTCCCACCATATTATGTTGTTGCCCAAGTTGTGGGGTTGATCCGAAATCAATAGGTGAAAGAAATTGGAGAATTCACGTTCAATGGCAGTTCGTTCCTAATTGGGGTGGTTGGTATATTGGGTAGTTCTAGGGATCGGATTGCACTCAAAATTAACCAAATGACTCCTCCCACCATATTATGTTGTTGCCCAAGTTTTGGGCTCGATCCGAAATCCATTAGACAATTCATGTTCAAAGGCAGTTCGTTCCTCGTTAGAGTGGTTGGGGTTTTGGGTAGTTCTAGAGATCGGATTTCACTCAAACTAAACCAAATGACTCCTCCCACCATATTATGATGTTGCCCAAGTTTTTGGCTCGATCCGAAATCAATAGGTGTAAGAAATTGGACAATTTATATTCCAAGGCAGTTCGTTCCTAATCGTAGTGGTTGGTGTATTCCATAGTTCTAGAGATCGGATTTCACTCAAAACTAACTAAATGACTCCTCCCACCATATGATGATGTTGCCCAAGTTTTGGGCTCGATCCGAAATCAATAGGTGTAAGAAATTGGACAATTCAAGTTCAAACGCAGTTCGATCCTAATTGAAGTGGTTGGTGTATTCCATAGTTCTAAGGATCGGATTTCACTCAAAATTAACCGAATGACTCCTCCCACCATATTATGATGTTGCCCAAGTTTTGGGCTCGATCCGAAATCAATAGGTGTAAGAAATTGGACAATTCAAGTTCAAAGGCAGTTCGTTCCTAATTGAAGTGGTTGGTGTATTCCATAGTTCTAAAGATCGGATTTCACTCATAATTAACCGAATGACTCCTCCCACCATATTATTTGGTTGCCGAAGTTTTGGGCTCGATCTTTAATCAATAGGTGTAAGAAATTGGACAATTTATGTTCAAAGGTAGTTCGTTCCTAATCGTAGTGGTTGGTGTATTCCATAGTTCTAGAGATCAGATTTCACTCAAAACCAACCAAATGACTCCTCCCACCATATTATGAGGTTGCCCAAGTTTTGGGTTCAATCCGAAATCAATTGGTGTAAGAAATTGGTCAATTTATGCTCAAAGGCAGTTCGTTCCTAATCGGAGTGGTTGGTGTATTCCATAGTTCTAGAGATCGGATTTCACTCAAAACCAACCAAATGACTCCTCCCACCATATTATGAGGTTGCCCAAGTTTTGGGCTCGATCCGAAATGAATAGGTGTAAGAAATTGGACAATTCAAGTTAAAAGGCAGTTCGTTCCTAATTGGAGTGGTTGGGGTTTTGGGTAGTTCTAGAGATCGGATTTCACTCAAACTAAACCAAATGACTCCTCCCACCATATTATGTTGTTGCCCAAGTTTTGGGCTCGATCCGAAATCAATAGGTGTAAGAAATTGGACAATTCAAGTTCAAAGGCAGTTCGTTCCTAATTGAAGTGGTTGGTGTATTCCATAGTTCTAAAGATCGGATTTCACTCAAAATTAACCGAATGACTCCTCCCACCATATTATTTGGTTGCCGAAGTTTTGGGCTCGATCTTTAATCAATAGGTGTAAGAAATTGGACAATTTATGTTCAAAGGTAGTTCGTTCCTAATCGGAGTAGTTGGTGTATTCCATAGTTCTAGAGATCGGATTTCACTCAAAACCAACCAAATGACTCCTCCCACCATATTATGAGGTTGCCCAAGTTTTGGGCTCAATCCGAAATCAATAGGTGTAAGAAATTGGACAATTCAAGTTCAGACGCAGTTCCTTCCTAATTGGAGTGGTTGGTGTTTTTGGTAGTTCTAGAGATCGGATTTCACTCAAACTTAACCAAATGACTCCTCCCACCATATTGTGATGTTGCCCCAGTTTTGGGCTCGATCCGAAATCAATAGGTGTAAGAAATTGGACAATTCAAGTTCAAAGGCAGTTCGTTCCTAATTGGAGTGATTGGTGTTTTGGGTAGTTTTCGAGATCGGATTTCACTCAAACTTAACCAAATGACTCCTCCCACCATATTATGATGTTGCCCAAGTTTTGGGCTCGATCCGAAATCAATAGGTGTTAAAAATTGGACAATTCAAGTTTAAAGGCAGTTCGTTCCTAATTGAAGTGGTTGGTGTATTCTATAGTTCTAAAGATCGGATTTGACTCAAATTTAACCGAATGACTCCTCCCACCATATTATGTTGTTGCCCATGTTTTGGGGTTTATCCGAAATCAAAAGGTGAAAGAAATTGGAGAATTCACGTTCAATGGCATTTCGTTCCTAATTGGGGTGGTTGTTATATTGGGTAGTTGTAAAGATCGGATTGCACTCAAAATTAACCAAATGAATCCTCCCATCATATTATGATGTTGCCCAAGTCTTGGGCTCGATCCGAAATCAATAGGTTTAAGAAATTGGACAATTCAAGTTCAAAGGCAGTTCATTCCTAATTGGAGTGGTTGGTGTTTTGGGTAGTTCTAGAGATCGGATTCCACTCATACTTAACCAGATGACTCCTCCCACCATATTATGATGTTGCCCAAGTTTTGGGCTTGATCCGAAATCGATAGGTGTAAGAAATTGGACAATTCAGGTTCAAAGGCATTTCGTCCCTAGTTGGAGTGGTTGGTGTTTTGGGTAGTTCTAGAGATCGGATTTCACTCAAACTTAACCAAATGACTCCTCCCACTATATTATGACGTTGCCCAAGTTTTGGGCTCGATCCGAAATCCATAGGTGTCAGAAATTGGACAATTCATGTTCTAAGGCAGGTCGTTCCTAATTGGTGTGATTGGTGTTTTGGGTAGTTCTAGAGATCGGATTTCACTCAAACTTATCCAAATGACTCCTCCTACCATATTATGATGTTGCCCCAGTTTTGGGCTCGATCCGAAATCAATAGGTGTAAGAAATTGGACAATTCAAGTTCAAAGGCAGTTCATTCCTAATTGGAGTGGTTGGTGTCATTCCTTGTCCCCAGCACACGTATATCTTTAGGGGTCACTAAATTTCTAGCCACTCCAATGGCAACATCGTTGTCCAGGAGTATTGAGTCAGTTACTGTCACAGGCCCCCGTGCGGAAGCAAAGTAGGGCATCCATACTGGTGCCGCTGCTTGGCCTCGTGTCTGAGTCGGTGGAGCTAGGTTGAGATCTAACGAAAAAGGGTAGGAAGAGGCCATTTGATTTCTCACTCTTTGTTCTTCTTTCTTTTCTGTTTTGTGTGTTTCTGAGTTTGTGTTTTTCACCCGTTCTTTTTACCTTTTTATAGACTTAGTCTGCTAAACCCTAGCCGCTGCGGTTCTGGGTTATGTGTGGACCTTACGGCTTATCTCTATATATCGCCGCACCCATTTCCCAACCTCCCCTTAATTGCATTTTCACCTTTCACAACCTTCAAAGTGAAAAAGTCGTCCCGCTTCACCCAAGAGGCCAATAATTCTGGCTTGGGGGATGTGAAAGCGGCCTCTGCGCGCCGACACGTCCCTCACCTCTTTTGCCCGTGACCTCACAGGAGCCGAGACATCAGGGACCACATTCTCTCTTTTCAAAAATCCCGTCTTTGCACTCCCAATTCACGTGTCATTTTAAAAATTAAAAATTAAAATAATAATAATAAAAAAACGTGTGGGCTTCGGATTTCATTGTGGGTCGGGTTTTCACCGTTGTTTAGGTTTCAAAGTGAGTTAATTTTCTTTTGGGTTGGGCTTTCAATCGTTTGGGTTTTGGTTTGCGTAAGACTGTTTGTTTAGGGCTTTCTGTTTCGAGTGTTTTACTGTTTCGTTTCTTTTGTTTGTTTGTTTTGTAATTTTTATTTTGTAATTATTTTGTTTTTGTATTTTAACTCTTGTGTGTTTTGTGATTTTTTATTGCTTTAATACCTTCATTTGTTATTTTTGACATTGCTTGTGCCTAAATTTTAAACATTGAGGACAATGTTCATTTCTAGGTTTGGGGGTATTGGAGTTTAACATGTAAATTTGGTTTTTCCTTAATTTAATTTAATTTTTTTTTATTTGCTTGTTTTTATTTTTATTTTATTTTGTTTAAGTCTTGCTTTTATTTTGATTTTATTTTGATTTTGATTTTATTCACTTTCCGAACACATTTGATGAGATTGTGATAAATGTTTGCATGACTTAAATGAAAATTGAATTTTATTTATTTTTTATTTATTTATTTATTTATTTTCCTTGTAAATTTTTATTGTAAAAAAAAAATTTTAATTAATTAATTTGGCATCGTTCTAGCATGATATGTTCGAAACCTTCTTTGCACTTGCCATTTGTTTCATAATTCTCCAATTAAAGGATTTGCATGACCTAAAGAATTGTATCAAGCATAAATTAGACTTATATAACCATATAATGTGAGCTTTTGAGCCTTGTGCTTCATTTCATGAGTGTTATACACATACTCTTATTTTCTTGTCATCAAAGTTGTTGTTTGATCTCATTATTCATTGATTTGGTTGAACACTTAAAAGTCATTCATTCTTTGCAATTTGATTTCATGACATTTAAGAAATGATATTAAGGCCCTCTTTGGATCGTTTGTACCTTTCAAGCTAACCTTATGCATGCTTAAGCATGATTTTCCATTGTTAACCATTTTGAGCCTACATGTGTAAACCTTTTCTTTCATTTTACCAATTATATTTCCTCGCCTTAGCCAGAAAAACAAATATTTACCTTTCTAAGGAACTCATGAGCTCTAATTCGGATGTGTTTTTCATGCTAAGTTTGGGAAGGGATATTACATAAAGAAAAAAGAAAAAAATTCACTCAATTGGTGAAAGAAAAGAGAAAAGTTGTGATTAAGTGGTGGTTGATTGAAAATTCATTTTTGGGCCTTCAAAAATAATTGTTGTTTGGAAAGGAGTATAAACCATTGTAAATGAAGGTATAAGGAGTTTTGATCATGTAAAAGAAAAAATCTAATCGTGATGATTCGAAGTCTTGTAAACTATTATTTTATGCTCTTACATTTTGAGTTCCTTGGACTTTGTATTATCCATACCTTTCATTTCTTACTCACCTTACACCCTTGGCCCCATTACAACCTATAATAAAGACCTAAATTGATCTTAAATGTCATATGGTTGAATTGCATGCATTTTCTTACTTTTAAGTGTTTGGCATCCTTCTTGAGATCATATTAATGCAAGTTCTTCATCTTCCTATTTTGAGTTAAGTCCTTTATGATTTAACTCTAATCTCATGTTTATAACTGAGTGTTGCATTGTAGCCCTCTTCTGAGTGATTCATTTGTGAGAGGACAACTTTGGTGAGATTTGAAGTTGAACTTGTGCTTTGTATGATTTTTAAAATTGTGTAAAAACTAAGATTGGGGAATTTGTTGCATTTGGCTATCACACTACTACACTTTGAGAATGTTGTGTTTTGAACTTTGCCACCTTGTAAATATTGTCTAAATTTGAGCTTTTAACTTTTGAGTCATGTGCATGAGTAATTTCTTTTCAGAAAATGTTCGGAAAGATTGTTTTGAGTTTTTTTTTTACTTTTTTGTTTTTTGTTTTTGTTTTTTTAATTATTTCTGTTTTTATGTTTCTTTTATTTTGCTTTTTATTTTTATTTTTATTTTCTTTTGTTTTTGTAATTATTTTTGTTTTTGTTTTTTGTTTTATTTTGCTTAAGGACTAACAAATTTAGTAAAGTTTTCTAACCACTTTGTTTTGTAGAGTTAGTAAAACGTTTGTGGGTATCGTTTCTGTTAAACCCTCAGGAGACACAACTCCTCCTACTAGGAATGCCTAGAGGTTTAAAGGCTTGCTGCATATGCTCAATGCAATCGAGTTACCTGCGGAAGTGGTTTAGTTAACTTCTTGTTTTGTTTTTATCTTTGTTTTCCTTTTGTTTTGCTCGAGGACTAGCAAAATCTAGGTTTGGGGGTATTTGATCGGTTCATAATTGTATATCATTTTGTACCCTTCTAGCTTATGATTTGGTTATGTTATTGAGTTAAACTTGTGCTTTTAATCCATTTTCTGTTTTGATAAGTCCATAATTTCATACACTTGCTTGCCTTCTTTACTTAGTGATTTTGCTTAGTTTCTCTTTATTTTGAGTCACTTACCTCTGTTTGTGTGTTTTGTAGGTTAAGATAGCAAGAGATCACATTTGATGCAATCCATGCATGTTAAGGGCTGATTGGCAAAGAGCAAGAGCTTAAAGACAAAACCAAAGTTGGGCCACACTTCTTGTCAGTCCAGTTTCGTAAGTCACCTTGCAGGTCTCATTTCAGCATTCTGCACAACTCGGATGAGGAGGCATTCTTCATAGAAGTTGTTCAATTGGGTGTCTAGTATAACATATCCAAAATTCAGCCCAATTGAACATATGTGGAGTCCTTATCCCGTCCAACACTGAACCATGCTCAGGAGGATTTGCAGCTGCCAGCTTTGAGCCTTGTCTCCTCCTTTAAGCCATGTGCCTCACCCATGCTGCAACTGACTTTGGATCCAACATAATGAGCGAAGTGGGGAGGCATTCCAGCTATGAAATTCTAAAGGAGCAAGTTGGTACATGCTGGAGTTATTATAGAGAAAGCATGTGCATGCATGTAAAGCAAAGAAATGAAATGAAGTCAATTCCAGTCTTTGTTCGGCAGCCAACTTGCAAGGCCCAAACCGCACACTTCTACTGCTCCGATGGGAATACTTTCTTCATAGAAGTTGTTCCAATGGGTGTCTAGTATAACATATCCAAATTTGAGCCCCATTGGATACGTTTTGAAACCTCTGGTCTTCCTACACCAAGCCTGGTTCAGAAAACTCGTTTTTCAGCAACCAAAAGGCAACCACATGGGTTGGCAGCAAAAGGCAATCACATGGGTTGGCAGCAAAACTGATCACCTTTGAACCCATGTGATGAAAGCTTGTGCAGCAGCAAAAGATGAAGGATGGTGTGGGAATTCATCATGTTGTTCCTCCCTCTTAGCCCTATAAATAGAGAAGCCTTCAAACTTCAAAACACACCCCAAGGGGGGGAGCTCTCAAACACTTCTCTAGAGCTCCCTTCCCTTCTCCCCCTCAAATTCTCTTAGTTTCCTTTCTAGTTTTCAATTGTTGTAATGAAATATTTGTGCTGAAATTCTCCTTAAGTTTTTCAAGTTCTACTTTACTTTTATTTGTAATGTACATTCTTTCTTAAGTATTCAAGTTTAATTAGTTTCCAAGTTTCAATTATGATTTTTGTTCTTATTCATTATGCTTATAAGTTAATATGCTAGTTTGAATGATTGATCACCATTTAGGCTTGCATGTTAGCTATCTTGGTTTGAATTAAGAGTAGACACCATGCTTTAATTCGAATTGAACTATGAATAGGAAGAGTATGTATGGACATTTGACAACAGGGATTAGATACATGCTTGGTTGTTTAAATTGTTCTTCTATGCTTAATGGGTTCCTAATGCTTAGTTTTAGGTTAGACAACAAATGATCAAATTAGGGAATTAGGAACACAAGGTTATGACCAAACACCATGGCTTAATCATACTTTAGCTAGAATCAATCCGTTAATCTAATTGAACTTGGGAACTTATTTGCTTGAGTTATTTCATTCTTTCTTGTTTTATTTATTTTCTTTTTTCATTTCTATTTTGTGAAAGGGAAACAAATTGGATCATTCAATCACCAATCCTCGAGGGATCGACCTCGCACTTACATATGCTATACTACCAAACGGCTCGTGCACTTGCGAGTATCACAAGTTGAGGATGCAGTTGAAACCATTTTGGTGCAGCTGAATCGAAGCAACATGCAGTTCGTTCCTAATTGGAGTGGTTGGTGTTTTGGGTAGTTCTAGAGATCGGATTTCTCTCAAGCTTAACCAAATGACTCCTCCCACCATGTTATGGCATTACCCAAGTTTTGGGTTCAAAGGTAGTTCGTTCCTAATCGGAGTGGTTGTTGTATTCCATAGTTCTAGAGATCGGATTTCACTCAAAACTAACCAAATGACTCCTCCCACCATATTATGATGTTGCCCAAGTTTTGGGCTCGATTCGAAATCAATAGGTGTAAAAAATTGGACAATTTATGTTCACAGGCAGTTCGTTCCTAATCGGAGTGGTTGGTGTATTCCATAGTTCTAGAGATCGGATTTCACTCAAAACTAACCAAATGACTCCTCCCACCATATTGTGATGTTGCCCAAGTTTTGGTCTCGATCCGAAATCAATAGGTGTAAGAAATTGGACAATTCAAGTTCAAAGGCAGTTCGTTCCTATTTGTAGTAGTTGGTGTTTTGGGTTGTTCTAGATATTGGATTTCATTCAAACTTAACCAAATGACTCCGCCCACCATACGATGATGTTGCCCACGTTTTGGGCTCGATCCTCAATAAATAGGGGTATGAAATTGGACAATTCAAGTTCAGAGGCAGTTCGTTCCTAATTGGAGCGGTTGGTGTATTCCATAGTTCTAGAGATCAGATTTCACTCAAAACTAACCAAATGACTCCTCCCCCCATATTGTGATGTTGCCCAACTTTTGAGCTCGGTCCGAAATCAATAGGTGTAAGAAATTGGACAATTCAAGTTCAAAGGCAGTTCATTCCTAATTGGAGTGGTTGGTGTTTTGGGTAGTTCTAGAGATCGGATTTCACTCAAACTTAACCAAATGACTCCTCCCACCATATTATGTTGTTGCCCAAGTTTTGGGCTCGATCCGAAATCAATAGGTGTAAGAAATTGGACAATTCAAGTTCAAAGGCAGTTCGTTCGTAATTGGAGTGGTTGGTGTTCTGGGTAGTTCAAGAGATCGGATTTCACTCAAACCTAACCAAATGACTCCTCCCACCATATTATGAGGTTGCCCAAGTCTTGGGCTCGATCCGATATCAATAGGTGTAAGAAATTGGACAATTCAAGTTCAAAGGCAGTTCGTTCCGAATTAGAGTGGTTGGTGTTTTGGGTAGTTCTAGAGATCGGATTTTACTCAAAGTTAACCAAATGACTCCTCCCACCATATTATGATGTTGCCCAAGTTTTGGGCTCGATCCGAATTCAATAGGTGTAAGAAACTGGACAATTCATGTTCAAAGGCAGTTCGTTCCTAATTGGATTGGTTGGTGTTTTGGGTAGTTCTAGAGATTGGATTTCACTCAAGCTTAACCAAATGACTCCTCCCACCATATTATGATGTTGCCAAAGTTTTGGGCTCGATCCGTAATCAATAGGTGTAAGAAATTGGACAATTCTGGTTCAAAGGAAATTCGTTCCCAATTGGAGTGGTTGGTGTTTTGGGTAGTTCTGGAGATTGGATTTCACTCAAACTTAAGCAAACGACTCCTCCCACCATATTATGATGTTGCCCCAGTTTTGGGCTCGATCCGAAATCAATAGGTGTAAGAAATTGGACAATTCAAGTTCAATGGCAGTTCGTTCCTAATTGGCGTGGTTGAGGTTTTGGGTGGTTCTAGAGATCGGATTTCACTCAACCTTAACCAAATGACTCCTCCCACCACATTATGATGTTGCCCAAGTTTTGGGCTCGATCCGAAATAAATAGGTGTAAGAAATTGGACAATTTATGTGCAAAGGCAGTTCGTTCCTAATCGGAGTGGTTGGTGTATTCCCTAGTTCTGGAGATCGGATTTCACTCAAAACTAACCAAATGACTCCTCCCACCATATTATGATGTCGCCAGTTTTTGGCTCGATCCGAAATTAATAGGTGTAAGAAATTCGACAATTCAAGTTCAAAGGCAGTTCGTTCCGAATTGGAGTGGTTGGTGTTTTGGGTAGTTGTTAAGCTCATAATTTCATACATATACATGCCCTATTTACTTACTTCTTTTGCTTAGTTTCCTAGATTTCTAAGTTATTTGCCTCCCTTTGTGTGTTTTGTAGGCCAAAAGAGCAAGAGAGCATAATTCATGCAATTCAAGCATGTTAAGGCCTAATTTGGATGAATGGAAGAAGAGCTTAAAGACAAACTCATTTTTCCTACAGCCTCTTGCCAGTCCAGTTTCGTGGGTCACATTGCAAGATCTGTTTCAGCAACCTACACAGCTCGGATGAGGCTGAATTCTTCATGAAAGTTGTTCCAATGGGTGTGTACTATAACATATCCAAAATTCAGCCCCATTGGATAAATCTGGAGTCCGTCACCTAGCAAACACAGACCCATGCTCAGGATGGATGTTTGTCAGCGAGCAAAACGAGTTAACAATTTGTTTCGGCCTTAACTTCCTCCTCCGAGCTTGGATTGGGCCAATACTTGTGTGGTTGGATCGTACACATTCTGAACTTCACAATGGACATCTTAAAGTCTTCATTTGATTCAGCCTAGCCCAATTCGTAAGCCCTTGAAGTTGCTGGTCATGCTGACATGAGGATTAGCTGGTTGGAAGCTTGGTCATGGTGAGCTAGGCATGAGCTATTGTAGCTGGTTGGAAGCTTGGTCATGGTGAAATGAAGATGAGCTAGGGCTGCTGGTGGGATTTATTGGTGAAGTGCATCAACCAATTCAGATTTTATAATGCAAGTGTTGTATGCATTAGTGAAGTGCATCAACCAAATTAGATTTTATAATGCAAGTGTTGTATGCATTAGCCATATTGAATTCAGATTTATCACTCCCCTCTCCCTATAAATACCACATCCATTCCACATTCAAGACACAACAAATCCTGGGATTCACAACCCCACAATTCACTCCAACCATCCTCAAACACTCTCACAATCCCAAACACTCCAACAATCACCAAAACAACTCCAGCTTTCTTCTCTTCCATTTCCCTACGAATTTCATCTTCTTTAGCCATCACCACTCACTCAAACTCATCCCAAATCACCTCCATATCCTTCATACATCTTTCTAGAAGTGGGGAAGCTCTTGGAGAAGCATTAGAAGTGGAGAAGCACTTGGAGAAGCCTTGGACACCACAAGAACTTCAGAAAAAGGGTTTTTCTACTCTTATTGCATTCATTATGTTTTCTCATTTCTGTTCAAGTCTCTTTTCCATTATGAGTAGCTAAATCCATAACTAGGGCTTCGATGTAACCTAACATGAATATTCTGGGTTTATAAGTTTGGAGTTTCAGGTTTGATTCATGATTCATGTTCTTATTCATTATGCTTATAAGTTAACATGCTTGTTTGAATGATTGATCACCATTAGAACTTGTTTGTTAACTATCTTGGTTTGAATTAAGAGTATACACCATGCTTTAATTCGAATTGAACTATGAATAGGAAGAGTATGTATGGACATTCGACAACAGGGATTAGATACATACTTGGTTGTTTAAAATGTTCTTCTATGCTTAATGGGTTCCTAATGCTTAATTTTAGGTTAGACAACAAATTATCAAATTAGGGAATTAGGAACACAAGGTTAGGACCAAACACCATGGCCTAATCATACTTTAGCTAGAATCAATCTTTGAATCTGAATTAGACTTGTTACTTGAATCTTTATAACCCAGAATTGAATTGTTATGGTGAATCGAATGCCCTAGTCACCAAACCTGTGTTTTAACCTTCAAAACCACCCTTTGTTACTTTTGTTTACTTGCTTTCCATTGCAATTTCAGTTTGTTCATTTCTTTCTATAATCACAAGCATTCTCACTTCAAAGTTCATTTTGCTGCATTTGTTTTCAAACTCACTCTTGCTTTAAATTCTGTTTTAGATTTAACTTCCTAACTTCTTGAATTCGGTAATCTAAAGTACATAACTAATTTGAACTTCTCAGTCTTCGTGGGTACGACCTCGTACTTATCCTGCTATACTACTAATTGCCCCGTACAATTGCGAATTAACATATTATTAACAACAAATTTTGGCGCCGTTGCCGAGGACTGAACGAAAGTTCTTCCCTGGTTATGTGCCCAAGGTTACCCTATTCTTTTTAGTGTTTCTAATTAATCTAATTTTCTGTTTCAGGTAGTTTATGTCTAACAGGCCATTCCTTGAACAAGTGAGGTCTTCGTTCCAACGTTCCAGATCTTTGAACGCAGGACCATCATTGCAACCGAATCGTGTGACATCTGAAATTCAGAATCGTCTAGAAAGGGAGTTGTCAACTGCAAAAGAGCAAGCTCTTGCTACATTTACAAGTCTTGCTCTCCACACTGAACTTCCTAGTTCTTCACCTTCAAATTCGGAAGCAAGTTCAGACCAAGAAGAAGAAGAAATGATGGCTGCCATTGAGTTCATGGGAGAACTTGATATCCCAACAATTCCAACATCTCCTTCAAGCATTTTGCTGCCCACTGTAGCTCGAAATTATGAGCTTAAATCTTCTCATCTTAATATGCTACCCTCCTTTTATGGTTTACCTAATGAAGATCCATTAACTCATATAAAGGATATTTTTAATGTTGTGAGTTCTTTTCCCTTGACAGGTGTGACAGAAGATCAACTTCGAATGAGAGTGTTTCCATACACTTTAAAGGATAAGGCGAAGTATTGGTTGAATTCTTTGAAGCCTGGTTCACTCACTACATGGGCTGCCATTCAAAAGAAGTTCCTGGAAAAATACTTCTCCACGCAAAAGACCGACATGCTTAGGGACAAGATCTTATTATTTGCACAGCAAGATGATGAATCGTTTTGTGAAGCATGGGAGAGATTCAATGGGCTGCTCAACCAATGTCCTCATCATGGGATTCCATTGAAGCTTCAAATGCGTATGTTTTATAAAGGACTAACCCCTTCTAGTCATAATATAGTCACCAATTTTGCAGGTGGTTCTTTTAAAACCAAAACTCCAGAAGAAACGTACGAACTCTTTGAGGAGATAGCAATGGAGACCCAACATACGGATACAAGAGGTAAACCTGTTATTAGTGGTTCTAATGATGCTTCTAGTGTGCAGATTTCAAAACTGGAACAAAAGCTAGATGCTCTTCTTGCATTGAACTCAAGAAACCCTCCGAAGGAAGTGTGTAGCATCTGCGAAACTCATGACCATGCTACCATAGCTTGTCCACTTGGGGCTGGATATCCAGAATTTGTGCAAGAGCAAGCTAAGGTGGTAAATTCCTACAACCAAGGTCCAAGAAATGATCCATACTCTCAAAGTTATAATCCAGGTTGGAGGAATCATCCAAACTTTTCATGGAGAAATACCCAGAATCAAGCAAATCCCCCTTCATTCCAAAGGCCACAACAATCATCATCATCATTGGAAGATATAGTGAAGCAGATGGCAATCAACCAATCCAATTTTCAGCAAACTACACAAGCTGCCATCTCCAAATTGGAAGTCTAATTAGGCCAAATAGCTGCTGAAATAACTCAAAGAGTGCCTGGGAAATGGCCAAGCCAAACTGAGATCAATCCAAAGAACCCAGAAGCCAAGGCCATTCATGTGCTTAGATCAGGTAAGATCATTGATAATAAAGATGATTCTAATCTTTCAAATGATGTTGTGATTGTAGAAAATGAAGAGGAGGAGACCATGGCCACGGAAGGAGAACAACTCAAAACTTCTCAATCTGCTCCTAAGGCCAAATCAGATTCTCAGAAATCCGATCAATTCCAATTGCATAAAAGGGATGACAAATTTGTGCCACCACATCTTCAAGAAGATAGATACGTGCCACCCGCTCCATATGTTCCACAGATTCCATTTCCAGGCCGTCTTAAGAAAGCAAAGCAAGATAAGGCTTTTAAAGAGATTTATGATATTTTGAGTAAAGTTAATATCAATTTGCCTTTGCTTGATCTTATTGAACAGATTCCTGCATATGGAAAATTCATCAAGGACTTGAAAACTCACAAGCTCAATTTCGCTCCAAATGAAGGAGTAAAGCTCGACCAGAATATAAGTGTTGTATTGCAAAGGAAGCTTCCACCAAAACTAGATGATCCTGGCAGCTTTGACATTCCCATTAACATTGGAGGCAAGAAGGTTGGAAGAGCCATGTTGGACTTGGGAGCAAGCATCAATCTAATGCCATATTCAGTATATCAAGAGCTTGGCTTAGAAGGGATGAAGAAGACTTCAATGCGACTTGAACTAGCTGATCATTCTATAAAATATCCAAAAGGTATTGTAGAAGATATTCTAGTTCAAGTTAATACACTAATTCTCCCTGCTGATTTTGTAGTGATGGACATGGAACACAATCCAAATGGAGATCGTGTTGATCCCATTCTCCTAGGCAGGCCATTCATGGCCACTGCAGACACAATCATCAAAGTGAAAGATAGCACCCTCTCCATGACTGTTTTGGGTGAAACTGTTGAATTTAAAATGCTTAATGCTCTATCTCAACCTTCTATCTCTCTTGATTCTTGCTTTTCAATTGATGTTGTGGATCATGAGGTTTCTTCCAAAATTTTGCAGAGAAAGTCTAATGATGCTCTAGAAGCTGTCTTAACACAAGAAGAGGAAGATCTTTGTGAATTGGAGTTCCAAGAAGTGGTGGCTGCCTTAGAAGTGTTTCCGCCATACCCACCATCCTTTAGGCCACCAATCGAGCCTCTTGGACCATCATCCACGAAATTGGTGCCATCCATTGTCATCCCACCAAAGCTAGAACTTAAACCTCTTCCCAATCATCTCAAATATACATATTTGGGTGCTAACAAAACTCTCCCTGTTATAATTGCTGCAGGTCTCTCCTCACATGAAGAAGAGAGCTTAATTAAAGTTCTAAAAGAGCATAAAACAGCCATTGGGTGGACCATAGCAGACATCAAAGGAATTAGTCCAAGCATGTGTATGCACCGAATTTTAATGGAAGAAGACAGCAAACCATGCCGTGATGCCCAAAGGAGGCTAAATCCCAACATGAAAGAGGTGGTTAGAGCTGAAGTTTTAAAGCTACTCGATGTAGGAATCATCTACCCAATTTCAGATTCTAAGTGGGTGAGCCCTGTGCAAGTTGTTCCAAAGAAGTCCGGAATCACCGTTGTGAAGAATGAGAAGAATGAGATAGTTCCTACACGAACTGTCACTGGTTGGAGAGTTTGCATTGATTACAGGAAGTTGAACACATCCACTAGAAAAGATCATTTCCCCTTGCCTTTTATTGATCAAATGCTTGAACGTTTATCTGGCCATGCTTACTATTGTTTTCTTGATGGTTTTTCAGGTTATAATCAAATTCCCATTGCTCCGGAAGACCAAGAGAAAACCACATTCACATGCCCATTTGGTACGTTTGCTTATAGAAGGATGCCATTCGGTTTGTGCAATGCCCCAGCAACTTTCCAAAGATGCATGATGTCAATCTTTTCAGATATGGTGGAACGATTCGTTGAGGTATTTATGAATGATTTTTCAGTTTTTGGTTCCTCTTTTGATAATTGTCTTCACCACTTGTCTCTAGTGCTTAAAAGATGCCAGGAAACAAATCTGATTTTGAATTGGGAGAAGTGTCACTTCATGGTGAGACAAGGCATTGTACTAGGCCATGTGATTTCAAGCAAGGGAATTGAAGTGGATAAAGCCAAGATTGACCTCATCTCAAATCTTCCACCCCCTACCTCTGTTAAAGGAATTAGAAGCTTTCTAGGTCATGCTGGATTCTATAGAAGGTTCATCAAAAATTTCTCAAGCATTACAAGGCCATTGTGTAATCTCCTTGCTAAGGATGCTGTTTTTGAGTTTAATGAAGCTTGCATGGAAGCTTTTTCTACCTTGTAGAGGGAGCTAACTTCAGCCCCTATTATCATAGCTCCGGATTGGTCTTTACCATTTGAAATAATGTGTGATGCCTCTGACTTTGCTATTGGTGCAGTTTTAGATCAAAAGAAGAACAAGCTGCCCCATGTGATTCATTATGCTAGCCGGACCTTGAATGATGCTCAAATAAACTACTCCACAACAGAGAAGGAGTTGCTTGCTGTGGTTTTTGCTTTAGAAAAATTTCGTTCTTACCTTGTTGGTTCTAAAGTAATTGTTTATTCTGACCATGCAGCCCTTAGATACTTGCTCACTAAGAAGGATGCCAAACCACGCTTGATTAGATGGATTCTCTTGCTACAAGAATTCGATTTGGAGATTCAAGATAAGAAGGGATGTGAGAATGTGGTAGCTGATCATTTGAGCAGAATTGTGGTTGAAGAAAAAGGAGGAGCTGTGCTACCCTTGAATGAGACTTTCCCTGATGAACAACTATATGCTGCCCAAGTCAAAGAGCCATGGTATGCTGATTTTGTTAATTATCTTGCTTGTGGTGTTCTTAGAAATGATCTAACTTCTCAAGATAAGAAGAAGTTCTTTTCCATGGTGAAACATTATGTTTGAGATGAACCTTTCTTATTCAAGCATTGCCCGGATCAACTCATCAGAAGATGTGTTCCAGAAGAAGAGCAAGAAAGCATACTTAGGCATAGCCACGAATTGGCCTGTGGAGGTCACTTTGGAGCTAAGAAAATAGCACTTAAAATTCTGCAATCTGGTTTCTTTTGGCCCACTCTATTTAAAGATGCATTTAATTTTTGTGTTAAGTGTGATAGGTGCCAAAGGATGGGGAACATAAGTCGCATGAATGAAATGCCATTGAATAACATACTTGTTGTGGAGCTCTTCGATGTGTGGGGTATTGATTTCATGGGACCATTCTCATCTTCCTTTGGTTATACTTACATACTTGTTGCTGTTGATTATGTGTCTAAATGGGTGGAAGCTATAGCCACCAAAACCAATGATCATAAGGTGGTGCTAAAGTTCTTGAAGGATAATATTTTCACAAGGTTTGGTACTCCAAGGGCTGTCATGAGTGATGGAGGCAGCCACTTCTGTAACAAGCCATTCGAAGCACTCATGAAAAAGTACAACATCACCCATCGAGTCTCTACACCATATCATCCTCAAACTTCTGGTCAAGTGGAAATAAGCAATAGAGAAATAAAGCACATCTTGGAGAAGGTGGTGAACAATACAAGGAAAGATTGGGCAGCCAAGCTCAATGATGCATTATGGGCTTATAGGACAGCATATAAGACTCCCATTGGAATGAGCCCTTATCGTCTTGTGTTTGGGAAAGCTTGTCACCTACCAATGGAGCTTGAACACAATGCCTTTTGGGCCATCAAGAAGTTGAATTTTGATCTGGACAAGGCTGGCCATGTTAGAAAATTTCAGCTCAATGAATTGGAAGAAATTAGACATGAGTCTTATGAGAATGCAAAGCTTTACAAAGAACGAACCAAGAGTTACCATGACAGAAACATTCAACGGAAAGAGTTCTCCAAAGGTATGTTAGTTCTTTTGTTTAACTCACGTTTGCGTCTCTTTCCAGGAAAATTGAAGTCTAGGTGGCTTGGGCCATTCACCGTGGTCAATGTTTCTTCCTATGGAGCTGTGGAAATTCAAAACCCTAAAGATGGATCAACTTTCAAAGTAAATGGACAACGTTTAAAGCCATTCTATGAGGGAATTTCAGCTGGTATTCAAGCAGGCCATGTGGTGGATCAACTTCCCTTTGTACCATCAACTTAGCTGATTACATAATGTCTTGCCAAGACATTAACTAAGGCGCTTCTTGGGAGGCAACCCATGTGTTCAAGAAGAAGGTGCTTGGTAGCAATCGACCTAATCGCATCAAGGGGAAGCATTTCAATCCTTTCTCTTTACTTGTTTTGTTTTTATTTTTAGTCATTTTAAGTTTTTGTTCCTTTTTATAAATAAATAAATAAATAAATTTATTTTTATTTTTATTTTTATTTTTTTCATATAAGCTAACTTTTGGTAACCCCAGTGAGCACCTCCGTCAATACAGTGTCTAGGAGTTCTTTAGGCGACACCTTCGGTGTCTAAGAAGTTTGGGTTTTAAGCGGGACCATTGTGACCCCTCCAACCTTCCCGGATCCCCTGGTTGTGTTTTCTGAGGCTCTTAAACTGGTCATCCGTGAGTTGCTTATATATATTATTTATTTATTTATTTTATTTTATTTTATTTTTATTTTCTAAACCTTCTTCTTAACTTTTCCCTTTATCATTTGTTTGTTCTCAATCATCTTTTGTATGCTTTAACATTGAGGACAATGTTCAATTCAGGTCTGGGGGGAAGGTTTTCAATTTCAATTTTCTTATCCATTTGTGTTTTCAATTTTCGTTCTCTTGTCATTATTTATTTATTTATTTATTTATTTATTTTTTTTAAGAATGTCATACAATCAATGCTATGGAGCTGCTATTTGAGGTTTTCATATCAGAATTTTGCACTTCACAAAGCTTTTGCTCTTAGAATTCTGGTGGCTAAAGTACCATGCTCAAATTCTTGAAGGAAAATAGTGGAGACTACCCTAGTGAGCTATATCGAGCCTAATTGCTTTCTTGAGAGGGTTTAAAGTGTTCTATTTCTCATCCATACTTATTTTCTTCAATTCACTCTAATTGATCTCATCATTTCATTTTGATTGAATACTAAGGATGATTCTCTTTTGCAGATATCATGTGCTTGCTCTCATTCATGAATGAACTCATTAAAGTGATGCTAGGCTATGTGTGTATAACCATTCTATGTGCTTTCTTTTCACCCTACTCATATGTGTGTTCCATTAGCCCTCTTGAAGCCAAACACTTAAAGCCTTTTTCTTCTATCACCCTCATCATTTCCCTACCTTTGTATCTCAATCTGAGATACTTGACATATTGTAGCCATACCCTAGTAACTTAGAAATATACCAAGGTTTGCCAACATAACGTTTGAAGCAAGGAAGTTGCAGCCATGTACCTAAATAAAAAATTTTGTGTGAATCTGTGCAATAAAGTAAAGAAGATGCAGATCAAATCAGCAAATAAGAAAGATAAAGAGAAAGTGTGTCGATTTGATCTAAGTGTGAAATATAAGGTCTATGCTAGGTGGCACCATGAAGTTTGCAGCCATGCCAATCTAAATCAATGATGCCTTGCAGATTAATGAAGCATGCAACCTTGGTATGTTCTTAAGTTATTTGTTTTTCCTTCCAATTCTTCCATTTCCCCTAAACCTTAGCCTTTCATTACAACATTGTGAAAGACCTAGCTGATCTTTGAGGATGTATTCATGGGTGCTGGTAAGTATGTGTGTATCTCTATTCTTAGTATTTAATTCCTTTCATGAGATCTAACCAAATTTGTGCTTCTATTTCATACACTCACTTATGCTTTCTTGAGAGAATTAAACCATAGGTTCTGAGTGATTGAGTGTTATTTGTGAGAATTAGAGTCGAAGCATGTTCTCTATTCAAGGTTTGAGTGTGCTTGCTTTGAAACCGTGTGCCTTTGAGCTATAGCTTCCACTTGTACACACTGATTGATCACCTATCTTGGCAACTCTATGGTGTTGGAGGTATGACTAAAGTTTTTTTTCATTTTCATTAGTTGATTTCAAAGTTAATTTTTCTAACCACTTTATTTTGTAGACTCAGTAAAACGTTTGTGGGTATCGTATCTGTTAAACCCTCAGGAGACACAACTCCTCCTACTAGGGATGCCTAGAGGTTTAAAGGCTTGTTGCATTCGCTCAATGCAATCGAGTTACCTATGAAAGTGGTCTAGTTAACTTCTTGTTTTGTTTTTATCTTTGTTTTTCTTTTGTTTTGCTCGAGGACTAGCAAAATCTAAGTTTGGGGGTGTGTTAAGCTCATAATTTCATACATATACATGCCCTATTTACTTACTTCTTTTGCTTAGTTTCCTAGATTTCTAAGTTATTTGCCTCCCTTTGTGTGTTTTGTAGGCCAAAAGAGCAAGAGAGCATAATTCATGAAATTCAAGCATGTTAAGGCCTAATTTGGATGAATGGAAGAAGAGCTTAAAGACAAACTCATTTTTCCTACAGCCTCTTGCCAGTCCAGTTTCGTGGGTCACATTGCAAGATCTGTTTCAGCAACCTACACAGCTCGGATGAGGCTGCATTCTTCATGAAAGTTGTTCCAATGGGTGTGTACTATAACATATCCAAAATTCAGCCCCATTGGACAAATCTGGAGTCCGTCACCTAGCAAACACAGACCCATGCTCAGGATGGATGTTTGTCAGCGAGCAAAACGAGTTAACAATTTGTTTCGGCCTTAACTTCCTCCTCCGAGCTTGGATTGGGCCAATACTTGTGTGGTTGGATCATACACATTCTGAAATTCACAATGGACATCTTAAAGTCTTCATTTGATTCAGCCTAGCCCAATTCGTAAGCCCTTGAAGTTGCTGGTCATGCTGACATGAGGATGAGCTGGTTGGAAGCTTGGTCAAGGTGAGCTAGGCATGAGCTATTGTAGCTGGTTGGAAGCTTGGTCATGGTGACATGAAGATGAGCTAGGGCTGCTGGTGGGATTTATTGGTGAAGTGCATCAACCAATTCAGATTTTATAATGCAAGTGTTGTATGCATTAGCCATATTGAATTCAGATTTATCACTCCCCTCTCCCTATAAATACCACATCCATTCCATATTCAAGACACAACAAATCCTGGGATTCACAACCCCACAATTCACTCCAACCATCCTCAAACACTCTCACAATCCCAAACACTCCAACAATCACCAAAACAACTCCAGCTTTCTTCTCTTCCATTTCCCTACGAATTTCATCTTCCTTAGCCATCACCACTCACTCAAACTCATCCCAAATCACCTCCATATCCTTCATACATCTTTCTAGAAGTGGGGAAGCTCTTGGAGAAGCATTAGAAGTGGAGAAGCACTTGGAGAAGCCTTGGACACCACAAGAACTTCAGAAAAAGGGTTTTTCTACTCTTATTGCATTCATTATGTTTTCTCATTTCTGTTCAAGTCTCTTTTCCATTATGAGTAGCTAAATCCATAACTAGGGCTTCGATGTAACCTAACATGAATATTCTGGGTTTATAAGTTTGGAGTTTCAAGTTTGATTCATGATTCATGTTCTTATTCATTATGCTTATAAGTTAACATGCTTGTTTGAATGATTGATCACCATTAGAACTTGTTTGTTAACTATCTTGGTTTGAATTAAGAGTATACACCATGCTTTAATTCGAATTGAACTATGAATAGGAAGAGTATGTATGGACATTCGACAACAGGGATTAGATACATACTTGGTTGTTTAAAATGTTCTTCTATGCTTAATGGGTTCCTAATGCTTAATTTTAGGTTAGACAACAAATGATCAAATTAGGGAATTAGGAACACAAGGTTAGGACCAAACACCATGGCCTAATCATACTTTAGCTAGAATCAATCTTTGAATCTGAATTAGACTTGTTACTTGAATCTTTATAACCCAGAATTGAATTGTTATGGTGAATCGAATGCCCTAGTCTCCAAACCTGTGTTTTAACCTTCAAAACCACCCTTTGTTACTTTTGTTTACTTGCTTTCCGTTGCAATTTCAGTTTGTTCATTTCTTTCTATAATCACAAGCATTCTCATTTCAAAGTTCATTTTGCTGCATTTGTTTTCAAACTCACTCTTGCTTTAAATTCTGTTTTAGATTAAACTTCCTAACTTCTTGAATTCGGTAATCTAAAGTACATAACTAATTTGAACTTCTCAGTCTTCGTGGGTACGACCTCATACTTGTCCTGCTATACCACTAATCGCCCCGTACAATTGCGAGTTAACATATTATTAACAACAGTAGTTGTAGAGATCGGATTTTACTCAAATTTAACCAAATGACTCCTCCCACCATATTATGATGTTGCCCAAGTTTTGGGCTCGATCCGAAGTCAATAGGTGTAAGAAATTGGACAATTTAAGTTCAAAGGCAGTTCGTTCCTAATTGGAGTGGTTGGTGTTTTGGGTAGTTCTACAGATCGGATTTCACTCAAACTTAACCAAATGACTACTCCCACCATTTTATGATGTTGCCTAAGTTTTGGGCTCGATCCGAAATCAATAGGTGTAAGAAATTGGACAATTTATGTTCAAAGGCAGTTCATTCCTAATCGGAGTGGTTGGTGTATTCCATGGTTCTAGAGATCGGATTTCACTCAAAACTAACCAAATGACTCCTCCCACCATATTATGATGTTGCCCAAGTTTTGGGCTCGATCCGAAATCAATAGGTGTAAGAAATTGGACAATTCAAGTTCAAAGGCAGTTCGTTCCCAATTGGAGTGGTTGGTGTTTTGGGTAGTTCTAGAGATCGGATTTCACTAAAATTTAAGCAAATCACTCCTCCCACCATATTATGATGTTGCCCAAGTTTTGGGCTCGATCCGAAATCAATAGGTGTAAGAAATTGGACAATTTATGTTCAAAGGCAGTTCGTTCCTAATCGGAGTGGTTGGTGTATTCCACAGTTCTGGAGATCGGATTTCACTCAAAACTACCCAAATGACTACTCCCACCATATTATGATGTTGCCCAAGTTTTGGGCTCGATCCGAAATCAATAGGTGTAAGAAATTGGACAATCCATGTTCAAAGGCAGTTCGTTCTTAATTGGAGTGGTTGGTGTTTTGGGAAGTTATAGAGATCGGATTTCAGTCAAACTTAACCAAATGACTCCTCCCACCATATTATGATGTTGCCCAAGTTTTGGGCTCGATCCGAAATCAATAGGTGTAAGAAATTGGACTATTCAAGTTCAATGGCAGTTCATTCCTAATCGGAGTGGTTGGTGTACTCCATAGTTCTAGAGATCGGATATCACTCAAAACTAACCAAATGACTCCTCCCACCATATTATGATGTTGCCCAGGTTTTGGGCTCGATCCAAAATAAATCGGTGTAAGAAATTGGACAGTTCAAGTTCAAACGCGGTTCTTTCCTAACTGGAGTGGTTGGTGTGTTGGGTAGTTCTAGAGATCGGATTTCACTCAAACTTAACCAAATGACTCCTCCCAACATATTATGTTGTTTCCCAAGTTTTGGGCTCGATCCGAAATCAATAGGTGTAAGAAATTGGACAATTCAAGTTCAATGGCAGTTCGTTCCTAATTGGAGTGGTTGGTGTATTCCATAGTTCTAGAGATCGGATTTCACTCAAAACTGACCAAATGACTCCTCCGACCATATTATGAGCTTGCCCAAGTCTTGGGCTCGATCCGAAATCAATAGGTGTAAGAAATTGGACAATTCAGGTTCAAAGGCAGTTCGTTCGTAATTGGAGTGGTTGGTGTTTTGTGTAGTTCTAGAGATTGGATTTCTCTCAAACTTAAGCAAATGACCCCTCCCACCATATTATGATGTAGCCCCAGTTTTGGGCTCTATTCGAAATCAATAGGTGTAAGAAATTGGACTATTCAAGTTCAAAGGCAGTTCGTTCCTAATCAAACCTAACCAAATGACTTCGCCCACCATATTATGATGTTGGCCAAGTTTTGGGCTCGATCCGAAATCAATAGGTGTAAGAAATTGGACAATTTATGTTCAATGGCAGTTCGTTCCTAATCGGAGTGGTTGGTGTATTCCATAGCTCTAGAGATCGGATTTCACTCAAAACTATCCAAATGACTCCTCCCACCATATTATGAGGTTGCCCAAGTCTTGGACTCCTCCCACCGTATTATGATGTTGCCCAAGTTTTGGGCTCGATTTGAAATCAATAGATTTAAGAAACTGGACAATTCAAGTTCAAAGGCAGTTCGTTCCTAATTGGAGTGGTTAGTGTTTTGGGCAGTTCTAGAGATCGGATTTCACTCAAACTTAACCAAATGACTCCTCCCACCATACTATAGTGTTGGCCAAGTTTTGGGCTCGATCCGAAATTAATAGGTTTAAGAAATTGGACAATTTATGTTTAAAGGCAGTTCGTTCCAAGTCGGAGTGCTTGGGGTATTCCGTAGTTCTAGAGATCGGATTTCACTCAAAACTAACCAAATGACTCCTCCCAGCATATTATGATGTTGCCAAAGTTTTGGGCTCGATCCATAAATTGGTGTAAGTAATTGGACAATACAAGTTCAAAGGAAGTTCGATCCTAATTGTAGTGGTTGGTGTTTTGGGCAGTTCTAGAGATCAGATTTCACTCAAACTTAACCAAATGACTCCTCCCACCATATTATGATGTTGCCCAAGTTTTGGGCTCGATCCGAAATCAATAGGTGTAAGAAATTGGACAATTCAAGTTCAAAGGAAGTTCGTTCCTAATTGGAGTGGTTGGTGTTTTGGGTAGTTCTAGAGATCGGATTTCACTCAAACTTAACCAAATGACTCCTCCCACAATATTATAATGTTGCCCAAGTTTTTGGCTCGATCCGAAATCAATAGGTGTAAGAAATTGGACAATTCAAGTTCAAAGGCAGTTCGTTCCTAATTGGAGTGGTTGGTGTTTTGGGTAGTTCTAGAGATCGGATTTCACTCAAACTTAACCAAATGACTCCTCCCACCCTATTATGATGTTGCCCAGGTTTTGGGCTCGATCCGAATTCAATAGAAGTAAGAAATTGGACAATTTATGTTCAAAGTCAGTTCGTTCCTAATCGGAGTGGTTGGTGTATTCCATAGTTATAGAGATCGGATTTCACTCAAAACTAACCAAATGAGTTCTCCCACCATATCGTGATGTTGCCCAAGTTTTGGGCTTGATCCGAAGTCAATAGGTGTAAGAAATTGGACAATTCAAGTTCAAAGGCAGTTCGTTCCTAATTGGAGTGGTTGGTGTTTTGGGTAGTTCTGGCGATCGGATTTCCCTCAAATTTAACCAAATGACTCCTCCCACCGTACTATGATGTTGCCCAAGTTTTGGGCTCGATCCAAAGTCAATAGGTGTAAGAAATTGGACAATTTATGTTCAAAGGCAGTTCGTTCCTAATCGGAGTGGTTGGTGTATTCCATAGTTCTGGAGATCGGATTTCACTCAAAACTAACCAAATGACTCCTCAAACCATTTTATGACGTTGCCCATGTTTTGGTCTCGATCCGAAGTCAATAGGTGTAAGAAATTGGACAGTTCAAGTTCAAAGGCAGTTCGTTCCTAATTGGAGTGGTTTGTGTTTTCGGTAGTTCTAGAGATCGGATTTCACTCAAACTTGACCAAATGACTCCTCCCACCATATTATGATGTTGCCCAGGTTTTGGGCTCGATCCGAAATTAATAGGTGTAAGAAATTGGACAATTCAAGTTCAAAGGCAGTTCGTTCCTAATTGGGGTGGTTGGTGTACTAGGTAGTTCTGGAGATCGGATTTCACTCAAACTTAAGCAAATGACTCCTCCCACCGTATTTTGATATTGCCGAAGTTTTGGGCTCGATCCAAAATCAGTAGGTGTAAGAAATTGGACAATTCTTGTTGGAAGGCAGTTCGTTCCTAACTGGGGTGGTTGGTGTGTTGGGTTGTTCTCGAGATCGGATTTCACTCAAAACTAACCAAACGACTCCTAGCACCATATTATGGTGTTGCCAAAGTTTTGGGCTCGATCCGAAGTCAATAGGTGTAAGAAATTGGACAATTTATGTTCAATGGCAGTTCATTCCTAATCGGAGTGGTTTGTGTATTCCGTAGTTCTAGGGATCGGATTTCACTCAAAACTAACCAAATGACACCTCCCACCGTCTTATGATGTGGCCCAAGTTTTGGGCTCGATCCGAAATCAATAGGTGTAAGAAATTGGACAATTCAAGTTCGAAGGCAGTTCGTTCCTAATTGGGGTGGTTGGTGTATTGGGTAGTTCTAGAGATCGTATTTCACTCAAAACTAACCAAATGACTCCTCCCACCATATTACGATGTTGTCCAAGTTTTGGGCTCGATCCGAAATCAATAGATGTAAGAAATTGGACAATACAGGTTCAAAGGCAATTCGATCCTAATTGGAGTGGTTGGTGTTCTGGGTAGTTCTGGAGATTGGATTTCGCTCAAACTTTACCAAATGACAACTCCAACCATATTATGATGTTGGCCAAGTTTTGGGCTCGATCCGAAATCAATAGGTGTAAGAAATAGGACAATTCAAGTTCGAAGGCAGTTCGTTCCTAATTGGGGTGGTTGGTGTATTGGGTAGTTCTAGAGATCGTATTTCACTCAAAACTAACCAAATGACTCCTCCCACCATATTACGTTGTTGTCCAAGTTTTGGGCTCGATCCGAAATCAATAGATGTAAGAAATTGGACAATACAGGTTCAAAGGCAATTCGTTCCTAATTGGAGTGGTTGGTGTTCTGGGTAGTTCTGGAGATTGGATTTCGCTCAAACTTTTCCAAATGACAACTCCAACCATATTATGATGTTGGCCAAGTTTTGGGCTCGATCCGAAATCAATAGTTGTAAGAAATTGGACAAGTCAAGTTCAAAGGCAGTCCGTTCCTAATTGGAGTGGTTGGTGTTTTGGGTAGTTCTAGAGATCGGATTTCACTCAAACTTGACCAAATCACTCCTCCCACCCTATTATGATGGTGCCCAAGTTTTGGGCTCGATCCGAAATTAATAGGTGTACGAATTTGGACAAATCAAGTTCAAAGGCAGTTCGTTCCGAATTGGAGTGGTTGGTGTTTTGGGTCGTTCTTGAGATCGGATTTTACTCAATCTAAACCAAATGACCCCTCCCACCATATTATGATGTTGCCCAAGTTTTGGGCTCGATCCGAAATCAATTGGTGTAAGAAATTGGACAATTTATGTTCAAAGGCAGTTCGTTCCTAATCGGAGTGGTTGGTGTGTTCCATAGTTCTAGAGATCGGTGTTCACTCAAAACTATCCAAATGACTCCTCCCACCATATTGTGATGTTGCCCAAGTTTTGGGCTCAATCAGAAATCAATAGGTGTAAGAAATTTGACAATTTATGTTCAAAGGCAGTTCGTTGCTAATCGGAGTGGTTGGTGTATTCCATAGTCCTATAGATCGGATTTCACTCAAAACTATCCAAATGACTCCTCCCACCATATTATGAGGTTGGCGAAGTTTTGGGCTCGATCCGAAATCAATAGGTGTAAGAAATTGGACAATTCAAGTTCAAAGGCAGTTCGATCCTAATTGGAGTGGTTGGTGTTTTGGGTAGTTCTAGAGATCGGATTTCACTCAAGCTTAGCCAAATTACTCCTCCCACCATATTACGATGTTGCCCAAGTTTGAGCTCGATCCGAAATCAATAGGTGTAAAAAATTGGACAATTCAGGTTCAAAGGCAATTCGTTCCTAATTGGAGTGGTTGGTGTTTTGGGTAGTTCTAGAGATTGGATTTCACACAAACTTAAGCAAATGACTCCTCCCACCATATTATGATGTCGCCCCAGTTTTAGGCTCGATCCGAAATCAGTAGGTGTAAGAAATTGGACAATTCAAGTTCAAAGGCAGTTCTTTCCTAATTGGAGTGGTTGGTGTTTTAGGTAGTTCTAGAGATCGGATTTCACTCAAACTTAACCAAATGACTCCTCCCACCATATGTTGATGTTGCCCAAGTTTTGGGCTCGATCCGAAATCAATAGGTGTAAGAAATTGGACAATTCAAGTTCAAAGGCAGTTCGTTCCTAGATGGAGTGGTTGGTGTTTTGGGTAGTTCTAGAGATCGGATTTCACTCAAACTTAGCCAAATGACTCCTCCCACCATATTATGATGTTGCCCAAGTTTTGGGCTCGATCCGTAATCAATAGATGTAAGAAATTGGACAATTTATGTTCAAAGGCAGTTCGTTCCTAATCGGAGTGGTTGGTGTATTCCGTAGTTCTAGAGATCGGATTTCACTCAAGACTATCCAAATGACTCCTCCCACCATATTGTGATGTTGCCCAAGTTTTGGGCTCGATCAGAAATCAATAGGTGTAAGAAATTGGACAATTTATGTTCAAAGGCAGTTCGTTGCTAATTGGAGTGGTTGGTGTATTCCATAGTCCTAGAGATCGGATTTCACTCAAAACTATCCAAATGACTCCTCCCACCATATTATGAGGTTGGCGAAGTCTTGGGCTCGATCCGAAATCAATAGGTGTAAGAAATTGGACAATTCAAATTCAAAGGCAGTTCGTTCCTAATTGCAGCAGTTGGTGTTTTGGGTAGTTCTAGGGATCGGATTTAACTCAAACATAACCAAATGACTCCTCCCACGGTATTGTGACGTTGCCCCAGTTTTGGGCTCGATCCGAAATCAATAGGTGTAAGAAATTGGACAATTCAAGTTCAAAGGCAGTTCGTTCCTAGATGGAGTGGTTGGTGTTTTGGGTAGTTCTAGAGATTGGATTTCACACAAACTTAAGCAAATGACCCCTCCCACCATATTATGATGTTGCCCCAGTTTTGGGCTCAATCCGAAATCAATAGGTGTAAGAAATTGGACAATTCAAGTTCAAAGGCAGTTCGTTCCTAATTGGAGTGGTTGGTGTTTTGGGTAGTTCTAGAGATCGGATTTCACTCAAACTTAACCAAATGACTCCTCCCACCATATTATGATGTTGCCCCAGTTTTGGGTTCAATCCGAAATCAATAGGTGTAAGAAATTGGACAATTTATGTGCACAGGCAGTTTGTTCCAAATCAGAGTGGTTGGTGTATGCCATAGTTCTAGAGATCGGATTTGAATCAAAACTAACCAAAGGACTCCTCCCACCATATTATGATGTGGCCCAAGTTTTGGGCTCGATCCGAATTCAATAGGTGTAATTAATTGGACAGTTCAAGTTCAAAGGCTGTTCGTTCCAAATTGGAGTGCTTGGTGTTTTGCGTTGTTCTGGATATCGGATTTCACTCAAACTTAACCAAATGACTCCTCCCACCATATTATGATGTTGCCCAAGTTTTGGGCTCGATCAGAAATCAATAGGTGTAAGAAATTGGACAATTCAAATTCAAAGGCAGTTCGTTCCTAATTGCAGCAGTTGGTGTTTTGGGTAGTTCTAGGGATCGGATTTAACTCAAACATAACCAAATGACTCCTCCCACCACATTATGATGTTGCCCAAGTTTTGGGTTCGATCCGAAACCAACAGGTGTAAGAAATTTGACAATTTATGTTCAAAGGCAGTTCGTTCCTAATCGTAGTGGTTGGTGTATTCCATAGTTCTAGAGATCGGATTTCACTCAAAACTATCCAAATTACTCCTCCCCCCATCTTATGCGATTGCCGAAGTTTTGGGCTCGATCCGAAATCAATAGGTGTAAGAAATTGGACAATTCAAGTTCAAAGGCAGTTCGTTCCTAATTGGAGTGGTTGGTGTTTTGGTTTGTTCAAGAGATCGAATTTCACTCAAACTTAACCAAATGACTACTCCCACCATGTTATGATGTTGCCCACGTTTTGGGCTCGATCCGAAATCAATAGGTGTAAGAAATTGGACAATTTATGTTCGAAGGCAGTTCGTTCCTAATCGGAGTGGTTGGTGTATTCCATAGTTCTAGAGATCGGATTTCCCTCAAAACTAACCAAATGACTCCTCCCACCATATTATGTGGTTGCCCAAGTTTTGGGCTCGATCCGAAATAAATAGTTGTAAGAAATTGGACAATTCAAGTTCAAAGGCAGTTCGTTCCAAATTGTAGTGGTTGGTGTTTTGGGTAGTTCTAGAGATCGGATTTCACTCAAACTAAACCAAATGACTCCTCCCACCGTATTATGGGTTTTCCCATGTTTTGGGCTCGATCCGAAATCAATAGGTGTAAGAAATTGGACAATTCAGGTTCTAAGGCAGTTCGTTCCTAATTGGAGTGGTTGGTGTTTTTGTTAGTTCTAGAGATCGAATTTCACTCAAACTTAACCAAATGACTACTCCCACCATATTATGTTGTTGCCCAAGTTTTGGGCTCGATCCGAAATCAATAGGTGTAAGAAATTGGACAATTTATGTTCAAAGGAAGTTCGTTCCTAATCGGAGTGGTTGGTGTATTCCATAGTTCTAGAGATCGGATTTCACTCAAACTTAGCCAAATGACACCTCCCACCATACTATGATGATGCCCAAGTTTTGCGCTCGATCCGAAATCAATGGGTGTAAGATATTGGACAATTTCTGTTCAAAGGCAGTTCGTTCCTAATCGGAGTGGTTGGTGTATTCCATATTTCTAGAGATCGGATTTCACTCAAAACTAACCAAATGACTCCTCCCACCATATTATGATGTTGCCCAAGTTTTGGGCTCAATCCGAAATCAATAGGTGTAAGAAATTGGACAATTTATGTTCAAAGGCAGTTCGTTCCCAATCGTAGTGGTTGGTGTATTCCATAGTTCTAGAGATCGGATTTCACTCAAAACTAACCAAATGACTCCTCCGACCACATTATGATGTTGCCCAAGTTTTGGGCTCGATCCGAAATCAGTCGGTGTAAGAAATTGGACAATTGATGTTGAAAGGCAGTTCGTTCCTAATCGGAGTGGTTGGTGTATTCCACAGTTGTAGAGATCGGATTTCACTAAAAACTAACCAAACGACTCCTCCCACCATATTATGATGTCGCCCATGTTTTGGGCTCGATCCGAAATCAATAGGTGTAAGAAATTGGATAATTCAAGTTCAAAGGCAGTTCGTTCCTAATTGGAGTGGTCGGTGTTTTGGGTTGTTCTAGAGATCGGATTTCACTCAAACTTACCCAAATGACTCCGCCCACCATATTATGATGTTGCCCAAGTTTTGGGCTCAATCTGAAATCAATTGGTGTTAGAAATTGGACAATTCAAGTTCAAAGACAGTTCGTTCCTAATTGGCGTGGTTGGTGTTTTGGCTAGTTCTAGAGATCGGATTTCACTCAAACTTAACCAAATGACTCCTCCCACCATATTATAATGGTCCCCAAATTTTGGGATCGATCCTAAATCAATAGATGTAAGAAATTGGACAATTTATGTTCAAAGGCTGTTCGTTCCTAATCGGAGTGGTTGGTGTTTTGGTTAGTTCGAGAGATCGAATTTCCCCTAAACTTAAGCAAAGAACTCTTCCGACCATATTATGATGTTGCCCCAGTTTTGGGCTCGATCCGAAATCAATAGGTGTAAGAAATTGGACAATTCAAGTTCAAAGGCAGTTCGTTACTAATTGGAGTGGTTGGTGTTTTGGGTAGTTCTAGAGATCGGATTTCACTCAAACTTAACCAAATGACTCCTCCCACCATATTATGATGTTGCCCAAGTTTTGGGCACGATCCGAAATCAATAGATGTAATAAATTGGACAATTTATGTTCAAAGGCAGTTCGTTCCTAATCGGAGTGGTCGGTGTATTCCACAGTTCTAGAGATCGGATTTCACTCAACACTAAGCAAATGGCTCCTCCCACCATATTATGATGTTGCCCAAGTTTTGGGCTCGATCCGAAATGAATAGGTGTAATAAATTGGACAATTCAAGTTCAGAGGCAGTTCGTTCCTAATTGGAGTGGTTGGTGTTTAGGGAAGTTCTAGAGATGGGATTTCACTCAAAATTAACCAAATGAGTCCTCCCACCATATTATGATGTTGCCCAAGTTTTGGGCTCGATCCGAAATCAATAGGTGTAAGAAATTGGACAATTCAAGTTCAAGGGTAGTTCGTTCCTAATTGGAGTGATTGGTGTTTTGGGTAGTTTTAGAGATCGGCTTTCTCTCAAACTTAACCAAATGACTCCTCCCTCCATATTATGATGTTGCCCAAGTTTTGGGCTCGATCCGAAGTCAATAGGTGTAAGAAATTGGACAATTCAAGCTCAAAGGCAGTTCGTTCCTAATCGGAGTGGTTGGTATATTCCATAGTTCTAGAGATCGGATTTCACTCAATACTAACCAATTGACTCCTCCCACCATATTATGATGTTGCTCAAGTTTTGGGCTCGATACGAAATCCATAGGTGTAAGAAATTGGGCAATTCAAGTTCAATGGCAGTTCGTTCCTAATTGGAGTGGTTGGTGTTTTGTGTAGTTCTAGAGATCGGCTTTCACTCAAACTTAACCAAACGACTCCTCCCACCATATTATGTTGTTGCCCTAGTTTTGGGCTCGATCTGAAATCAATAGGTGTAAGAAATTGGACAATTTATGTTCAAAGGCAGTTCGTTCCTAATATGAGTGGTCGGTGTATTCCATAGTTCAAGAGATCGGATTTCACTCAAAACAAACCAAATGACTCCTCCCACCATATTATGATGTTGCCCAAGTTTTGGGCTCGATCCGAAATCAATAGGTGTAAGAAATTGGACAATTCGAGTTCAAAGGGAGTTCATCCTAATTGGAGTGGTTGGTGTTTTGGGTAGCTCTAGAGATCAGATTTCTCTCAAACTTAACCAAATGACTCCTCCTACTATGTTATGATGTTGCCCAAGTTTTGGGCTCGATCCGAAATCAATAGGTGTAAGAAATTGGACAATTCAAGTTCAAAGGCAGTTCGTTCCTAATTGGAGTGGTTGGTGTTTTAGGTAGTTCTAGAGATCAGATTTGACTCAAGCTTAACCAAATGACTCCTCCCACCATATGATGATGTTGCCCAAGTTTTGGGCTCGATCCGAAATCAATAGGTGTAAGAAATTGGACAATTCAAGTTCAAAGGCAGTTCGTTCCTAAATGGAGGGGTTGGTGTTTTGGGCAGTTCTAGAGATCGGATGTCACTCAAACTTAACCAAATGACTCCTCCCAACATATTATGATGTTGCCCAAGTTTTGGGCTCGATCCGAAATCAATAGGTGTAAGAAATTGGACAATTCGAGTTCAAAGGGAGTTCATCCAAATTGGAATGGTTGGTGTTTTGGGTAGTTCTAGAGATCGGATTTCACTCAAACTTAAGCAAATGACTCCTCCCACCATATTACGATGTTGCCCATGTTTTGGGCTCGATCCGAAATCAATAGGTGTAAGAAATTGGACAATTCAAGTTCAAAGGCAGTTCGTTCCAAAATGGAGTGGTTGGTGTTTTGGGCAGTTCTAGGGATCGGATGTCACTCAAACTTAACCAAATGACTCCTCCTACCATATTGTGATCTTACCCAAGTTTTGGGCTCGATCCGAAATCAATAGGTGTAATAAATTGGACAATTCAAGTTCAAAGGCAGTTCTTTCCAAATTGGAGTGGTTGGGGTAATTTATAGTTCTAGCGATTGGATTTCACTCAAAACACACCGAACGAATCCTCCCACCATATTATGATGTTGCCCACGTTTTGGGCTCGATCCGAAATCAATAGGTGTAAGAAATTGGACAATTCAAATTCAAAGGCAGTTCGTTCCTAATTGGAGTGGTTGGTGTTTTGCGTTGTTCTGGAGATCGGCTTTCACTCAAATTTAACCAAATGACTCCTCCCACCATATTCTGATGTTGCCCAAGTTTTGGGCTCGATCCGAAATCAATAGGTGTAAGGAATTGGACAATTAATGTTCAAAGGCAGTTCGTTCCTAATCGGAGTGGTTGGTCTATTCCATAGTTCTAGAGATCGGATTTCACCCAAAACTGACCAAATGACTCCTCCCACCATATGATGATGTTGCCCAAGTTTTGAGCTCGATCCGAAATCAATAGGTGTAAGAAATTGGACAATTTATCTTCTAAGGCAGTTCGTTCCTAATTGGAGTGGTTGGTGTATTCCGTAGTACTAGAGATCGGATTTCACTCAAAACTAACCAAATGACTCCTCCCACCATATTATGATGTTGCCCAAGTTTTAGGCTCGATCCGAAATCAATAGATGTAAGAAATTGGACAATTCAAGTTCAAAGGCAGTTCGTTCCTAATTGGAGTGGTTGGTGTTTTGGGTAGTTCTAGAGATCGGATTTCACTCAAAATTAACCAAATGACTCCTCCCACCATATTATGTTGTTGCCCAAGTTATGGGCTCGATCAAAAATCAATAGGTGTAAGAAATTCGACAATTTTTGTTCAAAGGCATTTCGTTCCTAATAGCAGTGGTTGGTGTATTCCATAGTTCAAGAGATCGGATTTCACTCAAAACAAACCAAATGACTCCTCCCTCCATATTATGATGTTGCCCAAGTTTTGGGCTCGATCCAAAATCAATAGGTGTAGGAAATTGGACAATTCAAGTTGAAAGGCAGTTCGTTCCAAATTGGAGTGGTTGGGGTAATTTATAGTTCTAGCGATTGGATTTCACTCAAAACACACCGAATGAATCCTCCCACCATATTATGTTGTTGCCCACGTTTTGGGCTCGATCCGAAATCAATAGGTGTAAGAAATTGGACAATTCAAGTTCAAAGGTAGTTCGTTCCTAATTGGAGTGGTTGGTGTTTTGCGTAGTTCAGGAGATCGGATTTCACTCAAACTTAACCAAATGACTCCTCCCTCCATATAAGAAATTGGACAATTCAAGTTCAAAGGCAGTTCGTTCCAAATCGAAGTGGTTGGTGTTTTGGGTAGTTCTACAGATCGGATTTCACCCAAAACTAACCAATTGACTCCTCTGACCATATTATGATGTTGCCCAAGTTTTGGGCTAGATCCGAAATCAATAGGTGTAAGAAATAGGACAATTTATCTTAAAAGGCAGTTCGTTCCTAATCGGAGTGGTAGGTGTATTCCATAGTTCTAGAGATCGGATTTCACTCAAAACTATCCAAATGAATCCTACCCCCATATTATGATGTTGCCCAAGTTTTGGGCTCGATCCGAAATCAATAGGTGTAAGAAATTGGACAATTGAAGTTCAAAGGCAGTTCGTTCCTAATTGGAGTGGTTGGTGTTTTTGGAAGTTCTAGAGATCGGATTTCACTCAAACTTAACCAAATGACTCCTCCCACCATATTATGATGTTGCCCAAGTTTTGGGCTCGATCCGAAATCAATAGGTGTAAGAAATTGGACAATTTATGTCCAAAGGAAGTTCGCTCCTAATCGGAGTGGTTGGTCTATTCCATAGTTCTAGAGATTGGATTTCACTCAAAACTAACCAAATGACTCCTCTCAACATATTTTGATGTTGGCCAAGTTTTGGGTTCGATCCGAAATCAACAGGTGTAAGAAATTGGACAATTCAAGTTCAAAGGCAGTTCGTTCCTAATTGGAGTGGTTGGTGTTTTGGGTACTTCTAGAGATCGGATTTAAAATAAAATTAACCAAATGACTCCTCCGACCTTATTATGATGTTGCCCAACTTTTGTGCTCGATCCGAACTCAATATGTGTAAGAAATCGGACAATTCAAGTTCAAAGGCAGTTCGTTCCTAATTGGCTTGGTTGGTGTTTTTGGTAGTTCTAGAGATCGGATTTCACTCAAACTTAACCAAATGACTCCTCCCACCATATTATGATGTTGCCCAAGTTTTGGGCTCGATCCGAAGTCAGTAGGTGTAACAAATTGGACAATTCAAGTTCGAAGGCAGTTCGTTCCTAATTGTAGTGGTTGGTGTTTTGGGTAGTTCTAGAGATCGGATTTCACTCAAACTTAACCAAATGACTCCTCCCACCATATTATGATGTTGCCCAAGTTTTGGGCTCGATCCGAAATCAATAGGTGTAAGAAATTGGCCAATTCAAGTTCAAAGGCTGTTCGTTCCTAATTGGAGTGGGTGGTGTTTTGGGTAGTTCTAGAGATCGGATTTCACTCAAACTTAACCAAATGACTCCTCCCACCGTATTATGATGTGGCCCAAGTTTTGGGCTCGATCCGATGTCAATAGGTGTAAGAAATTGGACAATTCAAGTTCGAAAGCAGTTCGTTCCTAATCTAAGTGGTTGGTGTTTTCCATAGTTCTAGAGATCGGATTTCACTCAAAACTAACCAATTGACTCCTCCCACCATATTACGATGTTGACCAAGTTTTCGGCTCGATCCGAAATCAATAGGTGTAAGAAATTGGACAATTCCAGTTCAAAGGCGGTTCGTTCCTAATTGGAGTGGTTGGTGTTTAGGGTAGTTCTAGATATCGGATTTCACTCAAAATTAACCAAATGAGTCCTCCCACCATAATATGATGTTGCCCAACTTTTGGGCTTGATCCGAAATCAATAGGTGTAAGAAATTGGACAATTCAAGTTCAAAGGTAGTTCGTTCCTAATTGGAGTGGTTGGTGTTTTGGGTAGTTTTAGAGATCGGCTTTCACTCCTACTTAACCAAATGACTCCTCCCTCCGTATTATGATGTGGCCCAAGTTTTGGGCTCGTTCCGATGTCAATAGGTGTAAGAAATTGGACAATTCAAGTTCGAAGGCAGTTCTTTCCTAATCGAAGTGGTTGGGGTATTCCATAGTTCTAGAGATCGGATTTCACTCAAAACTAACCAATTGACTCCTCCCACCATATTACGATGTTGCCCAAGTTTTGGGCTCGATACGGACTCCGTAGGTGTAAGAAATTAGGCAATTCAAGTTCAATGGCAGTTCGTTCCTAATCGGAGTGGTTGGTGTTTAGGGAAGTTCTAGAGATGGGATTTCACTCAAAATTAACCAAATGAGTCCTCCCACCATATTATGATGTTGCCCAAGTTTTGGGCTCGATCCGAAATCAATAGGTGTAAGAAATTGGACAATTCAAGTTCAAGGGTAGTTCGTTCCTAATTGGAGTGATTGGTGTTTTGGGTAGTTTTAGAGATCGGCTTTCTCTCAAACTTAACCAAATGACTCTGTTGTGTAGATTTCAGCTGCACCAAAATGGATTAAGCTGCATCCTCAACTTGTGATACTCGCAAGTGCACGAACCGTTGGTAGTTTAGCATATGTAAGTGCGAGGTCGATCCCACGAGGATTGGTGATTGAATGATCCAATTCATTTTCCCTACACAAAACAGAAATGAAAAAGAAAGGAAATAAATAAAACAATGAAGAAAGAAAATAACTAACTCAAGTAGATAAGTTCCCAAGTTCAATTAGATTAACGGATTGATTCTAGCTAAAGTATGATTAAGCCATGGTGTGTGGTCATAACCTTGTGTTCCTAATTCCCTAATTTGATCATTTGTTGTCTAACCTAAAATTAAGCATTAGGAACCCATTAAGCATAGAAGAACATTTTAAACAACCAAGTATGTATCTAATCCCTGTTGTCGAATGTCCATACATACTCTTCCTATTCATAGTTCAATTCGAATTAAAGCATGGTGTCTACTCTTAATTCAAACCAAGATAGCTAACATGCAAGCCTAAATGGTGATCAATCATTCAAACTAGCATATTAACTTATAAGCATAATGAATAAGAACAAAAACCATAATTGAAACTTGGAAACTAATCAAACTTGAAACTAAAGAAAAGAATTTACATAACAATGAAAATTAAGTAGAACTTGGAAAAACTTAAGGAGAATTTCAGCACAAAGATCTCATTATAACAATTGAAAACTAGAAAGAGAAACTAAGAGAATTTGAGGGAGAGAAGGGAAGGGAGCTCTAGAGAAGTGTTTGAGAGCTCCCCCCCTTGGGGTGTGTTTACAAGCTTGGGAAACCTCACTATATATAGGCCTAAGGAAGCTGAAAATCTGAATTAAGTATGGCTAATGCATACAACACTTGTTTTATAAAATCAGAAATGGTTGATGCACTTCACTAATGCATACAACACTTCCATTATAAAATCTGAATTGGTTGATGCACTTCACCAATAGATCCCACCAGCAGCCCTAGCTCATCTTCATGTCACCATGACCAAGCTTCCAACCAGAAATGATAGCTCATACCTAGCTCACCATGACCAAGCATCCAACCAGCACATGCTGAGGTCAGCATGACCAGCAACTTCAAGGGCTTACAACTTGGGCTTCTCTTAATCAAATTAGGACTTTAAGCACTCGAAATTGAAGTTCAGAATGTCTTCTTTCCAGCCATATATTATTTGGGCCAATCCAAGGTCGGAGGAAGAAGTTAAGGCCGAAACAAATTGCTAACTCATTTTCCGCGCTGATAAGATCCATCCTGAGCATGGCTCTGTGTTTGCTAGGTAACGGACTCCAGATTTATCCAATGGGGCTGAATTTTGGATATATTATAGTACACACCCATTGGAATAACTTTCATGAAGAATGTTGCCTCATCCGAGCTATGTAGGTTGCTGAAACAAAGCTTGCAATATGACCTACGAAACTGGGCTGGCAGGGGACTGTAGCCAAAATTGAGTTTGTCTTTAAGCTCTTCATCCATTCATCCAAATTAGGCCCTAACAAGCTTGAATTGCATGAATTATGCTCTCTAAAGCCATCATTATTACCTAAAGCTCAACGAACTGAAAGATAAACACAAAAAGGATTAAAAGCACAAGTTTAACTCAAAAACGTATTATGATGTTGCCCAAGTTTTGGGCTCGATCCGAAGTCAATAGGTGTAAGAAATTGGACAATTCAAGTTCAAAGGCAGTTCGTTCCTAATCGGAGTGGTTGGTATATTCCATAGTTCTAGAGATCGGATTTCACTCAATACTAACCAATTGACTCCTCCCACCATATTATGATGTTGCCCAAGTTTTGGGCTCGATACGAAATCCATAGGTGTAAGAAATTGGGCAATTCAAGTTCAATGGCAGTTCGTTCCTAATTGGAGTGGTTGGTGTTTTGGGTAGTTCTAGAGATCGGCTTTCACTCAAACTTAACCAAATGATTCCTCCCTCCGTATTATGATGTTGCCCAAGTTTTGGGCTCGATCCGAAATCAATAGGTGTAAGAAATTGGACAATTCCAGTTCAAAGGCAGTTCGTTCCTAATTGGAGTGGCTGGTGTTTTGGGTTGTTTTAGAGATTGGCTTTCACTCAAACTTAACCAAATGACTCCTCCCACCATATTATGATGTTGCCCAAGTTTTGGGCTTGATCCGAAATCAATAGGTGTAAGAAATTGGACAATTCCAGTTCAAAGGCAGTTCGTTCCCAATTGGAGTGGTTGGTATTTTGATTAGTTCTAGGGATCGGATTTCCCTCAAACTTAACCAAATGACTCCTCCCACCATATTATGATGTTGCCCAAGTATTGGGCTCGATCCGAAATCAATAGGTGTAAGAAATTGGACAATTTATGTTTTGTGGCAGTTCATTCCTAATCGGAGTGGTTGGTGTATTCCATTGTTCTAGAGATCGGATTTCACTCCAAACTAACCAAATGACTCCTCCGGCCATATTATGATGTTGCCCAAGTTTTGGGCTCGATCCGAAATCAATATGAGCAAGAAATTGGACAATTCATGCTCAAAGGCACTTCGTTCCTAATCGGAGTGGTTGGTGTATTCCATAGTTCTAGAAATCGGATTTCACTCAAAACTAACCAAATGACTCCACCCACCATATTATGATGTTGCCCAAGTTTTGGGCTCAATCCCAAATCAATAGGTGTAAGAAATTGGACAATTCAAGTTCAAAGGCAGTTCGTTCTTAATTGGAGTGGTTGGTGTTTTGGGTAGTTCTAGGGGTCGGATTTCACTCAAACTTAACCAAATGACTCCTCCCACCATATTTTTATGTTGCCCAAGTTTTGGGCACGATCCGAAATCAATAGGTGTAAGAAATTGGACAATTCAAGTTCAAAGGCAGTTCGTTCCGAGTTGGATTGGTTGGTGTTTTGGATAGTTCTAGAGATCGGATTTCACTCAAACTTAACCAAATGACTCCTCCCACCGTATTATGATGTTGCCCAAGTTTTGGGCTCGATCCGAAATCAATAGGTGTAAAAAATTGGACAATTTATGTTCAAAGGCAGTTCATTCCTAATCGGAGTGGTTGGTTTATTCCATAGTTCTTGAGTTCGGATTTCACTCAAAACAAACCAATTGACTCCTCCCACCATATTATGATGTTGCCCAAGTTTTGGGCTCGATCCGAAATCAATAGGTGTAAGAAATTGGACGATTTATGTTTTATGGCAGTTCATTCCTAATCGGAGTGGTTGGTGTATTCCATTGTTCTAGAGATCGGATTTCACTCCAAACTAACCAAATGACTCCTCCCGCCATATTATGATGTTGCCCAAGTTTTGGGATCGATCCGAAATCAATAGGTGCAAGAAATTGGACAATTCATGCTCAAAGGCACTTCGTTCCTAATCGGAGTGGTTGGTGTATTCCATAGTTCTAGAGATCGGATTTCACTCAAAACTAACCAAATGACTCCACCCACCATATTATGATGTTGCCCAAGTTTTGGGCTCGATCCGAAATCAATAGGTGTAAGAAATGTGACAATTCAAGTTCGAAGGCAGTTCGTTCCTAATTGGAGTGGTTGGTGTATTGGGTAGTTCTAGAGATCGGATTTCACTCAAAACTAACCAATTGACTCCTCCCACCATTTTATGATGTTGCCCAAATTTTGGCCTCGATCCGAAATCAATAGGTGTATGAAACTGGACAATTCAAGTTCAAAGGCAGTTCGTTCCTAATTGGAGTGGTTGGTGTTTTGGGTAGTTCTAGGGGTCGGATTTCACTCAAACTTAACCAAATGACTCCTCCCACCATATTTTTATGTTGCCCAAGTTTTGGGCACGATCCGAAATCAATAGGTGTAAGAAATTGGACAATTCATTTTCAAAGGCAGTTCGTTCCTAGTTGGATTGGTTGGTGTTTTGGATAGTTCTAGAGATCGGATTTCACTCAAACTTAACCAAATGACTCCTCCCACCGTATTATGATGTTGCCCAAGTTTTGGGCTCGATCCGAAATCAATAGGTGTAAAAAATTGGACAATTTATGTTCAAAGCCAGTTCATTCCTAATCGGAGTGGTTGGTTTATTCCATAGTTCTTGAGTTCGGATTTCACTCAAAACATACCAATTGACTCCTCCCACCATATTATGATGTTGCCCAAGTTTTGGGCTCGATCCGAAATCAATAGGTGTAAGAAATTGGACAATTCAAGTTCAAAGGCAGTTCTTTCCTAACTGGAGTGGTTGGTGTTTTGGTTAGTTCTGGAGATCGGATTTCTCTCAAACTTAACCAAATGACTCCCCCCACCATATTATGACGTTGCCCAAGTTTGGGCTCGATCCGAAATCAGTAGGTGTTAGAAATTGGACAATTTATGTTCAAAGGCAGTTCGTTCGTAATCGGAGTCGTTGGTGCATTCCATAGTTCTAGAGATCGGATTTCACTCAAAACTAACCAAATGACTCCTCCCGCCATATTATGATGTTGCCCAAGTTTTGGGCACAATCCGAAATCAATAGGTGTAAGAAATTGGACAATTCAAGTTCAAAGGCAGTTCGTTCATAATTGGAGTGGTTGGTGTTTTGGGTAGTTCTAGAGATCGGATTTCACTCAAACTTAACCAAATGACTCCTCCCACCATATTATGTTGTTGCCCGAGTTCTGGGCTCGATCCGAAATCAATAGGTGTAAGAAATTGGACAATTCAAGTTCAAAGCAAGTTCGTACCTAATTGGAGTGGTTGGTGTTTTGGGTAGTTCTAGAGATCGGATTTCACTCAAAATTAACCAATTGACTCCTCCCACCGTATTATGATTTTGCCCAAGTTTTGGGCTCGATCCGAAATCAATAGGTGTAAGAAATTGGACAATTTATGTTCAATGGCAGTTCGTTCCTAATTGGAGTGGTTGGTGTTTTTGGTAGTTCTAGAGATAAGTTAACCAAATGACTCCTCCCACCATATTATGATGTTGCCCAAGTTTTGGGCTCGATCCGAAGTGAATAGGTGTAAGAAATTGGACAATTTATGTTCAATGGCAGTTCGTTCCTAATCGGAGGGGTTGGTGTATTCCATAGTTCTAGAGATCGGATTTCACTCAAAAGTAACCAAATGACTCCTCCCACCATATTATGATGTTGCCCAAGTCTTGGGCTCGATCCGAAATCAATATGTGTAAGAAATTGGACAATTCAAAAGCAAAGGAAGTTCGTTCCGAATTGGAGTGGTTGGTGTTTTGGGTAGTTCTAGAGATCGGATTTCACTCAAACTTAACCAAATGACTCCTCCCACCATATTATGATGTTGCCCAAGTTTTGGGCTCGATCCGAAATCAATAGTTGTAAGAAATTGGACAATTCAAGTTCAAAGGCAGTTCATTCCTAATTGGAGTGGGTGGTGTTTTGGGTAGTTCTAGAGATCGGATTTCACTCAAACTAAACCAAATGACTCCTCCCACCCTATTATCATGTTGCCCAAGTTTTGGGCTCGATCCGAAATCAATAGGTGTAAGAAATTGGACAATTCAGGCTCAAAGGCAGTTCGTTCCTAATTGGACTGGTTGGTGTTTTGGGTTGTTCTGGAGATTGGATTTTACTCAAACTTAACCAATTGACTCCTCCCACCATATTATGATGTTGCCCAAGTTTTGGGCTAGATCCGAAATCAATAGGTGTAAGAAATTGGACAATTTATGTTCAATGGCAGTTCGTTCCTAATTGGAGTGGTTGGTGTTTTGGGTAGTTCTAGGGATCGGATTTCACTCAAACTTACTGAAATGACTCATCCCAATATATGATGATGTTGCCCAAGTTTTGGGCTCAATCCGAAATCAACAGGGGTAAGAAATTGGACAATTTATGTTCAAAGGAATTTCGTTCCTAATCGGAGTGGTTGGTATATTCCATAGTTCTAGAGGTCGGATTTCGCTCAAAACTAACCAAATGACTCGTCCCACCATATTATGATGTTCCCCAAGTTTTGGGCTCGATCCGAAATCAATAGGTGTAAGAAATTGGACAATTCAAGTTCATAGGCATTTCGTTCCTAATTGGAGTGGTGGGTGTTTTGGGTAGTTCTAGAGATCGGATTTCACTCAAACTTAACCAAATGACTCCTCCCACCATATTACGTTGTTAGCCAAATTTTGGGCTCGATTCGAAATCAATAGGTGTAAGAAATTGGGCAATTCAAGTTCAAACGCATCTCGTTCCTAATTGGAGTGGTTGGTGTTTTGGGTAGTTTTAGAGATCGGCTTTCACTCAAACTTAACCAAATGACTCCTCCCTCAGTATTATGATGTTGCCCAAGTTTTGGGCTTGATCCGAAGTCAGTAGGTGTAAGAAATTGGACAATTAAAGTTCAAAGGCAGTTTGTTCCTAATCGGAGTGGTTGGTATATTCAATAGTTCTGGAGATCGGATTTCACTCAAAACTAACCAATTGACTCCTCCCACCATATTATGATGTTTCCCAAGTTTTGGGCTCGACCCGAAATCAATAGGTGTAGGAAATTGGGCAATTCAAGTTCAGAGGTAGTTCGTTCCTAATTGGACTGGTTGGTGTTTTGGGTAGTTTTGGAGATAGGATTTCACTCAAAACTAAACAATTGACTCCTCCCACCATCTTATGATGTTGCCCAAGTTTTGGGCTCGATCCGAAATCAATAGGTGTAAGAAATTGGACAATTCAAGTTCAAAGGCAGTTCGTTCCTAATAGGACTGGTTGGTGTTTTTGGTAGTTCCAGAGATCTGATTTCACTCAAACTTAACCAAATAACTCCTCCCACCCTATTATGATGTTGCCCAAGTTTTGGGCTCGATCCGAAATCAATAGGTGTAAGAAATTGAACAATTCAAGTTCAAAGGCAGTTCATTCCTAATTGGAGTGGTTGGTGTTTCGGGTAGTTCTAGTGATCGGATTTCACTCAAACTTAACCAAATGACTCCTCCCACCCTATTATGATGTTGCCCAAGTTTTGGGCTCGATCCGAAATCAATTGGTGTAAGAAATTGGACAATTTATGTTCAAAGGCAGTTCGTTCCAAATTGGAGTGGTTGGTGTTTTGGGTTGTTCTGGAGATTGGATTTCTCTCAAACTTAACCAATTGACTCCTCCCACCATATTATGATGTTGCCCAAGTTTTGGGCTCGATCCGAAATGAATAGGTGTAAGAAATTGGACAATTTATGTTCAATGGCAGTTCGTTCCTAATTGGAGTGGTTGTTGTTTTGGGTAGTTCTAGAGATCGGACTTCACTCAAACTTAACCAAATGACTCCTCCCACCATATTATGATGTTGCCTATGGTTTGGGTTCATTCCGAAATCAATAGCTGTAAGACATTGGACAATTTAAGTTCAAAGGCAGTTCGTTCCTAATTGGAGTGGTTGGTGTTTTTAGTAGTTCTAGAGATCGGATTTCACTCAAACTTAACCAAATAACTCCTCCCACCCTTTTATGATGTTGCCCAAGTTTTGGGCTCAATACGAAATCAACAGGTGTAAGAAATTGGACAATTTATGTTCAAAGGAATTTCGTTCCTAATAGGAGTGGTTAGTGTATTCCATAGTTCTAGAGGTCGGATTTCGCTCAAAACTAACCAAATGACTCGTCCCACCGTATTATGATGTTGCCCAAGTTTTGGGCCCTATCCGAAATCAATAGGTGTAAGAAATAGGACAATTCAAGTTCAAAGGCAGTTCGTTCCTAATTGGAGTGGTTGGTGTTTTGGTTAGTTCTAGAGATCGGATTTCACTAAAACTTAACCAAATGACTCCTCCCACCATATAATGATGTTGCCCAAGTTTTGGGCTCGAGCCGAAATTAATAGTGTATTAAATAGGAAAATTTATGTTGGAAGGCAGTTCGCTCCTAATCGTCGTGTTTGGAGTATTCCATAGTTCTAGTGATCGGATTTCACTCAAAACTAACCAAAGTACTCCTCGCACCACATTATGATGTTGCCCAAGTTTTGGGCTCGATCCGAAATCAATAGGTGTAAGAAATTCGACAATTCAAGTTCAAAGGCAATTCGTTCCTAATTGGAGTGGTTGATGTTTTGGGTAGTTCTAGAGATCGGATTTCACTCAAACTTAACCAAATGACTCCTCCCACCATATTATGATGTTGCCCAAGTTTTGGGCATGATCCGAAATCAATAGGTGTAAGAAATTGGACAATTCAAGTTCAAAGGCAATTTGTTCCTAATTGGTGTGGTTGATGTTTTGGGAAGTTCTAGAGATCGGATTTCACTCAAACTTAACCAAATGACTCCTCCCACCATATTATGATGTTGCCCAAGTTTTGGGCTCGATCCGAAATCAATAGGTGTTAGAAATTGGACAATTAAAAAGCGAAGGCAGTTCGTTCCGAATTGGAGTGGTTGGTGTTTTGGGTAGTTCTAGAGATCGGATTTTACTCAAAGTTAACCAAATGACTCCTCCCACCATATTATGATGTTGCCCAAGTTTTCGGCTCGATCCGAAGTGAATAGGTGTAAGAAATTGGACAATTCCAATTCAAAGGCAGTTCGTTCCCAATTGGAGTGGTTGGTGTTTTGATTAGTTCTCGAGATCGGATTTCACTCAAACTTAACCAAATGACTCCTCCCACCATCTTATGATGTTGCCCAAGTATTGGGCTCGATCCGAAATCAATAGGTGTAAGAAATTGGACAATTTATGTTGTATGGCAGTTCATTCCTAATCGGAGTGGTTGGTGTATTCCATAGTTCTAGAGATCGGATTTCACTCAAACTTAACCAAATGACTACTCCCACCATATTATGATGTTGCCAAGTTTTGGGCTCGATCCGAAATCAATAGGTGCAAGAAATTGGACAATTCATGCTCAAAGGCACTTCGTTCCGAATCGGAGTGGTTGGGGTCTTCCATAGTTCTAGAGATCGGATTTCACTCAAAACTAACCAAATGACTCCACCCACCATATCATGATGTTGCCCAAGTTTTGGGCTCAATCCCAAATCAATAGGTGTAAGAAATTGGACAATTCAAGTTCGAAGGCAGTTTGTTCCTAATTGGAGTGGTGGGTGTTTTGGGTAGTTCTAGAGATCAGATTTCACTCAAACTTAACCAAATGACTCCTCCCACCATATTATGATGTTGCCCAAGTTTTGGGTTCGATCCGAAATCATTTGGTGTAAGAAATTGGACAATTCAAGTTCAAAGGCAGTTCGTTCCTAGTTCGAGTGGTTGGTGTTTTGGGCAGTTCTAGAGATCGGATTTCACTCAAACAAAGCCAAATGACTCCTCCCACCATATTATGATGTTGCCCAAGTTTTGGGATCGATCAGAAATCAATAGGTGTAAGACATTGGACAATTCAAGTTCAAAGGCAGTTCGTTCCTAATTGGAGTGGTTGGTGTTTTGCGTAGTACTAGAGGTCGGATTTCACTCAAACTTAACCAAATGACTCCTCCCACCATATTATGATGTTGCCCAAGTTTTGGGCTCGATCCGAAATCAATAGGTGTAAGAAATTGGACAATTCAAGTTCAAAGGGAGGTCATTACTAATTGGAGTGGTTGGTGTATTGGGTAGTTCTAGAGATCGGATTTCACTCAAAATTAACCAATTGACTCCACCCACCATATTATGATGTTGCCCAAGTTTTGGGCTCAATCCCAAATCAATAGGTGTAAGAAATTGGACAATTCAAGTTCAAAGGCAGTTCGTTCCTAATTGGAGTGGTGGGTGTTTTGGGTAGTTCTAGAGATCAGATTTCTCTCAAACTTAACCAAATGACTCCTCCCACCATATTATGATGTTGCCCAAGTTTTGGGCTCGATCCGAAATCAATTGGTGTAAGAAATTGGAGAATTCAAGTTCAAAGGCAGTTCGTTCCTAGTTCGAGTGGTTGGTGTTTTGGGCAGTTCTAGAGATCGGATTTCACTCAAACAAAGCCAAATGACTCCTCCCACCATATTATGTTGTTGCCCAAGTTTTGGGCTCGATCAGAAATCAATAGGTGTAAGACATTGGACAATTCAAGTTCAAAGTCAGTTCGTTCCTAATTGGAGTGGTTGGTGTTTTGGGTAGTTCTAGAGGTCGGATTTCACTCAAACCAAACCAAATGACTCCTCCCACCATATTATGATGTTGCCCAAGTTTTGGGCTCGATCCGAAATCAATAGGTGTAAGAAATTGGACAATTCAAGTTCAAAGGGAGGTCATTACTAAATGGAGTGGTTGGTGTATTGGGTAGTTCTAGAGATCGGATTTCACTCAAAATTAACCAATTGACTCCTCCCAATATATTATGATGTTGCCCAAGTTTTGGGCACGATCCAAAATCAATAGGTGTAAGAAATTGGACAATTCAAGTTCATAGGCAGTTCATTCCTAATTGGAGTGGGTGGTGTATCGGGTAGTTCTAGGGATCGGATTTCACTCAATATTATCCGCGTGACTCATCCCACCATATTATGTTGTTGCCCAAGTTTTGGGGTCGATCCAAAATCAATAGGTTTAAAAAATTGGACAATTCAAGTTCGAAGCCAGTTCGTTCCTAATTGGAGTGGTTGGTCTTTTCCATAGTTTTACAGATCGGATTTTACTCAAAATTCACCAAATCACTCCTCCCACCATATTATGTTGTTGCCCAAGTTTTGGGCTCGATCCGAAATGAATAGGTGTAAGAAATTGGACAATTTATGTTCGAAGGCAGTTCGTTCCAAATCGAAGTGGTTGGTGTATTCCATAGTTCTAGAGATTTGATTTCACTCCAAACTAACCAATTGACTCCTCCCACCATATTATGATGTTGCCCAAGTTTTGGGCTCAATCCGAAATCAATAGGTGTAAGAAATTGGACAATTCAAGTTCAAAGGCAGTTCGTTCCTGATTGGAGTGCTTGTTGTTTTGGGTAGTTCTAGAGGTAGGATTTCACTCAAACTTAACCCAATGACTCCTCCCACCACATTACGATGTTGCCCAAGTTTTGGGCTAGATCCGAAATCAATAGGTGTAAGAAATTGGACAATTTATGTTCAAAGCCGGTTCATTCCTAATCGGAGTGGTTGGTGTATTCCATAGTTCTGGAGATCGGATTTCACTCAAAACAAACCAAATGACCCCTCCCACCATATTTTGATGTTGACCAAATTTTGGGCTCGATCCGAAATCAATAGGTGTAAGAAATTGGACAATTCAAGTTCAAAGGCAATTCGTTCCTAATTGGAGTGGTTGGTGTTTTGGGTAGTTCTAGAGGTCGGATTTCACTCAAACCTAACCAAATGACTCCTCCCACCATATTATGATGTTGCCCAAGTTTTGGGCTCGATCCGAAATCAATAGGTGTGAGAAATTGGACAATTCAAGTTCAGAGGCAGTTCGTTCCTGATTGGAGTGGTTGGTGTTTTGGGTAGTTCTAGAGATCGGATTTCACTCAAACTTAACCAAATGACTACTCCCACCATATTACAATGTTGGCCAAGTTTTGGGCTCGATCCGAAATCAATAGGTGTAAGAAATTGGACAATTTATGTTCAAAGGCAGTTCGTTCCTAAACGGAGTGGTTGGTGTATTCCGTAGTTCTAGAGATTGGATTTCACTCAAACATAACCAAATGATTCCTCCCACCATATAATGATGTTGCCCATGTTTTGGGCTCGATCCAAAATCAATAGGTGTAAGAAATTGGACAATTCAAGTTCAAAGGCAGTTCGTTCCTAATTGGAGTGGTGGGTGTTTTGGGTAGTTCTAGAGAGCGGATTTCACACAAACTTAACCAATTGACTCCTCCCACCATATTATGATGTTTCCCAAGTTTTGGGCTCGATCCGAAATCAATAGGTGTAAGAAATTGGACAATTTATGTTAAAAGGCATTTCGTTCCTAACCGTAGTGGTTGGTATAGTCCATAGTTCTAGAGATTGGATTTCACTCCAAACTAACCAATTGACTCCTCCCACCATATTATGATGTTGCCCAAGTTTTAGGTTCGATCCAAAATCAATAGGTGTAAGAAATTAGACAATTCAAGTTCGAAGGCAATTCGTTCCTAATTAGAGTGGTTGGTATTTTGGGTAGTTCTAGAGATCGGATTTCCCTCAAACTTAACCAAATGACTCCTCCCACCATATTATGATGTTGGCCATGTATTGGGCTCGATCTGAAATCTATAGGGGCAAGAAATTTGACAATTCAAGTTCAAAGCCAATTCCTTCCTAATTGGTGTGGTCGTTGTTTTGGGTAGTTCTAGATATCGGATTTCACTCAAACTTAACCAAATCACTCCTCCCATCATATTATGATGTTGCCCAAGTTTTGGGCTCGATCCGAAATCAATAGGTGTAAGAAATTGGACAATTTATGTTTTATGGCAGTTCATTCCTTATCGGAGTGGTTGGTGTATTCCATTGTTCTAGAGATCGGATTTCAGTCAAAACTAACCAAATGACTCCTCCCACCATGCTATGATGTTGCCCAAGTTTTGTGCTCGATCCGAGATCAATAGGTGTAAGAAATTGGACAATTCAAGTTCAAAGGCATTTCGTTCCTAATTGGAGTGGTGGGTGTCTTGGGTAGTTCTAGAGATCAGATTTCACTCAAACTTAACCAAATGACTTCTCCCACCATATTATGTTTTTTCCCAAGTTTTGGGCTCGATCCGAAATCAATAGGTATAAGAAATTGGACAATTTATGTTAAAACGCATTTCGTTCCTAATCGGAGTGGTTGGTGTATTCCATAGTTCTAGAGATCGGATTTCACTCCAAACTAACCAATTGACTCCTCCCACCATATTATGATGTTGCCCAAGTTTTGGGCTCAATCCAAAATCAATTGGTGTAAGAAATTAGACAATTCAAGTTCAAAGGCAGTTCGTTCCTAATTGGAGTGGTTGGTGTTTTGGGTAGTTCTAGAGATTGGATTTCACTCAAACTTAACCAAATGACTCCTCCCACCATATTATGATGTTGCCCAAGTTTTGGGCTCAATCCAAAATCAATTGGTGTAAGAAATTAGACAATTCAAGTTCAAAGGCAGTTCATTCCTAATTGGGTGGGTTGGTGTATTGGCTAGTTCTACAGATCGGATTTCACTCAAACTTAACCGCAAGACTCCTCCCACCATATTATGCTGTTACCCAGGTTTTGGGGTCGATCCAAAATCAATACGTTTAAAAAATTGCACAATTCAAGTTCAAAGGCAGTTCGTTCCTAATTGGAGTGGTTGGTCTATTCCATAGTTCTAGAGATCATATTTAACTCAAAATTCAACAAATCACTCCTCCCACCATATTATGATGTTGCCCAAGTTTTGGGTTCGATCCGAAATCAATAGGTGTAAGAAATTGGACAATTCAAGTTCAAAGGCATTTCGTTCCCAATTGGAGTGGTTGGTGTTTTGGGTAGTTCTAGAGATCGGATTTCACTCAAACTTAACCAAACGACTCCTCGCACCATATTATGATGTTGCCCAAGTTTTGGGCTCAATCCAAAATCAATTGGTGTAAGAAATTAGACAATTCAAGTTCAAAGGCAGTTCATTCCTAATTGGAGTGGTTGGTGTATTGGGTAGTTCTAGAGATCGGATTTCACTCAAACTTAACCTGATGACTCCTCCCACCGTATTATGATGTTGTAAAAGTTTTGGGCACGGTCCGAAATCAATAGGTGTAAGAAATTGGACAATTCAAGTTCAAAGGCCGTTCGTTCCTAATTGGGGTGGTTGGTGTATTGGGTAGTTCTAGAGATCGGATTTCACTCAAACTTAACCAAATGACTCCTCCCACCATATTATGATGTTGCCCAAGTTTTGGGCACGATCCGAAATGAATAGGTGTAAGAAATTGGACAATTCAAGTTCAAAGGCAGTTCGTTCCTAATTGGAGTGGGTGGTGTATCGGGTAATTCTAGAGATCGGATTTCACTGAAAATTAACCGCATGACTCATCCCACCATATTATGATGTTGCCCAAGTTTTGGGCTCGATCCGAAATCAATAGGTATAAGAAATTGCACAATTCAAGTTCAAAGGCAGTTCGTTCCTAATTGGAGTGGTTGGTGTTTTGGGTAGTTCTAGAGATCGGATTTCACTCAAAAAAAACCAAATGACTCCTCCCACCGTATGATGATGTTGGCCAAGTTTTGGGCTCGATCCGAAATCAATACGTGTCGGAAATTGGACAATTTATGTTCAGAGGCAGTTCGTTCCTAATCGGAGTTGTTGGTGTATTCCATAGTTCTAGAGATCGGATTTCACTCAAAACTAACCAAATGACTCCTCCCACCATATTATGATGTTGCCCAAGTTTTGAGCCCAATCCGAAATCAATAGGTGTTAGAAATTGGACGATTAAATTTCAAAGGCAGTTCGTTCCTAATTGGAGTGGTTGGTGTTTTGGGTAGTTCTAGAGATCGGATTGCAATCAAACTTAACGAAATGACTCCTCCCACCATATTACGATGTTGCCCAAGTTTTGGGCTCGATCCGAAATCAATAGGTGTAAGAAATTGGACAATTCAAGTTCAAAGGCAGTTCGTTCCTAATTGGAGTGGTTGGTGTTTTGGTTAGTTCTGGATATCGGATTTCACTCAAACAAAACCAAATGACTCCTCCCACTATATTATGATGTTGCCCAAGTTTTGGACTCGATCCGAAATCAATAGTTGTAAGAAATTGGACAATTTATTTTCTAAGGCAGTTCGTTCAAAATCGTAGTGGTTGGTGTATTCCATAGTGCTAGAGATCGAATTTCACTCACAACAAACCAAATGACTCCTCCGACCCCATTATGATGTCGCCCAAGTTTTGGGCTCGATCCGAAATCAGTAGGTGTAAGAAATTGGACAATTCAAGTTTAAAGGCAATTCGTTCCTAATTGGAGTGGTTGGTGTATTCCACAGTTCTAGAGATTGGATTTCACTCAAACTTAACCAAATGACTCCTCCCACCATATTATGTTGTTGCCAAAGTTTTGGGCTCGATTCAAAAATCAATAGGTGTAAGAAATTGGACAATTCAGGTTCAAAGGCAGTTCGTTCCTAATTGGAGTGGTTGGTGTTTTGGGTAGTTCTAGAAATTGGATTTCATTCAAACTTAACCAAATGACTCCTCCCATCATATTATGATGTTGCCCAAGTTTTGGGCAAGATCCGAAATCAATAGGTGTAAGAAATTGGACAATTCAAGTTCAAAGGCAATTCGTTCCTAATTGAAGTGGTTGGTGTATTCCATAGTTCTACAGATCGGATTTCACTCAAACTAAACCAAATGACTCCTCCCACCCTATTATGATGTTTCCCAAGTTTTGGGCTCGATCCGAAATCAATAGGTGTAAGAAATTGGACAATTCAGGTTCAAAGGCAGTTCGTTCCTAATTGGAGTGGTTGGTGTTTTGGGTTGTTATGGAGATTGGATTTCACTCAAACTTAACCAATTGACTCCTCCCACCATATTATGATGTTGCCCAAGTTTTGGGCTCGGTCCGAAATCAATAGGTGTAAGAAATTGGCCAACTCAAGTTCAAAGGCAGTTCGTTCCAAATTGGAGTTGTTGGTTTTTTGGGTAGTTCCAGAGATCGGATTTCACTCAAACTTCACCAAATGACTCCTCCCACCATATTATGATGTTGCCCAAGTTTTGGGCTTGATCCGAAATCAATAGGTGTAAGTAATTGGACAATTTAAGTTCAAAGGCAGTTCGTTCCCAATTGGAGTGGTTGGTGTTTGGGGTAGTTCTAGAGATCGGATTTCACTCAAACTTAACCAAATGACTCCTCCCGCCATATTATGATGTTGCCCAAGTTTTGGGCTCGATCCGTAATCAATAGGTGTAAGAAATTGGGCAATTCAAGTTCGACGGCAGTTCGTTCCTAATTGGAGTGGCTGGTGTTTTGGATAGTTCTAGACATCGGATTTCACTCAAACTTAACCGAATGACTCCTCCCACAATAATATGATGTTGCCCAAGTTTTGGGCTCGATCCGAAATCAATAAGTGTAAGAAATTGGACAATTTATGTTCAGAGGCAGTTCGTTCCTAATCGGAGAGGTTGGGGTATTCCATTGTTTTAGAGATCGGATTTCACTCAAAACTAACCACATGACTCCTCCCACCATATTATGATGTTGCCCAAGTTTTGGGCTCGATCCGAAATCAATAGGTCTAAGAAATTGGACAATTCAAGTTCAAAGGCAGTTCGTTCCTGATTGGAGTGGTTGATGTTTTGGGTTGTTCTAGAGGTTGGATTTCACTCAAACTTAAGCAAATGACTTCTCCCACCATATTATGATGATGCCCAAGTTTTGGGATCGATCCGAAATCAATAAGTGTAAGAAATTGAACAATTTATGTTCAAAGGCAGTTCGTTCCTCACTGGAGTGGTTGGTGTTTTGGGTAGTTCTAGAAATTGGATTTCACTCAAACTTAACCAAACGACTCCTGCCACCGTATTATGATGTTGGCCACATTTTCGGATCGATCCGAATTCAATAGGTGTAAGAAATTGGACAAGTCAAGTAGAAAGGCAGTTCGTTCCTAATTGAAGTGGTTGGTGTATTCCGTAGTTTTAGGGATCGGATTTCACTCAAAATTAACCGAATGACTCCTCCCACCATATTATGTTATTGCCCAAGTTTTGGGCTCGATCTGAAATCAATAAGTGTAATAAATTGGAGTGGTTGGTGTTTTGGGTAGTTCTAGAGATCGGATTTCACTCAAACTTAACCAAATGACTCCTCCCCCCATATTATGTTGTTGGCCAAGTTTTGGGCTCGATCCGAAATCAATAAGTGTAATAAATTGGACAATTCAAGTTCAAAGGCGGTTCGTTCCTAATTGGGGTGGTTGGTGTTCTGGGTAATTCTAGAGATCGGATTTCACTAAAAATTAACCAAATGACTCCTCCCACCATATTATGATGTTGGCCAAGTTTTGGGCTCTATCCGCTATCAATAGGTGTATGAAATTGGACAATTCAAGTTCAATGGCAGTTCGTTCCAGATTGGGGTGGTTGGTCTATTGGGTAGTTCTAGAGATCGGATTGCACTCAAAATTAACCAAATGACTCCTCCCACCATATTATGTTGTTGCCCAAGTTTTGGGCTCGATCAGAAATCAATAGGTGTAAGAAATTGAACAATTTATGTTCAAAGGCAGTTCGTTCCTGATTGGAGTGGTTGGTGTTTTGGGTAGTTCTAGAGATCGGATTTCACTCAAACTTAACCAAATGACTCCTCCCACCATATTACGATGTTGCCCAAGTTTTCGGCTCAATCCGAAATCAATAGTTGTAAGAAATTGGACAATTTATGTTCAAAGGCAGTTCGTTCCTAATCGGAGCAGTTGGTGTATTCCACAGTTATAGAGATCGGATTTCACTCAAAACTAACCAAATGACTTCTCCCACCATATTGTGATGTTGCCCAAGTTTTGGGCTCGATCCGAAGTCAATAGGTGTAAGAAATTGGACAATTCAAGTTGAAAGGCAGTTCGTTCCTAATTGGAGTGGTTGGTGTTTTGGGTAGTTCTAGAGATCGGATTTCACTCAAATTTAACCAAATGACTCCTCCCACCATATTATGATGTTGCCCAAGTTTTGGGCTCGATCAGAAATCAATAGGTGTAAGAAATTGAACAATTTATGTTCAAAGGCAGTTCGTTCCTGATTGGAGTGGTTGGTGTTTTGGGTAGTTCTAGAGATCGGATTTCACTCAAACTTAACCAAATGACTCCTCCCACCATATTACGATGTTGCCCAAGTTTTCGGCTCAATCCGAAATCAATAGGTGTAAGGAATTGGACAATTCAAGTTCAAAGGCAACGTTCCCAATTGGAGTGGTTGGTGTTTTGGGTAGTTCTAGAGATCGGATTTCACTCAAATTTAACCAAATGACTCCTCCCACCATATTGTGATGTTGCCCAAGTTTTGGGCTCGATCCGAAATCAATAGGTGTAAGAAATTGGAGAATTCAAGTTCAAAGGAAGTTCGTTCCTAATTGGAGTCGTTGGTATTTTGGGTATTTCTAGAGCTTGGATTTCACACAAACTTTACCAAATGACTCCTCCCACCATATTATGATGTTGCCCAAGTTTTGGGCTCGATCCGAAATCAATAGCTGTAAAAAATTGGACAATCCAAGTTCAAAGGCAGGTAGTTCCGAATTGGAGTGGTTGGTGTTTTGGGCAGTTCTAGAGATCGGATTTCACCCAAAACTGACCAAACGACTCCTCCCACTATATTATGATGTTGCCCATGTTTTGGGCTCGATCCGAAATCAATAGGTTTAAGAAATTGGACTAGTTATGTTCAAAGGCAGTTCGTTCCTAATCGGAGTGGTTGGTGTATTCCATACTTCTAGAGATCGGATTTCACTCAAAACTTACCAAATGACTCCTCCCACCATATTATGTAGTTGCCCAAGTTTTGGGCTCCATCCGAAATCAATAGGTGTACGAAATTGGACAATTCAAGTTCAAAGGCTGTTCGTTCCTCATTGGGGTGGTTGGTGTATTGGGTAGTTCTAGAGTTCGGATTTGACTCAAACTTAACCAAATGACTCCTCCCACCATATTATGATGTTGCCCATGTTTTCGGCGTGATCCGTAATCAATAGGTATAAGAAATTGGACAATTCGAGTTCAAAGTCAGTTCGTTCCTAATTGGAGTGGTTGGTGTTGTGGGTAGTTCTGGAGATCGGATTTCACTCAAACTTGTCCAAATGACTCCTCCCACCATATTATGATGTTGCCCAAGTTTTGGGCTCGATCCGAAATCAATAGGTGTAAGAATTTGGAAAAATCAAGTTCGAAGGCAGTTCGTTCCTAGTCGGAGCGGTTGGTGTATTCCACAGTTCTAGAGATCGGATTTCACTCAAACTTAACCAAATGACTCCTCCCACCATATTGCCCATGTTTTGGGCTTGATCCGAAATCAATTGGTTTAAGAAATTTGACAATTTATGTTTAAAGGTAGTTCGTTCCAGGTCGAAGTGGTTGGGGTATTCCGTAGTTCTAGAGATCGGATTTCACTCTAAACTAACCAAATGACCCCTCCCACCATATTATGATGTTGCCCAAGTTTTGGGCTCGATCCGAAATCAATAGGTGTAAGAAATTGGACAATTCAAGTTCCAAGGAAGTTCGTTCCTAATTGGAGTGGTTGGTGTTTTGGGTAGTTCTAGAGATTGGATTTCACACAAACTTTACCAAATGACTCCTCCCACCATATTATGATGTTGCCCAAGTTTTGGGCTCGATCCGAAATCAATAGCTGTAAGAAATTGGACAATCCAAGTTCAAAGGCAGCTCGTTCCCAATTGGAGTGGTTGGTGTTTTGGGCAGTTCTAGAGATCGGATTTCACCCAAAACTGACCAAACGACTCCTCCCACCATATTACGATGTTGCCCATGTTTTGGGCGCGATCCGGAATCAATGGATGTAAGAAATTGGACAATTTATGTTCAAAGGCAGTTCGTTCCTAATCGGAGCGGTGGGTGTTTTCTACAGTTCTAGAGATCGGATTTCACCCAAAACTAACTAAATGACTCCTCCCACCATATTGTGATGTTGCCCAAGTTTTGGGCTCGATCCGAAATCAATAGGTGTAAGAAATTGGACAATTTATGTTCAAAGGCAGTTCGATCCTAATCGGAGCGGTTGGTGTATTCCGTAGTTCTAGAGATCGGATTTCACTCAAAACTAACCAAATGACTCCTCCCACCATATTGTGATGTTGCCCAAGTTTTGGGATCGATCCGAAATCAATAGGTGTAAGAAATTGGACAATTGAAGTTCAAAGGCAGTTTGTTCCTAATTGGGGTGGTTTGTGTATTGGGTAGTTCTAGTTCTAGATATCGGATTTCACTCAAACTTAACCAAATAACTCCTCCCACTATATTATGATGTTGCCCAAGTTTTGGTCTCAGTCCGAAATCAATAGGTGTACGAAATTGGACAATTTAAGTTCAAAGGCAGTTCGTTCCTAATTTGGGTGGTTGGTGTATTGGGTAGTTCTAGAGATCGGATTTCACTCAAACACAACCAAATGACTACTCCCACCGTATTATAATGTTGCCTAAGTTTTGGGCTCGATCCAAAATCAATACATGTAAGAAATTGGACAATTCAAGTTGAAAGGCAGTTCGTTCCTAATTCCAGTGGTTGGTGTCTTGGGTAGTTCTAGCGATTGGATTTCACTCAAACTTAACCAAAAGACTCCTCCCACCATATTATGATATTGCCCATGTTTTGGGCTCGATCGGAAATCAATAGGTGTAAGAAATTGGACAATTCAAGTTCGAAGGCAATTCTTTCCTAATAGGAGTGGTTGGTGTTTTGGGTAGTTCTAGAGATTGGATTTCACTCAAACTTAACCAAATGACTCCTCCCACCACATTATGATGTTGTCCAAGTTTTGGGCTCGATCCGAAATCAGTAGGGGTAAGAAATTGGACAATTCATGTTGAAAGGTAGTTTGTTCCTAATTGGAGTGGTTGGTGTTTTGGGTAGTTCTAGAGATTGGATTTCACTCAAACTTAACCAAATGACTCCTATCACCATATTATGATGTTGCCCAAGTTTTGGGCTCGATCCGAAATCAATAGGTGTAAGAAATTGGACAATTCAAGTTCAAAGGCAACGTTACCAATTGGAGTGGTTGGTGTTTTGGGCAGTTCTAGAGATCGGATTTCACTCAAACTTAACGAAATGACTCCTCCCACCATAATATGTTGTTGCCCAAGTTTTGGGCTCGATCCGAAATCAATAGGAGTAAGAAATTGGACAATTCAAGTTCAAACGCAGTTCGTTCCTAATTGGAGTGGTTGGTGTTTTGGGTAGTTCTAGAGATTGGATTTCACTCAAACTTAACCAAATGACTCCTCCCACCATATTATGTTGTTGCCCAAGTTTTGGGCTGGATCCGAAATCAATAGGTGTAAGAAATTGGACAATTCAAGTTCAAAGGCAGTTCGTTCCTAATTGGAGTGGTTGGTGTTTTGGGTAGTTCTAGAGATCGGATTTCACTCAAACTTAACCAAATGACTCCTCCCACCATATTACGATGTTGCCCAAGTTTTGGGCTCGATCCGAAATGAATAGGTGTAAAAAATTGGACAATTTATGTTCAAAGGCAGTTCGTTCCTAATCGGAGTGGTTGGTGTATTCCATCGTTCTAGAGATTGGATTTCACTCAAAACTAACCAATTGACTCCTCCCACCATATTATGATGTTGCCCAAGTTTTGGGCTCGATCCGAAATCAATAGCCGTAAGAAATTGGACAATTCAAGTTCAAAAGCAGTTCGTTCCAAATTGGAGTGGTTGGTGTTTTGGGTAGTTCTAGAGATTGGATTTCACTCAAACTTAACCAAATGACTCCTCCAACCATATTATGATGTTGCCCAAGTTTTGGGCTCGATCCGAAATCAATAGGTGTAAGAAATTGGACAATTCAAGTTGAAAGGCAACGTTCCCAATTGGAGTGGTTGGTGTTTTGGGCAGTTCTAGAGATCGGATTTCACTCAAACTTAACGAAATGACTCCTCCCACCATATTATGTTGTTGCCCAAGTTTTGGGCTCGATCCGAAATCAATAGGAGTAAGAAATTGGACAATTCAAGTTCAAAGGCAGTTCGTTCCTAATTGGAGTGGTTGGTGTATTCCATACTTCTAGAGAATGGCTTTCACTCAAACTGAACCAAATGACTCCTCCCACCATATTATGATGTTGCCCAGGTTTTGGGATCTATCCGAAATCAATAGGTGTAAGAAATTGGACAATTCAAGTTCAAAGGCAGTTCGTTCCTAATTGGAGTGGTTGGGTTTTTGGGTAGTTCTACAGATCGGATTTCACTCAAACTTAACCAAATGACTCCTCCCACCATATTATGATGTTGCCCAGGTTTTGGGCTCGATCCGAAATCAATAGTTGTAAGAAATTGGACAATTGAAGTTCAAACGCAGTTCTTTCCGAATTGGAGTGGTTGGTGTTTTGGGTAGTTCTGGAGATCGGATTTCACTCAAACTTAACCAAATGACTCCTCCCACCATATTATGATGTTGCCCAAGTTTTGGGCTCGATCCGAAATGAATAGGTGTAAGAAATTGGACAATTCAAGTTCAAAGGTAGTTCGTTCCTAATTGGAGTGGTTGGTGTTTTGGGTAGTTCTAGAGGTCGGCTTTCACTCAAACTTAACCAAGTGCTCCTCCCTCCGTATTATGATGTTGCCCAAGTTTTGGGCTCCATCCGAAGTCAGTAGGTGTAAGAAAATGGACAATTCAAGTTCAAAGGTAGTTCGTTCCTAATCGGAGTGGTTGGTATATTCCATAGTTCTAGAGATCGGATTTCACTCAAAACTACCCAATTGACTCCTCCGACGATTTAATGATGTTGCCCAAGTTTTGGGCTCGATCCGAAATCAACAGGTGTAAGAAATTGGACAATTTATGCTTTATGGCAGTTCATTCCGAATCGGAGTGGTTGGTTTGTTCCGTTGTTCTAGAGATCGGATTTCACTCAAAACTAACCAAATCACTCCTCCCACCATGTTATGATGTTGCCCAAGTTTTGGGCTCGATCCGAAATGAATAGGTGTAAGAAATTGGACAATTCAAGTTCAAAGGCATTTCGTTCCTAATTGGAGTGGTTGGTGTTTTGGGTAGTTCTATAGATCGGTTTTCACTTAAACTTAACCAAATGACTCCTCCCTCCATATTATGATGTTGCCCAAGTTTTGGGCTCGTTCCGAAATCAATAGGTGTAAGAAATTGGACAATTCAAGTTCAATGGCAGTTCGTTCCTAGTTGGAGTGGTTGGTGTTTTGGGCAGTTCTGGAGATCGGATTTCACCCAAACATAAGCACATGACTCCTCCCACCATATTATGACGTTGCCCAAGTTTTGGGCTCGATCCAAAATCAATAGGTCTAAGAAATTGGACAATTCAAGTTCAAAGGCAGTTCGTTCCTGATTGGAGTGGTTGGTGTTTTGGGTAGTTCTAGAGATTGGATTTCACTCAAACTAAACCAAATGACTCCTCCCACATATTATGATGTTGCCCAAGTTTTGGGCTGGATCCGAAATCAATAGGTGTAAGAAATTGGACAATTCAAGTTCAAAGGCAGTTCGTTCCTAATTGGAGTGGTTGGTGTTTTGGGTAGTTCTAGAGATCCGATTTCACTCAAACTTAACCAAATGACTCCTCCCGCCATATTACGATGTTGCCCAAGTTTTGGGCTCGATCCGAAATCAATCGGTGTAAGAAATTGGACAATTTATGTTCAAAGGCAGTTCGTTCCTAATCGGAGTGGTTGGTGTATTCCATCGTTCTAGAGATTGGATTTCACTCAAACCTAACCAATTGATTCCTCCCACCATATTATGATGTTGCCCAAGTTTTGGGCTCGATCCGAAATCAATAGCCGTAAGAAATTGGACAATTCAAGTTCAAAAGCAGTTCGTTCCAAACTGGAGTGGTTGGTGTTTTGGGTAGTTCTAGAGATTGGATTTCACTCAAACTTAACCAAATGACTCCTCCAACCATATTATGATGTTGCCCAAGTTTTGGGCTCGATCCGAAATCAATAGGTGTAAGAAATTGGACAATTCAAGTTCAAAGGCAGTTCGTTCCTAATTGGAATGGTTGGTGTTTTGGGTAGTTCTAGAGATCGGATTTCACTCAAACTTAACCAAATGACTCCTTCCACCATATTATGATGTTGCCCAAGTTTTGGGCTCGATCCGAAGTCAATAGGTGTAAGAAATTGGACAATTCAAGTTCAAAGGAAGTTCGTTCCTCATTGGAGTGGTTGGTGTTTTGGGTAGTTCTAGAGATCGGATTTCACTCAAAATTAACCAAATGACTTCTCCAACCACATTATGATGTTGCCCAAGTTTTGGGCTCGATTCGAAATAGATAGGTGTAAGAAATTGGACAATTTATGTTCAAATGCAGTTCGTTCCCAATCGGTGTGGTTGATGTATTCCTTTGTTCTAGAGATCGGATTTCACTCAAAACTAACCAAAATTCTCCTCCCACCATATTGTGATGTTGCCCAAGTTTTGGGCTCGATCCGAAATCAGTAGGTGTAAGAAATTGGACAATTCAAGTTCAAAGGCAGTTCGTTCCTAATTAGAGTGGTTGGTGTTTTGGCTAGTTCTAGAGATCGGATTTCACTCAAACTTAACCAAATGACTCCTCCCACCAAATTATGATGTTGCCCAAGTTTTGGGCTCGATCCGAAATCCATAGGTGTAAGAAATTGGACAATTTATGTTCAAAGGCAGTTCGTTCCCAATCAGAGTGGTTGGTGTATTCCTTAGTTCTAGAGATCGGATTTCACTCAAAACTAACTAAATGACTCCTCCCACCATATTGTGATGTTGCCAAAGTTTTGGGCTCGATCCGAAATCAATAGGTGTAAGAAATTGGACAATTCAAATTGAAAGGCAGTTCGTTCCTAATTGGAGTGGTTGGGGTTTTGTCTAGTTCTAGGGATCGGATTTCACTCAAACTTAACCAAATGACTCCTCCCACCATATTATGATGTTGCCCAAGTTTTGGGCTCGATCCGAAATCAATAGGTGTAAGAAATTGGACAATGCAAGGAAGTTCGTTCCTAAGTGGTTGCTGTATTTCCGAGTTCTAGAGATTGGATTTCACTCAAAATTAACCGAATGACTCCTCCCACCATATTATGTTGTTGCCCAAGTTAAGGGGTTGATCCGAGATCAATAGGTGAAAGAAATTGCACAATTCAAGTTCAATGGCAGTTCGTTCCTAATTGGGGTGGTTGGTGTATTGGGTAGTTCTAGAGATCCGAGTGCACTCACAATTAACCAAATGACTCCTCCCACCATATTATGATGTTTCCCAAGTTTTGGGCTCTATACGAAATCAATAGGTGTAAGAAATTGGACAATTCAAGTTCAAAGGCAGTTCGTTCCAAATTGGGGTCGTTGGTGTATTGGGTAGTTCTAGGGATCGTATTTCACTCAAAACTAACCAAATGACTCCTCTCACCATATTATGATGTTGCCCAAGTTTTGGTCTCTATCCGAAATCAATAGGTGTAAGAAATTGGACAATTCAATTTCGAAGGTAGTTCGTTCCTAATTGGGATGGTTGGTGTATTGGGTAGTTCTAGAGATCGGATTGCACTCAAAATTAACCAAATGAGTCCTCCCACCATATTATGCTGTTGCCCAAGTTTTGGGCTCGATCCAAATTCAATAGGTGTAAGAAATTGGACAATTCAAGTTCAAAGGCAGTTCGTTCCAAATTGGAGTGGTTGATGTTTTGGGTAGTTCTAGAGATCGGATTTCACTCAAACTTAACCAAATGACTCCTCCCACCATATTATGATGTTGCCCAAGTTTGGGGCTCGATCCGAAATCAGCAGGTGTAAGAAATTGGACAATGTATGTTCAGAGGCAGTTCGTTTCTAATTGTTGTGGTTGGGGTATTCCATAGTTCTAGAGATCGGATTTCACTCAAAATTAACCAAACGAATCCTCCCACCATCTAATGATGTTGCCCAAGTTTTGGGGTTGATCCGAAATCAATAGGTGTAAGAAATTGGACAATTCAAGTTCAAAGGCAGTTCGTTCCTAATTCGGGTGGATGGTGTATTGGGTAGTTCTAGAGATCCGATTGCACTCAAAATTAACCAAATGACTCCACCCACCATATTACGATGTTTCCCAAGTTTTGGGCTCTATCCGAAATCAATAGGTGTAAGAGATTAGACAATTCAATTTCAAAGGCAGTTCGTTCCAAATCGGGGTCGTTGGTGTATTGGGTAGTTCTATTGATCGGATTTCACTCAAAACTAAACAAATGACCCCTCTCACCATATTATGATGTTGCCCAAGTTTTGGGCTCGATCCGAAATCAATAGGGTTAAGAAATTGGACAATTCAATTTCGAAGGTAGTTCGTTCCTAATTTGGGTGGGTGGTGTATTGGGTAGTTCTGGAGATCTGATTTCACTCAAAATTAACCAAATGACTCCTCCCACCATGTTATGACGTTGCCTGAGGTTTGGGCTCGATCCGAAATCAATAGGCGTAAGAAAGTGGACAATTCAAGTTCAAAGGCAGTTCGTTCCTAATTTAGGTGGTTGGTGTATTGGGTAGTTCTAGAGATCGGATTTCACTCAAACTTAACCTGATGACTCCTCCCGCCACATTATGATGTTGCCCAAGTTTTAGGCTCGATTCGAATTCAGTAGGTGTAAGAAATTGGATAATTCAAGTTCGAAGACAGTTCATTCCTAATTGGAGTTGTTGGTGTTTTGGGTAGTTCTAGAGATTGGATTTCACTAAGACTTAACCAAATGACTCTTCCCACCGTATTATGTTGTTGCCCAAGTTTTGGGATCGATCCGAAATCAATAGGTGTAAGAAATTGGACAATTCAAGTTCAAAGGCAGTTCGTTTCTAATTGGAGTGGTTGGTGTTTTGGGTAGTTCTAGAGATCGGATTTCACTCAAACAAAACCAAATGACTCCTCCCACCATATGATGATGTTGCCCACGTTTTGGGCTCGATCCGAAATCAATAGGTTTATGAAATTCGACAATTTATGTTCAAAGGCAGTTCGTTCCTAGTCGGAGTGGTTGGTGTATTTCGTAGTTCTAGAGATCAGATTGCATTCAAAATTAACCGAATGACTCCTCCCACCATATTATGTTGTTGCCCAAGTTTTGGGGTTGATCCGAAATCAATAGGTGTAAGAAATTGGACAATTCAATTCACAGGCAGTTCGTTCCTAATTGGGATGGTTGGTGTATTGGGCGGTTCTAGAGATCAGATTTCACTCAAAATTAACCACATGACTCCTCCAGCCATATTATGATGTTGCTCAAGTTTTGGGCTCGATCCGAAATCAATAGTTGTAAGAAATTGTTCAATTCAAGTTCAAAGGCAGTTCATTCCAAATTAGAGTGGTCGGTATTTTAGGAAGTTCTAGAGATCGGATTTCACTCAAACTTAACCAAATGACTCCTCCCACCACATTATGATGTTGCCCAAGTTTTGGGATCGATCCAAAATCAATAGGTGTAAGAAATTGGACAATTCAAGTTCAAAGGTAGTTCGTTCCTAATTGGAGTGGTTGGTGTTTTGGGTAGTTCTAGAGATCGGATTGCTCACAAAATTAACCAAATGACTCCTCCCACCATATGATGATGTTGCCCAAGTTTTGGGCTCGATCCGAAATCAATAGGTGTATGAAATTGGACAATTTTTGTTCAAAGGCAGTTTGTTCCTAGTCGGAGTGGTTGGTGTATTCCATAGTTCTAGAGATCGGATTGCACTCAAACAAAACCAAATGACTCCTCCCACCATATGATGACGTTGCCCAAGCTTTGGGCTCGATCCGAAATCAATAGGTGTATGAAATTGGACAATTTTTGTTCAAAGGCAGTTCGTTCCTAGTCGGAGTGGTTGGTGTATTCCATAGTTCTAGAGATCGGATTGCACTCAAAATTAACCGAATGACTCCTCCCACCATATTACGTTGTTGCCCAAGTTTTGGGGTTGATCCGAAATCAATAGGTGTAAGAAATTGGACAATTCAATTTCACAGGCAGTTCGTTCCAATTTGGGATGGTTGGTGTATTGGGCAGATCTAGAGATCAGATTTCACTCAAAATTAACCACATGACTCCTCCCACCACATTATGATGTACCCCAAGTTTTGGGCTCGATCCGAAATCAATGGGTGTAAGAAATTGGACAATTCAAGTTCAAAGGCAGTTCGTTCCTAATTGGAGTGGTTGGTGTTTTGGGTAGTTCTGGAGATCGGATTTTACTCAAACTTTACCAAATGACTCCTCCCACCATATTATGATGTTGCCCAAGTTTTGGGCTCGATCCGAAATCAATAGGGGTAAGAAATTGGACAATTCAGGTTCAAAGGAAGTTCGTTCCTAGTTGGAGTGGTTGGTGTTTTGGGTAGTTTTAGAAATCGGATTGCAATCAAACTTTACCAAATGACTCCTCCCCCCATATTATGATGTTGCCCAAGTTTTGGACTCGATCCGAATTCAATCGGTGTAAGAAATTGGACAATTCAAGTTCAAAGGCAGTTCGTTTCAAATTGGAGTGGTTGGTGTTTTGGGTAGTTCTAGAGATCGGATTTCACTCAAACTTCACCAAATGAATCCCCCCACCATATTATGATGTTGCCCAAGTTTTGGGCGCAATCCGAAATCAATAGGTGTAAGAAATTGTACAATTTATGTTCAAGGGCAATTCGTTCCTAATCGGAGTGGTTGGTGTATTCCATAGTTCTAGAGATCGGATTTCACTCAAAACTATCCAACTGACTCCTCCCACCATATTATGATGTTGCCCAAGTTTTGGGCTCGATCCGAAATCAATAGGTGTAAGAAATTGGACAATTCAAGTTCAAAGGCAGTTCGTTCCTAATTGGAGTGGTTGGTGTTTTGGGTAGTTCTAGAGATCGGATTTCACTCAAACTTAACCAAATGACTCCTCCCACCATATTATGATGTTGCCCGAGTTTTGGGCTCGATATGAAATCAATAGGTGTAAGAAATTGGACAGTTCAAGTTCAAAGGCAGTTCGTTCCTAATTGGAGTGGTGGGTGTTTTGGGTAGTTCTTGAGATCGGATTTCAGTCAAACTTAACGCAATGACTCCTCCCACCATATTATAATGGTGCCCAAATTTTGGGCTCGATCTGAAATCAGTAGGTGTATGTAATTGGACAATTCAAGTTCAAAGGCAGTCCGTTCCTAAATGGATTGGTTGGTGTTTTGGGTAGTTCTAGAGATCGGATTTCACTCAAACATAACCAAATGACTCCTCCCACCATATTATGATGTTGCCCAAGTTTTGGGCTCGATCCGAAATCAATTGGTGTAAGAAATTGGACAATTCAAGTTCAAAGGCAGGTCGTTCCTAATTGGAGTGGTTGGTGTTTTGGGTAGTTCTAGAGATCGGATTTCACTCAAACTTATCCAAATGACTCCTCCCACCATATTATGATGTTGCCCAAGTTTTGGGGTCGATCCGAAATCAATAGGTGTAAGAAATTGGACAATTCAAGTTCAAAGGCAGTTCGTTCGTAATTGGGGTGGGTGGTGTCTTGGGTTGTTCTAGATATCGGATTTCACTCAAAATAAACCAAATGACTCCTCCCACCATATTATGTTGTTGCCCAGGTTTTGGGCTCGATCCGAAATCAATAGGTGTAAGAAATTCGACAATTCAAGTTCAAAGACAATTCGTTCGTAATTGGAGTGGTTGATGTTTTGGGTAGTTCGAGAGGTCGGATTCCATTCAAACTTAACCAAATGACTCCTCCCACCATATTATGACGTTCCCCAAGTTTTGGGCTCGATCCGAAATCAATAGGTGTAAGAAATTGGACAATTCAAGTTCAAAGGCAGTTCGTTCCTAATCGGAGTGGTTTGTGTATTCCACAGTTCTAGGTATTGGATTTCACTCAAAACTAACCAAATGACTACTCCCACCATATTAAGACGATGCCCAAGTTTGGGCCTCGATTCGAAATCAATAGATGTAAGAAATTGGACAATTTATGTTCAAAGGTAATTCGTTCCTAATCGGAGTGTTTTGTGTATTCCATACTTCTAGTGATCGGATTTCACTCAAAACTAACCAAATGACTGTTGTGTAGATACAGCTGCACCAAAATGGATTCAGTTGCATCCTCAACTTGTGATACTCGCAAGTGCACGAGCCGTTCGGTAGTATAGCGTATGTAAGTGCGAGGTCGATCCCACGAGGATTGGTGATTGAATGATTCAATTCATTTTCCCTACACAAAACAGAAATGAAAAAGAAGGGAAATAAATAAAACAAGGAAGAAAGAAAATAACTAACTCAAGCAGATAAGTTCCCAAGTTCAATTAGATTAACGGATTGATTCTAGCTAATGTATGATTAAGCCATGGTGTGTGGTCATAACCTTGTGTTCCTAATTCCCTAATTTGATCATTTGTTGTCTAACCTAAAATTAAGCATTAGGAACCGATTAAGCATAGAAGAACAATTTAAACAACCAAGCATGTATCTAATCCCTGTTGTCGAATGTCCATACATACTCTTCCTATTCATAGTTCAATTCGAATTAAAGTATGGTGTCTACTCTTAATTCAAACCAAGATAGCTAACATGCAAGCCTAAATGGTGATCAATCATTCAAACTAGCATATTAACTTATAAGCATAATGAATAAGAACAAAAATCATAATTGAAACTTGGAAACTAATCAAACTTGAAACTAAAGAAAAGAATTTACATAACAATGAAAATTAAAGTAGAACTTGGAAAGACTTAAAGGAAAATTTCAGCACAAAGATCTCATTATAACAATTGAAAACTAGAAAGAGAAACTAAGAGAATTTGAGGGAGAGAAGGGAAGGGAGCTCTAGAGAAGTGTTTGAGAGCTCCCCCCCTTGAGGTGTGTTTACAAGCTTGGGAAACCTCACTATATATAGGCCTAAGGAAGCTGAAAATCTGAATTAAGTATGGCTAATGCATACAACACTTGTTTTATAAAATCTGAAATGGTTGATGCACTTCACTAATGCATACAACACTTCCATTATAAAATCTGAAATGGTCGATGCACTTCACTAATAAATCCCACCAGCAGCCCTAGCTCATCTTCATGTCACCATGACCAAGCTTCCAACCAGAAATAATAGCTCATCCTGAGGTCAGCATGACCAGCAACTTCAAGGGCTTACGAATTGGGCTTCCCTTAAGCAAATTAAGACTTTAAGCACTCCAACTTGAAGTTCAGAATGTCTTCTTTCCAGCCATATATCATTTGGGCCAATCCAAGGTCGGAGGAGGAAGTTAAGGCCAAAACAAATTGCTAACTCATTTTGCGCGCTGATAAAATCCATCCTGAGCATGGCTCTGTGTTTGCTAGGTAACAGACTCCATATTTATCCAATGGGGCTGAATTGTGGTTATGTTATATTACACACCCATTGGAACAACTTTCATGAAGAATGTGGCCTCATCCGAGCTATGTAGGTTGCTGAAACAAAGCTTTCAATATGACCTACGAAACTGAGCTGGCAGGGGACTGTAGCCAAAATTGAGTTTGTCTTTAAGCTCTTCATCCATTCATCCAAATTAGGCCCTAACATGCATGGATTGCATCATTTACTATCCAAAGCCCTCATTATTACCTAAAGCTCAATGAACTGAAAGATAAACACAAAAAGGATTAAAAGCACAAGTTTAACTCAAAAACATAACCAAATCATAAGCTAGAAGGGTACAAAATGATATGTAAATATGCACCGATCAATGACTCCTCCCACCATATTATGATGTTGTCCAAGTTTTGGGCTCGATCCGAAATCAATAGGTGTAAGAATTTGGACAATTCAAGTTCAAAGGCAGTTCGTTCCTAATCGGAGTGGTTGGTGTTTTGGTTAGTTCTAAAGATCGAATTCCCCTCAAACTTAACCAAATGACTCCACCCAACATATTATGATGTTGCCCAAGTTTTGGGCTCGATCCGAAATCAATAGGTGTAAGAAATTGGACAATTTATGTTCAAAGGTAGTTCGTTCCAAATCGGAGTGGTTGGTGTATGCCATAGTTCTAGGGATCGGATTTCACTCAAAACTAACCAAATGACTACTCCCACCATATTAAGACGATGCCCAAGTTTGGGGCTCGATTCGAAATCAATAGATGTAAGAAATTGGACAATTTATGTTCAAAGGTAGTTCGTTCCTAATCGGAGTGGTTGGTGTATTCCATACTTCTAGTGATCGGATTTCACTCAAAACTAACCAAATGACTCCTCCCACCATATTATGATGTTGCCTTAGTTTTGGGTTCGATCCGAAATCAATAGGTGTAAGAAGTTGTACAATTTATGTTCAAAGGCAGTTCGTTCCTAATCGGAGTGGTTGGTGTATTCCAAAGTTCTAGAGATCGGATTTCACTCAAAACTAACCAAATGACTCCTCCCCCCATATTATGATGTCGCCCAAGTTTTGGGCTTGATCCGAAATCAATAGGTGTAAGAAATTGGACAATTCAAGTTCAAAGGAAGTTCGTTCCTAATTCGGATGGTTGGTGTATCGGGTAGTACTAGACATCGGATTTCACTCAAAATTAACCGCATGACTTCTCCCACCATATTATGATGTTGCCCAAGTTTTGGGCTCGATCCGAAATCAATAGGTGTAAGAAATTGGACAATTCAAGTTCGTTGGCAGTACGTTCCTAATTGGGTGGGTTGCTGTATTGGGTAGTTCTAGAGATCGGATTTCACTCAAACTTAACCAAATGACTCATCCCAACATATTATGATGTTGTCCAAGTTTTGGGCTCGATCCGCAATCAATAGGTGTAAGAAATTGGACAATTCAAGTTCAAAGGCAGTTAGTTCCTAATTGGGATGGTTGGTGTATCGGGTAGTACTAGAGATCGTATTTCACTCAAACTGAACCAAATGACACCTCACACTATATTGTGATGTTGCCCAAGTTTTGGGCTTGATCCGAAATCAATAGGTGTATGAAATTGGACAATTTATGTTCAAAGGCAGTTCGTTCCTTGTCGGAGTGGTTGGTGTATTCCGTAGTTCTAGAGATCAGATTTCCCTCAAAACTAACCAAATGACGACTCCCACCATATTATGATGTTGCCCAAGTTTTGGGCTCGATTCGAAATCAATAGGTGTAAGAAATTGGACAATTCAAGTTCAAAGGTATTTCGTTCCTAATTGGGTGGGTTGGTGTATTGGGTAGTTCTAGAGATCGGATTTCACTCAAACTTAACCAAATGAATCATCCCAACATATTATGATGTTGCCCAAGTTTTGGGCTCGATCCGCAATCAATAGGTGTAAGAAATTGGACAATTCAAGTTCGAAGGCAGTTCGTTCCTAATAGGGATGGTTGGTGTATCGGGTAGTACTAGAGATCGTATTTCACTCAAAATTAACCGCATGACTCCTCCCACCATATTATGTTGTTGACCAAGTTTTGGGATCGATCTGAAATCAATAGGTGTAAGAAATTGGACGATTCAAGATCAAATGCAGTTCGTTCCAAGTTGCATTGGTTGGTGTATTGGGTAGTTCTAGAGTTCGGATTTCACTCAAACATTTCCAAATGACTCCACCGACCATATTATGGTGTTGCCCAAGTTTTGGGGTCGATCCAAAATCAATAGGTTTAAAAAATTGGACAATTCAAGTTCAAAGGCAGTTCGTTCCTAATTGGGGTGGTTGGTCTATTCCATTATTCTAAAGATCGGATTTTACACAAAATTCACCAAATCACTCCTCCCACCATGTTATGATGTTGCCCAAGTTTTGCGGCTCGATCCGAAATCAACAGGTGTAAGAAATTGGACAATTTATGTTCAAAGGCAGTTCGTTCCTAATCGGAGTGGTTGGTGTATTCCATAGTTCTAGAGATCGGATTTCACTCAAAACTAACCAAATGACTCCTCCCACCATATTATGATGTTGCCCAAGTTTGGGGCTCGATCCGAAATCAATAGGTGTAAGAAATTGGACAATTCAAGTTCAAAGGCAGTTCGTTCCTAATTGGAGTGGTTGGTGTTTTGGGTAGTTCTAGAGATTGGATTTAGCTCAAACAAAAGCAAATGACTCCTCCCGCCATATTAAGATGTTGCCCCCGTTTTGGGCTCGATCCGAAATCAATAGGTGTAAGAAATTGGACAATTCAAGTTAAAAGGCAGTTCGTTCCTAATTGGAGTGGTTGGTGGTTTGGCTAGTTCTAGAGATCGCATTTCACACAAACTTAACCAAACGACTCGTCCCACCATATTATGATGTTGCCAAAGTTTTGGGCTCGATCTGAAATCAATATGTGTAAGAAATTGGACAATTCAAGTTCAAAGGCATCTCGTTCCTAATTGGGGTGGTTTGTGTATTGGGTAGTTCTAGATATTTGATTTCTTTGAAACTTAACCAAATTACTCCTCCCACCATATTATGATGTTGCCCAAGTTTTGGGCTCGATCCGAAATCAATAGGTGTAAGAAATTGGACAATTCAAGTTCAATGGCAGTTTGTTCCTAATTGGAGTGGTCGGTGTTTTGGGTAGTTCTAGAGATCGGATTTCACTCAAACTTAACCAAATGACTCCTCCCACCATATTATGATGTTGCCCAAGTTTTGGGCTCAATCCGAAATCATTAGGTGTAACAAATTGGACAATTCAAGTTCAAAGGCAGTTCATTTCTAATTGGAGTGGTTGGTGTTTTGGGTTGTTCTAGAGATTGGATTTCACTCAAACTAAACCAAATGACTCCTTCCACCATATTTTGATGTTGCCCAAGTTTTTCGCTCGATCCGAAATCAATAGGTGTAAGAAATTGGACAATTTATGTTCAAAGGCAGTTCGTTCCTAATCGGTGTGGTTGGTGTATTCCAGAGTTCTGGAGATGGGATTTCACCCAAACCTAACCAAATGACTCCTCCCTTCATACTCTGATGTTGCCTATGTTTCGGGCTCGATCCGTAATCAATAGGTGTAAGAAATTGGGCAATTTATGTTCAAAGGCAGTTCGTTCCTAATTGGAGTGGATGGTGTTTTGGGTAATTTCTGGAGATCGGATTTCACTCAAACTGAACCAAATGACTCCTCCCACCATATTATGATGTTGCCCAAGTTTTGGGCTCGATCCGAAATCAATAGGTGTCAGAAATTGGACAATTTATGTTCAAAGGCAGTTCGTTCCTAATCGGAGTGGTTGGTGTATTCCATAGTTCTAGAGTTCGGAGTTCACTAAAAACTAACCAAATGACTCCTCCCACCATATTATGATGTTGGCCAAGTTTTGGGCTCGATCCGAAATCAATAGGTGGAAGAAATTGGACAATTCAAGTTCGAAGGCAGTTCGTTCCTAATTGGAGTGGTTGGTGTTTTGGGTAGTTCTAGAGATCGGATTTTACACAAACATAACCAAATGACTCCTCCCACCATATTATGATGTTGCCCAAGTTTTGGGCTCGATCCGAAATCAATAGTTGTAAGAAATTGGACAATTCAAGTTCAAAGGTAGTTCATTCCTAGTTGGAGTGGTTGGTGTTTTGGTTAGTTCTGGAGATCGGATTTCACACAAACTTAACCAAATGACTCCCCCCACCATATTATGATGTTGCCCAAGTTTTGGGCTCGATCCGAAATCATTAGGTGTAACAAATTGGACAATTCAAGTTCAAAGGCAGTTCATTTCTAATTGGAGTGGTTGGTGTTTTGGGTTGTTCTAGAGATTGGATTTCACTCAAACTAAACCAAATGACTCCTTCCACCATATTTTGATGTTGCCCAAGTTTTTCGCTCGATCCGAAATCAATAGGTATAAGAAATTGGACAATTTATGTTCAAAGGCAGTTCGTTCCTAATCGGAGTGGTTGCTGTATACCACAGTTCTAGAGATCGGATTTCACTCAAACTTAACCAAATGACTCCTCCCACCATATTATGATGTTGCCCAAGTTTTGGGCTCGATCCGAAATCAATAGGTGTAAGAAATTGGACAATTCAAGTTCAAAGGCAGTTCTTTCCTAATTTGGGTGGTTGGTGTACTGGGTAGTTCTAGAGGTCAGATTTCACTCAAACATAACCAAATGACTCCTCCCACCGTATTATGTTGTTGCCCATGTTTTGGGCTCGATCCGAAATCAATAGGTGGAAGAAATTGGACAATTCAAGTTCAATGGCAGTTTGTTCCTAATTGGAGTGGTTGGTGTTTTGGATAGTTCTAGAGATCGGATTTCACTCAAACTAAACCAAATGACTCCTTCCACCATATTTTGATGTTGCCCAAGTTTTGGGCTCGATCCGAAATCAATAGGTGTAAGAAATTGGACAATTCAAGTTCAATGGCAGTTTGTTCCTAATTGGAGTGGTTGGTGTTTTGGATAGTTCTAGAAATCGGATTTCACTCAAACTTAACCAAATGACTCCTCCCACCATATTATGACGTTGCCCAAGTTTTGGGCTCGATCCGAAATCATTAGGTGTAAGAAATTGGACAATTCAAGTTCAAAGGCAATTCATTTCTAATTGGAGTGGTTGGTGTTTTGGGTAGTTCTAGAGATTGGATTTCACTCAAACTAAACCAAATGACTCCTTCCACCATATTTTGATGTTGCCCAAGTTTTTCGCTCGATCCGAAATCGGTAGGTGTAAGAAATTGGACAATTTATGTTCAAAGGCAGTTCGTTCCTAATTGGAGTGGTTGGTGTATTCCAGAGTTCTGGAGATGGGATTTCACTCAAAACTAACCAAATGACTCCTCCCTTCATACTATGATGTTGCCCAAGTTTCGGGCTCGATCCGTAATCAATAGGTGTAAGAAATTGGACAATTTATGTTCAAAGGCAGTTCGTTCCTAATTGGAATGGTTGATGTATTCCTTAGTTCTAGAGATTGGATTCCACTCAAACTTAACCAAATGACTCCTCCCACCATATTATGATGTTGCCCAAGTTTTGGGCTCGATCCGAAATCAATAGGTGTAAGAAGTTGGACAATTCAAGTTCAATGGCAGTTTGTTCCTAATTGGAGTGGTTGGGGTTTTGGGTAGTTCTAGAGATCGGATTTCACTCAAACTTAACCAAATGACTCCTCCCACCATATTATGATGTTGCCCAAGTTTTGGGCTCGATCCGAAATCAATAGGTGTAAGAAATTGGACAATTTATGTTCAAAGGCAGTTCATTCCTAATCGGAGTGGTTGGTGTATTCCAGAGTTCTGGAGATCGGATTTCACTCAAAACTAACCAAATGACTCCTCCCTCCATACTATGATGTTGCCCAACTTTTTTGCTCGATCCGTAATCAATAGGTGTAAGAAATTGGACAATTCAAGTTCAATGGCAGTTTGTTCCTAATTGGAGTGGTTGGTGTTTTGGGTAGTTCTACAGATCGGATTTCCCTCAAACTTAACCAAATGACTCCTCCCACCATATTTCGATGTTGCCCAAGGTTTTCGCTCGATCCGAATTGAATAGGCTTAAGAAATTGGAAAATTTATGTTCAAAGGCAGTTCTTTCCTAATCGGAGTGGTTGGTGCATTCCATAGTTCTCGAGATCGGATTTCGCTCAAACTTAACCACATGACTCCTCCCACCGTATTACGATGTTTCCCAAGTTTTGGGTTCAATCCGAAATCAATAGGTGCAAGAAATTAGACAATTCAAGTTCAAAGGCAGTTCGTTCCTAATTGGAGTGGTTGGTGTTTTGGGTAGTTCTAGAGATTGGATTTCACTCGAACTTAACCAAATGACTCCTGCCACCATATTATCATGTTGCCCAAGTTTTGGGCTCAATCCGAAATCAATAGGTGTAAGAAATTGGACAATTCAAGTTCAAAAGGCAGTTCGTTCCTAATTGGAGTGGTTGGTGTTTTGGGTAGTTCTAGAGATCGGATTTCCCTCAAACTTAACCAAAGGTGGCCCACCATATTATGATGTTGCCCAAGTTTTGGGCTCGATCCGAAATCAATAGGTTGAAGAAATTGGACAATTTATGTTTAAAGGCAGTTCGTTCCTAATCGGACTGGTTGGTGTACTCTATAGTTCAAGAGATCGGATTTCACTCAAAACTAACAAAATGAGTCCACCCACCATATTCTTATGTTGCCCAAGTTTTGGGCTCGATCCCAAATCAATAAGTGTAAGGAATTGGACAATTCAAGTTGAAAGCCAGTTCGTTGCTAATTGGTGTGGTTGGGGTTTTGGGTAGTTCTAGAGATCGGATTTCCCTCAAACTTAACCAAAGGTGGCCCACCATATTATGATGTGGTCCAAGTTTTGGGCTCGATCCGAAATCAATAGGTGTAAAAAATCGGATAATTTATGTTCAAAGGCAGTTCATTTCGAATCGGAGTGGTTGGTGTATTCCATAGTTCTAGAGATCAGATTTCACTCAAAACTAACCAAATGACTCCTCCCACCATATGATGATGTTGCCCAAGTTTTGGGCTCGATCCGAAATTAATAGGTGTAAGAAATGGGACAATTCAAGTTCAGAGCCAGTTCGTTCCTAATTGGAGTGGTTGGTGTTTTGGGTAGTTCTAGAGATCGGATTTCACTGAAACTTAACCAAATGACCCCTCCTACCATATTAACACATTGCCCAAGTTTTGGGCTCGATCCGAAATCAATAGGTGTAAGAAATTGGACAATTCAGGTTCAAAGGCAGTTCGTTCCAAATTGGTGTGGTTGGGGTTTTGGGTAGTTCTAGAGGTCGGATTTCACTCAAAATTAATGTAATGACTCCTCCCACCATATTATGATGTGGCCCAAGTTTTGGGCCCGATCCGAAATCAATAGGTGTAAGAAATTGGAAAATTCAAGTTCAAAGGCAGTACGTTCCTAATTGGAGTGGTTGGTGTTTTGGGTAGTTCCAGAGATTGGATTTCAATAAAACTTATCCAAATGACTCCTCCCACCATATTATGATGTTGCCCAAGTTTTGGGCTCGATCCGAAATCAGTAGGTGTAAGAAACTGGATAATTTATGTTCAAAGGCAGTTCGTTCCTAATCGGAGTGGTTGGTGTATTCCATAGTTCTAGAGATCGGATTTCACTCAAAAGTAATCAAATGACTCCTCCCAAAATATTATGACGTTGCCCAAGTTTTGGGCTCGATTTGAAATCAATGGCAGTTCTTTCCTAATTGGGTAGTTCTAGAGATCGGATTTCACTCAAACTTAACCAAATGACTCCTCCCACCATATTATGATGTTGCCCAAGTTTTGGGCTCGATCCGAAATCAATAGGTGTAAGAAATTGGACAATTTATGTTCAAAGGCAGTTCGGTCCTAATCGGAGTGGTTGGTGTATTCCATAGTTCTAGAGATTGGATTTCACTCAAAACTAACCAAATGACTCCTCCGACCATATTATGTTGTTGCCATAGTTTTGGGCTCGATCCGAAATCTATTGGTGTAAGAAATTGGACAATTGAAGTTGAAAGGTAGTTCGTTCGAAATTGGAGTGGATGGTGTTTTGGGTTGTTCTAGAGATCGGATTTCACACAAACTTAACCAAATGACTCCTCCCACCATATTATCATGTTGCCCAAGTTTTGGGCACGTTCCGAAATCAAGAGGTGTAAGAAATTGGACTATTTATGTTCAAAGGCAGTTCGTTCCTAATCGGAGTGGTTGGTGTATTCCATAGTTCTAGAGATCGGATTTCATTCAAAACTAACCAAATGACTACTCCCACCATATTACGACGTTGCCCAAGTTTTGGGCTCGATCCGAAATCAATAGGTGTAAGAAATTGGACAATTCAAGTTCAAAGGTAGTTCGTTCCTAATTGGAGTGGTTGGTGTTTTGGGTAGTTCTAGGGATCGGATTTCACTCAAACTTAACCAAATGACTACTCCCACCATATTATGTTGTTGCCCAAGTTTTGGGCTCGATCCGAAATCAATAGGTGAAAGAAATTGGGCAATTTATGTTCGTAGGCAGTTCGTTCCAAATCGGAGTGGTTTGTGTATTCCATAGTTCTACAGATCGGATTTCACTCAAAACTAACCAAATGACTCCTCCCACCATATTATGATGGTGCCCAAGTTTTGGGCTCGATAAGAAATCATTAGGTGTAAGAAATTGGACAATTCAAGTTCAAAGGCAGTTCGTTCCTAATTTCAGTGGTTGGTGTTTTGGGTAGTTCTAGAGATTGGATTTCACTTAAACCTAACCAAATGACTCCTCCCACCATATTATGATGTTGCCGAAGTTTTGGGCTCGATCCGAAATCAATTGGTGTAAGAAATTGGACAATTTATATTCAATGGCAGTTCGTTCCTAATCGGAGTGGTTGGTGTATTCCATAGTTCTAGAGATCAGATTTCGCTCAAAACTAACCAAATGACTCCTCCCACCATATTATGAGGTTGCCCAAGTTTTGGGATCGATCCGAAATCAATAGGTGTAAGAAATTGGACAATTCAAGTTCAAAGGTAGTTCGTTCCTAATTGGAGTGGTTGGTGTTTTGGGTAGTTCTAGAGATCGGATTTCACTCAAACTTAACCAAATGACTCCTCCCACCATACTATGTTGTTGCCCAAGTTTTCGGCTCGATCCGAAATCAATAGGTGAAAGAAATTGCGGAATTTATGTTCGTAGGCAGTTCGTTCCTAATCGGAGTGGTTGGTGTATTCCATAGTTCTAGAGATCGGATTTCATTCAAAACTAACCAAACGACTCCTCCCACCATATTATGATGTTGCCCAAGTTTTGGGCTCGATCAGAAATCAATAGGTGTAAGAAGTTGGACAATTCAAGTTCGAAGGCAGTTCGTTCCTAATTGGAGTGGTTGGTGTTTGGGGTAGTTCTAGAGATCGGATTTCACCCAAACTTAACCAAAATGACTCCTCCCACCATATTATGATGTTGCCCAAGTTTTGGGATCGATCCGAAATCGATAGGTGTAAGAAATTGGACTATTCAAGTTCAAAGGCAGTACGTTCCTAAATGGAGTGGATGGTGTTTTGGATTGTTCTAGAGATCGGATTTCACTCAAACTTAACCAAATGACTCCTCCCACCACATTATGAGGTTACCCTTGTTTTGGGCTCGATCCGAAATCAATAGGTGTAAGAAATTGGGCAATTTATGTTCGTTGGCAGTTCGTTCCTAATCGGAGCGGTTGGTGTGTTCCATAGTTCTAGAGATCGGATTTCACTCAAAAATAATCAAATGACTCCTCCCACCATCATTACGTGTAAGAAATTGGACAATTCAAGTTCAAAGGCAGTTCGTTCCTAATTGGAGTGGTTGGTGTTTTAGGTAGTTCTACAGATCGGATTTCACTCAAACTTAACCAAATGACTCCTCCCACCGTATTATGATGTTGCCCAAGTTTTGGGCTCGATCCGAAATCAATAGGTGTAAGAAATTGGACAATTCAAGTTCAAAGGCAGTTCGTTCCTAATTGGAGTGGTTGGTGTTTTGGGTTGTTCTACAGATCGGATTTCACTCAAACTTAACCAAATGACTCCTCCCACCATATTATGATGTTGCCCAAGTTTTGGGCTCGATATGAAATCAATAGGTTTTAGAAGTTGGACAATTTATGTTCAAAGGCAGTTCGTTCCTAATCGGAGTGGTTGGTGTATTCCGTAGTTCTAGAGATCGGATTTCACTCAACACTAACCAAATGACTCCTCCCACCATATTATGATGTTGCCCAAGTTTTGGGATCGATCGGAAATCAATAGGTGTAAGAAATTGGACAATTCAAGTTCAAAGGCAGTTCGTTCCTAATTGGAGTGGTTGGGGTTTTGGGTAGTTCTAGAGATCGGATTTCACTCAAACTTAACCAAATGACTCCTCCCACCACATTATGACGTTGCCCAAGTTTTGGGGTCGATCTGAAATCAATAGGTGTTAGAAATTGGACAATTTATGTTCAAAGGCAGTTCATTCTTAATCGGAGTGGTTGGTGTATTCCATAGTTTTAGAGATCGGATTTCACTCAAAACTAACCAAATGACTCGTCCCACCATATTGTGATGGTGCCCAACTTTTGGGCTCGATCCGAAATCATTACGTGTAAGACATTGGACAATTCAAGTTCATAGGCAGTTCGTTCCTAATTGGAGTGGTTGGAGTTTTGGGTAGTTCTAGAGATCGGATTTCACTCAAACTTAACCAAATGACTCCTCCCACAATATTATGATGTTGCCCAATTTTTTGGCTCGATCCGAAAGCAATAGGTGTAAGAAATTGGACAATTCAAGTTCCATGACAGTTCGTTCCTAATTGGAGTGGTTGGAGTTTTGGGTAGTTCTAGAGATTGGATTTCACTGAAACTTAACCAAATGACTCCTCCCACCATATTATGATGTTGCCCAAGTTTTGGGCTCGATCCGAAATCAATAGGTGTAAGAAATTAGACAATTTATGTTCGTAGGCAGTTTGTCCCTAATCGGTGTGGTTGTTGTATTCCATAGTTCAAGAGATCGGATTTCACTCAAAACTAACCAAATGACTGCTCCCGCCATATTATGATGTTGCCCAAGTTTTGGGCTCGATCCAAAATCAATAGGGGTAGGAAATTGGACAATTCAAGTTCAAAGGCAGTTCGTTCCTAATTGGAGTGGTTGGTGTTTTGGGTAGTTCTAGAGATCAGATTTCACTCCAACTTAACGAAATGACTCCTCCCACCATATTATGTTGCTGCCCAAGTTTTCGGCTCGATCCGAAATCAATAGCTGTAAGAAATTGGACAATTTATGTTCAAAGGCAGTTCGTTCCTAATCGGACTGGTTGGTGTATTCCATAGTTCAAAAGATCGGATTTCATTCAAAACTAACCAAATGACTCCTCCCCCCATATTATGATGTTGCCCAAGTTTTGGGCTCGATCCGAAATCAATAGGTGTAAGAAATTGGACAATTCAAGTTCAAAGGCAGTTCTTTCCTAATCGGAGTGGTTGGTGTATTCCATAGTTCTTGAGATCGGATTTCACTCAAAACTGACCAAATGACCCCTCCCACCATATTGTCATGTTGCCCAAGTTTTGGGCTCGATCCGAAATCAATAGGTGCAAGAAATTGGACAATTCAAGTTCCAAGGCAATTCGTTCCTAATTGGATTTGTTGGTGTTTTGGGTATTCTAGAGGTCGGATTTCACTCAAACTGAACCAAATGACTCCTCCCACCATATTACGATGTTGCCCAAGTTTTGGGCTCGATCCGAAATCAATAGGTGTAAGAAATTGGATTATTTATGTTCAAAGGCAGTTCGTTCCTAATCAGAGTGGTTGGTGTATTCCGTAGTTCTAGAGATCGGATTTCACTCAACACTAACCAAATGACTCCTCCCACCATATTATGATGTTGCCCAAGTTTTGGGATCGATCGGAAATCAATAGGTGTAAGAAATTGGACAATTCAAGTTCAAAGGCAGTTCGTTCCTAATTGGAGTGGTTGGGGTTTTGGGTAGTTCTAGAGATCGGATTTCACTCAAACTTAACCAAATGACTCCTCCCACCACATTATGACGTTGCCCAAGTTTTGGGGTCGATCTGAAATCAATAGGTGTTAGAAATTGGACAATTTATGTTCAAAGGCAGTTCATTCTTAATCGGAGTGGTTGGTGTATTCCATAGTTTTAGAGATCGTATTTCACTCAAAACTAACCAAATGGCTCCTCCCACCATATTATGCTGTTGCCCAAGTTTTGGGCTCGATCCGAAATCAAAAGATTTAAGAAATTGGACAATTCAAGTTCAAAGGCAGTTCATTCCTAATTGGGTGGATTGGTGTATTGGGTAGTTCTAGAGATCGGATTTCACTCAAACATAACCAAATGACTCCTCCCACCATATTATGATGTTGCCCATGTTTTGGACTCGATCCGAAATCAATAGGTGTAAGAAATTGGACAATTCAAGTTCAAAGGAAGTTCGTTTCTAATTGGAGTGGTTGGTGTTTTGGGCAGTTCTAGGGACTGGACTTCCCTCAAACTAAACCAAATGACTCCTTCCACCATATTTTGATGTTGCCCAAGTTTTGTGCTCGATCCGAAATCAATAGGTGTAAGAAATTGGACAATTCAAGTTCAAAGGCAATTCGTTCCTAATTGGAGTTGTTGGAGTTTTGGGTAGTTCTAGAGATCGGATTTCCCTCAAACTTAACCAAATGACTCCTCCGACCATATTATGATGTTGCCCAAGTTTTGAGCTCGATCCGAAATCAATAGGTGTAAGAAATTGGACAATTTATGTTCAAAGGCAGTTCTTTCCTAATCGGAGTGGTTGGTGTATTCCATAGTTCTAGAGATCGGATTTCACTCAAAACTAACCAAATGACTCCTCCCACCATATTACGTTGTTGCCTAAGTTTTGGGCTCGATCCGAAATCAATAGGTGTAAGAAATTGGAGAATTCAAGTTCAAAGGCAGTTCGTTCCTCATTGGAGTGGTTGGTGTTTTGGGTAGTTCTAGAGATCGGATTTCATTCAAACTTGACCAAATGACTCCTCCCACCATATTATGATGTTGCCCAAGTTTTGGGCTCGATCCGAAATCAATAGGTGTAAGAAATTGGACAATTCAGGTTCAGAGGCAGTTCATTCCTAATTGGAGTGGTTGGTGTTTTGGGTAGTTCTAGATATCGGATTTCCCTCAAACTTAACCAAATGACTCCTCCCACCATATTATGATGTTGCCCAAGTTTTGGGCTCGATCCGAAATCAATAGATGTAAGAAATTGGATAACTCATGTTCAAAGGCAGTTCGTTCCTAATCGGAGTGGTTGATGTATTCCACAGTTCTAGAGATTGGATTCCACTCGAACTTAACCAAATGACTCCTCCCACCATATTATCATGTTGCCCAAGTTTTGGGCTCGATCCGAAATCAATAGGTGTAAGAAATTGGACAATTCAAGTTCAAAGGCAGTTCGTTCCTAATTGGGGTGGTTGGTGTATTGGGTAATTCTAGAGATCGGATTTCACTCAAAATTAACGAAATGACTCCTCCCACTGTATTAGTATGTTGCCCAAGTTTTCGGCTCTATCCGAAATCAAGAGGTGTAAGAAACTGGACATTTCAAGTTCAAAGGCAGTTCGTTCCTAATTGTGGTGGTTGGTGTATTGGGAAGTTCTAGAGATCGGATTTCACTCAAAATTAACCAAACGACTCCTCCCCCAATATTATGATGTTGCCCTTGTTTTCGGCTTGATCCGAAATCAATAGGTGTAAGAAATTGGACAATTGAAGTTTTATGCAAGTTTTATGCCCTTGTTTCGACTCCTCCCACCATATTACGGTGTTGCCCAAGTTTTATGCTCGATCCGAAATCAATATGTGTAAGAAATTGGACTATTTATGTCCAAAGGCAGTCCGTTCCTAAACGGAGTGGTTGGTGTATTCCATAGTTCTGGAGATCGGATTTCACTCAAAACTAACCAAATGACTCCTCCCACCATATTATGATGTTGCCCAAGTTTTGTGCTTGATCCGAAAACAAAAGGTGGAAGAAATTGGACAATTCAAGTTCAAAGGCAATTCGTTCCTAATTGGAGTTGTTGGTGTTTTGGGTAGTTCTAGAGATCGGATTTCACTCAAACTGAACCAAATGACTCCTCCCACCATATTATGATGTTGCCCAAGTTTTGGGCTCGATCCGAAATCAATAGGTGTAAGAAATTCGACAATTCAAGTTCAAATGCTGTTCGTTCCTAATTGGATTGGTTGGTGTTTTGGTTAGTTCTAGAGATCGGATTTCACTCAAACATAACCAAATGACTCCTCCCACCATATTATGATGTTGCCCAAGTTTTGGGCTCGATCCAAAATCAATAGGTGAAAGAAATTGGACAATTCAAGTTCAAAGGCAGTTCGTTTCTAATTGGAGTGGTTGGTGTTGTGGGCAGTTCTAGAGACTGGACTTCCCTCAAACTAAACCAAATGACTCCTTCCACCGTATTTTGATGTTGCCCAAGTTTTGCGCTCGATCCGAAATCAATAGGTGTAAGAAATTGGACAATTCAAATTCAAAGGCAATTCGTTCCTAATTGGAGTTGTTGGAGTATTGGGTAGTTCTAGAGATCGGATTTCACGCAAACCTAGCCAAATGACTCCTCCCACAATATTATGATCTGACCCAAGTTTTGGACTCGATCCGAAATCAATAGGTGTAAGAAATTGGACAATTTATGTACAAAGGCAGTTCGTTCCTAATCGGAGTGGTTGGGGTATTCCATAGTTCTAGAGATCGGATTTCACTCAAAACTAACCAAATGACTCCTCCGACCATATTATGATGTTGCCCAAGTTTTGGGCTCGATCCGAAATCAATAGTTGTAAGAAATTGGACAATTTATGTTCAAAGGCAGTTCGTTCCTAATCGGAGTGGTTGGTGTATTCCATAGTTCTAGAGATCGGATTTCACTCAAAACTAGCCAAATGACTCCACCCACCATATTATGATGTTGCCCAAGTTTTAGGCTTGATCCGAAATCAGTAGGTGTAAGAAATTGGACAATTCATGTTCAAAGGCAGTTCGTTCCTAATCGCAGTGGTTGGTGTTTTCCATAGTTCTAGAGATCGGATTTCACTCAAAACTAAACAAATGACTACTCCCACCATATTACGACGTTGCCCAAGTTTTGGGCTCGATCCGAAATCAATAGATGTAAGAATTTGGACAATTCAAGTTCAAAGACAGTTCGTTCCAAATTGGAGTGGTTGGTGTATTCCATAGTTCTAGAGATTGGATTCCACTCAAACTTAACCAAATGACTCCTCCCACCATATTATCATGTTGCCCAAGTTTTGGGTTCGATCCGAAATCAATAGGTGTAAGAAATTGGACAATTCAAGTTCAAAGGCAGTTCGTTCCTAATTGGGGTGGTTGGTGTATTGGGTAATTCTAGAGATCGGATTTCACTCAAAATTAACGAAATGACTCCTCCCACCGTATTAGTATGTTGCCCAAGTTTTCGGCTAGATCCGAAATCAAGAGGTGTAAGAAACTGGACATTTCAAGTTCAAAGGCAGTTCGTTCCTAATTGTGGTGGTTGGTGTATTGGGAAGTTCTAGAGATCGGATTTCACTCAAAACTAACCAAATGACTCCTCCCACCATATTATGATGTTGCCCAAGTTTTTATCTCGATCCGAAATCAATAGGTGTAAGAAATTGGGCAATTTATGTTCAGAGGCAGTTCGTTCCTAATCGGAGTGGTTGGTGTATTCCATAGTTCTAGAGATCGGATTTCACTCAAAACTAACCAAATGACTCCTCCCACCATATTATGATGTTGCCGAGGTTTTGGGCTCGATCTGAAATCTATAGGTGTAAGAAATTGGAGGATTCAAGTTCAAAGGCAGTTCGTTCCTAATTGGAGTGGTTGGTGTTTTGGGTAATTATAGGGATCGGATTTCACACAAACTTAACCAAATGACTCCACCCACCATATTATGATTTTGTCCAAGTTTTGGGCTCGATCCGAAATCAATAGGTGTAAGAAATTGGACAATTCAAGTTCAAAGGCAGTTCGTTCCTAATTGGGGTGGTTGGTGTATTGGGTAATTCTAGAGATCGGATTTCACTCAAAATTAACCAAATGACTCCTCCCACCGTATTAGTTTGTTGCCCAAGTTTTCGGCTCGATCCGAAATCAAGAGGTGTAAGAAACTGGACAATTCAAGTTCAAAGGCAGTTCGTTCCTAATTGTGGTGGTTGGTGTATTGGGAAGTTCTCGAGATCGGATTTCACTCAAAATTAACCAAATGACTCCTCCCCCCATATTATGATGTTGCCCATGTTTTGGGCTTGATCCGAAATCAATAGGTGTAAGAAATTGGACAATTCAAGTTCAAAGGCAGTTCGTTCCTAATTGGAGTGGTTGGTGTTTTGGGTAGTTCTACAGATCGGATTTCACGCAAACTTAACCAAATGACTCCTCTCACCGTATAATGATGTTGCCCAAGTTCTGGGCTCGATCCGAAATCAATAGTTGTAAGAAATTGGACAATTCAAGTTCAAAGGCAGTTCTTTCCAAATTGGAGTGGTTGGTGTTTTGGGTAGTTCTTGAGATCGGATTTCACTCAAACATAACCAAATGACTCCTCCCACCATATTATGATGTTGCCCAAGTTTTGTGCTTGATCCGAAATCAAAGGTGTAAGAAATTGGACTATTTATGTTCAAAGGCAGTTCGTTCCTGATCGGAGTGGTTGGTGTATTCCATAGTTCTAGAGATCGGATTTCACTCAAAACTAACCAAATGACTTCTTTCCAACATATTATGATGTTGCCCAAGTTTTGGGCTCGATCCGATATCAATAGGTGTAAGAAATTGGAAAATTCAAGTTCAAAGGCAGTTCGTTCCTAATTGCAGTGGTTGGTGTTTTGCGTACTTCTAGAGATCGGATTTCACTCAAACTTAACCAAATGACTCCTCCCACCATATTATGGCGTTGCCCAAGTTTTCGGTTCGATACGAAATCAATGGGTTTAAGAAATTGGACAATTTATGTTCGTAGGCAGTTCGTTGCAAGTCGTAGTGGTTGGTGTATTCGGTAGTTCTAGAGATCGGATTTCACTCAAAACTAACCAAATGACTCGTCCCTCCATATTACGATGTTGCCCAAGTTTTGTGCTTGATCCGAAATCAAAGGTGTAAGAAATTGGACTATTTATGTGCAAAGGCAGTTCGTTCCTAATCAGAGTGGTTGGTGTATTCCATAGTTCTAGAGATCGGATTTCACTCAAAACTAACCAAATGACTCCTCCCACCATATTATGATGTTGCCCAAGTTTTGGGCTCGATACGAAATCGATAGGTTGAAGAAATTGGACAATTTATGTTCAGAGGAAGTTCTTTCCAAGTCGTAGTGGTTGGTGTATTCCGTAGTTCTAGAGATCGGATTTCACTCAAAACTAACCAAATGACTCGTCCCAACATATTATGATGTTGCCCAAGTTTTGCGCTCGATCCGAAATCAATAGGTGTAAGAAATTGGACAATTCAAGTTCAAAGGCAGTTCGTTCCTAGTTGGAGTTGTTGGAGTTTTGGGTAGTTCTAGAGATCGGATTTCTCGCAAACCTAACCAAATGACTCCTCCCACAATATTATGATCTGACCCAAGTTTTGGACTCGATCCGGAATCAATAGGTGTAAGAAATTGGACAATTTATGTACAAAGGCAGTTCGTTCCTAATCGGAGTGGTTGGTGTATTCCATAGTTCTAGAGATCGGATTTCACTCAAAACAAACCACATGACTCCTCCCACCATATTTTGATGTTGGCCAAGTTTTGGGTTCGATCCGAAATCAACAGGTGTAAGAAATTGGACAATTCAAGTTCAAAGGCAGTTCGTTCCTAATTGGAGTGGTTGGTGTTTTGGGTAGTTCTACAGATCGGATTTCACTCAAACTTAACCAAATGACTCCTCTCACCGTATAATGATGTTGCCCAAGTTCTGGGCTCGATCCGAAATCAATAGTTGTAAGAAATTGGACAATTCAAGTTCAAAGGCAGTTCTTTCCAAATTGGAGTGGTTGGTGTTTTGGGTAGTTCTTGAGATCGGATTTCACTCAAACATAACCAAATGACTCCTCCCACCATATTATGATGTTGCCCAAGTTTTGTGCTTGATCCGCAATCAAAGGTGTAAGAAATTGGACTATTTATGTTCAAAGGCAGTTCGTTCCTAATCGGAGTGGTTGGTGTATTCCATAGTTCTAGAGATCGGATTTCACTCAAAACAAACCACATGACTCCTCCCACCATATTTTGATATTGGCCAAGTTTTGGGTTCGATCCGAAATCAACAGGTGTAAGAAATTGGACAATTCAAGTTCTAAGGCAGTTCGTTCCTAGTTGGAGTGGTTGGTGTTTTGGGTAGTTCTAGAGATCGGATTCCACTCAAACTTAACCAAATGACTCCTCCGACCAAATTATGATGTTGCCCAAGTTTTGGGCTCGATCCGAAATCAATAGGTGTAAGAAATTGGACAATTCAAGTTCAAAGGCAGTTCGTTCCTAATTGGAATGGTTGGTGTTTTGGGTAGTTCTACAGATTGGATTTCACTCTAACTTAACCAATGACTCCTCCCACCATATTATGATGTTACCCAAGTGTTGGGCTGGATCCAAAATCAGTAGGTGTAGAAAATTGAGCAATTCAAGTTCAATGGCAGTTCGTTCCTAATTGGAGTGGTTGGTGTTTTGGGAAGTTCTAGAGATCGGATTTCACTCAAACTTAACCAAATGACTCCTCCCACCATATTATGATTTTGCCCAAGTTTTGGGCTCGATCCGAAATCAATAGGTGTAAGAAATTGGACAATTTATGTCCAAAGGCAGTTCGTTCCTAATCGGAGTGGTTGGTGTATTCCATAGTTCTAGAGATCGGATTTCACTCAAAACTAACCAAATGACTCCCCCCACCATATTTTGATGTTGCCCAAGTTTTGGGTTCGATCCGAAATCAACAGGTGTAAGAAATTGGACAATTCATGTTCAAAGGCAGTTCGTTCCTAATTGGAGTGGTTGGTGTTTTGGGTAGTTCTAGAGATCGGATTTCACTCAAACTTAACCAAATGACTCCTCCCACCATATTATGATGTTGCCCAAGTTTTCGACTCGATCCGAAATCAATTGGTGTAAGAAATTGGACAATTCAAGTACAAAGGCATTTCGTTCCAAATTGGAATGGTTGGTGTTTTGGGTAGTTCTACAGATCGGATTTCACTCTAACTTAACCAATGACTCCTCCCACCATATTATGATGTTGCCCAAGTTTTGGGCTCGAACCGAAATCAATAGGTGTAAGAAATTGAGCAATTCAAGTTCAATGGCAGTTCGTTCCTAATTGGAGTGGTTGGGGTTTTGGGAAGTTCTAGAGATCGGATTTCACTCAAACTTAACCAAATGACTCCTCCCACCATATTATGATGTTGCCCAGGTTTTGGGCTCGATCCGAAAGGAATAGGTGTAAGAAATTGGACAATTTATGTTCAAAGGCAGTTCGTTCCTAATTGGAGTGGTTGGTGTTTTGGGTAGTTCTAGAGATCGGATTTCACTCAAACTTAACCAAATGACTCCTCCCACCATATTATGATGTTGCCCAAGTTTTCGACTAAATCCGAAATCAATTGGTGTAAGAAATTGGACAATTCAAGTTCAAAGGGATTTCGTTCCTAATTGGAATGGTTGGTGTTTTGGGTAGTTCTACAGATCGGATTTCACTCTAACTTAACCAATGACTCCTCCCACCATATTATGATGTTGCCCAAGTTTTGGGCTCGATCCGAAATCAATAGGTGTAAGAAATTGGACAATTTATCTTCGAAGGCAGTTCGTTCCTAATCGGAGTGGTTGGTGTATTCCATAGTTCTAGGGATCGGAATTCACTCAAAAATATCCAAATGACTCCTCCCACCATATTATGATGTTGCCCAAGTTTTGGGTAGTTCTAGATATCGGATTGGACTCAAACTTAACCAAATGACTCCTCCCACCATATTATGATGTTGCCCAAGTTTTTGACTCAATCCGAAATCAATTGGTGTAAGAAATTGGACAATTCAAGTTTAAATGCAGTTCGTTCCTAATTGGAATGGTTGGTGTTTTGGGTAGTTCTAGAGATCGGATTTCACCCAAACTTAACCAAATGACTCCTCCCACCATATTATGATGTTGCCCAAGTGTTGGGCTCGATCCGAAATCAATAGGTGTAAGAAATTGGACAATTCAAGTTCAAAGGCCGTTCGTTCCTAATTGGAGTGGTTGATCTTTTCGGTAGTTCTACAGATCGGATTTCACTCGAACTTAACCAAATGACTCCTCCCACCATATTATGATGTTGCCCAAAATCAATAGGTGTAAGAATTGGACAACTCAAGTTCAACGGCCGTTCGTTCCTAATTGGAGTGGTTGATCTTTCCGGTAGTTCTACAGATCGGATTTCACTCGAACTTAACCAAATGACTCCTCCCACCATATTATGATGTTGCCCAAAATCAATAGGTGTAAGAATTGGACAACTCAAGTTCAAAGGCAGTTCGTTCCAAATTGGGGTGGTTGGTGTATTGGGTAGTTCTAAAGATCGGATTTCACTCAAAATTAACCAAATGACTCCTCCCACTATATTACGTTGTTGCCTAAGTTTTGGGCTCGATCCGAAATCAATAGGTGTAAGAAATTGGACAATTCAAGTTCAAAGGCAGTTCGTTCCTAATTGGAGTGGTTGGTGTTTTGGGTAGTTCTAGAGATCGGATTTCACTCAAACTTAACCAAAATGACTCTTCCCACCATATTATGATGTTGCCCAAGTTTTGGAATCGATCCGAAATCAATAGGTGTAAGAAATTGGACAATTTATCTTCAAAGGCAGTTCGTTCCTAATCGGAGTGGTTGGTGTATTCCATAGTTGTAGAGATTGGATTTCACTCAAAACTAACCGAATGACTCCTCCCACCATATTATGATGTTGCCCAAGTTTTCGACTCGATCCGAAATCAATTGGTGTAAGAAATTGGACAATTCAATTTCAAAGGTAGTTCGTTCCTAATTGGAATGGTTGGTGTTTTGGGTAGTTCTAGAGATCGGATTTCACCCAAACTTAACCAAATGACTCCTCCCACTATATTATGATGTTGCCCATGTTTTGGGCTCGATCCGAATTCAATAGGTTTAAGAAATTGGACAATTTATGTTCAAAGCCAGTTCGTTCCTAATCGGAGTGGGTGGTGTATTCCGTATTTCTAGAGATCGGATTTCACTAAAAACTAACCAAACGACACCTCCCACCATCTTATGTTGTTGCCCAAGTTTTGGGCTCGATCCGAAATAAATAGGTGTAAGAAATTGGACAATTCAAGTTCAAAGGCAGTTCGTTCCTAATTGGGATGGTTGGTGTATCGGGTAGTTCTTGAGATCGGATTTCACTCAATATTAACCGCATGACTCCTCCCACCATATTATGATGTTGCCCAAGTTTTGGGGTCGATCCAAAATCAATAGGTTTAAAAAATTGGACAATTCTAGTTCAAAGGCAGTTCGTTCCTAATTGGAGTGGTTGGTCTATTCCATAGTTCTAGGGATCGGATTTTACTCAAAATGCACCAAATCACTCCTCCCACCATATTATGATGTTGCCCAAGTTTTGGGCTCGATCCGAATTCAATAGGTGTAAGAAATTGGACAATTCAAGTTAAAAGGAAATTTCACTCAAACTTCCCCAAAAGACTCCTCCCACCATATTATGATGTTGCCGAAGTTTTGGACTCGATCCGAAATCAATAGGTGTAAGAAATTGGACAATTTATGTTCAAACTCTGTTCATTCCAAATCGGAGTGGTTGGTGTATTCCATAGTTCTAGAGATCGGATTTCACTCAAAACTAACAAAATGACTCCTCCCGCCATATTATGATGTTGCCCAAGTTTTGGGCTCGATCCGAAATCAATACGTTTAAGAAATTGGACAATTCAAGTTCAAAGGCAGTTCGTTCCTAATTGGAGTGGTTGGCGTTTTGGGTAGTTCCAGAGATCGGATTTCACTCAAACTTAACCAAATAACTCCTCCCACCATATTATGATGTTGCCCATGTTTGGGGCTCGATCCGAAATCAATAGGTGTAAGAAATTGAACAATTCATGTTCAAAGGCAGTTCGTTCCGAATTGGGTGGGTTGGTGTATTGGCTAGTTATAGAGATCGGATTTCACTCAAACTAAACCGCATGACTCCTCCCACCATATTATGATGTTGCCCAGGTTTTGGGGTCGATCCAAAATCAATAGGTTTAAACAATTGCACAATTCAAGTTCAAAGTCAGTTCGTTCCTAATTGGAGTTGTTGGTCTATTCCATAGTTCTAGAGATCGGATTTTACTCAAAATTCACCAAATCACTCCTCCCACCATATTATGATGTTGCCCAAGTTTTGGGTTCGATCCGAAATCAATAGGTGTAAGAAATTGGACAATTCAAGTTGAATGGCAGTTCGTTCCTAATTGGAGTGGTTGGTGTTTTGGGTAGTTCTAGAGCTTGGATTTCACTCAAACTTATCCAAATGACTCCTCCCACCATATTTTGATGTTGCCTAAGTTTTGGGCTCGATCCGAAATCAATAGGTGTAAGAAATTGGACAATTCAAGTTCAAAGGCAGTTCGTTCCTAATTGGAGTGGTTGGTGTTTTGGGTAGTTCTAGAGATCGGATTTCACTCAAACTTAACCAAATGACTCCTCCCACCATATTATGACGTTGCCCAAGTTTTGGGCTCAATCCGAAATCAATAGGTGTAAGAAATTGGACGATTCAAGTTCAAAGGCAGCTCGTTCCTAATTGGAGGGGTTGGTGTTTTGGGTTGTTCTGGAGATCGGATTTCACTCAAACTTAACCAAATGACACCTGCCACCATATTTTCATGTTGCCCTAGGTTTTGGCTCGATCCGAAATCAATACGTGTAAGAATTTGGGCAATTCATGTTCAACGGCAGTTCGTTCCTAATTGGTGTGATTGGTGTTTTGGGTAGTTCAAGGGATCGGATTTCACTCAAACTTAACCAAATGACTCCTCCCACCGTATTATGATTTTGCCCAAGTTTTGGGCTCGATCCGAAATCAATAGGTGTAAGAAATTGGACAATTTATGTTCAAAGGCAGTTCGTTCCGAATCTGAGTGGTTGGTGTATTCCATAGTTCTAGAGATTGGATTTCACTCAAAACTAACCAAATGACTCCTCCCACCATATTATGATGTTGCCCGAGTTTTGGGCTCGATTCGAAATCAATAGTTGTAAGAAATTGGACAATTCAAGTTCAGAGGCAGTTCGTTCCTAATTGGAGTGGTTGGTGTATTCCATAGTTCTAGAGATCAGATTTCACTCAAACGTAACCAAATGACTCCTCCCAACATATTATGATGTTGCCTAAGTTTTGGGCTCGATCCGAAATCAATAGTTGTAAGAAATTGGAGAATTCAAGTTCAAAGGCAGTTCGTTCCTAATTGGAGTGCTTGGTGTTTTGGGTATTTCTATAGATCGGATTTCACTCAAACTTAACCAAATGACTCCTCCCACCATATTGTGATGTTGCCCAAGTTTTGGGCTCGATCCGAAATCAATTGGTTTAAGAAACTGGACAATTTATGTTCGAAGGCAGTTCGTTTCTAGTCGGAGTGGTTGGTGTATTCCATAGTTCTAGAGATCGGATTTCACTGAAAACTGACGAAATGACTCCTTCCACCATATTATGATGTTGCCCAAGTTTTGGGCTCGATCCGAAATCATTGGGTGTAAGAAATTGGACAGTTCAAGTTCAAAGGCAGTTCGTTCCTAATTGGAGGGGTTGGTGTTTTGGGTAGTTCTAGAGCTTGGATTTCACTCAAACTTATCCAAATGACTCCTCCCACCATATTATGATGTTGCCCAAGTTTTGGGCTCGATCTGAAATCAATAGGTGTAAGAAATTGGACAATTCAAGTTAAAAGGCAATTCGTTCCTAATTGGAGTGGTTGGTGTTTTGGGTAGTTCTAGAGATCGGATTTCACTCAAACTTAACCAAATGACTCCTCCCACCATATTATGATGGTGCCCAAGTTTTGGGCTCGATCCGAAATCAACAGTTGTAAGAAATTGGACAATTTATGTTCAAACGCAGTTCGTTCCAAATCGGAGTGGTTGGTGTATTCCATAGTTCTAGAGATCGGATTTCACTCAAAACTAACAAAATGACTCCTCCCACCATATTATGATGTTGCCTAAGTTTTGGGCTCGATCCGAAATCAATAGGTTTAAGAAATTGGACAATTCAAGTTCAAATGCAGTTCGTTCCTAATTGGAGTGGTTGGCGTTTTGGGTAGTTCCAGAGATTGGATTTCACTCAAACTTAACCAAATGACTCCTCCCACCATATTACGATGTTGCCCATGTTTTGGGCTCGATCCGAAATCAATAGGTGTAAGAAATTGAACAATTCATGTTCAAAGGCAGTTCGTTCCTAATTGGGTGGGTTGGTGTATTGGCTAGTTCTAGAGATCGGATTTCACTCAAACTTAACCGCATGACTTGATCGGTGCATAATTGTATATCATTTTGTACCCCTCTAGCTTATGATTTCGTTATGTTATTGAGTTAAACTTGTGCTTTTTAATTGCCTATTTTGAGAACATTTCCCAACATTCAAATTGCCAAACAGTAACTAGGTATTTGCAAACACAACATGCAATTGAATTCATAGTTTGCGAAAACCAACTTTCTGTTTGTCAATTACTGGAATGCATTTTTAGCTCATTTTCGTAGGTCAACTTCTTGGTTTTGGTTATGTTTTTAAGTTAAACTTGTGCTTTTAATCCCTTTTCTGTTTATCATTCAGTTCATTGGGCCTTAGGTAGCAATGGTGGCTTTGGATAGGAAAAGATGCAAAATGGTGCAAAAACGAGCAGACTGAGTTAGCAATTTGTTTCGGCCTTAACTTCCTTCTCCCAACATTTATTGGCCCAATTAATATGTGGTTGGAAAGAAAAGATTCTTAACTGCAAGATGGACTGCTAAAACGTATCAATTGATGAAGCCAAGCCCAATCCATGGGCCCATCAAAATGCACACCATACATTCCAGTCTATTTTCGGTAGTCAACTTGCAAGGCCCAACATGTACACTTATACTGCTCAGATGGGAATTCTTTCTTCATCAAAGTTGTTCCAATGGGTGTCTATTATGACATATCCAAATTTGAGCCCCATTGGATACATATTGAAATCTCAGGCCTTCATAAACCAAGCCTGGTTCAGCAGCATCTTTTATTTCCAGCAACCAAAAGAAAACCCACATGGGTTGGCAGCAAATGGCAGCCACAATTGAACACCCATGTGAAGAAAGCTTGAGGTGCAGCAAAAGAAGTATGGGATGGGATTAATTCCAACCACACTAACATAGACAAGATGAAGTGGGAGTTATAGGTTGTATTAAATGAGGAATGGTGGTGTTGGATTTCATCATGATGTTCCTCCCTCTTAGCCCTATAAATAGAGGAGTCTTCAAGCTACAAACTTCACTTCAGCCATCCTCCACACTTCCATCATTCCATCAACACATCCAGAAATCGTCCTCATACATTCCCACAACCCCAAACACTCAAGCAATCAACCCAATACTCTAAACTGCCCCAAAATCATCAAAACAGCTCCAGAAAACCTCCCTTCCATTTCCCTACGAATTTCCTCTTTCTCAGCCATCACCACTCACTCAAACTCATCCCAAATCACCTCCATATCCTTCATACATCCTTCTAGACGTGGAGAAGCTCTTGGAGAAGCATTGGACACCACAAGAACTTCAGAAAAAGGGTTTTTCTACTCTTATGGCATTCATTATGTTTTCCCATTTCTGTTTTAGTTTCTTTTCCATTATGAGTAGCTAAATCCATAACTAGGGCTTCGATGTAACCTAACATGAATATTCTGGGTTTATAAGTTTGAAGTTTGGAGTTTCAAGTTTGATTCATGATTCGTGTTCTTATTCATTATGCTTATAAGTTAACATGCTTGTTTGAATGATTGATCACCATTAGAACTTGTTTGTTAACTATCTTGGTTTGAATTAAGAGTAGACACCATGCTTTAATTCGAATTGAACTATGAATAGGAAGAGTATGTATGGACATTCGACAACAGGGATTAGATACATGCTTGGTTGTTTAAATTGTTCTTCTATGCTTAATGGGTTCCTAATGCTTAATTTTAGGTTAGACAACAAATGATCAAATTAGGGAATTAGGAACACAAGGTTAGGACCAAACACCATGGCCTAATCATACTTTAGCTTGAATCAATCTTTGAATCTGAATTAGACTTGTTACTTGACTCCTTATAACCCAGAATTGAATTGTTATGGTGATTCGAATGCCCTAGTCTCCAAATCTGTTTTCCATCTCTTAAAACCACTCTTTGTTACATTTGTTTACTTGTTTTTGTTTGCAATTTCATTTTGCTTATTTTGTTCAACAATCACAACCACTCTTGCTTTAAATTCTGTTTTAGACATAACCTCCTACTTTCTTGAATTTGGTAAGCTAAGTACATAACTAGTTTTAACTTCTCAGTCTTCGTGGGTACGACCTCGTACTTGTCTTGCTATACTACTAATTGCCCCGTACAATTGCGAGTTAACATAATAATTAACAACAAATTTTGGTGCCGTTGCCGGGGACTGAACGAATGTTCTTCCCTGGTTATGTGCCCAAGGTTACCCTATTCTTTTTAGTGTTTCTAATTAATCTAATTTTCTGTTTCAGGTAGTTTATGTCTAAAAAGCCATTACTTGAACAAGTGAGGTCTTCGTTCCAACGTTCTAGATCTTTGAACGCAGGACCATCATTGCAACCCAGACGAGTGACCTCTGAAATTCAGAGTCGTCTAGAAAGAGAGTTGTCAACTGCAAAATAGCAAGCTCTGGCCACATTTTCAAGTCTTGCTCTCCACACTGAACTTCCTGGTTCTTCACTTTCAAATTCGGAAGCAAGTTCAAACCAAGAAGAAGAAGAAGAGATGGATGCCAATGAGTTCATGGGAGAACTTGATATCCCAACAATTCCAGCATCTCCTTCAAGCATTTTGCTGCCCACTGTAGCTCGAAATTATGAGCTTAAATCTTCTCATCTTAATATGCTGCCTTCCTTTTATGGTTTACCTAATGAAGATCCATTAACCCATATAAAGGATATTTTTAATGTTGTGAGTTCTTTTCCCTTGACAGGTGTGACAGAAGATCAACTTCGAATGAGAGTGTTTCCATACACTTTGAAGGATAAGGCAAAATATTGGTTGAATTCTTTGAAGCCGGGATCACTCACTACATGGGCTGCCATTCAAAAGAAGTTCTTGGAGAAATACTTCTCCACGCAAAAGACCGACATGCTTAGGGATAAGATCTTGTTATTTGCACAGCAAGATGACGAGTCGTTTTGTGAAGCATGGGAGAAATTCAATGGGCTGCTCAACCAATGTCCTCATCATGGGATTCCATAAAGCTTCAAATGCGTATGTTTTATAAAGGACTAACCCCTTCTAGTCATAATATAGTCACCAATTTTGCAGGTGGTTCTTTTAAAACCAAAACTCCAGAAGAAACGTACGAACTCTTTGAGGAGATAGCAATGGAGGCCCAACATACGGACACAACAGGTAAACATGTTGTTAGTGGTTCTAATGATGCTTCTAGTGTGCAGATTTCAAAACTGGAACAAAAGCTAGATGCTCTTCTTGCATTGAACTCAAGAAACCCTCCGATTAGGAACGAACCCAAAACTTGGGCAACATCATAATATGGTGGGGGGAGTCATTTGGTTAAGTTTGAGTGAAATCCGATCTCCTGAACTACCCAAAACACCAACCACTCCAATTAGGAACGAACTGCCTTTGAACTTGAATTGTCCAATTTCTTACACCTATTGATTTTGGATCGAGCCCAAAACTTGGGCAACATCATAATATGGTGGGAGGAGTCATGTGCTTAAGTTTGAGTGAAATCCAATCTCTAGAACTAACCAAAACAACAACCACTCCAATTAGGAATGAACAGCCTTTGAACTTGAATTGTCCAATTTCTTACACCTATTGATTTCGGATCGAGCCCAAAACTTGGGCAACATCATAATATGGTGGGAGGAGTCATTTGGTTAAGCTTGAGTGAAATCCGATCTCTAGAACTACCCAAAACACCAACCACTCCAATTAGGAACAAAAGCTAGATGCTCTTCTTGCATTGAACTCAAGAAACCCTCCGAAGGAAGTGTGTAGCATCTGCGAAACTCATGACCATGCTACCATAGCTTGTCCACTTGGGGCTGGATATCCAGAATTTGTGCAAGAGCAAGCTAAGGTGGTGAATTCCTACAACCAAGGTCCAAGAAATGATCCATACTCTCAAAGTTATAATCCAGGTTGGAGGAATCATCCAAACTTTTCATGGAGAAATACTCAGAATCAAGCCAATCCCCCTTCATTCCAAAAGCCACAACAAACATCATCATTGGAGGATATAGTTAAGCAGATGGCAATCAACCAATCCAATTTCCAGCAAACTACACAAGCTGCCATTGCCAAATTGGAAGTTCAAATAGGCCAAATAGCTGCTGAAATATCTCAAAGAGAGCCTGGGAAATGGCCAAGCCAAACTATGATCAATCCAAAGAACCCAGAAGCCAAGGCCATTCATGTGCTCAGATCAGGTAAGATCATTGATAATAAAGTTGATTCTAATCTTTCAAATGATGTTGTGATTGTAGAAGATGAAGAGGAGGAGACAATGGCTACGGAAGGAGAACAACTTAAAACTTCTCAATCTGCTCCTAAGGCCAAATCAGATTCTCAGAAATCCGATCAATTCCAATTGCATAAAAGGGATGACAAATTTGTGCCACCACATCTTCAAGAAGATAGATACGTGCCACCCGCTCCATATGTTCCACAGATTCCATTTCCAGGCCATCTTAAGAAAGCAAAGCAAGATAAGGCTTTTAAAGAGATTTATGATATTTTGAGTAAAGTTAATATCAATTTGCCTTTGCTTGATCTTATTGAACAGATTCCTGCATATGGAAAATTCATCAAGGACTTGAAAACTCACAAGCTCAATTTCGCTCCAAATGAAGGAGTAAAGCTCGACCAGAATGTAAGTGCTGTGTTGCAAAGGAAACTTCCACCAAAACTAGATGATCCTGGCAACTTTGACATTCCCATTAACATTGGAGGCAAGAAGGTTGGAAGAGCCATGTTGGACTTGGGAGCAAGCATCAATGTTTTGCCATATTCAGTTTATCAAGAGCTTGGCTTAGAAGGGATGAAGAAGACTTCAATGCGACTTGAACTAGCTGATCATTCTATAAAATATCCAAAAGGTATTGTAGAAGATATTTTAGTTCAAGTTAATACACTAATTCTCCCTGCTGATATTGTAGTGATGGACATGGAAGACAATCCAAATGGAGATCGTGTTGATCCCATTCTCCTAGGCAGGCCATTCATGGCCACTGCAGACACAATCATCAAAGTGAAAGATAGCACCCTCTCCATGACTGTTTTGGGTGAAACTGTTGAATTTAAAATGCTTAATGCTCTATCTCAACCTTCTATCTCTCTTGATTCTTGCTTTTCAATTGATGTTGTGGATCATGAGGTTTCTTCCAAAATTTTGCAGAGAAAGTCTAATGATGCTCTAGAAGTTGTCTTAACACAAGAAGAGGAAGATCTTTGTGAACCGGAGTTCCAAGAAGTGGTGGCTGCCTTAGAAGTGTTTCAACCATACCCACCATCCTTTAGGCCACCACTCGAGCCTCTTGGACCATCATCCACGAAATTGGAGCCATCCATTATCACCCCACCAAAGCTAGAACTTAAACCACTGCCCAATCATCTTAAATATACTTATTTGGGTGCTAACAAAACTCTCCCTGTTATAATTGCTGCAGGTCTCACCTCACATGAAGAAGAGAGCTTAATTAAGGTTCTAAAAGAGCATAAAACAGCCATTGGGTGGACCATAGCAGACATCAAAGGAATTAGTCCAAGCATGTGCATGCACCGGATTCTAATGGAAGAAGACAGCAAACCATCCTGTGATGCCCAAAGGAGGCTAAATCCCAACATGAAAGAGGTGGTTAGAGCTGAAGTTTTAAAGCTACTCGATGTAGGAATCATCTACCCAATTTCAGATTCTAAGTGGTTGAGCCCTGTACAAGTTGTTCCGAAGAAGTCCGGAATCACCGTTGTGAAGAATGAGAAGAATGAGATAGTTCCTACACGAACTATCACTGGTTGGAGAGTTTGCATTGATTACAGGAAGTTGAACACATCCACTAGAATAGATCATTTCCCCTTGCCTTTTATTGATCAAATGCTTGAACGTTTATCTGGCCATGCTTACTATTGTTTTCTTGATGGTTTTTCAGGTTATAATCAAATTCCCATTGCTCCGGAAGACCAAGAGAAAACCACATTCACATGCCCATTTGGTACGTTTGCTTATAGAAGGATGCCATTCGGTTTGTGCAATGCCCCAGCAACTTTCCAAAGATGCATGATGTCAATCTTTTCAGATATGGTGGAACGATTCATTGAGGTATTTATGGATGATTTTTCAGTTTTTGGTTCCTCTTTTGATAATTGTCTTCACCACTTGTCTCTAGTGCTTAAAAGATGCCAGGAAACAAATCTGATTTTGAATTGGGAGAAGTGTCACTTCATGGTGAGACAGGGCATTGTGCTAGGCCATGTGATTTCAAGCAAGGGAATCGAAGTGGATAAAGCCAAGATCGATCTCATCTCAAATCTTCCACCCCCTACCTCTGTTAAAGGAATTAGAAGCTTTCTAGGTCATGCTGGATTCTATAGAAGGTTCATCAAAAATTTCTCAAGCATTACAAGGCCATTGTGTAATCTCCTTGCTAAGGATGCTGTTTTTGAGTTTAATGAAGCTTGCATGGAAGCTTTTACTACCTTGAAGAGGGAGCTAACTTCAGCCCCTATTATCATAGCTCCGGATTGGTCTTTACCATTTGAAATAATGTGTGATGCCTCTGACTTTGCTATTGGTGCAGTTTTAGGTCAAAAGAAGAACAAGCTACCCCATGTGATTCATTATGCTAGCCGGACCTTGAATGATGCTCAAATCAACTACTCCACAACAGAGAAGGAGTTGCTTGCTGTGGTTTTTGCTTTAGAAAAATTTCGTTCTTACCTTGTTGGTTCTAAAGTAATTGTTTATTCTGACCATGCAGCTCTTAGATACTTGCTCACTAAGAAGGATGCCAAACTGTTGCATTCCTAAAAGGACACAAATTAATGTGCAAACAACCAATTAAAAATACCCGCAAGTGCACGAATCTAATGAAGTATAGATTATGTAAGTATGGGGTCGATCCCACGAAGAACTTGTCGGCTTCCTATAAGTTCTAATTTGAGTACGTAAAGAACACTTATTTAACAAATGCAAATTGGAAATTAAAAATGAGTAAAGAAATGTAAAAGAAATGAAACAACACAAGAAACCAAAGAAAAACAGAAACAGCACTTTCTATCACCCTTTTATCACCTATTTATCACCTGTAAACAGTGCCGTGAACAGTGCCGTGATAAAGACACATAACGTGTCTAACACGCAACTCACACACACATTGGGGGGGGGGGGGGGGTTTGATTTGTTTGAAGTGACCTATTTATATTGCATGAAAGGAAATGGACTTTGAAATTAAATGAGAATGGCAGAGATGGAATATCAAAATGTAGAATTAAAATGTAACAAACACTAGGGTTTCGGAATCCACCCTAAACAATTCTACCCAAGTTCATGAATACTCAAATGATGAACTCTAAACATGTTGATGAAAATGTTCGCAATCAAGACCATGGGTCGTGGCTCAAGACGCATTGATTGTCTCTAATATACGTAAAGTGCATGGTTCGTGCTACAATACTTGTGCCCTCCCCATAACCGAACCTAGATATGGTTCGTACTTCGATTCAATTACAAGGAGAACCCATTAAGTTCAAAGAGAATATGAACATCACAAGAATCCTAATAGCATGGTGTTTACATTAGGTATTCAAGAAACCAATTCACATAGATGATTCTTACTTCATCCATTTATTGCTTAGGATAACATGAAGATACACATAATCCCAACAATCTCAAGAAGCATGCTTTCAAAGATGGCCAACCAAGGAAAAACACACATCAAGGATAGATTAATTTGGTGAATTGGAATTCATCAACAATATCTAGAAATTCATACACTCAAGTATCAAAACAATAAGGTAATCATGTTTAGGGCTTCAACCTAAGCCCTAGCTATGGAGTTTAGTTGCTCATACTTATTCCAAATACAAACTCAAAATAAAATTAGAAAGAGTTTACAGGTTTTGAGAAAATGATGAAAGCTTCAAGGTCATCAATGGTGGAAGCTTTCTTCTCCACTTTGTTTGGCTGCACCTTGGCTTTCTCCTAGCTCCAAGCTCTCCAAAATCTGCTCTCAATGTGTAGAATAATAGAATGGATAGGCTACCCACGTTCAAAACCTCTCCCACTTCAGATTGCACTTCCCTTTGCTCCTTTGCCCATCATTTCCAGCTCACACTTTTAATATAAAACTCATTCTTTCCTCTAAAGCCTTTGCCCATTGTCCCCTTGCCATGATGAAGCTTTGACTTCACAAAGATGCCAAAAGCTTCAGAAAATATCTCATTTACAAAGGTAATTCCTTGTTACCAAGAGTTATGGTAACAAGAAATTAAGATGACACAAAGGAGGTAAAAGCTGGCCAAATCCGGATTTCCAGAGCTGTGGTAACATGCTGGATTGGTTGGATAGGCAATACTTGTCCAATGGAGCTCAAATTTGGATATGTTGTAGTTAACATCCATTGGAACAAGTCTCATGAAGATCATGACCTCATCTGAGCACCAGAGCATGTTGATCCCAGGCCAAGAAGTTGACCTACGAAAATGAACAAAAACAGAATTTATAACTAATAATGCACTTTTAGCTCATTTTCATCCCAACCAAGGTAAAATCTAAGAAAACACAAAAAGGAAGTAAAAAGCTATAAAATGTCAAGAACTAACTCAAAATAGTGGGTGAATAACATGAAAAATCATGTGTAAAAATGAACCGAACACAAACCACGCTTGATTAGATGGATTCTCTTGCTGCAAGAATTCGATTTGGAGATTCGAGATAAGAAGGGATGTGAGAATGTGGTAGCTGATCATTTGAGCAGAATTGTGGTTGAAGAAAAAGGAGCAGCTGTGCTACCCTTGAATGAGACTTTCCCTGATGAACAACTATATGCTGCCCAAGTCAAAGAGCCATGGTATGCTGATTTTGTTAATTATCTTGCTTGTGGTGTTCTTAGAAATGATCTAACTTCTCAGGACAAGAAGAAGTTCTTTTCCATGGTGAAACATTATGTCTGGGATGAACCTTTCTTATTCAAGCATTGCCCAGATCAACTCATCAGAAGATGTGTTCCAGAAGAAGAGCAGGAAAGCATACTTAGGCATAGCCACGAATTGGCTTGTGGAGGTCACTTTGGAGCTAAGAAAACAGCACTTAAAATTCTGCAATCTGGTTTCTTTTGGCCCACTCTATTCAAAGATGTGTTTAATTTTTGTGTTAAGTGTGATAGGTGCCAAAGGATGGGGAACATAAGTCGCAGGAACGAAATGCCATTGAATAACATACTTGTTGTGGAGCTCTTCGATGTGTGGGGTATTGATTTCATGGGACCATTTCCATCTTCCTTTGGTTATACTTACATACTTGTTGCTGTTGATTATGTGTCTAAATGGGTGGAAGCCATAGCCACCAAACCCAATGATCATAAGGTGGTGCTCAAGTTCTTGAAGGATAATATTTTCACAAGGTTTGGTACTCCAAGGGCTGTCATTAGTGATGGAGGCAGCCACTGCTGTAACAAGCCATTCGAAGCACTCATGAAGAAGTGCAACATCACCCATCGAGTCTCTACACCATATCATCCGCAAACTTCTGGTCAAGTGGAAATAAGCAATAGAGAAATTAAGCACATCCTGGAGAAGGTGGTGAACAATACAAGGAAAGATTGGGCAGCCAAGCTCAATGATTCATTATGGGCTTATAGGACTGCATATAAGACTCCCATCGGAATGAGCCCTTATCGTCTTGTGTTTGGGAAAGCATGCCACCTGCCAATGGAGCTTGAACACAATGCTTTTTGGGCCATCAAGAAGTTGAATTTTGATCTGGACAAGGCTGGCCATGTTAGAAAGTTTCAGCTCAATGAATTGGAAGAAATTAGACATGAGTCTTATGAGAATGCAAAGCTTTGCAAAGAACGAACCAAGAGTTACCATGACAGAAACATTCAACGGAAAGAGTTCTCCAAAGGTATGTCAGTTCTTTTGTTTAACTTACGTTTGCATCTCTTTCCAGGAAAATTGAAGTCTAGGTGGCTTGGGCCATTCACCGTGGTCAATGTTTCTCCCTATGGAGCTGTGGAAATTCAAAACCCTAAAGATGGCTCAACTTTCAAAGTAAATGGACAACGTTTAAAGCCATTTTATGAGGGAATTTCAGCTGGCATTCAAGCAGGCCATGTGGTGGATCAACTTACTTCCCTTTGTACCATCAACTTAGCTGATTACATAATGTCTTGCCAAGACATTAACTAAGGCGCTTCTTGGGAGGCAACCCATGTGTTCAAGAAGAGAGGTGCTTGGTAGCGGTCGACCTAATTGCATCAAGGGGGAGTTTCTCTTAACCTTCTTCTTAACTTTTCCCCTTATCTTTTGCATGTTCTCAATCATCTTTACTTTGCTTTAACATTGAGGACAATGTTCAATTCAAGTCTGGGGGTATTAAAGGTTTTCAATTTTCAGTTTTCGTTCATTTGTGTTTTCAATTTTTGTTCTTTTGCCACTAATTTTTTTTAGAATGTCATACAATCAATGCTATGGAGCTGCCATTGAGGTTTTCATATCAGAATTTTGCACTTCACAAAGCTTTGGCTCTTAGAATTCTGGTGGCTAAAGTACCTTGCTCAAATTCTTGATGGAGAATAGTGGAGACTACCCTAGTGAGCTATATCAAGCCCAATTGCTTTCTTGAGAGGGTTTAAAGTGTTCTATTCCTCATCTCTGCTTGTTTGCTTCAATTCACTCTAAATGATCTCATTATTCCATTTTGATTGAATACTAAGGATGATTCTCTTTTGCAGATATCATGTGCTTGCTCTCATTCATGAATGAACTCATTGAAGTGATGCTAGGCTATGTGTGTATAAGCTTTCTGTGTGCTTTCTTTTCACCCTACCTATATGTGTGTTCCATTAGCCCTCTTGAAGCCAAACACTTAAATCATTTTCTTCTATCACCCTCATCATTTCCCTACCTTTATATCTCAATCTGAGATACTTGACCTATTGTAGCCATACCCTATAGCTTAGAAATATACCAAGGTGTGCCAAGATAAAGTTTGAAGCAAGGAAGTTGCTGCCATGTGCCTAAATGAAAGATGGTGTGAATCTGTGCAATAAAGTTAATGAAGATGCAGATCAAATCAACAAAGATGAAAGTGTTTCGATTTGATCTATGTGTAAAAAAAACATATATATAAAAAAAAATTAAAAAAATAAACAAAGTCTATGCCAGGTGGTACCATGAAGTTTGCAGCCATGCCATTATAAGTCAATGATACCTTGCAGATCAATGAAGAATGCAACCTTGGTATGTTCTTAAGTTACTTGTTTTTCCTTCCAATTCTTCCATTTCCCAAAATCTTAGCCTTTCATTACAACCTTGTGAAAGACCTAGCTGATCTTTGAGGATGTATTAATGGGTGCTGGTAAGTATGTGTGTATCTCTATTCTTAGTATTTGATTCCCTTCTTGAGATCTAACCAAAACTTGTGTTTCTACTTCATACACTCACTTATGCTTTCTTGAGAGAATTAAACCTTAGGTTCTGAATGAGTGGTTGGTGTTTTTGGTTGTTCTAGGGATCGGATTTCACTCAGATTTAACCAAATGACTCCTCCCACCATATTATGATGTTGCACAAGTTTTGGGCCCCATCCGAAATCAATAGGTGTAAGAAATTTGACAATTTATGTTCAAAGGCAGTTCGTTCCTAATCGGAGTGGTTGGTGTATTCCATAGTTGTAGACATCGGATTTCACTCAAAACTAACCAAATGACTCCTCCCACCATATTATGATGTTGCCCAAGTTTTGGGCTCGTTTCGAAATCAATCGGTGTAAGAAATTGGACAATTCAAGCTCAAAGGCAGTTCGTTCCTAATTGCAGTGGTTGTTGTTTTGGTTAGTTCTAGAGATTGGATTTCACTAAAACTTAACCAAATGACTCCCCCCACCATATTATGAGGTTGCCCATGTTTTGGGCTTGATACGAAATCAATAGGTGTAAGAAATTGGACAATTCAAGTTCAAAGGTAGTTGGTTCCTAATTGCAGTGGTTGTTGTTTTGGGTAGTTCTAGAGATCGGATTTCACTCAAACTTAACCAAATGACTCCTCCCACCATATTATGATGTTGCCCAAGTTTTGGGCTCGATCTGAATTCAATAGGTGTTAGAAATTGGACAATTCAAGTTCAAAGGCAGTTCGTTCCTAATTGGAGTGGTTGGTGTTTTCGGTAGTTCTCGAGATCGGATTTTACTCAAACTTAACCAAATGACTCCTCCCACCATATCATGACGTTGGCCAAGATTTGGGCTTGATCCGAAATCAATAGGTGTAGGAAATTGGACAATTTCTGTTCAAAGGCAGTTCGTTCCTAACCGGACTGGTTGGTGTATTCCATACTTCTAGAGATCGGATTTCACTGAAAACAAACCAAATGACTCCTCCCACCATAGTATGATGTTGCCCAAGTTTTGGGCTCGATCCGAAATCAATAGGAGTATGAAATTGGACAATTCAAGTTCAAACGCGGTATTTTCCTCATTGGAGTGGTTGGTGTGTTGGGTAGTTCTAGAGATCGGATTTCACTCAAACTTAACCAAATGACTCCTCCCACCATATTATGATGTTACCGAAGTTTTGGGCTCGATCCGAAATAAATCGGTGTAAGAAATTGGACAATTCAAGTTCCAACGCGGTTCTTTCCTCATTGGAGTGGTAGGTGTGTTGGGTAGTTCTAGAGATCGGATGTCACTCAAACTTAACCAAATGACTCCCCCCACCATATTATGATGTTGCCCAAGTTTTGGGCTCGATCCGAAATCAATACGTGTAAGAAATTGGACATTTCAAGTTCAAAGGCAGTTCGTTCCTAATTGGAGTGGTTGGTGGTTTGGTTAGTTCTGGAGATCGGATTTCACTCAAACTTAACCAAATGACTCCCCCCACCATATTATGATGTTTCCCAGGTTTTGGGCTCGATCCGAAATCAATAGGAGTAAGAAATTGGACAATTCAAGTTCAAACGCGGTTCTTTCCTCATTGGAGTGGTTGGTGTGTTGGGTAGTTCTAGAGATCGGATTTCACTCAAACTTAACCAAATGACTCCTCCCACCATATTATGATGTTGCCCAAGTTTTGGGCTCGATCCGAAATCAATAGGTGTAAGAAATTGGACAATTTATGTTCAAAGGCAGTTCATTCCAAATCGGAGTGGTTGGTGTATTCCATAGTTCTAGAGATCGGATTTCACTCAAACTTAACCAAATGACTCCCCGCACCATGTTATGATGTTGCCCAAGTTTTGGGCTCGATCCGAAATCAATAGGAGGAAGAAATTGGACAATTCAAGTTCAAACGCGGTTCTTTCCTCATTGGAGTGGTTGGTGTGTTGGGTAGTTCTAGAGATCGGATTTCACTCAAACTTAACCAAATGACTCCTCCCACCATATTATGATGTTGCCCAAGTTTTGGGCTCGATCCGAAATCAATACATGTAAGAAATTAGACATTTCAAGTTCAAAGGCAGTTCGTTCCTAATTGGAGTGGTTGGTGTTTTGGGTAGTTCTGGAGATCGGATTTCACTCAAACTTAACCAAATGACTCCTCCCACCATATTATGTTGTTGCCCAAGTTCTGGACTCGATCCGAAATCAATAGGTGGAAGAAATTGGACAATTTATGTTCAAAGGCAGTTCGTTCCTAATTGGAGTGGTTGGTGTTTTGGGTAGTTATGGAGATTGGATTTCACTCTAACTTAAGCAAATGACTCCTCCCACCATATTATGATGTTGCCCAAGTTTTGGGCTCGATCCGAAATGAATTGGCGTAAGAAATTGGACAATTCAAGTTCAAAGGGAGTTCGTTCCTAATTGGAGTGGTTGGTGTTTTGGGTAGTTCTAGACATTGGATTTCACTCAAACTTAACCAAATGACTCCTCCCACCATATTATGATGTTGCCCAAGTTTTGGGCTCGATCCGAAATCAATTGGTGTAAGAAATTGGACAATTCAAGTTCAAAGGCAGTTCGTTCCAAATGGGAGTGGTTGGTGTTTTGGGTAGTTCTAGAGATCGGATTTCACTCAAACTTAACGAAATGACTCCCCCCACCATATTATGATGTTGGCCAAGTTTTGGGCTCGATCCGAAATCAATCGGTGTAAGAAATTGGACAATTTATACTCAAAGGCAGTTCGTTCCTAATCGGAGTGGTTGGTGTATTCCTTAGTTCTAGAGATCGGACTTCACTCAAAACTAACCAAATGACTCCTCCCACGATATTATGATGTTGCCCAAGTTTCGGGGTCGATCCGAAATCAGTAGGTGTAAGAAATTGGACAATTCAAGTTCAAAGGCAGTCCGTTCCTAATTGGAGTGGTTGGTGTTTTGGATAATTCTAGCGATCGGATTTTACTCAAACTTAACCAAATGACTTCTCCCACCATATTATGATGTTGCCCAACTTTTGGGCTCGATCCGAAATCAATAGGTGTAATAAATTGGACAATTCAAGTTCAAAGGCAGTTCGTTCCTAATTGGAGTGGTTGGTGTTTTGGTTAGTTCTGGAGATCGGATTTCACTCAAACTTAACCAAATGACTCCCCCCACCATATTATGATGTTGCCCAGGTTTTGGGCTCGATCCGAAATCAATAGGTGTAAGAAATTGGACAATTTATGTTCAATGGCAGTTCATTCCTAATCGGAGTGGTTGGTGTATTCCATAGTTCTAGAGATCGGATTTCACTCAAAACTAACCAAATGACTCCTCCCACCATATTATGATGTTGCCCAAGTTTTTGGCTCGATCCGAAATCAATAGGTGTAAGAAATTGGACAATTCAAGTTCAAAGGCAGTTCGTTCCTAATTGGAGTGGTTGGTGTTTTGGGTAGTTCTAGAGATCGGATTTCACTCAAGCTTAACCAAATGACTCCTCCCACCATATTATGATGTTGCCCAAGTTTTGGGCTCGGTCCGAAATCAATAGGTGTAAGAAATTGGACAATTCAAGTTCAAAGGCAGTTCGTTCCTAATTGGAGTGGTTGGTGTTTTGGTTAGTTCTAGAGATTGGATTTCACTCAAATGACTCCTCCCACCATATTATGATGTTGCCCAAGTTTTGGGCTCGATCCGAAATCAATAGGTGTAAGAAATTGGACAATTCAAGTTCAAAGGCAGTTCGTTCCTAATTGGAGTGGTTGGTGTTTTGGTTAGTTCTAGAGATTGGATTTCACTCAAACTTAAGCACATGACTCCTCCCACCATATTTTGATGTTGCCCAAGTTTTGGGCTCGATCCAAAATCAATAGGTGTAAGAAATTGGACAATTCAAGTTCAAAGGCAGTTCGTTCCTAATTGGAGTGGTTGGTGTTTTGGGTAGTTCAGGAGATCGGATTTCACTCAAACGTAACCAAATGACTCCCCCCACCATATTATGATGTTGCCCAAGTTTTGGGTTCGTTCCTAATCGGAGGGTTTCTTGAGTTCAATGCAAGAAGAGCATCTAGCTTTTGTTCCAGTTTTGAAATCTGCACACTAGAAGCATCATTAGAACCACTAACAACATGTTTACCTGTTGTGTCCACATGTTGGGTCTCCATTGCTATCTCCTCAAAGAGTTCGTACGTTTCTTCCGGAGTTTTGGTTTTAAAAGAACCACCTGCAAAATTGGTGACTATATTATGGCTAGAAGGGGTTAGTCCTTTATAAAACATACGCATTTGAAGCTTTAATGGAATCCCATGATGAGGACATTGGTTGAGCAGCCCATTGAATTTCTCCCATGCTTCACAAAACGACTCGTCATCTTGCTGTGCAAATAACATGATCTTATCCCTAAGCATGTCGGTCTTTTGCGTGGAGAAGTATTTCTCCAAGAACTTCTTTTGAATGGCAGCCCATGTAGTGAGTGATCCCGGCTTCAAAGAATTCAACCAAGATTTTGCCTTATCCTTCAAAGTGTATGGAAACACTCTCATTCGAAGTTGATCTTCTGTCACACCTGTCAAGGGAAAAGAACTCACAACATTAAAAATATCCTTTATATGGGTTAATGGATCTTCATTAGGTAAACCGTAAAAGGAAGGCAGCATATTAAGATGAGAAGATTTAAGCTCATAATTTCGAGCTACAGTGGGCAGCAAAATGCTTGAAGGAGATGCTGGAATTGTTGGGATATCAAGTTCTCCCATGAACTCATTGGCAGCCATCTCTTCTTCTTCTTCTTGGTCTGAACTTGCTTCCGAATTTGAAAGTGAAGAACCAGGAAGTTCAGTGTGGATAGCAAGACTTGAAAATGTGGCCAGAGCTTGCTCTTTTGCAGTTGACAACTGTCTTTCTAGACGACTTTGAATTTCAGAGGTCACTCGTCTGGGTTGCAATGATGGTCCTGCGTTCAAAGATCTAGAACGTTGGAACGAAGACCTCACTTGTTCAAGTAATGGCCTTTTAGACATAAACTACCTGAAACAGAAAATTAGATTAATTAGAAACACTAAAAAGAATAGGGTAACCTTGGGCACGTAACCAGGGAAGAACTTTCGTTCAGTCCCCGGCAACGGCGCCAAAATTTGTTGTTAATATTATGTTAACTCGCAATTGTACGGGGCAATTAGTAGTATAGCAAGACAAGTACGAGGTCGTACCCACGAAGACTGAGAAGTTCAAATTAGTTATGTACGTAGATTACCGAATTCAAGAAGTTAGGAAGTTAAGTCTAAAACAGAAATTAAAGTGAGAGTGATTGTGATTGTGAAAGGAAGTGAGCAAACTGAAATTGCAAATGAAAGCAAATAAACAAGTGTAACAAAGAGTGATTTTGAAGGGCTGGAAAACGGATTTGGAGACTAGGGCATTCGAATCACCATAACAATTCAACTCTGGGTTATAAGGAGTCAAGTAACAAGTCTAATTCAGATTCAAAGATTGATTCTAGCTAAAGTATGATTAGGCCATGGTGTTTGGTCCTAACCTTGTGTTCCTAATTCCCTAATTTGATCATTTGTTGTCTAACCTAAAATTAAGCATTAGGAACCCATTAAGCATAGAAGAACAATTTAAACAACCAAGCATGTATCTAATCCCTGTTGTCGAATGTCCATACATACTCTTCCTATTCATAGTTCAATTCGAATTAAAGCATGGTGTTTACTCTTAATTTAAACCAAGATAGTTAACAAACAAGTTCTAATGGTGATTAATCATTCAAACAAGCATGTTAACTTATAAGCATAATGAATAAGAACATGAATCATGAATCAAATTTGAAACTCCAAACTTATAAACCCAGAATATTCATGTTAGGTTACATCGAAGCCCTAGTTATGGATTTAGCTACTCATAATGGAAAAGAAACTAAAACAGAAATGGGAAACATAATGAAAGCCATAAGAGTAAAAGAAACCCCTTTCTGAAGTTCTTGTGGTGTCCAATGCTTCTTCAAGAGCTTCTCCACGTCTAGAAGGATGTATGAAGGATATGGAGGTGATTTGGGATGAGTTTGGGTGAGTGATGATGGCTGAGAAAGAGGAAATTCGTAGGGAAATGGAAGGGAGGCTTTCTGGAGCTATTTTGGTGATTTGGGGTAGTTTAGAGTATTAGGTTGATTTCTGGAGTGTTTGGGGTTGTGGGAATGTTTGGGGATGATTTCTGGATGTGTTGATGGAATGATGGAAGTGTGGAGGATGGCTGGAGTGAATTGTGTGTGGGTTGATGGTGTTTGGGGTTGTGGACTTCTCTATTTATAGGGCTAAGAGGGAGGAACATCATGATGAATTCCAACACCACCATTCCTCCTTTAATACAACCCATAACTCTCACTTCATCTTGTCTATGGTAGTGTGGTTGGAATCACTTTCATCCCATAATTCTTTTGCTGCTGCACCTCCAGCTTTCTTCACATGGGTTTTCTTTTGGTTGCTGGAAAACAGTTGGCAGCTGCAAACCTGAGCATGGTGTGCAATTTGATGGGCTCACGGATTGGGCTCGGCTTCATCAATTGATATGTTTGAGTAGTCCATCCTGCAGTTCAGAATCTCCTCTTTCCAACCACAAGTGATTTGGCCCAATCCAAGCTCAGATGAAAAAGATAAGTCCGAAATGAATTGCTAACTCAGTCTGCTCGTTTTTGCACCCCTTTGCAACTCTTCTTATCCAAAGCCACCATTGCTACCTAAGGCCCAATGAACTGAATGACAAACAGAAAAGGGATTAAAAGCACAAGTTTAACTCAATAACATAACCAAATCATAAGCTAGAGCGGTACAAAATGATATACAATTATGAACTGATCATTGGATTTCACTCAAACTTAAGGAAATGACTCCTCCCACCACATTATGATGTTGCCCAAGTTTTGGGCTCGATCCGAAATCAATTGGTGTAAGAAATTGGACAATTCAAGTTCAAAGGCAGTTCGTTCCTAATTGGAGTGGTTGGTGTTTTGGGTAGTTCTAGAGATTGGATTTCGCTCAAACTTAACCAAATGACTCCTCCCACCGTATTATGATGTTTCCCAAATTTTGGGCTCGATCGGAAATCAATAGGTGTAAGAAATTGGACAATTCAAGTTCAAAGGCAGTTCGTTCCTAATTGGAGTGGTTGGTGTTTTGGTTAGTTCTAGAGATCGGATTTCACTCAAACTTAACCAAATGACCCCCCGCACAATATTATGATGTTGCCCAAGTTTTGGGCTCGATCCGAAATCAATAGGTGTAAGAAATTGAACAATTCAAGTTCGAAGGTAGTTCGTTCCTAATTAGAGTGGTTGGTGAATTGGGTAGCTCTAGAGATCGGATTTCACTCAAACTTAACCAAATGACTCCCCGCACCATATTATGATGTTGCCCAAGTTTTGGGCTCAATCCGAAATCAATAGGTGTAAAAAATTTGACAATTTATGTTTCAAGGCAGTTCATTCCTAATCGGAGTGGTTGGTGTATTCCATAGTTCTAGAGATCGGATTTCACTCAAACTTAACCAAATGACTCCCCGCACCATATTATGATGTTGCCCAAGTTTTGGGCTCGATCCGAAATCAATAGGAGTAAGAAATTGGACAATTCAAGTTCAAACGCTGTTCTTTCCTCATTGGAGTGGTTGGTGTGTTGGGTAGTTCTAGAGATCGGATTTCACTCAAACTTAACCAAACGACTCCTCCCACCATATTATGATGTTGCCCAAGTTTTGGACCCGATCCGAAATCAATAGGTGTAAGAAATTGGACAAGTTACGTTCAAAGGCAGTTCGTTCCTAATTGGAGTGGTTGGTGTGTTTGGTTGTTCTAGAGATCGGATTTCACTCAAACTTAACCAAATGACTCCTCCCACCATATTATGATGTTAACCAAGTTTTGGGCTCGATCCGAAATCAATCGGGGTAAGAAATTGGACAATTTATAGTCAAAGGCAGTTCGTTCCTAATCGGAGTGGTTGGTGTATTCCATAGTTCTAGAGATCGGATTTCACTCAAAACTAACCAAATGACTACTCCCACCATATTATGATGTTTCCCAAGTTTTGGGCTCGATCCGAAATCAATAGGTGTAAGAAATTGGACAATTCAAGTTCTAAGGCAGTTCGTTCTTAATTGGAGTGGTTGGTGTTTTGGGTAGTTCTAGAGATCGGATTTCAGTCAAACTTAACCAAATGACTCCTCCCACCATATTATGATGTTGCCCGAGTTTTGGGCTCGATCCGAAATCAATCGGTGTAAGAAATTGGACAATTCAAGTTCAAACGCGGTTCTTTCCTAATTGGAGTGGTTGGTGTGTTGGGTAGTTCTAGAGCTCGGATTTCACTCAAACAAAACCAAATGACTCCTCCCACCATATTATGATGTTGCCCAAGTTTTGGACCCGATCCGAAATCAATAGGTGTAAGAAATTGGACAAGTTACGTTCAAAGGCAGTTCGTTCCTAATTGGAGTGGTTGGTGTGTTTGGTTGTCCTAGAGATCGGATTTCACTCAAACTTAACCAAATGACTCCTCCCACCATATTATGATGTTAACCAAGTTTTGGGCTCGATCCGAAATCAATCGGGGTAAGAAATTGGACAATTTATAGTTAAAGGCAGTTCGTTCCTAATCGGAGTGGTTGGTGTATTCCATAGTTCTAGAGATCGGATTTCACTCAAAACTAACCAAATGACTCCTCCCACCATATTATGATGTTGCCCAAGTTTCGGGGTCGATCCGAAATCAGGAGGTGTAAGAAATTGGACAATTCAAGTTCAAAGGCAGTCTGTTCCTAATTGGAGTGGTTGGTGTTTTAGATAATTCTAGAGATCGGATTTTACTCAAACTAAACCAAATGACTCCTCCCACCATATTATGATGTTGCCCAAGTTTTGGGCTCGATCCGAAATCAATAGGTGTAAGAAATTGGACAATTCTAGTTCAAAGGCAGTCCGTTCCTAATTGGAGTGGTTGGTGTTTTGGGTAATTCTAGAGATCGGATTTTACTCAAACTTAACCAAACGACTCCTCCCACCATATTATGATGTTGGCCAAGTTTTGGGCTCGATCCGAAATCAATAGGTGTAAGAAATTGGACAATTCAGGTTCAAAGGCAGTTCATTCCTAATTGGAGTGGTTGGTGTTTTGGTTAGTTCTTCAGATCGGATTTCACTCAAACTTATCCAAATGACTCCCCGCCCCATATTATGATGTTGCCCAAGTTTTGGGCTCGATTCGAAATCAATAGGTGCAAGAAATTGGACAATTTATGTTCAAAGGCAGTTCGTTCCTAATCGTAGTGGTTGGTGTATTCCATAGTTCTAGAGATCGGATTTCACTCAAAACTAACCAAATGACTACTCCCACCATATTATGATGTTTCCCAAGTTTTGGGCTCGATCCGAAGTCAATAGGTGTAAGAAATTGGACAATTCAAGTTCTAAGGCAGTTCGTTCTTAATTGGAGTGGTTGGTGTTTTGGGTAGTTCTAGAGATCGGATTTCAGTCAAACTTAACCAAATGACTCCTCCCACCATATTATGATGTTGCCCAAGTTTTGGGCTCGATCCGAAATCAATCGGTGTAAGAAATTGGACAATTCAAGTTCAAACGCGGTTCTTTCCTAATTGGAGTGGTTGGTGTGTTGGGTAGTTCTAGAGATCGGATTTCACTCAAACTTAACCAAATGACTCCTCCCACCATATTATGATGTTGCCCAAGTTTTGGGCTCGATCCAAAATCAATAGGTGTAAGAAATTGGACAATTTATGTTCAAAGGCAGTTCGTTCCTAATCGGAGTGATCGTTCTATTCCATAGTTCTTGAGATCGGAAGTCACTCAAAACCAACCAAATGACTCCTCCCACCATATTATGATGTTCCCCAAGTTTTGGGCTCGATCCGAAATCAATCGGTGTAAGAAATTGGACAATTCAAGTTCAAAGGCAGTTCGTTCCTCATTGGGGTGGTTGGTGTACTGGGGAGTTCTAGAGTTCAGATTTCACTCAAACTTAACCAAATGACTCCTCCCACCATATTATGATGTTGCCCATGTTTTCGGCTCGATCCGAAATCAATAGGTGTAAGAAATTGGACAATTCCAGTTCAAAGTCAGTTCGTTCCTAACTGGAGTGGTTGGTGTTTTGGGTAGTTCTAGAGATCGGATTTCACTCAAACTTAACCAAATGACTCCTCCCACCATATTATGATGTTGCCCAAGTTTTGGGCTCGATCCGAAATCAATAGGTGTAAGGAATTGGACATTTCAACTTCAAAGGCAGTTCGTTCCAAATTGGAGTGGTTGGTGTTTTGGGCAGATGTAGCGATCGGATTTCACTCAAACTTAACCAAATGACTCGTCCCACCATATTATGATGTTGCCCAAGTTTTGGGATCGATCCGAAATCAATAGTTGTAAGAAATTGGACAATTCGAGTTGAAAGGCAGTTCGTTCCTAATTGGGGTGGTTGGTGTACTGGGTAGTTCTAGAGATCGGATTTCACTCAAACTTAACCAAATGACTCCTCCCACCATATTATGGTGTTGCCCAAGTTTTGGGATCGATCCGAAATCAATAGGTATAAGAAATTGGATAAATCAAGTTCGAAGGCAGTTCGTTCCTAGTCGGAGCGGTTGGTGTATTCCATAGTTCTAGAGATCGGATTTCACTCAAAACTAACCAAATGACTCCTCCCACCATATTATGATGTTGCCCAAGTTTTGGGCTCGATCCGAAATCAATAGGTGTAAGAAATTGGACAATTCAAGTTCAAAGGCAGTTCGTTCCTAATCGGAGCGGTTGGTGTATTCCATAGTTCTAGAGATCGGATTTCACTCAAAACTAACCAAATGACTCCTCCCACCATATTATGATGTTGCCCAAGTTTTGGGCTCGATCCGAAATCAATAGGTGTAAGAAATTGGACAATTCAAGTTCAAAGGCAGTTCGTTCCTCATTGGGGTGGTCGGTGTACTGGGGAGTTCTAGAGTTCAGATTTTACTCAAACTTAACCAAATGACTCCTCCCACCATATTATGATGTTGCCCATGTTTTCGGCTCGATCCGAAATCAATAGGTGTAAGAAATTGGACAATTCCAGTTCAAAGTCAGTTCGTTCCTAACTGGAGTGGTTGGTGTTTTGGGTAGTTCTAGAGATCGGATTTCACTCAAACTTAACCAAATGACTCCTCCCACCATATTGTGGTGTTGCCCAAGTTTTGGGCTCGATCCGAAATCAATAGGTGTAAGGAATTGGACATTTCAAGTTCAAAGGCAGTTCGTTCCTAATTGGAGTGGTTGGTGTTTTGGGTAGTGCTAGAGATTGGATTTCACTCAAACTTAACCAAATGACTCCTCCCACCATATTATGATGTTGCCCAAGTTTTGGGCTAGATCCGAAACCAATAGGTGTAAGAAATTGGACAATTTATGGTCAAGGGCAGTTCGTTCCTAATCGGAGTGGTTGGTGTATTCCATAGTTCTACAGATCGGGTTTCGCTCAAACTTAACCAAATGACTCCTCCCAGCATATTATAATGTTACCCAAGTTTTGGGCTCGATCCGAAATCAATAGGTGTAAGAAATTGGACAACTCAAGTTCAAAGGCGGTTCGTTCCTAACTGGAGTGTTTGGTGGTTTGGGTAGTTCTGGAGATCGGATTTCACTCAAACTTAACCAAATGACTCCTCCCTGTCTGCCGCGCAAATCTCACGGCCTGGGTTTCCGGGCCGAGGGGATGTGCGTTGACACGCGGTTTCCTGCTTTTGGGTGAGGTGCGGTTGTGCGCGGGCGTGCCAGCACGGTCTACCGTGCGTCGATGAATTGATGAGTGTTGGATGGTTGAGTGGTGCGCCTGTTTGAACTCGTCCTCTAATCAAATGATTGTAGCTGAGAGAGGAAATAGTCTCGGCTGTTAGGTTCACGGCCTGAACTACAAGGCCGTTGAGTGATGGTGTAGGTGGTGGGTTTTGGGCGGTGCTCCGGCGCGCTGCTCAGGGAGCAGTGGTCGTGTGATATATGGGGTGAGTGAGCGAACAACAAGGATGGTGCTCCGGCGCCTCGAAAATCAAGGGTCGTATGATATATTGATGAATGGATTTTCCTTACAACCTAACACTACTCCTAGGAAAGCAAGTAAAGATATTGAAAGTGCATTACAGGAAAAAATAAGTTGCTCCGTGGGAGGCTTTGTTTTGGTGTTGAACCCTTTGAATGTAGTTTGAGCCTAGTATTTATAGGAAGAGTCCCTGGAGGAGTAATCGAGGCTGAAAATCTGCATGGTGGAGCTGGATTGGAGCAAGTGGGCAGTCCAATCGTCATTTGGGATCGTGAAGTATGGTGGTGTGACCCCATAAATCCTGATGAATCTCGGCCGCCGTTCTTGATCGGGTTTTGAGCTTCTGGCCGTGGAGACGCATTTATGGCCTGGATAGCTGGTGAACCAATATCTCAGGCTGTCATAATTCTTGTGAGAATGTCCACGTCTAATCACTCTGATTCTCATCACCAAATCCTGACTCCAGTCACTTCCCACCTTCGCTCATGCATTAAATGCTTATTTGTGGTCAGTGGGTTTGCTGCATTTAAACAGGCACTACTTCATTAAATGAAGCCTGGGACCCTGTTGTCACGTGATGATTTGCCTTTAATGCTTTGGCCGGAATTTGCCTGGCCTCGGCTTCGGCCTGTGCTTGAGGCCGAGATGATCATGCCTTAGCATTTCTTCTTTTGTCTTCAGGAGGGCGAACTACCCTGGCGAAATGCTGCGTTTCAGCCTTTACGAACAAATGCCAGGGCCGAGAGAAAGGGCTCCTTCGGCCAACTTATGGCCGTGATTTACTAGGCACAAACATTGCCCCCACATCCCTGGATCCTTCGGCCTCGGCATGGGTAGGGGCCGAATGGATTCCAAGGGATGGACCCTTTTGCATTCCTCTCTGAAGTGATTGACAACTGGGGCATTAAATGCGCAGGCCAGTCGGCGCATTTAATGCCTCAAGCACGTCGTGTAGGCCATCATTGCCCAGGGCGTCGCTTCGCTTTGTCAGAGGAAGCGATGGCCTCTGGGCTTTTGACACGTCGTTGCGCCTGTTGAGCGTGCTGACAGAGCGTTACGTCTCTCGAGAGAGACACACCCTTTCGTTTCGAATTCTAGCGCCATTATAAAAACTCAGACTCCCTTACTTTCTCCTTACGCTTCCAGAATTCTCAGACGCCCAAGCTTTGTCAAAAACCCTTTTCTCCTAACCTTCAAAAAACCCACAAAACTTCGAACCTCCAAGGTTACCAGAGAGCTCCGCCTTACCCTTTTCGCATTTCCCCCTTAAACACTCACCCTAAACCTGCTCTAATGGCCTCCAATACCCCCGCATCTGTTGAAGTTCGGTCCCAAACCTTCCAAACTGAATTCGAGGCTATTTGCCGAGATATTCAGGGCTCGATCCTCCCTGATGTCATTATGCCCTGGGTTGATGACGATGGCGCCCCCACCGATTCCTGCGTTCTCGGCCCTTCCATTAATGGCGGAATGCCAGAGAGGCTTGTGGCCCATTTGAAGAACAACCTGGTGGATCTCTCGGCCTTCGACGGGGGAGATTTCCAGGACTGGAATGTCCTCAGGCCGCAACAGCAATGGCCAATCGTGACCCCAGACTGGGAGAAGTGGCTGCCGTGGATGGAGCATTTCTTCGGTCAGCAATGGAAGGATCAAGGCATCTACCACTTGATCAAGCTATTCGATCGGCCACTCGTCGTGGATTTGTCGCTCTTGGCCGCGGCCCTGTGTTTCTAGTCGTCGGCCACCAACACCATGAACTTTCGGTTCGGCATGATGACATTGACCGTTCTAGACATGGCCGCTCTGTTCGGCCTGTCTCCCCTCGGCGTGGAAGTAAACGCCGCCCTCGTTGCTCCCGAGGCAGAAGGGAGCTTTAAGGCCATGTGGCCTGCTCTTGCGAGAGTTGCTGGGAGCAAGGCGAAGAACATGCTCAACTACTCCAGCTTCTACAGCAACTTCGGCGTAGAGGACAGAGCTGAAGATGATGTCATTAACCCCCTCGGCAAGGTTGAGCACGCCGCGTTCTTGCTGTACTGGTTGTGCAAGTTCGTGTTTTGCACCCAGGCGAACAAGGTTACCCTGGAGTTCGCCCACCTGGCCGATTACCTAGCACAGGGCGGCCGGTTAGCCCTCGACCCGTTCCTGCTTGGCCACATCTACCGCACGCTTCATGACATCGTTACCGATGGGATGAAGCCGAAGCACGGTGGTCCACTGTGGGCCTTCCAGTTCTAGCTGCAGGCCTACTTCCTAGAGCTGAGGGGGGCGGCCGCTTCCCAAGACAACGAGCCGCTGGCCAACGCGTTTGCTCGAGCCCCCAAGAAGCATAACGTCACGGCCTTCTGCTACAAATTCTTCTACGGCCTGGCCGAGAGAACTGGTATGCAGTTCTGTTAAGCTCATAATTTCATACATATACATGCCCTATTTACTTACTTCTTTTGCTTAGTTTCCTAGACTTCTAAGTTATTTGCCTTCCTTTGTGTGTTTTGTAGGCAAATAGAGCAAGAGAGCATAATTCATGCAATTCAAGCATGTTAAGGCCTAATTTGGATGAAGGGAAGAAGAGCTTAAAGACAAACTCAATTTTGGCTACAGCCCCCTGCCAGTCCAGTTTCGTAGGTCATATTGCAAGCTTTGTTTCAGCAACCTACATAGCTCGAATGAGGCCACATTCTTCATGAAAGTTGTTCCAATTGGTGTGTACTATAACATATCCAAAATTCAGCCCCATTGGATAAATCTGGAGTCCGTTACCTAGCAAACACAGAACCATGCTCAGGATGGATCTTATCAGCGCGGAAAATGAGTTAGCAATTTGTTTCGGCCTTAACTTCCTCCTCCGACCTTGGATTGGCCCAAATGATATATGGCTGGAAAGAAGACATTCTGAACTTCAAGTTTGAGTGCTTAAAGTCTTAATTTGCTTAAGGGAAGCCCAAGTTGTAAGCCCTTGAAGTTGCTGGTCATGCTGACCTCAGCATGTGCTGGTTGGATGCTTGGTCATGGTGAGCTAGGTATGAGCTATCATTTCTGGTTGGAAGCTTGGTCATGGTGACATGAAGATGAGCTAGGGCTGCTGGTGGGATCTATTGGTGAAGTGCATGAACCAATTCAAGATTTTCTAATACAAGTGCATCACCCAATTTAGATTTTCTAATACAAGTGCATCAACCATTTCAGATTTTATAAAACAAGTGTTGTATGCATTAGCCATATTGAATTCAGATTTTCACTTCCCCTAGGCCTATAAATAGGGAGGTTCTCTAAGCTTGTAAACACACCCCAAGGGGGGGAGCTCTCAAACACTTCTCTAGAGCTCCCTTCCCTTCTCTCCCTCAAATTCTCTTAGTTTCTCTTTCTAGTTTTCAATTGTTATAATGAGATCTTTGTGCTGAAATTCTCCTTAAGTTTTTCCAAGTTCTATTTATTTTTCTTTGTTATGTAAATTCTTTTCTTAAGTTTTCAAGTTGAATTAGTTTCCAAGTTTCAATTATGGTTTTTGTTCTTATTCATTATGCTTATAAGTTAATATGCTAGTTTGAATGATTGATCACCATTTAGGCTTGCATGTTAGCTATCTTGGTTTGAATTAAGAGTAGACACCATGCTTTAATTCGAATTGAACTATGAATAGGAAGAGTATGTATGGACATTCGACAACAGGGATTAGATACATGCTTGGTTGTTTAAATTGTTCTTCTATGCTTAATGGGTTCCTAATGCTTAATTTTAGGTTAGACAACAAATGATCAAATTAGGGAATTAGGAACACAAGGTTATGACCACACACCATGGCTTAATCATACTTTAGCTAGAATCAATCCATTAATCTAATTGAACTTGGGAACTTATCTGCTTGAGTTAGTTATTTCTTTCTTCCTTGTTTTATTTATTTCCTTTCTTTTTCATTTCTGTTTTGTGTAGGAAAAATGAATTGGATCATTCAATCACCAATCCTCGTGGGATCGACCTCGCACTTACATACGCTATACTACCGAACGGCTCGTGCACTTGCGAGTATCACAAGTTGAGGATGCAGCTTAATCCATTTTGGTGAAGCTGAAATCCACACAACAAGTTTTTGGCGCCGTTGCCGGGGATCGGTAACATTGTTTGATTCTATTTGGCTTTCCTACTTTATTTTTTTTTCTTAACTGAACAATTTCAAGTTTTAAAGTTAATGACGTTAATGGACAAGTTGTGTTTGTAGTCCAACAGAAAAGGACAATTGCCCAACAAGCAAGAGAACTGGGTTTAAGTCCCAGCTTACACAACCCATTGGCGCTTGTTGCTTTGAAGCATGGAATTGGATGTGTGTTGATTTTCCTTTTCATTTTAGTTTTTATTTCCTAATCCTTTTAATTCCATTTCAAGTTTGTGTGTTTGTTTTAGCAATTTATGACAGCTTAATAAAAATGGAGAGAGATGGCAACCTCAATCATAAGAATGGGAAGTGTGGAGCAATGGGAGAAGTCGCGACCTCCAAGTGCATCACACTCGACCTAATCGCTTCAAGGGGGAGCATTTCAATCCTTTCTCTTTACTTGTTATTATTTTAAATTTATGTTTCTTTTTTTATAAAAATTTAAAAAAATAAAAAATTTAAAAATTTAAAAAGATTTTTCATATGAGCTGACTTATGGTAACTCCAGTGAGCACTTCCGTCAATACAGTGTCTAGGAGTTCTTTAGGCGACACCTTCGGTGTCTAAGAAGTTTGGGTTTTAAGCGGGACCATTGTGACCCCTCCAACCTTCCCGGATCCCCTGGCTGTGTTTTCTGAGGCCCTTAACTGGTCATCCGTGAGTTGCTTATATATTCATTTTTATTTTTTTTCTTTCTAAACCTTCTTCTTAACTTTTCCCCTTATCATTTACATGTTCTCAATCATCTTTACTTTGCTTTAACATTGAGGACAATGCATCATTTAAGTTTGGGGGTGAGGAAAGTGTTTTTTTCAGTTTTTGTGTTTGTGTCTGAAAACGTAGGCTTCTTCATTGCTACAATTTTTTTTTTTTCTGCTACTGTTTTGAATGTTTGGTCCGCGTTGTGTCCTTCATGTTTTCATGCTGAATCCAACGACGTAAAGAACTTTAAATTTGACCAAGTGGTTTGAAAGTTACATGTCAAAACAGATTATATGTTGAAATTGAGCAGAATAGCAATTTGAAACCTCACGTTTTTCTTTTATGTTTCTTTTCTTTGAGTCATTTTCAGTTTTCCTTCCCACACCAATGATAAATCTTGAGTCTAACTTATAATATGGCTCTTAGGAATTTGATAAGCATTGTGTTAGGTCTGAATCTTATTCTTTTGCTAGCTAAGTCTCACATAATTATGTTTGAGCTTTCTATGCACTTTAGCCATGATTATACAACTCTTGCATGTCTTACCCAATTGTATGCATTTTTGCTTGTGTGATTCACTGGAATGTCAAGTTTATAACTAAGATATGATTTAGGCCATCTTTGTTAAGCCTCTTTCTTTTTCCTCCATCAACCCATACAATACATATTCCATTGTAAACCCCTTTGTGCTCAAACACTTAGCCATTTCTTTCTATCACCTTATCATCCATTAAACATCCTACCATCTAGGGAACATGTAGAGTATGATTGTATTTCAGATTGTATTCAAGGCAATAAATGAGCTATAAAAAAAAATCAAAAGAAAAAGAGAAAAGAAGTGTGGCCAATGTAGTCACGACCCTAGGGTGATATAAGGAGAAATAAAGGTGATCTAGGGTAAAGAGCCGCAAAATTGGGCCAAATATTATACAAAGTGTGTAAATGTCAAAATCAAATTGTGAAGTGATTCAATTGCAAAATCTGGTGTTGTGAGCTTTTCAATTTTTGTGCCTTACATTTCAAATGTCAATAATCTTGTTTACATGTCATGCTCTACTTTGTTCTTTAGACCTTGTGTTTCCATAACCATTCTTTGTCTAACCATTATCATAACCCCATTACATCCATAAGTAAAGTCCTATTGATCTTGGTTTAGCTTGGCAAACTTGTGTTCATTCTTGCAGGAATTCATATCGTTGTTTGAGAAGCATGAGTTGTATCTTCATGGCTACTTCACACACACACCTTGAGCATGATTTTTCTGAGATTGTGGTAGCACTTGAATAATGTTTAGAACTTCCTTAGTGCTTGTTTTGTTCCTTGTTGAGCCATGTCTACGAAGTTAAAATTTCTGTCTGGTTGGAAGGTTAACGTTTTTGTATTTTATTTTGTTTTGTTTTGCTTAAGGACTAACAAATCTATTAAGTTTTCTAACCATTTTGTTTTGTAGAGTTAGAAAAACGTTTGTGGGTATCGTATCTGTTAAACCCTCAGGAGACACAACTCCTCCTACTAGGGATGCCTAGAGGTTTAAAGGCTTGTTGCATACGCTCAATGCAATCGAGTTACCTACGAAAGTGGTCTAGTTAACTTCTTATTTTGTTTTGTTTTTAGCTTTGTTTTTCTTTTGTTTTGCTCGAGGACTAGCAAAATCTAAGTTTGGGGGTGTGTTAAGCTCATAATTTCATACATATACATGCCCTATTTACTTACTTCTTTTGCTTAGTTTCCTAGACTTCTAAGTTATTTGCCTTCCTTTGTGTGTTTTGTAGGCAAATAGAGCAAGAGAGCATAATTCATGCAATTCAAGCATGTTAAGGCCTAATTTGGATGAAGGGAAGAAGAGCTTAAAGACAAACTCAATTTTGGCTACAGCCCCCTGCCAGTCCAGTTTCGTAGGTCATATTGCAAGCTTTGTTTCAGCAACCTACATAGCTCGAATGAGGCCACATTCTTCATGAAAGTTGTTCCAATTGGTGTGTACTATAACATATCCAAAATTCAGCCCCATTGGATAAATCTGGAGTCCGTTACCTAGCAAACACAGAACCATGCTCAGGATGGATCTTATCAGCGCGGAAAATGAGTTAGCAATTTGTTTCGGCCTTAACTTCCTCCTCCGACCTTGGATTGGCCCAAATGATATATGGCTGGAAAGAAGACATTCTGAACTTCAAGTTTGAGTGCTTAAAGTCTTGCTTAAGGGAAGCCCAAGTTGTAAGCCCTTGAAGTTGCTGGTCATGCTGACCTCAGCATGTGCTGGTTGGATGCTTGGTCATGGTGAGCTAGGTATGAGCTATCATTTCTGGTTGGAAGCTTGGTCATGGTGACATGAAGATGAGCTAGGGCTGCTGGTGGGATCTATTGGTGAAGTGCATCAACCAATTCAAGATTTTCTAATACAAGTGCATCACCCAATTTAGATTTTCTAATACAAGTGCATCAACCATTTCAGATTTTATAAAACAAGTGTTGTATGCATTAGCCATATTGAATTCAGATTTTCACTTCCCCTAGGCCTATAAATAGGGAGGTTCTCTAAGCTTGTAAACACACCCCAAGGGGGGGAGCTCTCAAACACTTCTCTAGAGCTCCCTTCCCTTCTCTCCCTCAAATTCTCTTAGTTTCTCTTTCTAGTTTTCAATTGTTATAATGAGATCTTTGTGCTGAAATTCTCCTTAAGTTTTTCCAAGTTCTATTTATTTTTCTTTGTTATGTAAATTCTTTTCTTAAGTTTTCAAGTTGAATTAGTTTCCAAGTTTCAATTATGGTTTTTGTTCTTATTCATTATGCTTATAAGTTAATATGCTAGTTTGAATGATTGATCACCATTTAGGCTTGCATGTTAGCTATCTTGGTTTGAATTAAGAGTAGACACCATGCTTTAATTCGAATTGAACTATGAATAGGAAGAGTATGTATGGACATTCGACAACAGGGATTAGATACATGCTTGGTTGTTTAAATTGTTCTTCTATGCTTAATGGGTTCCTAATGCTTAATTTTAGGTTAGACAACAAATGATCAAATTAGGGAATTAGGAACACAAGGTTATGACCACACACCATGGCTTAATCATACTTTAGCTAGAATCAATCCATTAATCTAATTGAACTTGGGAACTTATCTGCTTGAGTTAGTTATTTCTTTCTTCCTTGTTTTATTTATTTCCTTTCTTTTTCATTTCTGTTTTGTGTAGGAAAAATGAATTGGATCATTCAATCACCAATCCTCGTGGGATCGACCTCGCACTTACATACGCTATACTACCGAACGGCTCGTGCACTTGCGAGTATCACAAGTTGAGGATGCAGCTTAATCCATTTTGGTGAAGCTGAAATCCACACAACAAGTTCCGAATCTGCCTTGCTTGGCCGTTCCCCCTATTCCTGACCCACGACCTCTCCGTCGTTCCTGATGTTGAGACGGAGAACGATCTGAAGGAGATCTGGGGCTCCTTCCTAGTTTCGCGCGACCTCCATTGCGGCCTGTCCAAAGCCGGGGCCGAGGTGTATTTGCCGAACCTCGTGGCTCGGCAGTTCGGCCTAATCCAGACGGCCCCCCTCCTTCCTCTATCAACCAACCGGTTATCGTCTTGGAGGACCGACGTTTCCCAGCAGCACGGGGTGGCTGAGATCACCTTCCAGCTTCAAAAGGGAATGACCTTCCTGACTCTGACGTCTTGGTCGCGCCGCAATGCGTATGACGAGGATGGGAGGGTCTGGTATGAGGAGTGCATCTCGGCCAGATTTATTCGGCCTGTTGAAGAGGCCGTGAGGGCGGTCCTGACGAATGCAGATTGGGACCCTCTCACTCCCAAAGGCAGCAAGGTGAAGAAGGTATCAGCCGGGCCGCCCCGGCCAAGTGCTCCGGCCGTGGTCGCCTCCAGGGTGCCGGCCCCTCCCCTGGCTAGGTCAGTGGCCGTGGCCTCCACCGCGGCCCCATCATCGACCGCGGCCTCAGCTCCCAGGGCGACGCCTGTGGTGGGGGGACGAAAAACGCTGGCGCATAGGACCGTGCCAGCCTCACCAACGCCTCATCCATCCACTGCTGCGGGTAAGCCTCGCCTAACTTTTCCTTTTATTACCTATCCCTCACTGGTCTTTTCAAACCTGCTCTGTCTCTGGTCAACTTACTCCTCTCTTTTCTTTGTATGCGCAGCCTCGGGTCGCAAGTGGAGTCGAGAGGTATCAGGTGCCGAGGCCGCACCGGCCCAGAGTGCCGCGGCCGAAATGGCGGTCCCGCAACGACCGAGGAAGAGGACCCTTTTTACCTCCTCGAAGGGTAGAGGTGAAGAGGAGGCTCCTCCCGCGACTATGAGTGAGGCCCCCCCCCCCGCGATCGTAAGTATTACTCCCTGGCATCCCCTTTCCCTCTTTTGTTCATTATGGTAATCTGGCTCTTCCCTCAGGACGTGGTAATAGTCGAAGAGGAGGCTACGGTCGAGGAGGCGGCCGATGCCCACATGGTGGTTGAGGAGGCGGGGGCCGCAGAAACGACGGTTGAGGGGGCAGCCGTCGACGAAGAAGTGGCTGAGGCGTTGGATGCTGAGATCGCGCCTGCAGAGGTGACACCCGCCGAGGATGCTGCAGAGGGGACGGCCGAAGAGATTGCTGAGGAAATCGCCGAAGAGGCCGCTGAGGGAGCTGCCGAAGAGGCTACCGACGAGGGCGATGAGGAGGCCAACGCAGAGGCCGCTGAGGAGGCAACTGACGAGGCCGCCGAAGATCCTGCTGTGGACGCCACAAGTGGGCCTTTGACGTCCACCCCTCGTCGCCCAAGCGGCATCTCCTTTCGCTCGGTACGAATTTGCCTTCAATATACTTAGTTTTCATTGTTCTTGTTTGATCTGTTTTTCACTTCTGACCGAATATTTGTCTCTAGCCTTCTCAATCGTCGCCGCCGCTAACCATGGTTACCGCGACCATGCTCCTATGCCGTCGTTCCAAGACTCGATGGTCGTGGCAGAGTCGGGGATGACTAGAGCCACGGTCGTGAGTGTGCCGAGTCTCCTGCGGACTACTTCGGCGGTCATGATCGACCTTTCGCTCCTTGTGAGTATTCGACCTCCCCCTTTTTTGTTTATTCCTTTGTGTCTCAGTCAATTATCTCTTACCCTTGCTCCTTCTTATGTTCAGGAAACCTCCTCCTCCGATGATCTTGACGAGTTGTACGCCAGCCTCCATGAGGAAGGGGGAAGCTCGACCTCGGCTCCCTTGGACGAGGATTCCAAGACCGTTATCGAACGGCTCCGGGAGTTCCTTCTCCTCGATGTTCGGCAGATGACCGCTGCTGGGGCGATTTCGGAGTTTAGGTCCTGCTTGGACACGGCCATGGCGCTCGGTCTGCTCAACTCGGCTCAACTAGATGAACTGCAAGCCCGCCTGGCCGAAGGCGAGGAGATGATCGCCCGGTATTCTGAAGCCGTCATGCGGCTGGCCGAGGGGAGTTCGCTCGAGCAGGATCTGGAGGTGATTAAAGAACAAGTTCAACCTGCGATGGCTCGATTGAAGGAAAATGACCTCGTCGTCCAACGAGAGAATGAAGATCTTGCGCAGGTTGAGGCCCAGATTATCGAGCTCCAGGCCCGCCGAGATCTCATACTCCAGCGCCGAGACGGCGCGGTCGCGACCGGGCACGAACTGAAATCCTCGGCCAAGCGGATCCTCAAGGTCGCAACCGAGACGAAGAAGGCCCTGGCCGAGCGAAAGCTGATTCGAGCGAGGTGGCAGGCGGACATCAATGGTGGGGACATCGCTTGGAGAAAGATCACCTGCCTGATTTGGGGAATGTTTAGCGAAGGGGTCTAGGCGGGCGAAGAGCGGCCATTCCAACTTACTCTACTTTATATATATATATATATTTATTTTCTTTCTCTTTTCTGGGATGTAATAATTAACCACAAACATACATTATTTACATATATAGTTTGTTTTCTGTTTTATGACTTCACACAGACCAAAAATGTATATTATCCCGGCCGTGACTGGCCGTTCTCTTTTGTAAGTAATGCCCTTTTTAACTAAAAGTAAGGCAAGGGCCCCCTTTTCTGAAAAACGAAACGTATACTTTCCTTTTCTATATGACGGCCGGGCCCTTTGTTCGGCCCGTCTGCCTATTTCCCTTTTTTTTTCTTTTTCTTGACTTTTTTGTCGTAGGTTCTCGGTGCCATTTTCTTTTGAACTTGCGCCGAGTAGTAGGCGTCGAATTCCAACTGTTTTGAACTCCCTGAACTCTTGGGCATCATTCGTGAGCAGTCCTCTTTCCTTTTACGGTGTTGCCTGATATCTCGGAGAAATCGAACCGTCAGCCTTAGTATCTTGCTAGTGTCTTGGCTCCTGGCCGAGACGTAAGTAGATGTGCCTACGGCCGAGTTTTTCGAAACACGGCGTACCCAAAAAACTTTAGGAGATAAATCATGCGTGTTGCTAAGCTCCTTTGATGGGCGCGGCCTTGGGTAATCTGGTGCCCCCAGCTCCCCTTTTATTAAATCGTCTTTCACAATAGGCCGGATGTCGTCAAACCGAAACCCCTGACACAGCCTGCTTTGCTGCGCAATATTTCGCGGCCAATCCTGTCGGGCTGTTTGAGCAACGGGCGCGGCCGTTATGACCGAGCCGGGTAGTTTTAGTGGAACGCCGTGGTTTTGGCCGAGATAATCTCGGTCGACCGGCCATCGAGGTACGGTCACCTGGTTCTGCTGATCTGTATCATGGAGGGAACCTGGGCGCATTTGCATTGTCGTTTGAATGGCCGAACCGTGTATTTGCGACGGTAGTGCAACAGTCACGCTTTTTTGCTCGCACTGTTGTGGTAACGCTTCGGTCATACTGCTTTGGCCGGACTGCGCTTGATCGGCCAAAGTATGGGTTGGGCTGAATTTCTCGGCTGTAGACACCGTAGGACTCCTTCTGAATGCTTTGGCTAGAGCGTGGAGCGGGCTACATGCTTTCTCTGCCGGTTGGTTTGGCCCGGGGTTTGCCCTTGTGGGCTGGGCCTGCCCCCAGCTGTTGGTCGGCGGCAAAGGATGCTGGCCGTAGCCTGACGCTTGGGTATGGGAAATGACGCCAAGGCTGCTACTTTCGCCGTACGGCTCATTCCTTTCACGTTCCTGACTTCTATGCCCGGCTCCGGGGAATGTTGTGGGCGAAGTCACCGGCATTTTTTCCTGGAAAAGTATTCGCAGTTCTGAAGTGAATCTGCCCACCGTGGCCATGAAGGATGTCTCCATCCAGCAAGCCTGCCTGGATATCAAATCCTCCATTACTGCTTGTTCCTGCATGGACTCGGCCGTGCGATCCGTCGTTACTGGAACGCTGGCCGAGACCCCGACCGTACGTTCGGTCTCGGTAGTTGTGATTGGTGAGGCGGACTCAGGAGTCTCAGAAGTCATTTCGACTGCTTTGTTTTTGAGCTTTGCCTGTGCCCTAGTTTCCACCATAAATTTTGACAAGTGTCCCACCGGGCGTGCCAAAAATGTCTGCCGCGCAAATCTCATGGCCTGGGTTTCCGAGCCGAGGGGATGTGCGTTGACACGCGGTTTCATGCTTTTGGGTGCGGTGCGGTTGTGCGCGGGCGTGCCAGCACGGTCTACCGTGCGTCGATGAATTGATGAGTGTTGGATGGTTGAGTGGTGCGCCTGTTTGAACTCGTCCTCTAATCAAACGATTGTAGCCGAGAGAGGAAATAGTATCGGCTGTTAGGTTCACGTCCTGAACTACAAGGCCGTTGAGTGATGGTGTAGGTGGTGGGTTTTGGGCGGTGCTCCGGCGCGCTGCTCAAGGAGCGGTGGTCGTGTGATATATGGGGTGAGTGAGCGAACAACAAGGATGGTGCTCCGGCGCCTCGAAAATCAAGGGTCGTATGATATATTGATGAATGGATTTTCCTTACAACCTAACACTACTCCTAGGAAAGCAAGTAAAGATATTGAAAGTGCATTACAGGAAAAAATAAGTTGCTCCGTGGGAGGCTTTGTTTTGGTGTTGAACCCTTTGAATGTAGTTTGAGCCTGGTATTTATAGGAAGAGTCCCTGGAGGAGTAATCGAGGCTGAAAATCTGCATGGTGGAGCTGGATTGGAGCAAGTGGGCAGTCCAATCGACATTTGGGATCGTGAAGTATGGTGGTGTGACCCCATAAATCCTGATGAATCTCGGCCGCCGCTCTTGATCGGGTTTTGAGCTTCTGGCCGTGAAGACGCATTTATGGCCTGGATAGCTGGTGAACCAATATCTCAGGCTGTCAGAATTCTTGTGAGAATGTGCACGTCTAATCACTCTGATTCTCATCACCAAATCCTGACTCCAGTCACTTCCCACCTTCGCTCATGCATTAAATGCTTATTTGTGGCCAGTGGGTTTGCTGCATTTAAACAGGCACTACTTCATTAAATGAAGCCTGGGACCCTGTTGTCACGTGATGATTTGCCTTTAATGTTTTGGCCGGAATTTGCCTGGCCTCGGCCTCGGCCTGTGCTTGAGGCCGAGATGATCATGCCTTAGCATTTCTTCTTTTGTCTTCAGGAGGTCGAACTACCCTGGCGAAACGCTGCGTTTCAGCCTTTACGAACAAATGCCAGGGCCGAGAGAAAGGGCTCCTTCGGCCAACTTATGGCCGTGATTTACTAGGCACAAACAAAACTATGAAATACACCAACCACCCCATTTAAGTTACAAACTTTGTACGAACTTGAATTGTCCAATTTCTTTGGAATATTGATTCCGGACCGAGCCCAAAGCTTGGGCAACATCGTAATATGGTGGGAGGAGTCATTTGGTGAGTTTTGTGGGAAATCCAATCGCTAAACCTATGCAATACACCAATCACTCCATTTATGGCACAAACTTCGTACGAACTTGAACTGTCCAATTTCTTTGGCCTATTGATTTCAGATCGAGCCCAAAACTTGGGCAACATCATAATACGGTGGGAGGAGTCATTGGGTGAGTTTGTAGTGAAATCCAGCCGCTAAAACTATGCAATACACCAACCACTCCATTTACATACTTGAATTGTCTAATTTCTTGCACCTATTGATTTCGGATCGAGCCCAAAACATGGGCAACATCGTAATATGGTGGGAGGACTCATTCGGTGAGTTTTGAGAGAAATCTACTTGCTAAAACTATGCAATACACCAACCACTCCACTTAAGGAACGAACTTCTTACGAACTTGAATTGTCCAATTTCTTTGGCCTATTAATTTCAAATCGAGCCCAGAACTTGGGCAACGTCGTAAAATGGTGGGAGGAGTCATTTGGTGAGTTTAGTGGGAAATCCAATCGCTAAAACTATGCAATACACCAACCACTCCATTTATGGCACAAACTTCGTACAAACTTGAGCTGTCCAATTTCTTTGTCCTATTGATTTTTCCACTCGGCTGTACGGGGCATTGGTAATTCGTGCCCCCAACCGATCAAAAACGGCGCCGCCACCTGGCCGATGACTACATTGGTTGGTAGATTTTTCCACGGTCGATGTAGAAGGCTCGATGGCCTTCCTCTTATTCTCCTGTAACCTAGGTTGGCCGATCTCATTCTTGCATCGGTCGCAAAACACCAACTTTGGTTTGGGCGACAGCTTCTTTCTTTTTGCCAGCAATGGTGTTGATGCCGAGCTTCCTACCGTGGCCTTATTAGGCCGATGCACTTCCCTATATTCGCCCCGAAACTGGGCGTTGACCATGTTGATGACAGGTGGAGGGAACGGCTTGGTGTCAACCTTCATGGCAGCCTTCTCTGAGAACTGGAGTTTCTTTTCGTCTATCAGCTTCTGGATAACGTCCCGTAGAACAATACAGTTGTTGGAGCCGTGGGACCAAGAGCTGTGGTATTTGCAAAACGTCTTTCCTTTGAGTTCCTCAGCCTTTGGAATTTTATGACCGAAGGACAATTTGACCTTCTATTCGGCCAGTAATAGATCGAAAATAGCCTCGGCCCTTGTCAAATCGAAGGTGTAGGCCTTCGTTTCTTTGTCCGACTATTGTCAGCCTTGACAAGTTCTTTGTAGACAAACGGCTTGTCTATGCTGACCTTAGCCGAGCTCACCTCAATTTCACCGTTCTCGGCCTTGGCAGGGCTGTCTGCTTCTGCGTAGCCGACGACGGGATTCTTGTAATAAGTCCCTTTTGTAGCTATTTTCTTCTGCTGGTCAGGTCGTGCATGTCCCGGAATTTGATCCCCTGGAATTTCTTTCGGTATTCGAACTTCAACCCTTCTTCAGCCATTTTGACGAACTCCCTTTCTGGTAGATTACTTCGGCACCAATTCCTGTATGTCTTAAACAATTGTAGGTAATCACGGGGCGTCTCGTCTGACGTCTGGCTCATCCTTGCCAACTCGGCAACGGTTATCTCTCGATTAGTTAGGTAAAAGTGCTCATGGAACATCCTCTCCATGTCGGCCCAGTACCTCATCGAATTTGGTAAAAGGTTTATGAACCAAGAGAACGCCGCACTGGTTAGTGAGTGAACAAACAATCGGAGTTTCTGGGCGTCCGAGTCGGCCTCCCCACATTGGGCCGTGAAACGGCCTATGTGCTCGATAGAGAAGGTGTGCCCGTCTCCAGAGAACAGCATGAATTCTGGCAGCCGATAGTTCCGGGGCAGGGGCGTACGGTCAATCTCCGGTCATCTTTGAGCCAGGCCGTCCTCGATCATTCGCCGAACGTCCTCGACCTGAAGCCCCTGAGGAGGTGGCTCTGGCTGGGCTGCGAACTGGTGCTGGGCCTGCGGTGTATCATTTTGTGGCCTTGCTTGCTGGGCTATTTGAGCGAGGGGTTCGAGCGTGTTGACTGAGCCGAATTGCACTTGGTAAGCGTTGTTGATTTGGTCAAGGAGTATTCGGTCGGTCTGCCGTATGGGTGTGGCTGTTTGACCCTGACGGAGTAGGCCGCTCTGTAGTTGAGAAACCGCATGCGTTTGGGCCGCCGCTGGAGCGATCGGGCCGCTCTGAAACTGGGAACCAAACGAAAAGATCGACGCTTGCAATAGTGGCGCGATGGCCAGACCATTCTGATCGTATTGCGGTGATGGTATTATGGCTGTGCTATTTGGGACGGCCTGCGTTTGCATGGCCAGACTATGGACCGGGCCAGGTTGCTGGACAGTGGAATATGTGGGGCTACTATGTCCTAATAACACGGCTGTCTGAGACTGGTCGCGCAGCGCCTCCACTGGGTAGATTGGGCCGGGATGCGCCCATGTTTGATGGGGCTGCCCCCAGCTGTTCGTTGGCGGTTGAAAACGCTGGCCGTAATTTGATGTCAGTGCGTAGCTAGCAGCCTCGAGACTGCTGCCTTCCCCGTGGGGTTCAACTCTCGCGGCCTTGGCCTCTTTGCCCGGCCCTGGGGGGTGTCGCGGGCGATGTGATCGGCATTCTCTCTTGAAAGAACGTTCGCAGATCTGACAAGATTTTATCCATTGCGGCCATGAAGGACGTCTCATTCCTGTAGGCCTGCCTAGCCATCAGATCTTCCATCTGAGATCGTTCTTGTATGGATTCGGCCACACGGGCCGTCGTCATTGGAACGCTGGCCGAGACGATGACCGTTTGTTTGGTTTCGGCTGTCATTATTGGGGAGGTTGACTCAGGAGTCTCAGAAGTCATTTCGACTCTCTTGTTCTTGAGCTTTGCATGTGACCTAGTTTCCACCATAAAGCTTTTGACAAATAGGTCCCACCGGGCGTGCCAAAAGTGTTGATCACCGCGAATCTCATGGCCCGGTGCCCCGAGCCGAGGGGATCTGCGTCAACACGGGTCGTCCTTCTTTGGTGAGGTGCGTTTATGCGAGGGCATGCTAGCACGGTCTACCGTGCATTCGAGGATGGTGAGGGTGGATGGGTAGATGAATCGCGCGCTTGTCTAAGTTTAACTTCTAATCAGAGCAATTGTGGCCGAGAGAGGAACTGATCTCGGCCGTCGAGTTCACGGCCTAAGCTACAAGGCCGTTAATGTTGGTTGCTAGTGGGGGATTCTTGGGTGGTGCTCCGGCGCGTCGTTGGGTTGCAATGGCCGTATGATATGTGAGATGAACGGAAAGATGGCACGAATGGTGCTCCAGCGCCTTGAAAACCAAGGGTCATATGATATATTGATGAATGAATTTTCCTACAAGTTGTCACTACTCCTAAGAAAACAAGTAAAGATACTGAAAGTGCATTACAGGAATATAAATGACAGAAGGTAAATGGCATGAAAATATAATCTGCTCTGTTGGAGACTTGTGTTTGGTGTCTGAACCCTTTAAACATAGTTGGAGCTCGGCATTTATAGGGGAGGTCCTGAGAAGACAACAAGGCTGAAAATCTGCATGATGAGGCTGATCAGAGATAGTGGGTAGTCAAGGTAACGTTTGAGGACGTGAGGTATGGTGGTGTGACCCCCATAAATCCCGGCTGCCGCCCTGATCGTGGGCTCTACGTCTTGGGCCTTGGAGGAGCATTTAATGCTCTGGTCTGGTGGTTGGTGACTCAATCTTTACGAGTCGTAAAATTTTCCACACCTAATCACCCTGATTTTACTCGCCATATTCTGACTTCAATCACTTCCCTTCTTCTCTTGTGCATTAAATGCTCTCACGTGGATCGTGGAGCCTCTCTTGTATCCAAGGGCATTACTTCATTAAATGAAGTGTGGGGCCTCGATGCCACGTGGCGACGCCACTTGACTTTTCTACCTTGGCCGTGTTTTTGAGAGCACGAAGGAGTGGGTCTTACCCGAGATCAACAGCGACGATATCGTCTCCGCCTTCAAAGATAACTCCAATCTCTTTTGGGTTGAGTGTATGCCGACTCCAAATCCTTTGATCGAACCCCAGCAAATGATTTAGGGACACATTCTAGTGGAGAGGAAGAGGATAATGGGATGTTTGCTACTGGATAATGGGATGACGACGATGACCTTTTCTCAAATTGTGAGAAAGAGTTTGGTGATGAATTGATAATGGAATGGGCTGGGGTGAGTTTATCAATTTTTATCCATATCTTTGATGTTTACACAATTTACTATAGGGGAATAAGAACAATTTGCTACAGATTGTTTGTGGTTTTCATGCTCTACCTCTTCCCCAACCAGGAAGTGAACTAGCTTTTCAACCTTTTGAACATCTACAAGCTATTGAGTATAGACGACCTCCGGTTACTGCCCTTGATTTTGATGAAAAAAGTTTAGATTCGTTTAGAAAGAAAACAGAAACCTCAAATACATTTGATTGGGATTAGCCACACCGATTTATTTGGCCAACTCTTCATAATCCTTCCTCCATTCATTAGGTTGCGGCAATGGAGGATTGTGGAGGAAAGGGAGTGTTGTGGATGAATTTCTGAATTTACCGTCATTTTTAACGGAAAAAGTCACAGACTTGACGGAAGGACTAATGGTGCAACAAAACACCTACTTGAGTGACGTCAGCAACTAATAATTGAATTGAGTGACCAAACTGTAAGTACGGATATAGTTGAGGGGTATAGTTGAGGGACCATTGCTGCGAATAACCCTAAAAAAAATTAAAAACGCAGAGTATAGCCGCACGGTTGTACTATTTTTATATATAAAAAAGGAGGACGCTCCAGCGATTAGACGCCACGTGTCACTGTACTATTTTTGAAAAAAATCGTACTATAGCCGAACGGCTAAACTATTCTAAAAGGTCTATCTATACTATTTAATAAATAAATTAAAAGAAGAAAAAAGGACCCTCCAAGTTTCATTAGTTTGTACTTTATAGATATTAATTTGCTAGCTTAAACATATCAAAAGTAGATATTAATCGGCCACTATATAATATTTTAGTATAATTTTTATAACATACATTATTGTTATTCAATAATATGTGAGAATTATTTGTATAATAAGTGAACTTTGTGTGCCTTACTGAAAATTTTGTAAAAAATATGTGTATTAAACATTAGAAATACGTACGTACATGTACAATACATCTATTGAATGTTTGCTTTTTAAAAAACGATAGACGTGTATAGAATACGAATGTATTATTGAAAAATGCATACGTATATATATATATATATATATATATAAGACTATAGCCGTTGTTGGTCTCTGTGGGAAATTTAATTAAGACACCCAAACAAAAATAAGTAAAGAAACTAATATTATATTTTAAAAAAAATTAAAAATTAACATAAACACTTCTGCCGACAAAAATTTGTCGAATTAGGTTTCTCCCGACGAAAGAACCTCTGTCGACGAAATTTCGCCGGGAGAGGTCTTTTAAAAAAAAAAATATATATATAAACTTAGGATGTTTAGGTTAATTAATTTTTTTTAAATTTATTTTTAGTAATTAAATAATATATTTGCCTGATTGAATTAGTTAAATTAGTAATTATATTTTAATTATTATTTATTTAGTGAATAATTAGTATTAAATATTATAATTAACTTCATGAATTATATTACTTAGTAAATAGTAATTCAATTTTTCTTTTTCTTTTTTCCCCTTAATGTTCACTAAGTAAATAAGAACTAAAACATAACTACTAATCAAAGTGTTTATGATCATGTGTTGCAGGTTTTGGTGATTGCATCTAAGCCTGAGTCAGACTGAAAGGAAAGTGGTATTTGAATTTACTCATGAATGGAGAATTCATGACCAAAGAAAGCTCTCTGAAATTTCTGTTTAACTTGAATTTGTAATTATATGATAGGGAAGACTGGAATTAATTGAACCTTGCTTGTAAGTTATAACCAAACCAAAAAAGCTGAGGCAAGCAATTTATTGTATGTAACAGGTGGCCCAAAAGTACAAATGCCAGCCTATATGCAATCTGACTGTAATGGAGCATATCAGATTGTTACTCAATTGTTCTTGCATGATCATTTTGTGGCCTCCTCTGCAGCACTGCTACAAATACCCATCTTCCTCTTCATGAATTAGTCAACCATAGAAATTCTTTCCTAAGCTAAGCTAAGCTAGCTCTGCCAGGTCCTGTTATTTCTTTCCTGCTTCTGTTCTTCTTCTTCTTGGGTACGGTAGAGATTCGTAGACGCTTAAGCTGCAAAGTTGATGTTTTCATTTTCAACAACTCTATAGAGAATTCCACATTGTTGTAATTTATTTCCTCCTTTTATGCTCTCTCTCTCTACATTTTCACCTATGTTCATCCATGGCGTTTTTTTCTTCTTATTTTTTGCAGGGGACATTTCGATGTTGGTGAATGGACAGGTAAGAATTAGAAAGAACAATTCTTAAATTAATTAGCAATTACTTTAAATATATACATGGTGTTGTAGAAAGCTTGGTGTGTGGCAAAGCCTGCAGCACCACAACAAGCACTGCAATCAGCTCTGGACTATGCCTGTAACTATGCAGATTGCAGCCCTACAAAGAAAGGAGGTTCTTGCTATGATCCAGATAGGCCAGTGCACCATGCCGCATTTGCCATGAATGCTTACTACCAGAAGATGGGAAGAAACCAATGGAATTGTCATTTTAACAAAACCAGTCTCATTTCCTTGGCAAATCCAAGTAGGCCTTCAATTTCATAATAATAATTTGTTTCAAAAGTTCAGACTTTCTTTTTCAGGAAATTAAACATTTTGGTTCATATGCAAAAATATTTGTATAACTGTTTCCCTCTTTTCGGCCGGGTAGGCCGATGGAAGGAGTTTTTGGTCCTTCTTCTCTTGAGATGCGTAGGTGTGCCACCACCAAGCCACTTGATGGCTTGGATGGAAAGATCGTGTGAGTGTGTTTACGCTTCTGATTTTTAATCAAACGATTGATTGGCCAAGCAAGGAACCTCCTCTTGGCCTAGGTTCTTTTTCTTCCTTAAGGTCAAGGATGATTTAGCTTTGTATGACTATTTTTAGGATTTTTGTGATAAGTGTAATGAATGTAAATGCAATAAAAGAAATGACAGAAACGTAAGTGCGATAAACGAAATGACAGAAATGTAAATGCGATAAAGACTTGAATTAAATTCGAATGTAAAGACAATTGAAATTAAATTGCAAGAAAGTAAGCTTACACTAGGAAAACGAAGAACTTGAATAATCTGAAAAGCTTGAAAGATAAAATCCTAGACTATGAATTGAAAAGTACAGGATGAAGAGATAGATTTTGTGTGTTGAGTCGGAGGTCCTCTTCTCTTCTTCTGATGAGCTATTTATAGAGCTTTCCTCAGCTCATGGGTTTGGCCATACAACTAACTCTGTCTTGAAAATCCTCCCGATGTTAATGCCTTCCGGAGCTCTAGGCGCGAACTACCCGATGTCTTGGAAATCTTCCCAATATTAATGCTTTCTGGAGCCCTAGGTATGAAATACCCGATGTCTTGGAAATCCTCCCAATGTTAAGGCTTTCCTGTCTTTAAACTCCGCCACTTGTAGGAAAACATATGCTGGAAAACATCTGCTGGAACTCATCTGGTAGAAAACATCTACTAGAACACATATGCTGGAAAACATCTGCTCGAAAACATCTGCTGGAACTTCTGAACTTAGTTTCGTAGGCTGAGCTTTGGACTTGATTTGACATTTGGTGAGAAGTTGTGCACTTGGAGCTTCTGACTTGGTTAAGGCTCCCACCAACGTTAAGTGACATGTGAACTCCAAATATTTGGATGTCGGCCGCGTGGGTTCCCCACTCAACCAGACCTCTTAGCCTTTTATTTGATATTGTATGTGTTGAGGATAAATGTGAACCTCCCAACACAATTTCACCACCACTAATTAAATAATGGGGTTTTATTATTTCAGGTTCGACCCATTTGAGACACAAGTCTCTTAATTACAATCCCTTGCTTCAAGGGAAAACCCTTTGATTCCACCATAACGAAACAGAACGTGTGTGTTTGGTTTTGCGGCTGCTCCCAAGTCCAACCTCAGGGTGCCTACGTATCCCTCACGGGAATCAAGCCACACGTAGTTCGAAAAAGATTGTTTAATTTGCGTGATTTTGTACCACTTGGGATTTTGGCGTGGTTTTGTACCACTTGGGATTTGGCGTGGTTTTGTACCACTTGGGATTTGGTGTGGATGCAGTTGCGTCTATTGGTATGCTAGACTGCCTACGTACCCTTGGTGGGATCAAACCGGCGTAGTTCCAAAATGATTTGGAAATTAATGGGTAAGTGTGGCCCACTAATTAAGAATTTGTGTCTTTGAGACAATATGAAGATTTTCATAAGTAGATGACCTATGAACAGAATTGGAAATTAATGGGTAAGTATGGCCCACTAATTGAGAGTTTGTGTTTTAGAGATTTAAATTTGATCTCGTTGGAATTTTCATGAGTAGATGACCCATGAGAAAAATTGGAAATTAATGGGTAAGTTTGACCCACTAATTGAGGATTTCTGTTTGAGAGATTTGAATTTAATCTCATTAAAGTTTTCATGAGTAGATGACCCATGAGGGAAATTTGATGGTTTTATACCATTTTTCTTATTGTCAATATCCAAGAAAAATAATGAGTAATTTTAATTATCCCATTGATTTTTCATAAAATTGACGTTTGCATTTGGGATTTGGTGTGGTTTTGTACCACTTGGGTGTTCACTTGGCGATTTGGGAATTAATGGGACCCTTTTTATTTGAGCCCATTAATCCATAATTTGTGAATTTGAGACTTTGTACCAATTATTCACCAACTGGATTTGCTTAATGGGCCAATCCGTTGGGCTTGAGACTTGTTCTGAATGAGCCCATTGTATTCGAGACCGTCGGGTCTTGGAATGTCGGCTTGAGATTGACTGATCTTGAGATGTGAGACAAGCTTGGTGCGTATGAGACCATTAAGTCTTGGGCCACCAAATCTTAGAATCTCGTATTGGGCCTCTCTAAGTTCCATCACCTTCCCACAACAAAATAATGTGGCTATCTTGAAATTAATTGAATAGCGGATATTTTCTTCACATGGGAACACAAAGCGTGATGAGAGGCTCTAAACAATGCCATATTACCCTTTTGGTAGAGGAAGACAGGTGTGCCAATCACTTGTCATTTCCCATAATGGCCCACCAGCGAGATTGGTAATGTATGGCTGGGCTTCATGCCACCATGCACAATTAGTATTGCACTACGTTCAGCCTCTGTAAAATATTCAAAGAATATTTTGAGAGTACAACCGGTTATCAAGGCTCCCGTTTGGCATCTCCACGGGCTTCTATTTTCTTCTGTTTACATTCAGCAAAACATAGTAAACCAAAGGCTTTGCTTTGCTCCAGCTGGACACCTCACAGATTGGTGCCATTAACAAGTGTCTTTTAATTTGATTAAGACACCCCAGGATAAGAATCCTTGTCCAAGTAGAGCCTGAATTAAGCTCCTTGTTGATTTGGAACTCCTGGATCATCCTGTAGAGTAAACTTCTTGTCCATATAGGATTAGGCTATATGTGTTTTTCTTATAAAAACACATGAGCACCAGCAAACAGCAACAAAACGAAAGACTTAATATTATTCTTCGTTTGCTTCTCCAAACCAGCACATAGCTTTGCTCCAGCCACCTGTTGCATCATCAAAAAGAAGAAACGAATTGTTTCCTCTCCTCTGGGATTTCACGTGGTAACCCACATGCCATTCTTTAGTTCCTTTTTTTTTTTTTTTTTTTCATATTTATCGATTGAACTAACTAAGATTTTTTTTGCATGGACAACAACAACAGTAGCAATAGAAGACCCTCCAATCAATTTAATGCTTCTGGGCTTCAATCTCACAAGTGACTTGGAACCAAAAGAGACAAATTCTCTTATTGTCCCTTGTGTGCTGTAGCTTTCCCAAGGTCAATAACCCAAGACAAAGGAAAAAGAGATCCTCCTGCCTTTCACGTGGTAACCCACCCCATAAACTCCTTTTTCTTTTGCTTTTTTTTTCTTTTGTCTGTTTCCATGCTTCTGACCTCCTGTCTTCTCATTTGTATGTAGAGACTGTGCTGCCAGATTGAAGGCTTTGGAGATTTCTTTATTTGTTGGAGAAAACCATCTGTCCCTTTGCTTCAGAAACCAAAGAGAAAACTTGTGGTACTTGCTTTGCCAAGTCTTTTTTTATTTGCTATTGCTGTACCCTTTTCTTTTCATCCTTCAAAGTAAACCAAGACAAACTGCCAAAAGATGAGTTGGCTGTGCGACATAGCCCATTTTTTCTTCCTTTTATTTTGATATTTGGCTGCCCTCCTTTTGTTTTATCTCTCTGCAACTCAACACACAAGCGTAACCCCCCCCCCCCCCCCCACTTTTATTTTTGCTCCGTTCTCTCTCCCTCCGCTGGCTTTCTTCTCCTTTTTTTTTTGTCTTTGTTGACTTGCTGGCAGCAAGTACTCGAAGGGAGGCAATTGAACTGCCGTGAGGGCTCCTTTGGTTTTAGACGCTTCATACAGTTGCCTGTTGGAAATATGATGATTGAAATCATCATGGAAGACAATTCTTCCCCGTTGGTTGTTTGCTGGATGCTTTGAAAACATCGTGGGGATTATTTGAGCGGAGCCAAGCCTTGGAGAGATTCTTGACTTGTTTATGATGATTTCTATCATCATAGCCAAGAATCTTTCTGTGGACTGATCAAAAGATGGGTGCAGATTGTATACTTGGAAATATCTGAGCGGAGCTGCCTGTTAGAATAGATTATCCCCTGATATATGATGATTGAAATCATCATAGAGGACAATCTTTCCTGTCGGTTGTGGACTGGACGCTTTGAAAACATCGTTGGAATCGTTTGAGCCGAGTCGAGCCTTGGAGAGATTCTTGACTTGGTTTATGATGATTCAAATCATCATAGCCAAGAATCTCTCTTTGGACTGATCTTGAGCGGAGCCGAGCCTTGGAGAGACTCTTGACTTGGTTTATGATGATTGAAATCATCATAGCCAAGAATCTCTCTTTGGACTGATCAAAAGATGGGTGTAGATTGTATACTTGAGCGTGAGCCATGCCTTGAGAGATCTCTGACCTTTTATGATGATAGAAATCATCACAGCCAAGAGCATCGAAACCTGGAGATGTGAGCAAACAAGAAAACTAGGCCATGGGACTAAGATTTTACCTTGAGATGGCTCTTGCTTTCTCTAGTATGCTTGCTGCCTTTCTTTTCTTACTGCGGCTGTTCTCCTCTTTGTTGCTTCCGTCTCTGTTTTCTTTTTCTTTTCCCCCCTTTTTTTTATCATAGGCATGACTCTTTTATAGAGCATGAGATTTGAAGAGTTTGAGTTGAAGTGAATAGCCACTTCTCAGCTAGGATGCTTATCCTTCAGTGTTTGATGCTTGGCAAACACTTGTATATTTTTTGATAAACTTGCAGGGAGGAAAAATTCAGTCCCGTTCAAATACAAGATGGCATTTTATTTTATTTTATTTTAAATGGGTTGCCACCCCTTTTTTTGTTGTGAAAAATTCAGGCCCAACAGATGCAAAAATTATCGTTTCAACAGTTGCCTTCTCAAGCGTTGTGCATAAAACGACTTTTTATGTGCGACGCTTGACAACTTTCCCTTTGAACTGCTACTTCCCTGACTTTTCTTGTATTTTCAATCTCAGGAAATGGACGAGCGAGGTCAATTCGGGATTGAGCGAGCCTTTGATTTACATGGAAGGGAATTTGTATCTAGCCCCCAATATGTGAGATCCCTGCCTTTGCGTTCCATGAAGCTTAATGTACCTCTTGAGAGCCGTGCAACCTGGTATATCACTGCCTCTGTAAATTCAGGGTATCTTGAATTCAAACCCCATGCAGAAGACAAGGTGATTTCAGTGTGCCAAACACATCGTGCTGTGTTTACAGCACATTGTTTGGAGGATGTGAGTAATGAAGTGGATGGAGATATGAAATTCCAAGTCAAAGATCTTCCAACACGTGATGATTTTTACCCTGCTTTGCATAGAATGATCAAGCATAAACTGGAGTGGGGGCCCCAGTATCAGTTCCATGGCCGAGCCACTTTTGAAACTGGCGTTGCGGAGTGGACAAAACTCGTTATGAGTGACTTTGGAGACACATTGCATAAGGCAAAAATATATGGTGCCGTAGCAATTTCCCGATATCCTTACGAATGCTGCCCAAATATATGGAGAGCCTTTTGTGAATTATGGGGACCCTTGTGCAACACCTTTCATCATGGCAATGGCGAGATGGGAATTTCTCTCTATGACATGAAAGTTATTTGTGGGCTGCCAATCTTAGGAGACGTCCATTATGAGGAATTTATTCCCCAAAATAAAGACTTGCATCAAAACAGAGTATATCCTCCGACTATCACTGAACTTCTGAAGATTCACTCCCAATTATGTATTTATCATAATTAGTCTTCCATTAGTTGGGCCCAATGGATCGGGCATTTTTATCGAGAGAAGGTTGTTTATAAGGCCTTTGGAGATGGCAAGAGAAAACCTCAAGATCAAACTTTAAGGGCTCCAGAAATCACTTTGCGTATTTCAGATGAAGGAAGGTTGGCTGCATTCTTGGCATTTTGGTTGAGCAGATTTGTGTTACCTTCCGTGAATCGCCATCTCAGACCTGAAACTTTTTACATGGCATGTTTGATGGCACAAGGGGTCAGAGTTTCACTTGCACCAACTGTTTTGGGATATATTTACCATGGTCTTGGGGAAATTGCCACTCATTCAGAAGGTCCTGGCTCGTCAAGTGCCTCTCTCCCAATTCATTATGTTATCGATTGGTTAGGCGAACATATTCTAGGCTTGTACCTACCGCAAACTGATAAGGGATTTGTAAAGGACTACCCTTTTTTGGTGAGGTACGCGGGTGTCAAACCAAAAGATTTTAGACTTAATCATGCCAGAATTATGTTCCGTACCGACAAGGAGTTGATTTATCGCCCAACCACATTTATTGAAGACGAAGGTCGCTCCTTTGCTGACACAAAAGATCTATCAGACAGAAAATTTGAATTTCTAGTTTGCATACGTTCTGTACTTTTGCCTGTGAGAGTGAACAACAATCTTTGGTTGGAGCCGTACTATCCGAATAGATTTGCTCGCCAATTTGGTTTTGATCAAGGTGTCCCTTCGAACAAGCTTTCGTTTAGTGTTCGTGACAGGCACAAGTGTGGCATGGAGGATTTAGCCAGAACACAAATCACTTTACTTAGAAGGGACACCACAACTGGATTTTATATCCCACGCTCTACTCGCGTTGGTGTTTGTACTTGGTGGTATTGCAAATGGTGGATGGGATCATCAGCACCATATATGGGATTATCAGTAGCTAGAATTTTCTTGCCTTCTAGCAAACGCCTTGAAAGACATGATAATGTTTTTGTCGTTAGGCCAGAGAATCAAGACCCTATAAGTTGTCAAAAAGAGGCCTCCAACAAACGTTCATCCTCATGTAGTGACAACAAAAAGAGTCCAAAGCGAATTCGAAGCCAGAATCTTGACAATCCGATTGATGATGGAGTCAATTCTTCCCATGCAGGTGCTGCTACTCTTATCGGAGACTTGGTATTCCCCATGAATGAAGAGCCATCAGAACAGGGAAGTACCATGAACTCCCCAAGTGAGGCAGGTGATGCTCAAGAAGTGAGCAATGAACCAACTGATGCAATTAGCGGTCATGATGTGAACAATAAACCAAATGAGACAGATGATATTGTTGCAGATGATTGTCCCCTGCCATTGGTAGCATACTTGCCCTCTTCACCTTATGTGAAAGACTTCATTCATCGCATTCTTGGTCCGAGTGTGGCTCCACGTAGGCGAAGGTTCATTGCCGAGGAGATGTAAGATATATTTGATAGAATCTCTTCTTCCAAGTCACCCATAGACCTACTAGCCCACCGTGATCATATTTTGGGGGCACTTGGTCTGTTGTGGCCTATGATCAATACCCTCGAATCAGGCCAGAATGAGTTTCAAGAATTTGCAACAACCATCCAACACATTTTGAGTTGGCTACTTCATTTTCCAAGAACGTTGCCTTCGTGGGAGAATATGCCCATGTAGATGTTGGTCGCATTAATACCTTGATCACCCAGTATGAGCAGTGCTTCGCTACCATAAAAACCTTGAGTTTGCATCTAACAGAACTTAACAGTGAGCTTGCTGACGCGAACGCTACAGAGGTTGATGTTGAAAGGGCAGAGAAGGAAGCTGAAGAAGCGACAAAGAAAGCCCATGAGATGCGGCAACAGTTTGAATCGAAGACAAATGCCCTTAAAGAACGTGCAAAAGATTTGCAACAATCTTTAGACCAACAATTCGACATGGAAATTGGGCTTCGACATGATAGAATTGATGCCAATGAAGCGATGCTCCCAAAGCTCATAGAGGCCCGGAACTTAGGCTTTTCGCAAGAGAAAGAAATTCGCCAGTTAGTTAGCTCATTGATTTCCCTTTGCTGCAAAGTGGAGTAGACCCATTTTCCCATTTTCCTTTCATTTCCCCTTTTTTTATTATCTTTTGGTTATTGTAAACTCATTCATCCACCTTAACTAGTATTGAATGATTTTTTTTCATATAAATACTCATACTGATTTTTCTGAGTACTTACATCATTTAGCAATTTTGCCACACACAAAACTTAGGTGAATGATAGGGTTTTTGGCGGTTTACCGCTGCACTCAGCTTTTTAGACTAAGTTGCCTACGCACCCTGTAAAGGGATCAAGCCATACGTAGTTCACCCCTTGATTTTCAGGGAAAGAAAGGAAAAAATGGATTTGTGGCCGCATCTAGTGGCAAGACTAGACTGCCTACGTACCCCTTTTGAGGGATCAAGCCGCCGTAGTTCCTTAGCTTGGGCCGCCCTTTCGGGTTTTCAGCCCAAAAACCTTTTTTTTTTTTTTTTTTTTTTTTTTTGCTCTAATTTTTTTTGCTTGAGCCGCCCTTTCAGGTTTTCAGCCCAACGAGCATTTTTATTTACCCTAACTTTTGCTTGAACCGCCCTTTCGGGTTTTCAGTCCAACGGGTATATATTTTTTTCGTGCTCTAATTTTTGCTTGGACTGCCCTTTTGGGTTTTCAGCCCAACGAGCATTTTTTCCTAAACATCAGGCATAAAACTTCTTGACGAATTTCCCATTCACACAAGAATATATGCAATTGCCTTCAGAGTTTGACAACTCGTAAGCTCCCTTGGAGAAAACCTTAGTAATGACGTACGGCCCCTCCCACTTGGGTTCAAACTTACCATGCATTTTCCTGGTAATGACAAAGGGTCTTCGGACAGTTAAAACCAAATCTCCAATTGAAAAAGATCTGAACTTAACTTTCTTGTTGAATGCCCCTGCAACCTGAGCTTGGTATATTTCGAGCCTTTGTTGAGCTGCCAGTCTTTTCTCGTCTAGAGCTTCCAGTTCTGCGAGTCTCACATTTGCGTTTTCGTCGGGGTTTGTTAGCTGTGAAGCTACCCTTAACGATGGCAATTGGACTTCCAACGGTAGAACGGCCTCGGAGCCAAACACCATATTGTACGGTGTACATCCTGTTGAGTTGCGTATGGTCGTCCTATAGGCCCATAATGCTTCGGGAAGACGATCGTGCCAATCTCTTTTATTTCCTGAGACCATCTTCTTTAGGATATTACACAATACCTTATTGAAAGCTTCAGCTTGTCCGTTTGAGGACGGATTGTAACTCGTAGAAAATGAGTGTTGAAACTTGTACTTCTCGCACAACTTGGTCATGGACTTGCACTTGAAATACAATGCATTGTCAGATATTATCTTCGATGGAACCCCATAACGGTAGATGATGTGATTCCTTATGAAGTTTGTAACATCGTCTGCTCGTACCTCCTTTAAAGGAATTGCTTCAGCCCATTTAGAGAAGTAATCGGTCGCGGCCAAGATGTATTGATGTTGACATGATGACTTAGGCTTTATCATGCCAATAACATCCAATCCCCAAGCTTCAAACGGCCAAGACAAAGTTGTCGGATGCAATTGTTGGGGTGGCTGGTGTATAAAGTCCCCATGCAACTGGCAATCTTTACATGTGGTCACAAATTTCATTGAGTCTTGGACCATTGTTGGCCAGTAATAACCCAATCTCTTCAGTTGATTTGAGAGTTTTGGACCGGCTTGATGAGCACCACAAGTGCCAGCATGAGTATCATGAAGGGCTTTAGTTGCGTCATGTTTCGACAAACACCTTAACAATATACCATCAAATGACCGTTTGTACAAGGTGTCGTTTAAGTGCAGAAACCGGGTGGCTCTGCGTCGGACTTCAGCCTTTTTTCTTGGGTCATTTGGCAACTTGCCATGTTGGATATACTCGATTATGGGATGGCGCCAATCGAGATCACCTGGTTCTTCCTCACATTCGGAAGCCGTAATGACGTTTGAATCAACGACTTCTTCAATTCTCTCTATAGCTGGGGATAGTAAATAACGTTCCCCAACAGTGATTTGGATATCCCTTTCGTCAGGTAGCGTTAACGATGCAGCCAAATTGGCTAGTGCATCAGCTTTATCATTTTCTGACCTCGGGATGTGACTAACATGTATGTCTTGAAACTGTGACATGAGATACTTTGCCCTTTCATGGTATGGGACGAGAGTAGCATTTCTGACTGCGTATTGGCCATTCAACTGTCTGACGACTAACTGTGAATCACCGTATGCTTGCAAACAATCGATATGCATCTCGAGAGCAATTTCAAGGCCAATGATGAGTGCCTCATATTCTGCCACATTATTTGAACACAAAGCTAGTAGAGAGAATGAGTATGGGATTAAGCCCCCAGACGGCGTAATGAACACCACTCCTGCCCCAGCTCCTTTTCCTCTTGCTGCCCCATCAAAATATAACTGCCATGTAGATGCTTCTGTTGTGAACACCTCTTCGTCAGGCAAGTCAGCAAGTAACTCCATGTTGGGAGTAGGATGAGCGGCCAAGAAATCAGCTAGAGCTTGCCCTTTGATCGCTTTTTGTGGCACAAATTTTATCTCAAACTCGGAGAGGAGGAGTGACCACTTGGCTATTCGCCCAGAGAGCACGGGCTTGGACATCAAATATCGGAGCGGATCTGCCTTGGAAATCAGAATGACTCTATGAGAGAGGATGTAGTGTCGTAGCTTTTGGACCGCAAACACCAATGCAAGGCAAACTTTTTCGATGGGGGTGTAATTTTGTTCTGCCCCCACGAGTGTTCTACTCAAGTAATAGAGTGCATTTTCTTTTCCATCCTCATTGTGTTGGGCAAGCAATGCACCCAATGAGCGTTCTAATGCCGCAATATACAAGATTAAAGGCTTCCCCTTAATCGGCGCCATTAGAACTGGCGGATTCAACAGGTATTGCTTAATGCTTTCCAAAGCATTTTGACATGCTTGATCCCATACAAATGGAACATCCTTCTTCATTAGCCTCGAGAATGGTTGACACCTTCCAGAGAGATTTGAGATGAACCGTCGTATATAGGCTAGTCTCCCTTGCAACCCTCGTAGCTCCCTTAAATTTCGAGGGGGAGGCATCTCACGGATTGCCTTGATTTTTGAGGGATCAATTTCAATTCCTCGATGTCGGACGACAAAGCCAAGGAATTTGCCTGAAGTCACCCCAAATGCACATTTTAAGGGGTTCATTTTCAACTGGTGCTTTCTGAGTCTATCAAAAACTCGTTTTAAGTCACTCAAATGATGTTCTCTTTTTCTGGTTTTGACAACCAAATCATCGACATAGCACTCAATGGTATTGTGACGCATGTCATTGAAGATTGACGTCATGGCCCTTTGGTAAGTTGCCCCTGCATTTTTCAACCCAAAAGGCATTACAGTGTAGCAATATACTCCTTTTGGAGTGCGGAAGGCAGTTTTCTCTTAGTCCTCTGGCGCCATTTTTATTTGGTTGTAGCCTGAGAATCCATCCATGAAAGATAACGCACCGAAACCGGTTGTTGCATCTACCAATAATTCTGTAATTGGGAGCGGAAACTCATCTTTCGGGCATGCATCATTGACGTCTCTATAGTCCACACATATACGTAATGCCCCAGTTCTTTTGAGGACTGGAACAATATTGGACAACCAAGTGGGATATTGAACTTCTCGGATAAAACCGGCAGCAATAAGCTTGTCAATCTCAATTTCTATTTGGATTGTTAGCTCTGGCCGAAAGCGACGTGGCGCTTGTTTCACCCATCGGGTCTCATCAGGTATCCCAAGTTTGTGAACTGCAACCTTTGGGTCCAAACCTGGCATGTCTTGGTAACTCCATGCAAATACATCTCGATATTCTTGCAAAAGTGGTGTGTATTCTTCTAACTCTTGCGGTGTCAGCGAAGCACTAACAAAGATTAGTTTTGGGCTGTCAGCTGTACCAAGATTAATTTCTTGGAGATCATCAATCGTGGCTTGACCTCCCTCCTCCATTTGTGGTGGAGCTGGTTGGACTATGTCAATGAATTCATCGCTATCTTGGAGCTTATCATCTTTGTCCACTGTTTCTTCGAATGAGGTGCAATTGACTTGTTCAAGGTCGTTATTTATTTTCACCTTTTTGATTGTTTTGACCACAGCTTTCTCTTGACTCTTAACCCTCCATTTCCTTTTGTTATGGACTTTCTCTTGTTGAGAATTGGAAGGGTTTTCCAAGCGTTGAAAGACTGAGATGCGGCGTGGTTGTTTACGCCCTAGGCGTTTGAACACAGAAATGCGAAGCGGCCTTGTATTCAACTCATCTTCTCTAAACATAGCTTGTTCCATATTAGTGAGCACCTCGGGCTCGGAAGCTTCTGGCTGTGGCCCTCGAAGAATCACTTTGAGCACGCCACTCTCATTTTGAACTGTGAGGCCAGCATCGTTTTTCTTTGCCTTACGGCCTTTGAGCTTTATCTTCAACGGAGCAGACGTTGTCTCTGGCAATGATGCCTTTTTGTGGACAACTACTCGTTGACTCGGGCCATTGTTTTTGCCAAAAGTAGTCGAAATGACCAGACTGCCCCCTGGGATAGACTGTTTGATCTTTCGAAGAGGGCGAGTGTAACTTGCCGTCATCAGTGACTCCATCGTTTGTTTCAAGGAGCCCATTTCCTTTTCACTAGGCTCTTTCTTTGATGTCTTGACAATTATCTTTGGCTTGGCAGCCTTTGCAGTTGGGACCTCTTCAACTTTTGAGGATGACGCACCACGAGGTGATAACTTCACTCGAATTACTCCTGAAGGTTTGGGTGCTTCTGCCTTCTGTGATTTCCCTGTTTCGACAGTCGCCCTTTTCTCCTTATCATCCTTTGATGGCTGTGCGAATGAGAGACTAGGTGAACCGTAAAACTTTGCATCAGAGTAATTTACCTCTTCGCCTCTGAACGGGTCCATGTCAGCTGAAACGCTCTTGACTTCCCCATCCACCAAGTATTTGAAGCACTGGTGAAGTGTAGAGGGGACTATGCCATATGTATGCAGCCACAGGCGTCCTAGCAAGACGTTGTATGAAGTGTCAGCATCAATCACATGGAACAGGGCGTCTGAATATAGGTCCCCTATTTCCATTTGCAGTGCGATAGAGCCCATGGCTTTTTGCCCCTGTTGGTTGAACCCTTGAATAGTAAGCATAGAGGGAGACAATTGTCGGGCACTCATCCCTATAGCATGAAGCGTCTTTAACGGGATAAGATTCACGACCGAACCACAATCTAACAAGATTCGATTAATGGTCGTGCCTCCAACTTCGCCAGTGACATAAAGAGGTCGGTTATGGAATTTGGGCCCAAGTAAAAGGTCATCTTCCCCAAACGTAATTGCTGCCAGACACGATGCACAAAACTTTGGGGTTTCAGGTGTGTGAACATCAGCTGATTTGAAACATGACCTATACAAATCTGGGCTCATCAAAGCCATTACGAGTGCTTCCCTAAGCTCTCTCGACATTTGTAAAGCGTCGTAGACACTTAAAGGAGCGGGGATGCGCTTAAGATGAGCCAAAATATCATACTTAAGAGCATGTGATTGTGATGACTCCTTTGTTTTACTAGTATCGGGCTTAGGGTCTTTTGCTTTTGAGGAAGACGGCGGAACTTCCCCTGCAACAGTTTTTTCCGACGAAGAGACCTTAATCTCTTTTGCCTGTGACTTCTTCTCGGCTTTAGAAGAAACAACTTCCTCATTTTGTTTTGCTTTATCAGCAGATGGGATGCTTCGACCGGAGCGGAGGTTAATCTCATCAACCTCTGTGTCAACCTCATATTCCTCCACAGAAACCATATTGCATTGAATGATTTCTTCTTCAACTTCGGATTCACTCAAGAAGAACTCAACTGGCAAAAACTCGGTGAGTGTGACAGGGACCCTTGCGGGTTGGTCATATTCATCCTCTTGAGGGATTTGAACCTTCTTTTGCACCATCTTCTTCTTCCTCTTATTTTTCAAAGACGGCATGCCTCGAATCTTGACTCCAGGACGTGTAATAGATTTGTGATTGGGTGGGAAATGTTTGGCCATGTGCTTGGCCCTTTTAAAAAATGTCTTCCACCCCTCAGCAGATTCGTCGGCCGAAGAATCTTCCCATATCTCTAGACTGGGTGCAGTTATGAGCTCATGAAAAGAAGGAATTTGAAGATCATTAGACCGTGGTGCATTTGAACGGGCATGTGCCTTTGTGCCCCCACTGTCAGTAGTGATACTTGCAAATTTTGCTTCCTCTAGTAATGCGGTATTGGGTGTGAGCTTTTCCTCAATCATATTTGTTGCAGCTGATTGACGTCTGGCAGAAGAGTCTATCACCAAGCTACCATTATTGAGGAGCTCTTGGATCTTGTCTTTCAGGGTATAACAATCCTTAAGCGTATGACTGACGAGGCGGTGATACCGACAATACTTAGGGTCATTTGTCTTGTTGACCTCAGCAGGGCGCTTTGAGTCTGGCAGGGTAAAAGCATTGGAGGCCAGAAGTTGGTCAAAGATTTCTTCTACATCATCATCGTCAAAAGAATATTTGACCTCTTTACGCCCTTTAAGCGTGAGCCTTTTGGGTGGGTCCCTGCTTTGGCCTTTGTCGTTTTTCTTTTCTGACTGGACAAAAGTAACCAATGACTCTCCCTTCGTAGACTTTTTGTCATTTTTCTTTTCCCCAAATTGAATTTTCTGGGTCGCAGACTTTTGGCGAGCAATTTGTCTTTCAACATTGCTTGCCATTGACACCAAAGCATCAAATGATTGGGGTTCAGCAGTGGCAACAAAAGTTGCAATGTCTGGCATGAGGTTGTTGTAGCACATTTGCACTGCTGATTGCTCGGTAATTTTCTCCGGGCATTGGAGATTGAGGCTCCTCCATCTTATTATGAAGTCATTGGCATTTTCCCCTGGCTTTTGGGTAGTTTGAGCTAGGTCCATGATCGAGACCTTCTTCCTTGAACTAACAAACTGTGCCAAAAATGCCTTTTGCATGTCGTCCCACGTTAGGATTGAGCCTGGCGGTAGTTGTGTATACCAAGTAAAGGCTGATCCTTTTAGTGATTGGACAAATTGACATACCAAGAGAGCGTCTGACTGGGATGTCTTACCACATGCTGAATAAAAATGTGCCAGATGTTCATGGGGTGAGCTATTTATGCCATCGAATTTATCGAATATGGGTCGTTGATAACCCTTCGGAAATGGGATAGCGTCATAGTGAGAAGGGAAGGGTTTTCGATACCCTTGAACAGGAGGTGCCATGGACAGCTGGAATTCGCGAATCCCCTCTGCAATTAATGCCTTTATGTCGTTTGGGGAAACTGTGCTCGTAGAGTCCTCTCCTCTTTCCTCATTTCTTTGTTGTTCCTGGGTCGCAAACTTATTTGCTTTGCCCCTGTCTTGCCCACCTATGATGGCTTTTCCTTTCAACTGGGCAGATAACAACGCTATTTCCGCGTCTTTCTCTGCTAACTTCTGTTGCATTTCCCTTCGTAGGTCTTGCATCATTTCTTGGACTAAGGGTACCTGGTCCTCAGTATTGGACGTACCAGTCATCATGACTTGCATGCTTTCCACTCCCTCATGAAGTTTGGCCCCTTGGGATGCCATGTAATCCTTCTCTTGAGTTTGGGATACAGGATCATCATAAAGAGGATTCCATAGCATGTAATTGTCCAAGCGGGTTGAGTTTAGAGCGGATAATTCAGGAATAATCATCATGTCTCGAGATTTGGAACGGGTCAAAGGACCCATGTAAGACCTCGACTGATCTTGAGGTTTTAGGACTCCCCCCTGTGATATGGGAATTTGATCCCTTAAAACATCAGCTGTCCTCGCCTTTTGCACGAGCTTTCTTTGTGGATGAGGTATATTTACCACCTTCTTTTTCATGATGATGGCTTTGCTTTTACCCTTAGAAGAGCATGGGTAAACCTCTTGTGATGTGGATTCCACAACATGGGCTCTAGGGCTTGATGGAGGTTCGGCCCCTTGGACCTCAGCATTCTCCACAACGTTATCCTTTTGACTTTCCTCACTAGTTTCGTTGGTGGAAGTCATTAGGACAGTATCTGTAGGATATAGGTTGACTGGGATTGATCCAATCATGATTTGGACAAATCGGGTAGCACTTGTCCTCTTGGGAGTCGGCACAACCAGGGTGCTTGAGATGTTCTTGCCTTCAGTCACCATTGGGCTTGTACCAGAAAGCTCGGCTAAAACTGCCTCAATGGACTGCCTTTTTGCTTCTTTTTTCCTCAAAGCACGAGTAGCCCTTTTCCTTGCATTTCGGAGAGCATTCTTGGATGGTGTTTTCTTGAGTTGGGCCTTGACGACCTTAGGAGTGACCTGAGGCCTGACCCTCTGAATGGGCTTTGGAACAGTGCACTTGATGAGGCTCTCACTGACAATAAAAGTCTTTCGGAAGCCTACTCGTTTGGTGCACGCATTCCTGGTAGTTTCGATCTTGTGGAAGAAAATTGTAACTTGTGGTGCCATTGCTTATCTGGTTTGGTTAACCTGTGGCAAACACAAATTAATAAAAATATTAGTCACTTTATGATTGGAGATGAAAAGGTAAATGGATCCCACCGGGCGTGCCAAAAATTATGTTGAGGATAAATGTGAACCTCCCAACACAATTTTACCACCACTAATTAAATAATGGGGTTTTATTATTTCAGGTTCGACCCATTCGAGACACAAGTCTCTTAATTACAATCCCTTGCTTCAAGGGAAAACCCTTTGATTCCACCACAACGAAACAGAACGTGTGTGTTTGGTTTTGCGGCTGCTCCCAAGTCCAACCTCAGGGTGCCTACGTATCCCTCACGGGAATCAAGCCACACGTAGTTCGAAAAAGATTGTTTAATTTGCGTGGTTTTGTACCACTTGGGATTTTGGCGTGGTTTTGTACCACTTGGGATTTGGCGTGGTTTTGTACCACTTGGGATTTGGTGTGGATGCGATTGCGTCTATTGGTATGCTAGACTGCCTACGTACCCTTGGTGGGATCAAACCGGCGTAGTTCCAAAATGATTTGGAAATTAATGGGTAAGTGTGGCCCACTAATTAAGAATTTGTGTCTTTGAGACAATATGAAGATTTTCATAAATAGATGACCTATGAACAGAATTGGAAATTAATGGGTAAGTATGGCCCACTAATTGAGAGTTTGTGTTTTAGAGATTTAAATTTGATCTCGTTGGAATTTTCATGAGTAGATGACCCATGAGAAAAATTGGAAATTAATGGGTAAGTTTGACCCACTAATTGAGGATTTCTGTTTGAGAGATTTGAATTTAATCTCATTAAAGTTTTCATGAGTAGATGACCCATGAGGGAAATTTGATGGTTTTGTACCATTTTTCTTATTGTCAATATCCAAGAAAAATAATGAGTAATTTTAATTATCCCATTGATTTTTCATAAAATTGACGTTTGCATTTGGGATTTGGTGTGGTTTTGTACCACTTGGGTCTTCACTTGGCGATTTGGGAATTAATGGGACCCTTTTTATTTGAGCCCATTAATCCATAATTTGTGAATTTGAGACTTTGTACCAATTATTCACCAACTGGATTTGCTTAATGGGCCAATCCGTTGGGCTTGAGACTTGTTCTGAACGAGCCCATTGTATTCGAGACCGTCGGGTCTTGGAATGTCGGCTTGAGATTGACTGATCTTGAGATGTGAGACAAGCTTGGTGCGTATGAGACCATTAAGTCTTGGGCCACCAAATCTTATAATCTCGTATTGGGCCTCTCTAAGTTCCATCACCTTCCCACAACAAAATAATGTGGCTATCTCGAAATTAATTGAATGGCGGATATTTTCTTCACATGGGAACACAAAGCGTGATGAGAGGCTCTAAACAATGCCATATTACCCTTTTGGTAGAGGAAGACAGGTGTGCCAATCACTTGTCATTTCCCATAATGGCCCACCAGCGAGATTGGTAATGTATGGCTGGGCTTCATGCCACCATGCACAATTAGTATTGCACTACGTTCAGCCTCTGTAAAATATTCAAAGAATATTTTGAGAGTACAACCGGTTATCAAGGCTCCCGTTTGGCATCTCCACGGGCTTCTATTTTCTTCTGTTTACATTCAGCAAAACATAGTAAACCAAAGGCTTTGCTTTGCTCCAGCTGGACACCTCACAGATTGGTGCCATTAACAAGTGTCTTTTAATTTGATTAAGACACCCCAGGATAAGAATCCTTGTCCAAGTAGAGCCTGAATTAAGCTCCTTGTTGATTTGGAACTCCTGGATCATCCTGTAGAGTAAACTTCTTGTCCATATAGGATTAGGCTATATGTGTTTTTCTTATAAAAACACATGAGCACCAGAAAACAGCAACAAAACGAAAGACTTAATATTATTCTTCGTTTGCTTCTCCAGACCAGCACATAGCTTTGCTCCAGCCACCTGTTGCATCATCAAAAAGAAGAAACGAATTGTTTCCTCTCCTCTGGGATTTCACGTGGTAACCCACATGCCATTCTTTAGTTCCTTTTTTTTTTTTTCATATTTATTGATTGAACTAACTAAGATTTTTTTTGCATGGACAACAACAACAGTAGCAATAGAAGACCCTCCAATCAATTGGATGCTTCTGGGCTTCAATCTCACAAGTGACTTGGAACCAAAAGAGACAAATTCTCTTATTGTCCCTTGTGTGCTGTAGCTTTCCCAAGGTCAATAACCCAAGACAAAGGAAAAAGAGATCCTCCTGCCTTTCACGTGGTAACCCACCCCATAAACTCCTTTTTCTTTTGCTTTTTTTTTCTTTTGTCTGTTTCCATGCTTCTGACCTCCTGTCTTCTCATTTGTATGTAGAGACTATGCTGCCAGATTGAAGGCTTTGGAGATTTCTTTATTTGTTGGAGAAAACCATCTGTCCCTTTGCTTCAGAAACCAAAGAGAAAACTTGTGGTACTTGCTTTGCCAAGTCTTTTTTTATTTGCTATTGCTGTACCCTTTTCTTTTCATCTTTCAAAGTAAACCAAGACAAACTGCCAAAAGATGAGTTGGCTGTGCGACATAGCCCATTTTTTCTTCCTTTTATTTTGATATTTGGCTGCCCTCCTTTTGTTTTATCTCTCTGCAACTCAACACACAAGCGTACCCCCACCACTTTTATTTTTGCTCCGTTCTCTCTCCCTCCGCTGGCTTTCTTCTCCTTTTTTTTTGTCTTTGTTGACTTGCTGGCAGCAAGTACTCGAAGGGAGGCAATTGAACTGCCGTGAGGGCTCCTTTGGTTTTAGACGCTTCATACAGTTGCCTGTTGGAAATATGATGATTGAAATCATCATGGAAGAAAATTCTTCCCCGTTGGTTGTTTGCTGGATTCTTTGAAAACATCGTGGGGATTATTTGAGCGGAGCCAAGCCTTGGAGAGATTCTTGACTTGTTTATGATGATTTCTATCATCATAGCCAAGAATCTTTCTTTGGACTGATCAAAAGATGGGTGCAGATTGTATACTTGGAAATATCTGAGCGGAGCTGCCCGTTAGAATAGATTATCCCCTGATATATGATGATTGAAATCATCATAGAGGACAATCTTTCCTGTCGGTTGTGGACTGGACGCTTTGAAAACATCGTTGGAATCGTTTGAGCCGAGTTGAGCCTTGGAGAGATTCTTGACTTGGTTTATGATGATTCAAATCATCATAGCCAAGAATCTCTCTTTGGACTGATCTTGAGCGGAGCCGAGCCTTGGAGAGACTCTTGACTTGGTTTATGATGATTGAAATCATCATAGCCAAGAATCTCTCTTTGGACTGATCAAAAGATGGGTGTAGATTGTATACTTGAGCGTGAGCCATGCCTTGAGAGATCTCTGACCTTTTATGATGATAGAAATCATCACAGCCAAGAGCATCGAAACCTGGAGATGTGAGCAAACAAGAAAACTAGGCCATGGGACTAAGATTTTACCTTGAGATGGCTCTTGCTTTCTCTAGTATGCTTGCTGCCTTTCTTTTCTTACTGCGGCTGTTCTCCTCTTTGTTGCTTCCGTCTCTGTTTTCTTTTTCTTTTCCCCCCTTTTTTTTATCGTAGGCATGACTCTTTTATAGAGCATGAGATTTGAGGAGTTTGAGTTGAAGTGAATAGCCACTTCTCAGCTAGGATGCTTATCCTTCAGTGTTTGATGCTTGGCAAACACTTGTATATTTTTTGATAAACTTGCAGGGAGGAAAAATTCAGTCCCGTTCAAATACAAGCTGGCATTTTATTTTATTTTATTTTAAATGGGTTGCCACCCCTTTTTTTGTTGTGAAAAATTCAGGCCCAACAGATGCAAAAATTATCGTTTCAACAGTATGAATGTTGGTATTTTGCATATCACCAAAAACTTCGACCACACACTTGCCTTCATTTCTTTTTGCAGACCTCCAATGCCTCCAGCCAACTCTTTGCAGCCACTATTTGGCCATCTTTGCAGCCACTATTTGGCCACCTTTGCAGCCAACAATTTGCAGCCAACACTTTGCAGCCAACAATTTGCAGCCAACACTTTGCAGCCACTATTTGGCCACCTTTGCAGCCAACACTTTGCAGCCAACATTCCAAAATTTGCCCACGTGACTTGCTGCTTCTTTTGTCCAATCGTTAGTCAATAGAACACCACTTTCGGCTGCAACTTTGCATTTATTCATATAAATAACAAGACAATTGGATTCCAACCCAAAAACTTGCACCCAATTTGCAAAGAGACCAAATACTCCAGCCGACCAAGTTTGGGAATGCCAAAGTAAACCCACGTGGGTCCTCTCATGTCCAAACCATCTCTTCAGCCAAGTTCAAAACCTCCGTATTTGGTTTACATGCTGGCTGCGTTTCTTTTCCTCATTTTCTTCTTCGTCCCTTTTCTTCAAGACCCAAAAACGAGGGTACTGTTCAGAAATCCAGAAGTCATATTTCGGGAGCTCCGATCAGAAAACTTCCTTCATGAAAGTTGTTCGTCTACTTGAGAACTAAAGTCTGTGAAATTTGTAGATTTTTTCTGAATTTTCCTGATTCCTCAAAACGGGTTTTCAGCTTTTGTGTTCATCTATGGCTGGTGAATTTTTGCAGATTCGGTTTCTGCATTTGATTTTAATATATGATTCTCGGATGATTGTGATTGCTTCACGAAATTTGCTCGGAATTGTGTTGTTTATAACATATCCAAAATTGAAGATCACCCAACCATTGTAGTGCCCCCTGCCTTCATTTTTCTGAAGTATGGATTTGGAGACCACTTGACTTAGCTTGGATTTGGAGACCACATCCAAACATTGCCCCCTTGATTCCTTGGCCTTCAATTGGTGAAAGGGCAAGTGAATCAGAATTCTTACGACTTTTTAGCTTTCTCTGGATGTTCTAGTAGATTACTTCTCCATCATCTCCCAAGCCGTCGGGTAATACTTCTTCAGAAATCGGCCATTAATAGGTGAATCATGGAGACGACCACTTTCATAACTCAACCTATATGCTCCTTTCCCTAAAACTTGGTTGATGAGGAAAGGTCCCTCCCGGGTTGGAGACCATTTACCAAAACTACGATCTTTCGTTCCTAATGGAAGAATAGTCTTCCATACTAAATCTCCAACTCCAAAACTCTTGGCTTTAGTCTTCTTATCATACGCCCTGGCCACCTTTTCTTTTTGGGCCTTTAATTTATCCAAAGCCTCAAGTCGAACTTCATCAAGATCATCTAGCTCTTGAGCCATCGCCTGGTTATACTCATCCTTACTCCATTCAGCATGGCGAGCCACCCTTAAAGACTTTACCGAAATCTCGAGGGGTAAGACGGCGTCATGGCCGTATGTGAGTGCGAATGGCATCGTTCCCGTGCCAGACCTTTTAGAGGTCCTATACGCCCAGAGGGTATTGGAGAGGAGAGAGTGCCATTCTTTAGTATTTTTCTCAATCATTTTTTCCAAAATCCCTTTTATTACTTTGTTGCTGGCCTCAGCTTGACCATTTGACTGAGGATTGTATGGGGTAGACTGAACCATCCTAACTCCCCAATTTTTTGCGACTGCTTTGACAACTTCTCCCACAAAAGCCGTTCCTCGGTCAGTCATGATAGACTCTGGTAATCCGAATCGATGGATGATAGTTTTCTCAATAAACTCTATCACCTCAGCTTGGGTAACTTGCTTGAGTGGTACGACCTCTACCCATTTTGTAAAGAAGTCCGTGGCCACTAAAATGAACTTGTGACCCTTGGACGATTTCGGGTGGATCTGGCCAATCACATCCATCGCCCAACCCTTGAAAGGTCAAGCCTTCACAATAGGATTCATGGGTCCAGCCGAAACATGCTGAACCGGACCATGCCTTTGACAACCTTGGCATCCTTTGGCGTAATCAATGCAATCCTTCAAGATGGTTGGCCAGTAATACCCATGCCTCCTTAGCAACCATCTCATCTTGATGCCTGCTTGATGAGCTCCGCATATTCCTTCATGAACCTCAGTCATAACCACCATCTGATCAATCTTTCCCAGACATTTCATGAGTAAGTCGTCAGAGCCAATACGAAAAAGCTCTTCATCCCTGAGCACATAGCTTATGGCCGTTTGCCGAACCTGCCAGCAATGCGGACCATTTGGACATTTCAGATACTCCACGATGTCGTGTCTCCAGTCATCCGAAGTTACAGTCAATGCCATCACCTCCATTGGTATTCCTCTTTCAAAAACTGAGGGCAACGATCGTTTTTCAACTTTGAATAACTCCTCAGAAAGACCTTCAGAGATCTGGACTCCAGAGGCCAATTGGGCCATTGTATTGGCCTGTGAGTTGTGCTCCCTTGGTAGGTGAGCGAGTCTCACCTCATCAAAACCTTCTATTAGTTGGCTAGCCAAGGCATGATAGCCGAGCAATGCTTGGCTAGTTACCTTATAGTCGCCGAATAGTTGTTTCAGAACCAACATCGAATCCCCCATGATTGACACATTATTTATTCCAAGTTCTCTCAAAATCTCCAACCCAATGATCAAGGCCTCATATTCGGCCTGATTGTTGGTACAATCAAAGTCTAATTTAAATGAATAACGAGCTCGGAATCCTTGGGGTGATTCAATGATGACACCTACTCCCCCCATATTTGATGTTCGAGATCCGTCGAAATAGAGATGCCATGGGAATAAACTTATCATGTCGACTTTGAAGAAGTCCATATCTTCTATTTCAACACAAGGGTGAGAGGCCAAGAAATCAGCCAAGGCTTGCCCCTTGACGGCCTACTGAGGTACGTATCGGAAGGTGAATTCTGCCAATGCCATCGTCTATTTTCCAATCCGCCCTCTAATGATTGGTCGAGTGAGCATGTACTTGATCAAATCAGTCTTTGCGATTATATGCACCACGGAAGGCAACATATAGTGCCTTAACTTGGTTGTGGTGAAGTATAAGGCTAAACAAAGTTTCTCCACCGGTGAATACTTTCTTTCGGTGGCCGTTAGAATTTGGCTTAGGTAGTACACTGCTTGCTCCTTTTTCTCATCGTTGTCTTGGGCCAAAAGACTTCCGATGGAATTCTCTGCGGCCGAAATATATAACTTCAGTGGTCGGCCTCATCTTGGCGGGATTAGCACCGGTGGCTTGGTCAAATACTCTTTAATGGAATCAAATGCCTTTTGGTGAACTTCTTCCCACCGAAATTTCTCCTCATCCTTGAGTTTTAGCAAAGATGAAAAAGGCTCGACCTTCCCAGCGGAATTAGCTATAAACCTCCGGAGGAAGTTTATTTGGCCTAGCAAACTTTGCAATCCTTTCTTGTTTTCGGGGGCGGTGCATCAATGATGGCCTTAGCCTTATTTTTATCAATTTCGATCCCCCTTTGATGTACCAAAATTCCTAGGAAATTTCTGGCGGAAACCCCAAAGGCACATTTCTTTGGATTCATCTTCAATTGATGTTTTCGCATTCTCTCGAAGGCTAACCGAAGGTCACTCAAATGGCCTGGTCTCGACTCCCATTTCACAATGACATCATCGATATAAACTTCCAAGTTTCGACCGATCATGTCATGGAAGATGCCATTCATTGCCCGTTTGATATGTGGCTCCGACATTCTTTAGGCCGAAGGGCATCACGACATACTCAAAGGTTCCAATGGAACTAGGACATCTAAAGGCTGTTTTGTGAATATCTTCTTCAGCTATGAAAATTTGGTTATAGCCAGAGTGTCCATCCATGAAGGATAAAATTTCATGCTTGGACGCCCCATCAACTAAGAGGTCCGCCATGGGCATGGGATATTCATCTTTGGGAGTTGCGAGATTAAGGTTACGAAAATCAACACAAATTCTTATTGCTCCCGTTTTCTTCTTTACAGGTACAATATTAGAAAGCCACTCCACATATCTTGCTGGCCTAATAAATTTGGCTTTAACAAGCCTTACAATTTCTTCCTTGACCTTAATTCTACTTCCGCCGACATTCAGCGAGGTGGCTGCTTGAAGGGCTTGAAATCCTCCGTTGTTGGCCGACGGTGGTCGACCAAGTCACGACTTAGTCCAAGCATCTCAGTGTAATCCCAAGCAAAGCAATCCTTGAACTCTCTTAAAAGCTCTTCCATCTTGGCCCGAAGTTCTGGCTCCATCAGACCACTGACGTAGATTGGTCGATGGCTGTCTTTCGTCCCCAAGTTGATTTCCAACAAAGGATCTTGGACTTCCGCCTTCGAATCATCCATCGCGCTTTGTGCCAACTCTACTTCCTCGATTTCAAGTGTATCATCCTCAGGGCCTTCGTGGAGGAATTCCACCAGATGAGCAGTGGACCCGTGCTCGGCCGCTCTCTCGGCCCAAAAACCATATAGCCGTCTCAAGGTGTCTTCCACCGCGGCTCTATTCTCTTCCTTCGTGGTTGTATCACTCATTGAGAGAGAAAAAATCAGACATCGTGGGGTACTCCCCATCTGCTTGGGCATCTTGTGCCCCTAAGTCTATCAACTTTTGGGCCGAGACTCCCATAGGTCGACCGTTCCTATCTGACCATGTAAAGTAAAGAGGACCAAGATCATCATCGTAAAACCTGGCCTCCACCGCGTTGGCTGAAGCCATGAAAGGCCGTGAGTCGGCCTTGACCAATTCCACGCTCCCATCCTCGTGCCAGAACTGTAGAGTCTGTTGGAGCGAGGAAGGGACACACATATTTCCATGGATCCAATCTCGACCTAACAACGCGGTAAAGTGAGCAGTTGTTTCCACCACAAAGAAAGTTGTCACCCTGATCTTTTCCCCTACTCTGACTTGGAGTGGGATGATTCCTTTTGATATTGTGGTGTCTCCCACAAAGCCATTGACCATTGTCTCAGTTGGAATTAGTTCTTTTGAACTTTTCTTCAATTTCCTCATCACCGAGGCTGGGAGGATATTCACTGTGGCGCCCGTATCAACTAGAACTTTGCTCACCGGAACCCCATCAAAGTGAGCACTTACGTATAAAGGTTTAAGATGGGAAAACATCTTCTTGGTGGGCATTTCAAAGCACACTTTCTCTGGCATTTTCTTCTCCGCACTCGGCATCACAATTTGAGGTTGAGCTACCTCTGCCTTCGGAGTCTCCTGAATTACCTTGATTTCCTTTGGTTCTCCCACATGAACCATGGACTCGACTTCGTTAAAAACATCTCCATCCATGGAGTTTGGTTGACCTGGCTGAGCTTCGAAAAATAGTGGAAGTGTGACCACCATAGCATTGACCTCGTTGAAGTCCCCAAACTTCACCTTGGTCTTACTTGTCTTCAATTCACTCTCTAACTTGGTAATCTCTTCCCTACATTCATCGGCTAGTTGCTTCATAGCCTCTTCTGGGAGGTCTTCAAAATACTCGTCATCACCATACTCTTCATTCTCCCCATAAAGTTCTTCATTATCTGCTAAGACGCCTCCTAGGTTTTCTGAAGTCTCTTCGGTCTCTACGTCGGCCGTTGGTTCGGCCTTTTCTTCCACTACGGATGTTTGGACATCGACCATAACTTGGTCCTCCTTTGCTGTCAGTTTATCTTCCATCGTCTGGGGTTTTCCTCTAACATCCTCGACCATTTCTTGGTTATTTTCTTTTTTCTCCTCGACCATGGGTGGTGATACTACTTCAATTGGTGTTTGCCTCCTGGAGGTCGAAGGATTGGCCATGGGCTGATTCTTTCTAAATCTTTCAACTCTTGATGGCCCATCGTCCAACACCTTCATTGGCTTGCTAGATTCCGCCTTGAGATTGCTTGCTTCAAAAGCTCCGATCAAATGAGCCTCCAACTCCAACATCGGCTCATCTAAGGCTGACACCACGACTTGACCATTCACCCATTGTCGATGTATTTTCATCTCCTTGGCCGCTGCTGCCTCTAACGAAGCCACAGCATTAGCTTTGGCGAACTCCAACTCTTCCAGTCGAAGCTTCTCTCGAAGGTCGACCAATCGGTTAAGTTGGGCTTGCCTCTCGTCCGCCCACTCAAACTCCGCTTTACAAGTGGCAGCATATTGTCTCTGAGCCCTTCTTGTTTGAGTTTTGCTCAAGGGTACTGGAGGCAACTTCGAACCTCTACTCCTATACCATTGTCCTACCTTGGTGTTTGGCATCTTGAAATTTGGGACACCAGTACCATCAGATGGGCGAGGTCTTGATACATAGGCCACATCTCGACTCTTTCCTTCTCCCACCGAAACCCACATGCTTCTATTTTTACCTTGGCTTGGGTTCAGCAAATCAACATCTTCATACTTTAGTGGCATCTGATGACTTCTTCTCTTAGGCTGATATCGTGGCCTCTCGTACCTATCTTGGTACTCATGCAATGGTCGTTTGTTTGGCCTCATCTCCATCGTGCCCCTTGGGCTATATGGGCCGTAACTCCCGGCCGAACTTTTGATCATATTTTTCCCAGCACTTTTTGGTCTACCTGTCTGGGCTTGATCCTTAATTGTCTCCTTAGTCGGTTCCCTGGCTGGCTCCTTGGGTTTTGGTAGAACTACCTCCAATGAGACCTCACATTGACATCGGCTGCATAGCATAATAGCCTTGGGAGGTTCTTCCATAATTGGCATTTTCTCATCTAGAGCCTTTGTCACTTCTGGGTACATTTTGGCCTTACCCTTCACCTTAGGATCCATCAGGTTCTCCCTTGCTCTTCTCTCAGCTGCTGCTTTTCCGGAGCCATCCAAGTCTAATCTTGGTCGAGGTTGATCTGGCCTTGGGAAGTTGGCATTCACCATGTTGGCCTGAGCATTTGGGAATAGATTCTGATCAACACCCTTTGTAGCTTTCTCTGGAAATTTCAAGATCTTTCGATCAATGAGATCCTGCACGACATTCCGAAAAACAAGGTAATTGTTAGTCGCGTGAGACCATACATTATACCATTTGCAAAAAGTCTTGTTTCTAAGTTCATTAGCCGATGGAATATCATGACCATTTGGCAATTTTATCATCTTTTCTTTTAAAAGTTGGTCAAAGATTAGTTCGGCCTTCGAAATGTCAAAGTTATAGGACTTAGTTCCGACTCCCTTTTGAGAAGTTCCACTAAACTTAGAAATCTGGACCGTTGTCGGCCTCTGATCCTTGGAGGCTTTGGACAAAGCCTTGCATACACGTGGTTCGCTGACCTTGATTTCAGCCAAGTTTACCTCGATCGATTCTTCTTCTTCTTCTAGGAAGATTTCATCGTCTAACTCCTTCGAATCCACATCTTCGACATCCACCACGTGAACAGCCATGGTTCTAGATGTAGAAGGTTTTGGTAGATCTCTATAGAAAGTCGGTCGAGATGTCGGCCGATTCTTTTGTTGTTCCTCCTTTAGAAGAGCTTCATATCGATCCACCCGAAGTAGGAGGTCATAAATATCGCGGAATTCAATACCCTCGAACTTCTTCCGGAGATTGAGCAATAACCCACCTTGAGCCAACTTGGCAAACTCATGTTCAGGTATGTTGACCGTATATCTAGCCCTTGCTTCTCTGAATCTCCCCAAGTATTCTTGGACTGACTCGTTTGGTCCTTGGCTCATCTTGGCCAAGTCAGCCATTGACACATCTGGCTCCGGCCGATAAAATTGTTCGTGGAAAAATTGCTCCATGGTCTGCCAATTCGGACCAGAATTCTGAGGAAGTCTGACATACCATGAAAAAGCAGCCCCCGTAAGGGTGCTCGGGAATACCCTTAATTTCGAAACCTTGCGATGTCCGATTTCGGCACATTGGGCAGTGAATCGACCAATATGCTCCACGGTCGACTGGAGTCCATCTCCTGAAAATAATGCAAAATCCGAAACTTTGAATCCTCGTGGAAATTCCTCTTGATCAAAATGCTCCGGATACCATGGCGGTGGCCAACCATGTTTCACTCCAAGCTTGGAGCCCTTCTTGTTCTTGACTTGGATCTTGCCGTTTTGTTGGCAATGGGTTGAAATACTAGGATGACTAGAACTACCCGGATGACTTCTGACCATCACTTTGGCCGACCCTTCATGCCCCCCAAGTCCATTTGGTCGGCCAATCTTGGCCATTGGCTGGGGCTCAATAAACTTGACCACTTGCAATTGTGGTATCACAATGTCGAGTTTTTCTCCTACAATCATGTCTATTATTTTTGCATCTTGAGTCATGCTCTGACCTTCTTCTTTACCCGATCGTAGGCCATTGCATCCTAAGATGGTGGCCTTGGGTTGGACCATATTGAACATATCATTGGTGACCACCTTTTGGGTCTCATCCCCTTGGGTGGACTCATTTTCCTCAACCAATGTCAGATTCTCAACAGGAAGGTCGCCTTGAATATTTGATTTTAAAGTCATCTCGCCCACCTCTTTCTCACTCTCACATTCTCTACCAACCTCATTTTTCCCTAGAGGAGTAGGTGGAATGGGTGGCCTAATTGCAACCATATCAGGATTTTCCTCTTGTGATTGAGAAATAAGGTTAGGGTTGAGGGTTTGCCCCTCGGCTCGTTGGCTAAGTTGAGATGAAATCCTATGCAAACCTTGGAGGAAAAGGTCGTTGGAAGTTTGTACAAACTCTTTTAATACAACTTCGATCTTAGATGTCATCTCATTTATATATTCTTCCACCATGTGGGTATGGCCACTAGATGGCATCTCACTCATCTTGAGATTATGTTGGCCACCAAAGCCAATTGGATGATCTGCTTGGTGGGAATAATAATTAAGCTGATCATAGATATTGCCCGGATTATTTTGGCCATCTGGGTAAGTGTATTGCCCCCATGCCACTTGATTAGTTTGGCCACCAAAGCCATTTTGATCATTCAAACCATTTTGGTTCATAAGATCATATCCGCCAATATAGTTGTGCCCACCATATTAGCCACCAAATCCGCCAACATAGTTGTGCCCACCATATTGACTACCAAATTGACTACTTGAGTCATATTGGATGTTAGGTCCACCTTGATGGGTAAAATTATATTGGTCAGAGTAGTTGTGGTCACCAAGTTGGCCGATGGATTGGCTACTCGAGCCATAAGAATCATAGCCATTGTAGTTCATCGGCTGGTAGGAATGTTGCCATTCCTTTCGGTCGCTCATATAGTGTAGTCCCACTGGGCGTGCCAAATTATGTTTCCCTCTTTTCGGCCGGGTAGGCCGATGGAAGGAGTTTTTAGTCCTTCTTCTCTTGAGATGCGTAGGCGTGCCACCACCAAGCCACTTGATGGCTTGGATGGAAAGATCGTGTGAGTGTGTTTGCGCTTCTGACTTTTAATCAAACGATTGATCGGCCAAGCAAGGAACCTCCTCTTGGCCTAGGTTCTTTTTCTTCCTTGAGGTCAAGGATGATTGAGCTTTGTATGACTATTTTTAGGATTTTTGTGATAAGTGTAATGAATGTAAATGCAATAAAAGAAATGACAGAAATGTAAGTGCGATAAACGAAATGACAGAAATGTAAATGCGATAAAATAGATTAAAGTGATAAAGACTTGAATTAAATTTGAATGTAAAGACAATTGAAATTAAATTGCAAGAAAGTAAGCTTACACTAGGAAAACGAAGAACTTGAATAATCTGAAAAGCTTGAAAGATAAAATCCTAGACTATGAATTGAAAAGTACAGGATAAAGAGATAGATTTTGTGTGTTGAGTCGGAGGTCCTCTTCTCTTCTTCTGATGAGCTATTTATAGAGCTTTCCTCAGCTCATGGGTTTGGCCATATAACTCTATCTTGAAAATCCTCCCGATGTTAATGCTTTCCGGAGCCCTAGGTATGAAATACCCGATGTCTTGGAAATCCTCCCAATGTTAAGGCTTTCCTGTCTTTAAACTCCGCCACTTGTAGGAAAACATCTGCTGGAACACATCTGCTGGAAAACATCTGCTGGAACACATCTGCTGGAAAACATCTGCTGGAACACATCTGCTAGAAAACATCTACTGGAACACACCTGCTAGAAAACATCTGATGAAAAACATCTGCTGGAACTTCTGAACTTAGTTTCGTAGGCTGAGCTTTGGACTTGATTTGACATTTGGTGAGAAGTTGTGCACTTGGAGCTTCTGACTTGGTTAAGACTCCCACCAACGTTAAGTGACATGTGAACTCCAAATATTTGGATGTCGGCCGCGTGGGTTCCCCACTCAACCAGACCTCTTAGCCTTTTATTTGATATTGTATGAATGTTGGTATTTTGCATATCACCAAAAACTTCGACCGCACACTCGCCTTCATTTCTTTTTGCAGACCTCCAATGCCTCCAGCCAACTCTTTGCAGCCACTATTTGGCCATCTTTGCAACCACTATTTGGCCACCTTTCCAGCCAACACTTTGCAGCCAACATTCCAAAATTTGCCCACGTGACTTGCTGCTTCCTTTGTCCAATCGTTAGTCAATAGAACACCACGTTCGGCTGCAACTTTGCATTTATTCATATAAATAACAAGACAATTGGATTCCAACCCAAAAACTTGCAACCCAATTTGCAAAGAGACCAAATACTCCAGCCGACCAAGTTTGGGAATGCCAAAGTAAACCCACGTGGGTCCTCTCATGTCCAAACCATCTCTTCAGCCAAGTTCAAAACCTCCGTATTTGGTTTACATGCTGGCTGCGTTTCGTTTCCTCATTTTCTTCTTCCTCCCTTTTCTTCAAGACCCAAAAACGAGGGTACTGTTCAGAAATCCAGAAGTCATATTTTGGGAGCTCCGATCAGAAAACTTCCTTCATGAAAGTTGTTTGTCTACTTGAGAACTAAAGTCTGTGAAATTTGTAGATTTTTCTGAATTTTTCTGATGCCTCAAAACGGGTTTTCAGCTTTTGTGTTCATCTATGGGTGGTGAATTTTTGCAGATTCGGTTTCTGCATTTGATTTTAATATTTGATTCTTGGATGATTGTGATTGCTTCATGAAATTTTCTCGGAATTGTGTTGTTTATAACATATCCAAAATTGAAGATCACCCAACCATTGTAGTGCCCCCTGCCTTCATTTTTCTGAAGTATGTATTTGGAGACCACTTGACTTAGCTTGGATTTGGAGACCACATCCAAACAATAACTTTACTTTCGCTTTCCCTTTTGAAATTTGTAGGAGGATCAGGACCTCCACTGCCATAGAACAGGAGGTAACTCAAATCCAATTTCTCCCTCACAACAGTATAATTTAAGCCAAGATTTCAAATTGTTGCGTCGATTCAGTTGCACCAAAATGGATTCAGCTGCATCCTCAACTTGTGATACTCGCAAGTGCACGAGCTGCTCGGTAGTATAGTACATGTAAGTGCGAGGTCGATTCCACAGGGATTGGTGATTGAATAATCCAATTCAGTTTTCCTACACAAAACAGAGAAATAAGAAAGAAAATAAATAAAACAAGAAAGAAAGAACAGAAAATAACTCAAGCAGATAAGTTCCCAAGTTCAATTAGATTAACGGATTGATTCTAGCTTAAGTATGATTAAGCCATGGTGTATGGTCCTAACCTTGTATTCCTAATTCCCTAATTTGATCATCTAGTGTCTAACCTAAACTAAGCATTAGGAATCCATTAAGCATAGAAGAACATTTTAAACAACCAAGTATGTATCTAATCCCTGTTGTCGAATGTCCATACATACTCTTCCTATTCATAGTTCAATTCGAATTAAAGCATGGTGTCTACTCTTAATTCAAACCAAGATAGCTAACATACAAGCCTAAATGGTGATCAATCATTCAAACTAGCATATTAACTTATAAGCATAATGAATAAGAACAAAAACCATAATTGAAACATGGAAACTAATCAAACTTGAAACTAAAGAAAAGAATTTACATAACAATGAAAAGTAAAGTAGAACTAAGAAAAACTTAAGGAGAATTTTAGCACAAAGATTTCATTACAACAATTGAAAACTAGAAAGAGAAACTAAGAGAATTTGAGGGAGAGAAGGGAGGAGAGCTCTAGAGAAGTGTTTGAGAGCTCCCCCCCTTGGGGTGTGTTTTGAAGCTTGAAGACTTCTCTATTTATAGGGCTAAAAGGGAGGAACATCATGATGAATTCCAACACCACCATTCCTCATTTAATACAATCCATAACTCCCACTTCATCTTGTCTATGTTAGTGTGGTTGGAATCAATCACATCCCATACTTCTTTTGTTGCACCTCAAGCTTTCTTCACATGGGTGTTCAAAGGTGTTCAATTGTGGCTGCCTTTTGCTGCCAACCCATGTGGTCTTCTTTCGGTTGTTGAGCAAAAATGAGTTTTCTGAACCAGTCTTGGTGTAGGAAGGCCTGAGGTTTCAACACGTATCCAATGGGGCTCAAATTTGGATATGTTATACTAGACACCCATTGGAACAACTTCTATGAAGAAAGTATTCCCATCTGAGTAGCACAAGTGTACGTTTTGGGCCTTACAAGTTGACTGTTCGGCAGTAGACTGGAACTGACTTCATTTCATTTCATTTCTTTCCTTTCTTTTTGCTTCACATGCATGCACATGCTTTTGCCAAAGCCTTTTGCCTTGTCAAGCTCTCTCTCCAACTCAAAATCCGATCTCCAGCTCCAAAGTGATCTGCCAATTCAATTCCCACGTTCAAAGGCTGAAGCAAAATGCCTCTCATCATTCCTCATTCTTCTCTCTCTCCTTTCCACCATGGCACTTTAACCTTTGTCTCTTCCTTGTCCCCTTTGCCACAAGTAATATAGAAGTAAGTAGAGTGTCGTTCCCATGAAGACTGTAATTTCCTATTAATTACCAATTATGATCAATTCAAAAGTTTATTTGAACAGTTGATTAAGAAGATTGATTGATTTAAGTAACCTAAAATAATTATGAAAAATAGCAATTTAATTAATGATGGATAATCAAGATGATGAGACACTAGAGCATCCGATTTCACCATAACCAATTCCCCTTAATTCTTATAGCCAATTAACCCTAATTACTACCCATGTTGACAGTTGGTTTCTCCTAATTCATTCGATATCCCCTCTCGGGCTCAACCAAAAGTACTCTTAATTAACAACCCATTCTCTCTCGAGCAACGGATTTAGAAAATCAATAACCCATTAAGTTCTATGAGAACCTGCAAGAAAACTGCATGAGTCATGTTAGTCCCTCTCGGGCACTCATTCAAGACATGGTATTTGTTACGAGAAGCAAACACCAAACTTCTCCTCTCGGTCTCCGCTTGGATCATCAAATCAATTAAATATTGGCCCGATATTCAAAGCATTAAGAACAGTAACAAATACTCAACATGGGATAATAATCAGGAATTAATATAACTATAAAAATTAAGTATTCATGGTTAGGCTACATCGTAGCCCTAGCAAGGGAAATTAGTTCATGACAAAAGAAAATATAAACAAGAGAATTATTGTCATAAAACCGATTTGGCCGATGGACTTGATCTTCGGAGTCTCCACAGGAACACCTTCGAAAGCTCCTCAAGTAAGCAGCAAATCCTTGGCTCTCTCTGATGTTTCTCTGGGTGTATGAAAGTTGGTGGAAAAGTATCGTATATGGGAGGATGATGGTAGAAAAGATGATCCCTTAGGGTGATCTTATATAGTGTAAAACAACTAAACCCTACTCTTAAAAGGTTTGGAAAAACTCTCCTAAAGCAAAACAAAATCCCAAACAATTAAGGAAACAAATTAGGAAAGAATCCTTCTTTGACTTGGAAACACGTCAGCCATCTTGCACTCACGTTTTGGGGTCGTTCCACTTCCTAGAAAATTCTGGAAAAAAATCAGAAACGTAGCTTTATATCTAAGCTTTCCAAGCATATATTACACGCCACTAGGAAAAATCGGAAAGGTCTTCAAATCTTCAATCTTCCACAGCAGTGCAATTCTGACGGGATTTCAACTTAGGCTGTCTTGACTTGCAAGTCTGGAGCATTTGGCTGGGCAAAAAATTATGAAACTCTGACACGATGATCTTCAATGTCTTAGCTTTCTTCTCCAATTGGCCTTGCGCTGGTCATAAAAGTCGACACGATGGTCATAAAAGTCGATTTTCAGTTGAAATCCTTCCAAGAGCGCAGAATCGCTGAAAATAAGGAAAGTAAGGTAATAATGCTCTTTTTAATTAACTTTCCCTACAAAAATCAAATAAAAGAGGTATAAAAATATAGGAAATAATGCACTTATCACCATGATGTATCTTTGTCTTCACAAATATGCTCTTTGTCTCAGAAAATCCCACTTAACTAAAGTAATTTATTGTTACCAAAACGCATGGTAACAAGTAGAAATAAGATGCCATCAAGTGGAGGTGAAAGCTGGCCCAAGACAGATTTCAGAGCTGTGGTAACATGCTGGATCAGATGGATAGGCTATACTTTTCCAATGGAGCTCAAATTTGGATATGTTGTAGTCAACATCCATTGGAACAAGTTTCATGAAGATCTTCACCTCATCCGAGCACCAGAGTATGCTGATCCAAGGCCAAGAAGTTGACCTACGAAAATGAACAAAAACAGAATTTATAACCAATAAAGCACTTTTATTTCATTTTCATTCTAACCAAGGTAAAATCTATGAAAACACAAAAAGAAAGTAAAAAGTACAAAATGTCAAGAACTAACTCAAAATGTTAGGTGAATAACATGATAAATCATGTGTAAAAATGAACCGAACACAAATCATCTTATATCAAAATCATTTCAAATGCTTAATTAAACTTAATTAATTACTATTATGCTATGTTGGGTTTGCAGGATACTTGGTGTGTGCCTAAGCCAGGAACCCCAAACTCAGCATTACAAAACATCATAAACTTCACTTGTGGAATATTAAAAGAATGCAGTGATACAAGAACATGGTTCATGCTACTTTCCAAATACCCTCATAAACCATGCCTCATTTGCCATGAATCTTTACTATGAGACCGATGGACGCTACAATTGTGATTTCAATGGCGTTGGCCTTATCATTGTCACTAATCCAAGTAAGCCAATTTGTTTGATATAATGCACTGCAAAATCTTATGTTTTCTTATTCTTGTATATGTTGCAGGTTTTGGTGATTGTATATATGTGTTAACGAAATTGTAGAGCACGAAATCGTATCAAAATAGTGTAGTGGTAAGTGAGTATCATTCCGCAGAGACTAAGACTAATTAACTGAGTACTGATTATGATTAATCTTAAACTTTATCTGGATGTTCGAATGGTGAGACTTTGATTTGAATTACGTAAGCAATTAACAAGAATTAACTAACATAAACAATAATAAAATTCGGCAAACATTGATGGTATGAGCACTAGGGTTCCGACTTCACCATAGCCAATTCTACCATATTCATGTAGCCAGTTAATCCTAATTATTATCCATGTTAATGATAAATTTCCCTTAATTATTCAATATGACATACCTGTCTATACCAAAAGTGTTCCTACAACCGTCCCACTCTATGTCTAGATGAAGAACTAAGAAGTAGAAACCCGTTAAGTTCTATGGAAATTTATGGAAACCACACAAGCCTCGATTAACCTTCCAGTTCACTCAAGTAACCTATGGTATCAATTACTAGAAGCAAAATCCTAAGTTGGATATTCCTATCGTCAACTCAAGCATCAAATCAATTAAGTGGTGATCAAGCACTCAAAGCATTAAGAACGGTAAAAGGATACTTAACACGGAAAATAATATCAAATTAACATAAACACAGAAATAAGGTATTCATGGCTAGGCTACATCGTAACCCTAGCAAAAAGGAAATTAGAACATGATAAACTTATTGAGAATCACAGAGTGGTTGATGGTAGACATGAAGATCAACTCGAAAACTCCCAAAAAGCTCCGAGGTGGCTGGCGGCAGTAGGACTTCTCTTTTGCAAGAATTGGGTATTTTCGGGTAGTGAAAGTATGGATCCCCTCTATGAGGCCAGCCCTATGCTATATATAATACACAAATCCTTAACCTAGTTACAATCAAATACTACCAAAAGTAGGTTTCCCAACATCTTTCCCAATAGCTCTTTGATTGCTTCTCCAAATTCCACAAGGATTTAACCAAACTTCCTCCTTTAAGCTTTGACCGGTTGATTGCCTTCTAAGAAACATCTTCTTTGTCTCCAATTAATCCTTGCCGTAAATTAGGGATCAACTACAAAATTCTCACAAAATACATTAAACCCAACAATTTAATCCAAGAAAATTAACAAATAAATAAGTAAAGGAGGCATAAAATATATGTAAAATATGGACTTATCAAATACCCCCAAACCTATCTTTTGCTAGTCCTCGAGCAAAACAAAAAGTAAAAAGAATAATTAAAACAAACAACCTAAACTACACCACTTTCGCAGGTAACCTCGATGGCACTTAGCATGTGCCACAATCCTTTAAACCTCTAGGTGTCCCTAGGAGGAGGAGTTGTGTCTCCTGAGGGTTTACCAGTCACAATACCCACAAACGCTCCTTCCAAAACAAATTTGTTAAAGCAATACTTCCAACAAACTAATAATAACCAATGAATGTCAATCACAATTCAAAAACTAAAGTTATGCCACTACAAATAAAATGCACCAGTGTAAAGTGTAAAGCCAATACTCCAAGCATTCGAACTTAAAGATAACCACACTCGGTATGTGTACAAATTCGCCTCGACTCTAGGCCTCACTGGATAACTCTCAATTTTCTCACAGAACCTAGGGTTGCACTCTTACCCCGCATATGTGAATGAAGTTAGGTGAAGAACTCAAATGTAAGACACATATGCATCCAAATGAATAAAAGCCAATTTCTGAAAATAGATCTCATGGAAAGGAAATCAAATACTAAGAATCATAGATGAAGTACATACCTCCACTTTCGAGTAAGAAGTCCCCAAAGATCCGTTAGGTCTTTACTATGGTTGTAATGAAGGGCTAGGTTATGGGTCTTGAAAGAAAGGATAGGAAAACTAGAACTTGAGACATACCAAGGCATTTATCGCGCTATAAGGCTTGGCTCTTCAAATTTACTTCACAAAGGCGTCCAGGATTTTTGATATGCTTCACTTTTTTTTTCTTTTTCTTTTTTTTTTCTTTTTTGTTATTTTAAATCTTCTTTTTCTTTTTCTTGAACTTTAAGCACATATTTCCTCGGTACACGCCACCTCTTTTGTTGATGTAGAGCTTAACCTTCATCCTTGTCTTAATGTGCCATGGCATATCCCAAGTTATAGGGTATGGCTAAAAATAGGGTAAAAAAAAGGTAAGGAAATATTGTGGGTGATGAAAGAAAATGATAAGTGTTTGGCTTCAAAAGGTTGATGGCACACACAATGGGTAGGACATGAGGCTTTATTTAGTGGTTAGAACATGCATAGCCTAACATCATCTCTCAAGGTCCATCCAACTCAAAAGTAAAAGCATAAGATGATTCATACAAAATAGAGATTAGTTCTTAGTATTCAATTCAAAAGTCTAATTGACATCAATCTAAATTGAAAGAAATAAAATAGTGGATAAGAATAGTCCCAAATACTCTCTCAATGAATGGCAATTTGGCTCAAGTATCTCACAATGGTAGTCTCCACTATTTCTCCACAATCATCCAAGTATAGCTACCTTGTCACTCAAAATACTTGAAGCATGGCTATGTGAAGTGCTCTAATTATGATGCATAAACTTTCATGGCAACACTCTAGTTAAATAAATATGATCAAACATCACATATACATCACTATTAGTAAGAGAAAGTAAAAGCTTCAACAAATTTTTATTTTTTCAAAAGTTAAAGGAACTTTGTGTGTTTGAAAACAAATATGCATGAATTTATGAGTCCTACTTGCTTAAAAATAAATAAATTTCATCAAAAGGAAGAGGACACACCTGGAATAGCTCCTAGAAATCTCTGATTGCAAATGGAATGGATTTGAAATGATTTGGAATGAAATAAAAAAAATTCTGGAAAATTGACCTTTAGCGACGAAACATCTGATGAACACCGTCGTAGAAAAGTCAATTAGTGACGAAAAAGCTTCATATTCTGGGCAGATTGCAGCTAGCCTTTTTTTGGGTTTTAGGCCACTTTTTTAGCTTCAAATCTTCCTAAAACGTCATATAAACCACTTGAGACCCCCAAACTTGTTTCAAATCATCATAATAACCATTCTAAGCATGTTAGTGGCTTCGAATTCCCCTGAAAAACATTAAAAAAAGAAAAGATGCAGAAAATTTAATTTTGACCAAAATAAGAACATAATAACCTCTTTTGCTATTTTCTGGGTTTTAAAGTCATCTAATGACCAAAACAACTCTTATAACACATCTGTAACATGTTGCAATCATCATGGGGTTCGAACCAATCAAAAAAACGTTCTTTGAAACACAAATTCCTTTCTTTGGGACATAAAATCTGTTTCTTTTTTCTTCTTTCTTTTCTTACTTTATGACTCAAAACTCAAATAACAACAAAAACAATAAAATTCCACACCCCCAAACCTAAACTAAGCATTGTCCTCAATGTGGAAAGTAAATGCATGTAATAATTAGTAAAGGCATAGAAGGATGGAAAATAAAGAGAAAACACAAAAATTAAGAACACGGAACGAAAGTACCTAGTTGGGTACTTCTGTCACACCTGTCAAGGGAAAAGAACTCACAACATTAAAAATATCCTTTATATGAGTCAATGGATCTTCATTAGGTAAACCATAAAAGGAGGGTAGCATATTAAGATGAGAAGATTTAAGCTCATAATTTCGAGCTACAGTGGGCAGCAAAATGCTTGAAGGAGATGCTGGAATTGTTGGGATATCAAGTTCTCCCATGAACTCAATGGCAGCCATCATTTCTTCTTCTTCTTGGTCTGAACTTGCTTCTGAATTTGAAAGTGAAGAACCAGGAAGTTCAGTGTGGAGAGCAAGACTTGTAAATGTAGCAAGAGCTTGCTCTTTTGCAGTTGACAACTCCCTTTCTAGACGATTCTGAATTTCAGAGGTCACTCGTCTGGGTTGCAATGATGGTCCTGCGTTCAAAGATCTAGAACGTTGGAACGAAGACCTCACTTGTTCAAGTAATGGCTTTTTAGACATAAACTACCTGAAACAGAAAATTAGATTAATTAGAAACACTAAAAAGAATAGGGTAACCTTGGGCACATAACCAGGGAAGAATTTCGTTCACTCCCCGGCAACGGCGCCAAAATTTGTTGTTAATATTATGTTAACTCGCAATTGTACGGGGCAATTAGTAGTATAGCAAGACAAGTACGAGGTCGTACCCACGAAGACTGAGAAGTTAAAACTAGTTATGTACTTAGATTACCAAATTCAAGAAAGTAGGAGGTTATGTCTAAAACAGAATTTAAAACAAGAGTGGTTGTGATTGTTGAACAAAAGAAGCAAAATGAAATTGCAAACAAAAACAAGTAAACAAATGTAACAAAGAGTGGTTTTAAGAGTTGGAAAACAGATTTTGAGACTAGGGCATTCGAATCACCATAACAATTCAATTCTGGGTTATAAAGATTCAAGTAACAAGTCTAATTCAGATTCAAAGATTGATTCTAGCTAAAGTATGATTAGGCCATGGTGTTTGGTCCTAACCTTGTGTTCCTAATTCCCTAATTTGATCATTTGTTGTCTAACCTAAAATTAAGCATTAGGAACCCATTAAGCATAGAAGAACATTTTAAACAACCAAGTATGTATCTAATCCCTGTTGTCGAATGTCCATACATACTCTTCCTATTCATAGTTCAATTCGAATTAAAGCATGGTGTATACTCTTAATTCAAACCAAGATAGTTAACAAACAAGTTCTAATGGTGATCAATCATTCAAACAAGCATGTTAACTTATAAGCATAATGAATAAGAACATGAATCATGAATCAAACTTGAAACTCCAAACTTATAAACCCAGAATATTCATGTTAGGTTACATCGAAGCCCTAGTTATGGATTTAGCTACTCATAATGGAAAAGAGACTTGAACAGAAATGAGAAAACATAGTGAATGCAATAAGAGTAGAAAAACCCTTTTTCTGAAGTTCTTGTGGTGTCCAAGGCTTCTCCAAGTGCTTCTCCACTTCTAATGCTTTTCCAAGAGCTTCCCCACTTCTAGAAAGATGTATGAAGGATATGGAGGTGATTTGGGATGAGTTTGAGTGAGTGGTGATGGCTAAGGAAGATGAAATTCGTAGGGAAATGGAAGAGAAGTTTGCTGGAGTTGTTTTGGTGATTGTTGGAGTGTTTGGGATTGTGAGAGTGTTTGAGGATGGTTGGAGTGAATTGTGGGGTTGTGAATCCCAGGATTTGTTGTGTCTTGAATGTGGAATGGATGTGGTATTTATAGGGAGAGGGGAGTGATAAATCTGAATTCAATATGGCTAATGCATACAACACTTGCATTATAAAAGATGAATTGGTTGATGCACTTCACTAATGCATACAACACTTGCATTATAAAATCTGAATTGGTTGATGCACTTCACCAATAAATCCCACCAGCAGCCCTAGCTCATCTTCATGTCACCATGACCAAGCTTCCAACCAGCTCATCCTCATGTCAGCATGACCAGCAACTTCAAGGGCTTACAACTTGGGCTTCTCTTAAGAAAATGATGACTTTAAGATGTCCATTGTGAAGTTCGGAATGTGTATGATCCAACCACACAAGTATTGGCCCAATCCAAGCTCGGAGGAGGAAGTTAAGGCCGAAACAAATTGCTAACTCGTTTTGCTCGCTGACAAAAATCCATCCTGAGCATGGTTCAGTGTTTGCTAGGTTACGGACTCCAGAGTTATTCAATGGGGCTTAAATTTGGATATGTTATAGTACACACCCATTGGAACAATATTCATGAAGAATGCGGCCTCATCCGAGCTGTGTAGGTTGCTGAAACAGATCTTGCAATGTGACCCACGAAACTGGACTGTAGGAAAAATGAGTTTGTCTTTAAGCTCTTCTTCCATTCATCCAAATTAGGTCTTAACATGCTTGAATTGCATGAATTATGCTCTCTTGCTCTATTGGCCTACAAAACACACAAATAGAGGCAAATAACTCAGAATTATAGGAAACTAAGCAAAAGAAGTAAGTAAATTGGGCATGTATATGTATGAAATTATGAGCTTAACAGATATGCCCAAAGTGCATCTTCTAACTTTAGGGACCAATCTTTTCGTGAAGTTCCAACGGTCTTCTCCAAGATCTTTTTTAATTCTCGATTGGAAATTTCAACTTGCCCACTTGTTTGTGGATGATAAGGTGTAGAGACCTTATGTGTAATTCCATATTTGGCCAAAAGGGAATTGAATTGTCGGTTGCAAAAGTGCGTACCACCATCACTAATAATGGCCCGTGGAGTTCCAAAGCGAGTAAAAATATGTTTGCGGAGAAATTTTACCACCACCTTAGCATCATTAGTAGGTAGAGCCACGGCCTCCACCCATTTGGACACATAATCCACCGCAACCAAGATATATTTATACGCCATAGATGCCGGAAAAGGTCCCATAAAATCTATACCCCAAACATCAAATAATTCGACCTCAAGAATATTAAGTAATGGCATTTGATTTCGACTAGAAATATTACCCGTACGTTGGAAACGATCGCACGATGATACGAAGGTATGGGCATCCTTGAACAAAGTCGGCCAAAAGAAACCCGATTAGAGAACCTTTGCTGCAGTTTTGGTGCCTTCAAAATGCCCTCCACATGCAAGCGAGTGACAATGCCGCAAAATATTGTCTATCTCATTCTCGGGTACACATCTTCTAATGACTTGATCCGAGCAATGTTTCCACAAGTAGGGGTCGTCCCAAAAATAATGTTTCACCATGGAAAGAAATTTCTTTTTTTGAGGGGGGGAAGAATCATATGGAACGATGTTACTGACCAAATAATTCACAAAATCAGCATACCATGGAGCATCAATCGTTTGGATGTTGAGAAGTTGTTCATCGGGGAATGTTTCTAGAATGGGGACAGCGGCAATAGTTCCTTTTTCCTCTTGGACCAGCCGTGATAGGTGGTCGGCGACGACGTTTTCCGTTCCTTTCTTGTCACGAATTTCAAGATCGAATTCTTGTAGCAAGAGTATCCAACGAATCAACCTGGGTTTGGCCTCTTTCTTAGAAAGCAAATATTTCAGAGCAGCATGATCGGAATAAACAATCATTTAGACCCAATCAAATAAGAGCAGAATTTATCCAATGCAAACACTACGGCAAGCAATTCTTTTTCTGTGATGGAGTAATTTAACTGGGCATCGTTCAATGTTTGACTGGCATAAGAAATTACATGGAGTAATTTATTTTTTCTTTGACCCAAAACTGCGCCAACTGCATAGTCACTAGCATCACACATAATTTCAAATGGCAATTCCCAATCCGGTGCAACTATGATGGGTGCTGAGGTAAGCTTCTTCTTCAAAGTACTGAAAGCCTCCAAACATTATGAAGTAAAATTAAATGCGGCATCCTTGAGCAATAAATTACAAAGGGGCTTTGTAATTTTGGAAAAATCTTGAATAAATCGACGGTAAAATCCGGCATGACCCAAGAAACTTCGAATGCCCTTGACTGTGGTGGGCGGTGGCAACTTAGCAATGGTGTCAATTTTCGCTTTGTCAACTTCTATACTTCTTCCTGAAATTTGATGCCCCAAAACAATTCCCTCTTGTACCATAAAATGGCATTTTTCCCAATTTAAAACTAAATTTGTTTCTTCACATCTTTGCAAAACTAAGGCCAAGTTATGTAGACATGAATCAAAGGAAGAGCCAAAGACAGAGAAGTTGTCCATGAATACCTCAATAAAACATTCCACCATATCGGAAAAAATGCTCATCATACACCGTTGAAAAGTGGCCGGTGCATTGCATAGGCCAAATGGCATATGTCAGTACGAAAAGGTGCCAAACGGGCATGTGAATGTGGTCTTCTCTTGATCTTTAGGAGCTATTGGTATTTGATTATACCCAGAATACCCATCCAAAAAGCAGTAGTGCGAATGCCCAGCTAATCTCTCCAACATTTGATCTATGAATGGAAGCGGGAAGTGATCTTTACGGGTTGCTGAATTTAATTTTCTGTAGTCGATGCAAACTCTCCATCCAGTTGTAGTGCGGGTCGGCTGTTGTTAATATTATGTTAACTCGCAATTGTACAGGGCAATTAGTAGTATAGCAAGACAAGTACGAGGTCGTACCCACGAAGACTGAGAAGTTAAAACTAGTTATGTACTTAGATTACCAAATTCAAGAAAGTAGGAGGTTATGTCTAAAACAGAATTTAAAACAAGAGTGGTTGTGATTGTTGAACAAAAGAAGCAAAATGAAATTGCAAACAAAAACAAGTAAACAAATGTAACAAAGAGTGGTTTTAAGAGTTGGAAAACAGATTTGGAGACTAGGGCATTCGAATCACCATAACAATTCAATTCTGGGTTATAAGGAGTCAAGTAACAAGTCTAATTCATATTCAAAGATTGATTCTAGCTAAAGTATGATTAGGCCATGGTGCCTGGTTCTAACCTTGTGTTCCTAATTCCCTAATTTGATCATTTGTTGTCTAATCTAAATTAAGCATTAGGAACCCATTAAGCATAGAAGAACAATTTAAACAACCAAGTATGTATCTAATCCCTGTTGTCGAATGTCCATACATACTCTTCCTATTCATAGTTCAATTTAAATCAAAGCATGGTGTCTACTCTTGATTCAAACCAAGATAGCTAACATACAAGTTCTAATGGTGATCAATCATTCAAACAAGTATATTAACTGATAAGCATAATGAATAAAAACATGAATCATGAATCAAACTTGAAACTCCAACCTTCAAACTTATAAACCCAGAATATTCATGTTAGGTTACGTCGAAGCCCTAGTTATGGATTTAGCTACTCATAATGGAAAAGAAACTAAAACAGAAATGGGAAAACATAATGAATGCCATAAGAGTAGAAAAACCCTTTTATGAAGATCTTGTGGTGTAAAGTGCTTCTTCAAGAGCTTCTCCACGTCTAGAAGGATGTATGAAGGATATGGAGGTGATTTGGGATGGGTTTGAGTGAGTGGTGATGGTTGAGAGAGAGAGGAAATTCGTAGGAAATGGAAGGGAGGCTTTCTGGAGCTATTTTGGTGATTTGGGGCAGTTTAGAGTATTGGGTTGATTGCTTGAGTGTTTGGGGTTGTGGGAATGTATGAGGATGATTTCTGGATGTGTTGATGGAATGATGGAAGTGTGGAGGATGGCTGAAGTGAATTTTTGTAGCTTGAAGACTCCTCTATTTATAGGGCTAAGAGGGAGGAACATCATGATGAAATCCAACACCACCATTCCTCATTTAATACAACCCATAACTCCCACTTCATCTTGTCTATGTTAGTGTGGTTGGAATCAATCCCATCCCATACTTCTTTTGTTGCACCTCAAGCTTTCTTCACATGGTTGTTCAAAGGTGTTCAATTGTGGCTGCCTTTTGCTGCCAACCCATGTGGGTTTTCTTTTGGTTGCTGGAAATAAAAGATGCTACTGAACCAGGCTTGGTGTATCAAGGCCTGAGATTTCAATATGTATCCAATGGGGCTTCAATTTGGATATGTCATAATAGACACCCATCGGAACAACTTTGATGAAGAATGCATTCCCATCTCAGCAGTATAAGTGTACGTTTTGGGCCTTGCAAGTTGACTGCCGAAAATAGACTGGAATGTATGGTGTGCATTTTGATGGGCCCATGGATTGGGCTTGCCTTCATCAATTGATACGTTTTAGCAGTCCATCTTGCAGTTCAGAATCTCTTCTTTCCAATCACATATTAATTGGGCCAAAATAAGTTGGGAGGAGGAAGTTAAGGCCGAAACAAATAGCTAACTCAGTCTGCTCGTTTTTGCACCATTTTGCATCTTTTCCTATCCAAAGCCACCATTGCTACCTAAGGCCCAATGAACTGAATGATAAACAGAAAAGGGATTAAAAGCACAAGTTTAACTCAATAACATAACCAAATCATAAGCTAGAGGGGTACAAAATGATGTACAATTATGAACTAATCATCGGCACCACTCATTGTTTTCATTTTTGACAACAGTGATCCCTCCTTTTTTTGGCACAACCTGCACAGGGCTCACCCAACTACTATCATATATAGGATAAATAATACCTGCATCTAGTAATTTAAGTACCTCAATTTGGACAACGTCCTTCATGTTTGGATTGAGTCGGCGTTGATGCTCAATGGAAGGTCTGAAACTGTCCTCCAATAAAATGCGGTGCATACACTTGGAAGGGCTAATTCCCTCGATATCTGCAATTGTCCATCCTATGGCAGCTTTGTGCTGTCGCAAAATTTATAACAGTTTCTCTTCCTCTGCAGTGTTCAAATTAGCCGCAATAATGACAGGAAGAGTATTATTTTCACCCAAGAAAGCATACCTTAGATGTGATGGGAGAGGCTTTAAGACCAAGGAGGGGGCAGCAATGGTGCTTGGTTGCAGCTTAGGGGGTGCTTCACCGAGTGGTTCGAATTCCGGCCACTTATCTTTAATTTTTGGCTTTGATGCATCCAAGTATTGGGCCATCTCAATAATTTCCTGATTTGCCGTCTCCTTGTTATTGTTGGGGACTAAACAAGCCTCTAATGGATCACATGGATGTTCTTTTTCAAAGTGGGAGGATATATCTCTTACCAATGTGTCCATCAGTATGCATGTTTCTTCACTTTCTGGATAGAGTAACGCTTTATACACATTGATTGCCACACTCTTGTATGCTACCCTTAAAACCACAAGACCTTGTTCAACGTCAATTAGGGTCCTCCCAGTGAGTAAGAATGGCCGGCCCAAGATGATTGGTGTATCGCCATTGGTTTCCATATCTATGACAAGAAAATCTGCGGGAAAGACAAGGGTATCAACCTTAACAATCACATCTTCGATCATGCCTTTGGGTAGTGTAATTGATCTATCCGTCATTTGCAAAGAAACAGAAGTAGATTTAATTTCCTTCCCCAAACCCATTTTTCTAGCAATAGATAGGGGCATTAAATTAATGCTAGAACCTAAATCACACAGCGCTTTATCAAAATAAATAGAACCAATTGTGCAAGGTATATCGAAACTCCCTGGATCTTTCATTTTCTCTGGCAGTTTTTGGCCTTGCAAGATGGCACTACATCTCTTGGATAGCTTTATTGTGGGGTTGTTCCCCAATTTCTTCATTGAAGTTATGATACCTTTCATGAACTTGGCATATGCGAGCATTTGTTCCAACACATCAATGAAAGGAATATTGATCTCCAATTTCTTAAGAATGTGCAAAAATTTCTCAAATTGCTCTTCAATTTTCTTGCTCTTTAAACGTTGTGGGAATGGAATTTCAGGGACATAGGATGTGGCTCTCAGTTGTCCAGTTGAACCATCTTGTTTGGCAGCTGCTGGAACAGCATTGGCCGCTGCTGGAAAAGCAGTGGCAACTGCTGGAACTTTCTTCTGCTTCTCCTTGCTTGCGGCAGGAAGCTCTCTAGCGTGCTCTTGTTCCAAATCAACGGCTGTCTTGATTGGTCGTCCGTTCCGCAATGTAATGGCCTTAGCTTGCTCAAAATTCTTCGGGTTTACTTCCGTTTGGCTGGGCAATGTACCCGACTCTCTCTCTGTCAAAACTTGAGCTAACTGCCCCATTTGAACTTCCAAATCTCTTATAGAGGCCGCTTGATTTTGTAACGTGGTCTCGGTCTTGCTCATAAATTGATTGGTGTTATTTGAGAGAGTACTCATATTTCTAGCAAGTTGAGTGAGTATGTCTTCTAACCCAACCTTTTTCTCTTGAAGTGGGAATCCAGGGGGTGGTTTCTGTGCATTCTGGTTATTACTCCAAGAGAAATTCAGGTGATTTTTCCATCCTGGGTTGTAGGTGTTGGAATATGGATTATTCCTTTGACGATTGAAATCTCCAACTTGGTTACTTGTTCAAGTGCAGAAAATGGATTCCCATTGTTGCAATCAACGCTAGAGTGACTTCCTGCACAAAATTCACAAATAGCATTAGGGGTTTGAATAGCATTGACATTTAATGAACCAAGTTGTTTAGAGAGAGTAAAAATTTGTGCAGTTAATGCAGTTATTGCGTCAACTTCATGAACTCCAGCTTTCTTAGGCATTGCACGTTCACTAGGCCATTGATAGCTGTTGGATGCCATGGTCTCAAGCAACTCGTATGCTACATCCTGCGTTTTGGCCATCAAGGCTCCTCCAGCTGCGGCATCAATGAGAGTTTTGCTGGTAGTGTCTAGCCCATTGTAGAATGTTTGGACTTGCATCCACTTTGGTAACTCATGGTATGGGCATTTGTGAAGCAGCTCCTTGTATCTCTCCCAAGCTTCATACATCTGTTCCTTGTCGAATTGTACGAATGTCATGATTTCGTTGCGGAGCCGTGCTGTCTTAGTTGGAGGAAAGAATTTAGCCAAAAATTTTGTACCTAAATCATCCCATGTAGTGATTGAATTGGGTGGTTGAGAAGTCAACCACGATTTTGCTTTCTCCTTCAATGAGAATGGAAAAAGTCTTAGGCAAATGGCATCGCTAGAAGCTCCATTAATCTTGAATGTATCGCATATTTCCAAAAAATTTGAAATATGGGTGTTGGGGTCCTCGTGAGACAGGCCACAAAAGATGGAATTATGTTGGATCATGCTCAGGATCGCTGGCTTAATTTCAAAATTGTTGGCATCGATTGTGTGGCGGTGAATGCTCGTTGATCCGGCGGTGGGAGTGCCAAATTCTCTAACCTGCCTTTGCGCTTCAGCCATGGTGGCTGGTTCTGTCAAATTTTGCTGGGGTCTTGCTTGGTTAACTCGATTGCGCTTGTGAAACGTCCTCTCGATTTCAGGGTCTAAAGGTATAAGGTTAGATATCTGCGAACGTCTTCCAAAACTCATGCACTAACTAAGCAAGTACCTGTAGAAGAAACAAAATAAAAATAAATAAATAATAAAAATAAAAATACAATTAACAAAATAATTAATTAAAAAAAATCCAAACTAAAGTTCAGACCAAAATATATCAATATCAATTTGTCTGCCGCGCAAATCTCACGGCCTGGGGTTCTGGGCCGAGGGGATGTGCGTTGACACGTGGTTTCCTGCTTTTGGGTGCGGTGCGGTTGTGCGCGGGCGTGCCAGCACGGTCTACCGTGCATCGAGGTGTTGATGAGTGTTGGATGGATAAGTGGTGCGCCTGTTTGAACTCGTCTTCTAATCAAACGATTGTAGCCGAGAGAGGAACTGGTCTCGGCTGTTAGGTTCACGGCCTGAACTACAAGGCCGTTGAGTGATGGTGTTGGTGGTGGGTTTTGGGCGGTGCTCCGGCGCGCTGCTCAGGGAGCGACGGTCGTATGATATATGGGGTGAGGGAACGAACAACAAGGATGGTGCTCCGGCGCCTTGAAAATCAAGGGTCGTATGATATATTGATGAATGAATTTTCCTTACAGTCTGACACTACTCCTAGGAAAGCAAGTAAAGATATTGAAAGTGCATTACAGGAAAAAATAAGTTGCTCCGTGGGAGGCTTTGTTTTGGTGTTGAACCTTTTGAATGTAGCTCTAGCCTTGTATTTATAGGAAGAGTTCCTGGAGGAGTAATCGAGGCCGAAAATCTGCATGGTGGAGCCTGATTAGAGCAAGTGGGCAGTCCAATCGACATTTGGGATCGTGAAGTATGGTGGTGTGACCCCAGAAATCCTGGTGAATCTCGGCCCCCGCTCTTGATCGTGGGTTCTGAGCTTCTGGCCGTGGAGACGCATTTATGGCCTGGATAGCTGGTGAACCAATATCTCAAGCTGTCAGAATTCTTGTGAGAATGTCCACGTCTAATCACTCTGATCCTCATCACCAAATCCTGACCTCAGTCACTTCCCACCTTCCCTCACGCATTAAATGCTTATTTGTGGCCAGTGGGTTTGCTGCATTAAACAGGCACTACTTCATTAAATGAAGCCTGGGACCCTGTTGTCACGTGATGATTCGCATTTAATGCCTCTGGCCGTGATTTCTTCTGTCTCGGCCTCGGCCTGCACTCGAGGCCGAGATGATCATGCCTTAGCATTTTTCTTTTGTCCTCAGGAAGGCAAAGCACCCCGTTGAAACGCTGCGTTCCAGTTTTACGAGCAAGTGCCAGGGCCGAGAAAAAAGGGATCCTTCGGCCAGCTCATGACCGTGATTTATTAGGCACAAACACAATTAAAATCAGTTTAGTCCCCACAGACGGCACCAAAATTGTTAACGAAATTGCAGAGCACGAAATCGTAGTAAAATAGTGTAGTGGTGAGTGAGTATCGTTCCGCAGAGACTAAGACTAATTAACTGAGTACTGATTTGAATTACGCAAGCAATTAACAAGAATTAACTAACATAAAAAATAATAAAATTCGGCAAACACTGATGGTATGAGCACTAGGGTTCCGACTTCACCATAGCCAATAATAAAATATGGACTTATCAATATGTCTGAGTCTGCCCAAAAGGAAAATGGAAACTATAATTTGATGATGCATCAGAATAATAAGTTTATTGTAATGTAATTTCCATCTGATGGATGATGAAGAAGGTCCATTTTCTGTTGTTATCTAATCCAATAAATTTACCCCCTTGAGTCTGATGAGTTTGTGTCGAGTTGGCTTTGTATGAGACAAGCTTATGTAAGATTCGGTTTGACTTGACCTAATAATGAGTATTTTAAAAACAAGATATAAATATAAAAACAAAATTTAAAGGAAAACAAGTAACAAGGAATCTAAGTACATAAACAAATGGAAGCATATATACTCGTACTTGGATTCCGAAACAAATTAAATATTAATGTTTTGATTGGGATGTTAAAAAGGCTAACAAGTCAAGCTTAGCAAATGAATTGTGTATATATTACTATGAAATTTGTGATCACACTTATGACAAGTTTGCCACAATTTTAAGAGAGTTCGACATTGTGGTGCATCGATCAATTCAACATTGGTGGACCTACTCAAGGCCAGTTGTGGACATCTGCACACATCTCATTGAATTTGTTAACCTTTGGATGCTAAATTTATACATCAAACTAAGTTCAGAGCACTACTTATTAACAACTTCAGCCCTCACAGAGTTCTACTTAACCCACTAAACTACAATAATTAGTTTATGCAATTAAATCACAACCACGCTTCTACTAAACAAAATATTAAGTAAGTGACGGTCGATTAACTCGTTTTATTCTCTACATTAGAGATGATTTTTTTTTTAAAAGTTTAATATGTTGGTCATTTCTCTTGAGTGTAAGACAATTTATTGTCTTAATCCACGAAAAGGTGATCTTCTAATCCTAAGAGGACTCGAGTTTTGGTCTGATCAGGAGATAGAACTCAATCCCTATTAGATAATGCTTGTACAGAGCTTATTAAAATCAAACACAAGTGTTATCAGGATTCCTAATTCAACATGGATTGAAACAAATCTATTCTAATGCAAAAAGGACACTCGAATGCTTCTTGATAGGCAAGGCTTTCGTAGTGATGCATCTATAAATAGAGGTCCCTTCCCTTGCAGCAAATACACTCTCAAATCAGATCTCACCCTATCTAAGAGAAAGAGAAACTAAAGTGCTGCAAAAGAGAAGAAGACTCTCTACAAGAAATCGAGATACTCTACTGCTACCATGGCTGAACAAGGTTAGTATTATAGTTTAAAAGCTTAGTACAGACTTACATGTGGTATCAGAGCTCTAGGATTTTGTTCTTTAATCTGACTAATTGATCGTAAGCTATAAAGTATGCAGTTTTTCTTTTGTTTGCAAATCTTAACTGTTAAAGAGCATAAGGTTATCTCTGCTCATAGAGTTTTGACCAAAAAATTTGAAAACTGCTATGCAGAATGAGTAAGCCACAACTGCTCAGGCTGTGTAGGAGTTCTTGAATTTGACAGTTTGGTTAGAAAATTGCATCAGTGTTCATAGCCTTCTATATGATTCTCCATCCACAGATGGAAAGTTGTACAGATTGATCACAGCACTTATGGAACAATCTGGACAGTTGATTACACTGGCTTGTGAGTATCTTTACATCCACAGATGTGAGTTACTTGTGCAGGAAGCTTGTACAATTAACTGTCTAGGGTTTTGGAACATGTTAAACTTAAACCCACAAGTATGAGATGACATGTTTAAGTAAAGTTTTAGGGACAGTTTTATTTAATTTGTATTGCAAATTCTACAGTGAATCACAACTCCATCGAAACCTTAACTGGATCAAATTATAAACAAGATCTGGAAATATCTCTAGGTTTTCTGGATTACGATTTTGTGCTTATAGAGAAACCTCCCCAGGAACCAGCTATAGATGCTTCTGCAGAAACTAAGACTAAGTTTGCCAAATGGGAAAAGGCAAACAAGATGGCTATGTTAATCATGCAAAGGGCTATGTCTTCATCAGTGAAAGGAAGCATTCCTAAATCTAAGAATGCACAGCAATACTATGAGTCAATTGCACAAAGGTTCAAGGAATCTGAAAAAGCTGTCAAGACTTCCCTGCTGAATCAATTGATTGATATGAAGTATGATGGACAGGGTTGTGTGAGAGCTCATATCATGAACTTGATTAACATAGGAACAAAATTACAGGAGCTGGATATGACAGTAGATGAGGACATGATGGTCCAGTTTGCACTGAATTCATTGCCTAAAGAGTTTAAATCTCACATTGCTCAGAAGGAGACCTGGACCTTGAATGATCTTATTACTATTTCTGTCCAACAAGAGCACAATATCATAAGAGAAAGGGGAGCCAAAATGGTCAACATGGTTCAGACTAAACAGAACAAGGAAAACAAGTATAAGCCTGCTGCTGGGAAAGAAAAGGAGAACAGTACAGATAAGGCTTTGAAGCCTACAACTGGATTGGGTTGTTTCTTTTGCAAGAAATCAAGACACATGAAGAGAGACTGCAGGAAATACAAAAAGTGGCTGGAAAAGAAGAAGGGAAAAGGTAATAACAATCTGATTTTGGTCTATTTCGAATCTAATTTGGTTAATTTCTCATGTGATTCATGGTGGTTGGATAGTGGTGCTTCAATTCATGTGGCTAATTCCTTACAGGAGGTTACAAGCAAGAGGCTGCCAAGCAAGGATGAAGTGAAGGTGTTCGTGGGAAATGGAGAAGAAGTCCAAGTTAATTACATAGGGACAGTTAGAATCAAGTTAGAATTTGGTTTTGTTTTGGAATTAGATGAAGTAGTTTATGTTCCTTCTATGAAGAAGAGTTTGATTTCAGTTACTAGACTTGTAAAATCAAAGTTCAGTTTGAATTTTGATGGAACTAGTTGTTCTATTTTCAGAAATAAAGATTTAGTTGGCAAAGCAAGTCTCATTGATGGAATGTTTCGATTAAACTGCAAAAGAACTGAAATGGAAATAAACACTGTGCAAACTAAAACCAATGAGATTTCCTTCAAATTATGGCATAAAAGACTTGGACATGTTTCAAAAGAAAGGATAACACAACTGTGCAAGGAATCTGTCTTACCACCATTGAATCATGAAAACGAAGATGAAGTTTGCATTTCATGTATCAAAGGGAAATTAACCAACTTAAGAAAGAAAGGGGCATTGGGAAGCAAAGGTTTACTGGAACTCATTCACACGGATATATGTGGACCCTTTCCAAATCCAACTCATGAGGGATTTAACTACTTTATAACTTTTACAGATGATTTTTCAAGATATGGATATATCTATCTCATTAAAAAGAAATCAAGTGCATTGGACAAGTTCAAAATTTATAAGGCTGAAGTAGAAAACCAGTTGAACTTGAAAATAAAGGTGGTTAGATCGGATAGAGGAGGAGAGTACTATGGAAGGTTTGATGAGACTGGAAGGAATCCTGAACCCTTTGCTAAATTTCTTCAAGAAGAAGGAATTATAGCTCAGTACACCAACCCAGGTACACCTCAGCAAAATGGAATTTCAGAAAGAAGAAACAGGACCTTGAAAGACATGATAAGGAGTATGATGAGCTGTACAAATCTGCCAATTTTTCTTTGGGGAGAAGCCTTAAAAACAGCCAACTATATTCCAAATAGAATTCCAACCAAAAGCATAAATAGAATTCCCTATGAAGTGTGGAATGGAAGGAAGCCTAGCATTAAACATCTGAAAGTATGGGGCTGTAAAGCAGAAGCAAAACCTTACAATCCAGCAGAAAAGAAGTTGGATCCAAAAACCATAAGTGGCTATTTTGTTGGCTATCCTGAAAGAACAACGGGATACAGATTTTATTGTCCCAGACACACTACCAGATTCATAGAAACCTCAAGAGCAGTCTTTATAGAAACTGACCAAGAAATAGATGAGGAAGAAAGTTTCAGTTTTGAAGAAATAACCTTGAACCGTGACATGCCACAGAATCCAAGTGAAGAAATTGTTAGATTACCTCAAATGGATTCAATCAACACTCAGCTGGAACACACTGAAGAGACCAATGTCAATGGACCTGAAATTGCAGAACCAATGGAATTAAATGACAATCAAGCACCTCCAGCAGAAAATCAAGACATGGCTCAAGCACAAGAAGTAGGAGATCCAGAACCAAACTTGGAACTAAGAAGATCACAAAGGCAAACAAAACCTGCCTTAGGAGATGATTATTTTGTATACCTACAGGGAGCAAAACATGATGTGAATACCATGGAAGATCCTGCAACATTCAAACAGGCCATGACAAGTGAAAAGAAAGAAAACTGGTTTGTAGCAATGAAGTCAGAACTGAATTCAATGGAGAAAAATGGAGTCTGGAAGCTTGTGACCTTACCTCAAGGTTGCAAACCAATTGGTTGTAAGTGGGTATATAAAACGAAATCGGACTCAAAAGGACAGATAGACAGGTATAAGGCAAGATTGGTTGCAAAGGGATTCACACAGAAAGAAGGAATAGATTTTAATGAGACTTTCTCACCCGTCTCAAACAAGGATTCATTAAGGGTTATCATGGCCCTTGTAGCACATTTTGACCTCCACTTGCCCCAGATGGATGTCAAGACAGCCTTCCTAAATGGAGATTTGGAAGAAGACATATACATGGTACAACCTGAAGGTTTTGTTCAAGAAGGGGGAAAGGACTTGGTTTGCAAGCTAAACAAGTCAATCTATGGATTAAAGCAAGCCTCTAGACAGTGGTACCTAAAGTTCAACAAGGTAGTGAAAGACTTTGGTTTTGTTGAAAATGTTTTAGATGAATGCATATACATGAAGATGAGTGGGAGACATTTCATTATACTAGTTTTGTATGTGGATGACATTTTACTAGCCTGCACAAATCTCACCATGTTACATGACTGCAAGAATTTCCTATCTAAGAACTTTGAAATGATTGATCTAGCTGAGGCATCATATGTTTTAGGCATTGATATAAGCAGAGATCGAAAGAATGGGGTACTTGGACTATCACAAAAATCCTACACAGAAAAGGTGCTCAAGATATTCAATATGCAGAACTGCACAGGAAGTGATATTGACAGGACCCGACCCAAATTCCACTTTGGAATCCAAGCCGGACCCTGTGCGTGCCCGACACCTGGCAGGTGCCAGACACAATTGACCTTATTGCCCTTTTAGTCAAATTTCAAAAACAACTGGGGTTTGACTTCTGCCGAAATTTCACCAGAGTCTCCCCTGTAATTAGACCAAACCCAAAGTTACACCTGTCAGAAAAGCATAGAAATATGTACACCAACTGCCAGCATGCAAAAAAAATACATTCCAACAGTTAAATATACTACAAGGGCAATATCAGAGCTCTATACAGAAGACTGCAAGTAATAAATAATTACACAAGACCCTACGTCGTCAAGGGGTGGGGCAGAAGCTGGACTCGGCCCGGTGGTGGCTCACTATGCACGCTTACTGCTTGGGGGGCACAAAACATGAAAAGGGTGAGTGGACCAAAAACAAAGCTTTAGAAACATATTATAAAAAACCTACTAACCCCCACTATAAAATCAGTTATAAAACTAAACCATTTCTTATTATACTTGTACTGAAATCAAAGCATACAAATTTATATCTATAGATTCAATCACACACTTAAACAAACATTATATTCTTAAAAGCATTAAAATCACTTTAATCTACCACCTAGGTGTACCCCTTTATTATTCCGTCAATTCCATTCTCGTGCCACCGGAGTGACACATCTCGCAGGTCTCGGCGACATAAGGTCAACCTAATCGCAGTCTCGCAGGGTTCAAGAGACACTTGGTCCACCTGATCCGCAATCTCGCACCTCACGGTTCGGGCGTCCCCGGAACTCGTGGGGCAATGTCTAGCATGCTGACAAATCTGAAGGCAACTGGATGTCCGTCGACATCAATGTAACCCAAGGCAACATTTAATTCGTAGGCAACTCATTTATCGCAGGCAACCTTAATTAATCTTGGGTACCTATGGTGGTTTCTAAGAAAATATAGTTCCAGAAATAATTTAACGAGAAATAGAATAAATTCTTATTTGTCCGTTAACTCTGCTGTCATTTTATCTATTAATTAACTAAAATTCTAGTATGCCAAAATCTCTAGGCACTCTCAACTCGGCAGCCTATAAAATATAATAATAATAATATAAAAGAGACAAATCAAACTATTAAAACTCTGATCAATGAATAAACTCATTCAAGATCAAATAATGATATTAAATTGCATAAATTCACTTATGAAAACAAAAAGGTCCACTCACTGGTGATCTGAGCTAGCTGGACCTTTCGAAGGTCCCTCCTGTGGGTCAGTCTATGCCCGGGTGCCTGAATAATCAACATAATACTTTATTAATAAATCTGCTCAATAAAATAACAATAAGTTAAAAACCCTCACCCCCGGCTCCTAAAGGTGCGTGCATCCTAATAGAGGTTGTTCCTTTGCCCGCACTAACTTTCCTCTCAGTGGATATGGTTTAGAAGTAACTCGGGACTTAAAACGATAAAGTCCCCAAAAATCAACTCAGGACCCCTTGGGGTCCACAGCCTCAAAAACCCGTTCTGAAAGTTCCTAGAGGTTCCCACATACCTAGGACACACGTCCTGAGAGTTTGGTCTCGATCGGACGGCCGGATTTCTCACGATCGCACGATCAGATAACGAATGATTTTCCGTAATCCTAACCCTAGGGTTGGCCTTTTTGGAGTAACCGGGACTCCGATTGACGATCCGTCAAATCCTACTCGATCCTGAAATTACCTAGATCGATCTATTCCAGTTTGACTACGATCCAACGGTCCAACCGTAATGAACCCGGAAATCGCACACTATGCGAGATCCGTTCGGGGTTCAAACGTTATCCGAATTGAGATCCGCGAATTCCTACGCGCTCGTGAAGACATGAGGATTGTTCTGGGACCAAGAGTGGTCCTTGACGCATGGCTCACGCGCCGCCCACGCGCCGGCAGCGCGTGGGTGTGCATAACAATTTCCGGCGGCCGGAAAATCTCCAAACCAACGGCCCAAACTCCTAGTCCAGGTAAAACACCTAATTTGGAACTACTTTTGTTCTTGGACTATGGCCAAAAAGTGGCCGGAAGTGGCTGATAACGACATCCTAAACTCGGCAGAAACTCAACTCGTAAATCAACCCTTCAAACCTCAAAATCTCTCAAAACCTACCCAGCCATCAGCTAGAACATGAAAATCAGTCGAAAAACCATACCTAATTCGTCCAAATTGGTGGCCGAAGGAGGAAGAACCGAGGGTTTGAAATTCTGTCAAACCCGACATAATTTTCTGCTGCTATTTCCGAGGGAAATTCGGCGCTTCCTGCGGCGGCTGGCGTCGGGTTGGGTCGCTGGGGTGGCGGCAAGGGCTTGGATGGTCAGGTTGGGCGGAGGTGGTGCACGGCTAGGTGGTTATGGTGGTGGGAAGGTGGTTGGAAAGAAGAAAAAGAAACAGAGGAGGGGCTGGTCTGTCGAATGGCGAAGAAGAAACAGATTTTTTTTTTAAATCTGACTTGGCAAATTACCAATTTGCCCCTCAATGTAATTTGCTCGTAAGTTCTTCGTTATACCTCCGATCCGAGCCCACTACGTGTCTATGGACTCGTTTCGTCGCGCTCTACGCACCCGTACAAGTAGTTTTCCCAAATTCGTCCCTGGTCAACAAGTCAACTTAAAACCTAATAAAATATTCCGAGGATAGTTTAGTCTTTTTCCTTGTTAAAATATTAGTTAAATATTAATTAAGGATTGGGTTGTTACAGATATTCCTATTGCAAAAGGGGATAAACTAAGCACTGAACAAGCACCTAAGACTGAGCATGAAAAGCTGGAAATGGTTGACAAACCATATGCTTCATTGGTAGGAAGCCTAATGTATGCGCAGGTTTGTACCAGACCTGACTTGGCCTTTGCAGTCAGTGTGCTAGGAAGATTTCAGTCCAATCCTGAACAAGCTCACTGGATTGCAGGGAAAAGAGTGTTAAGATACTTGCAAAGGACAAAAGATTATAAACTGACATTCAAAAGAAGTGACACGCTGGAATTACAAGGTTATGTAGATGCTGATTTTGCAGGATGTCAAGACTCCTTGAAATCAACATCAGGTTTTGTATTCATGTTTGGAGGTGGTGCAGTGTCGTGGAGAAGTGTAAAACAACCTCTGACAACAGGTTCAACTATGTTTGCAGAGTTTCTAGCATGCTATATGGCTACCTCTCAAACCATATGGTTAAGAAATTTCATTATCAGCTTGAATGTGGTTGAATCAATACACAGACCAATTCAAATATGGAATGATAACAGCGCAGCAGTTTTGTTTGCAAAAGGAAACAAAAGGACAAAGGGTTCAAGACTATTGGATGTCAAGTTCATAATAGTGAAGGAGAAAATTGCTCAAGGCTATACTAATATAAGTCATATTAGTACAGATAGAATGATAGCAGACCCTCTCACAAAAGGAGTCCCAAATGCAGTGTTCCATAGGCATGTTATGAGCATGGGATTAAGGAATGATTTGAATGCTTAAATCAGTGGGAACCTTGCTAAGTTTAGAGTAGTTTTCTGTTATAGTCTTATTTTACAGTTGGTTATGGTTTTCGATGGATGTTGATTTCAGTTTCTGATTCAGAAATAAAGTTTTCTAGTTAAACAGTTTACACGTTTAATTGTTATGTGTATATATACTTATAAACACTTGAATGAATTGAGCAGAAAGCTAGCTGAAGATGTCTGCATATGATTTTCATTCATGACAGGATATCATTTTAAATGATAAGACCTTAGTAGTCAAATTAAGGGACATTGAGTAGACATGTTCACAATGCTTTACAGTGAAACATGTTTATTTTTCTGTTTAATCTTGATGGAAGCTTATGTGGTTTTAAAGAATGATCAATGTGATTATAAAGACTCTGGATCCTTATATATTCAGTGAAGTCTCGATGGTTCCTTTTCATTCTTTAAAATTGACAATTGCTTGATGGAATCAGATTGAGTTATATTTCACAAAGGCCTTAAGTGATCAACACAAAACTTTGGGATTAATCGATCAAGTGGGAGAATGTAAGACAATTTATTGTCTTAATCCATGAAAAGGTGATCTTCTAATCCTAAGGGGACTCGAGTTTTGGTCTGATCAGGAGATAGAACTCAATCCCTATTAGATAATGCTTGTACAGAGCTTATTAAAATCAAACACAAATGTTATCAGGATTCCTAATTCAACATGGATTGAAACAAACCTATTCTAATGCAAAAAGGACACTCGAATGCTTCTTGATAGGCAAGGCTTTCGTAGCAATGCATCTATAAATAGAGGTCCCTTCCCTTGCAGCAAATACACTCTCAAATCAGATCTCACCCTATCTAAGAGAAAGAGAAACTAAAGTGCTGCAAAAGAGAAGAAGATTCTCTACAAGAAATCGAGATACTCTACTGCTACCATGGCTGAACAAGGTTAGTATTATAGTTTAAAAGCTTAGTACAGACTTACATTGAGTTGTATCAAGTCCACTTGAATTTATGTTCTGGTAATATACAACTCATCCGACCGTTGTTTCTCTGTGGGTAAAGTGTGATACAAAGTATATATAATATATAGGCCTAGCAACTTTTGTCAATTAATGAAAGGAGTGGGTATGTGGTTAGAATTAATATATGTTGACAGATTTTCTTCTCATTAGTCATTGACTCATTTCTGAGAGAATTATCTCATATGAAAAGGGAAGTATATTAAGCTCCATTATACTTACGGAGTTAAGGTTGAAATTAGAGCTCTATGTATGCAAAACATTACTCTTGTTGTGAAAAATGGACAAACACTTTCACTCACTCCCCTAATGATCTTGTTGTTGATGGACTTTGTGACACACACAATGATGGATGAATCACACACACACTCTTGAGACAACAACCAAGCATAAAGTGACACAAGAATTTATAGAGGTTCAGCAATTGCCTACATCCTCTTGGTGATCCCCTTGAGAAATTCACTTCATGAAAGAATAAGTTACAACTTTGGTTTTACACAGAAAAACCCCCTTAGAACTCTATTCTCTCTCCAAGCTCTCGTTTCTCTCACACCCCTTGCTCAACACTTTGATGCACTTGTGAACACTCTCACAACCCTTGGTGTTTCCCCCTTTTGGTGTCTAGACTCTCAAGACCCCAACTCAGCTCCTAACTTGAACTGATTGCTCTCCCTCACGTTCTCCCTTGGTGAGTTAACCTCCTTTGAACACAATAGCACCCAGCTACTTGACCACCTTGAGATTAACCACACTTTGTTTCTGCTTCAGCCACTTCCTCTTATTCAACTTGTTTTCTCCCTTGTGTTATCTTACTTCATCCCATTACCTACACAAGCCAATGGACACAAGATAAGGCACCATCTTGTCATCCACGTTCCTTCCTTTAGTCTCCCACTTAGACTAAAGATCAGATCATGCAAGTAAACAACTCCCACTTCAGCCACCTTCCACTACACCAGAAAATGGAGAGTGAATCTTTCAAAGCAAGACAAACAATTGGCAATGAGTGCTCTCCCAACTATCCAGCAGGTAGTCAACCCTCTTTTACCTCAGAAGTGACCCACTAAGCCTCTGAAATCTTGTGGAAAGCGATAGTCCTCGAAAACACAGTTGAAAACACGTAAGAAAACGTCACAGCACGATTTGGGCGACCGGTCGCCAGGAACTGGCGACCGGTCGCTTTTGGGCAGAGTCGAAACACATTGAATCTGTGCTAGGGCGACCGGTCGCAAATAGCTGGCGACCGGTCGCTCGTCATTTTCGATTCAGACATTGAACCTGCTTCAAAACGACCGGTCGCCCAAACCTTGCGACCGGTCGCTGCCTCCATCACTTGCAACCTTAATGTGAGTCAAATTTCCAACAATCTCCACCTTGGCGAACCATTAATCACCCCGTGAACCATTGTTGACTTCTAGAACCTCTTCAACCTCTTAGAAACCGTTCTAGTAATTTCCAAGAGCTCCACCATGGCAATACACCTCTTGCCTCAATGCACCTTTGGTGGAAGGTGCTCCACCCAAGCCTAAACTTGAGTAACATGGACCTCTTGTGCAGAAAAGAGTTCCCCCTTGCCAAATTCATTGCTCCTTGCCTCCTTGGAACCTTGAATCTTGGACTTCCCTTGATATGCAAACCACATACCAAACCTTTGTTCACTAAATCCCCATTTAGCACCTCTTGCTCTTGGATTTAAGAACACATTTCTTTTCATCAATGCACTTCTCCAACTTTCCCGCTTCATGCTCCCTATAGCACTCCGAAATGTGGTTGGATCTTCTTGGTCCATCCATCCAAAACCTAGGGAAGGTTTGATGGATTCCTTGGGCCCGGACCTTGCAATTGATGATGACTCCACCTCAAGTAGAACCCCTTTGTGAGTTTGTTGTTGTTGCCCTCCTTCTTCAGCCCTTGTGTCAAGCTCCACCTCAAATGGAGTCCCTTCCATGACCACCTTGGCAAGAAGCTTCTCTTCAACAACATCCTCCCCATCATTTCTTATCTTGACTTCACTTTCTGCAGCTTTGAAATCAAGCACCTTTGATGATGAACCGTTAGTCATACAACCTTGACTAACCTTCCTTGCCCAACTTCTCTTGAGCACACTTGCAGCTACATTATGTTGGACCGGCTCCTTGACATTAAGACTTGTTGCTTGCTTTTCCTTGGTACAAATCTCTGCACCACTCAAAAGCTTGTATGTGTTGTTTGGTTGAATCTCCCCTCTCATAACCACCACAGAACCTTGTGTGACCATGAGCTTCCCTCCTTTGGCCTTGTAAGAACAACCTTCTCTATCCAAAGAACCAAGAGAGACTAGATTCGTTCTTAGTGCAGGTACAAACCTTACCTCACTAAGAGTCCAAACTTCACCACCTTGCAACTTGATCTTCACAGTCCCTATGCCCAAAACTTCACATGTAGTTTTGTCTCCCAACATAATCTTGCATGCATCCTTATCCTCATATGTGTCAAACATCAACTTATTTGCACACACATGATATGAGCACCCGGAATCTAAAATCCAACTTGAAGAAGAATTCTTACACGAAGAACTTGCCATGACTTCCCCGTTACTTTCATCCGTAACCGTCAAGAGTTCATCACATGTGTCCTCATCACACACGTGGGCTGAACTTCCAGCTTTCTTCATCTTGTTCAGCTTCTCCTTCCATACCGGACAATCTCGTCTCCAATGATCCATAGATCCACACTCGAAGCACCCTTCATTGTCCTTGGACTTAGTATTCCTTTTGCTGCCCTTGCCTTCTTGCTTGCTTGAACGACTCCTTGCGAACAAACCAGCATCTTGAGAGTTCTCCTCCGAACGTTGAGACATCCTGTGATGCGACATCACATCTTGCACCACCTCCTCAAAATTCAAAGTACTCTTCCCGAACATAAGTGTAGTTCGGAAATGCTTATAAGACGGAGGCAAGGATGTTAGTAACATGAGTGCCTTATCCTCCGTATTATACAACACATCCATTCTTTGCAAGTCAGCAACACATCTATTGAAGCTGCTCAAATGCTCCATCAGATTTCCTTCCTCCGCCATCCGAAGATTTAGGAGTTCCTCCTTGAGGAAGAGCTTGTTGGTCAGCGACTTCCCTGCAAACATCTCTTCGAGCTTCTCCCATGTTTGTTGCGCTGTGTCCTTCATCACGTTGATGAGCACCTCATCGGAGATGAAGTTCTCGATGGCTCCTCTAGCCAACTCATCTAGCACACCCCACTCCGCATCTGTCATGGTAACCGGCTTCTTTTCTTTGCCTTCCAAGACAACACTGAGATTTTGTTGTGTAAGGGCTGACTTCATCCTCCTTTGCCAAAGTGTGAAGTTCTCCTTCCCTGTGAAAGGCTTCAACTCCACCTTCATGCTGACAGATTGTGGTAGCCTCTGATGCATAGAGCTACTTCCACCTTCAGCTTCCTTGTCACTTGCCATCTTCAACACACTAGCAATTGCTGCTCCAACACAGCTCTGATACCACTTGTTGTGAAAAATGGACAAACACTTTCACTCACTCCCCTAATGATCTTGTTGTTGATGGACTTTGTGACACACACAATGATGGATGAATCACACACACACTCTTGAGACAACAACCAAGCATAAAGTGACACAAGAATTTATAGAGGTTCAGCAATTGCCTACATCCTCTTGGTGATCCCCTTGAGAAATTCACTTCATGAAAGAATAAGTTACAACTTTGGTTTTACACAGAAAAACCCCCTTAGAACTCTATTCTCTCTCCAAGCTCTCGTTTCTCTCACACCCCTTGCTCAACACTTTGATGCACTTGTGAACACTCTCACAACCCTTGGTGTTTCCCCCTTTTGGTGTCTAGACTCTCAAGACCCCAACTCAGCTCCTAACTTGAACTGATTGCTCTCCCTCACGTTCTCCCTTGGTGAGTTAACCTCCTTTGAACACAATAGCACCCAGCTACTTGACCACCTTGAGATTAACCACACTTTGTTTCTGCTTCAGCCACTTCCTCTTATTCAACTTGTTTTCTCCCTTGTGTTATCTTACTTCATCCCATTACCTACACAAGCCAATGGACACAAGATAAGGCACCATCTTGTCATCCACGTTCCTTCCTTTAGTCTCCCACTTAGACTAAAGATCAGATCATGCAAGTAAACAACTCCCACTTCAGCCACCTTCCACTACACCAGAAAATGGAGAGTGAATCTTTCAAAGCAAGACAAACAATTGGCAATGAGTGCTCTCCCAACTATCCAGCAGGTAGTCAACCCTCTTTTACCTCAGAAGTGACCCACTAAGCCTCTGAAATCTTGTGGAAAGCGATAGCCCTCGAAAACACAGTTGAAAACACGTAAGAAAACGTCACAGCACGATTTGGGCGACCGGTCGCCAGGAACTGGCGACCGGTCGCTTTTGGGCAGAGTCGAAACACATTGAATCTGTGCTAGGGCGACCGGTCGCAAATAGCTGGCGACCGGTCGCTCGTCATTTTCGATTCAGACATTGAACCTGCTTCAAAACGACCGGTCGCCCAAACCTTGCGACCGGTCGCTGCCTCCATCACTTGCAACCTTAATGTGAGTCAAATTTCCAACAACTCTCTTGTTCGAGGACTTCCTTCCTTGTAATTCCATCTTTCAAAGTTTAAACATTGTAGTCCTTCTCGGGGGGTGGATTTTGAGGGTCCACTGTAAATGGCTCACTAAATGGCACAACACTTTCAACCTGCAAATGAGTTTATAAGCATCTCAGAATCTGCAAAAGCTTTTAACTTTCAAAAATAGCAAATTACAATCACAGCACACAACACACAATTAAGGGACATAAGTCGGGCTGTGACCTCAAATGTCTTGCCAAATGCATAAGGGCTTTTCAAAGCAGCAAACACAAATCTGAGCAACCTCCCTCTCTTGATATCTTACCCTGCATATATATAAATACTATAAATCATAACATTCAGATATTATTACTATTATAAGGGAAAGAAAGAGCAATACATGTCCTACACCTTTGCTTTCCTCTCAAACTAGGTTGCGTATGTCATCAACCAAGTCTGTCAATACATGCACAATCCTAAGACTACTCATCTACAAGCCGTCAAACGCATTTATCGTTAAGTAAAGGGGACTATTGAACATGGCCTTATTTATCGCTCTTCCCCTGATTACACCTAACGCGCCTTCTCTGATCCAGCTTGGGCCGGCTCTCTTGACGATCGTCATTCAACTAGTGGGGCCTGCATCTTTCTTGGTCCCAATATTCTCACTTGGACAGCCAAAAAGCAATCCACCGTCTCTAGGTCCACCTCAGAAGCTGAGTATAGAGCCCTTGCTACAACAGTTGCTAAACTTCAGTGGTTTCGTTATCTTTTCCATGAACTTGGGGTTCCGCTTCGCACTCCACCATGCGTCTTTGTCAACAATATTTCCGCCCTTCACATGGCTGCAAATCCCGTCTTCGATTTTCACATGCGTCGTATTGAAATTGATTATCATTTTGTTAGTGAATTACTGGCACATGGAGTTCTTCGCACATGTTATGTCTCTTCCCAACATCAATTAGCCAATATTTTTACCAAAAGTCTCTCCAGAGAATGGTTCTCCTTTCTTCCTGGCAAGCTCAATCGCCACTTGGTTCTGTTTCGCTTGAGCGGGGGGTGAAGAGAACGACAATCAAGCCAAGAATCCCACTATCTCAAGTCAACCTCCCATCACAACGTGATTGGTACAATTTATGTACAAATCCCTGTAATCATGTATTTTCCCTCTTTTGTTATAGTTGACCACCGCTAGCATCCTGTATATATGGTGTATCTCAACATGATCAAAGTATCAAATCATTCAACCCAAACTTCTCTCTTGTCTATTTTTCTACACTCTCTTGATATCTTACTCTGCATATATATAAATACTATAAATCATAACATTCAGATACTATTACTATTATAAAGGAAAGAAAGAGCAATACATGTCATCACAGGCATACAACAAAGAGAGAATAGTGATCTTCTATTTGATTATATACCGTTATATTGTCTCCTTGGTCAAAAATGAGATCTGCTCCGGCAGGCTCCTCAGTTAATGCACAAGGCCTCACAATTGTACATGGTATTCCACTTTCCCGTATTAAATCCCTCCCCCTGCCCCAAAACTTATCTGTGTACAAAATCGAAAGAGCTAGATCCGACCCAGAAAGAACAGAAAAGGGCTAAGAAGTGGTATTTTGATACACTGATTATGTATAAAAATATCAAATAGCTTGCACTGAATTTGTATGAAACCTTCAACCTGAATGTCAGGATTAAATCAAATTCCTTGCTTAAGTGAACAGCAGGAGGTTGTTTACTTAGATCAAGTCCAGGCCTGTCAGGTCGGGTAACTCCTGTAGAACCTACGTGTACGAACCTACACAGAACACAAGCAAAGATTCTTTAAAGACTAAAACAGAAAGTGCACCTAGCAGATCAATTATGTTTAGTCATAAGAAGATAATCCAACAAAATGAAAAGAATGTGAAACCTGGGAGTAATAGGCTCTTTTAGATACGCTCATATGCTTGAAAAGTAGGATTCAGTTTCCCATCAAATTCAAACTTGCTAAACATTAGCTGCCATAATTTTTAATCCCATCAATAAACGTAGAAGAAAATGAAGTGAAAGAATAGACTATAAGAAAGTGGCTGCAGAAATGTGCCTGCAATGACACAATATTACTGGGGTCAAAAGGTGGTGCATCTGATACAGTTCTTGCACGAAATATCGGCTTCAAAGAAGAATAGCTAGGCAGTAGGCTTAAAGAACAAAAGAAAAGAACCAGACCCACCCTGGCACCCAGATCTGCCTAGCGCTCCCTAGACCCGCCTAGCGCCGCCCAGACACGCCTAGCGCTGCCCATACCCTTCAAGCTATAAATTGAAAACCTTTACGGCAACATCTATCCCACCGAAAATTGTACCTTTATATATAACTGAGCCAAAACCACCAGTGCCAAGTAAGTTGCTTTCATTAAATCCATTCGTCGCCCTCAGAAGTTCAAGGTGTGAAACTCTTCTCCAAAGAAGTCGAGGTAATAAGGCAATCTCTGTTGCAACTTCCACTTTCCTTTTCCTGCGCAATATGAACATTGATACATAGGCCACTAGGAGTATTGCTGATATGATCCCTGTAATAATTTATTTCAAGTTGGATGTTCTAGATTTCCTTGAATTTGGTTGAAGTGTACTATTTTGGCATGGTGGAACATAGGGTCAGGCTTCACCACAGAGCACACCATTCGATACCTTTTAAATATAATATATTTACATAGTATAACCGAGCGGCTATACTACGGTATTTCTTTTTTCTTTTTCCTTTTTTCTTTTTGACACTACTTTTTTTTATATATAAATAGTATAGCTATGACACGTGGGTGCCTAATAGCTAGGCGGATCTTTTTTTATATATAAATAGTATAGCCGCATTGCTATAATCCGGTTTTTTCAAAAAGGATATAGCCGCTCGGCAGTACTTGTTTTGACACATGGGTGCCTACTGGCTCGGCCGGTCTTTTATTGTTTTTTTATAAATAGTACTGCCGGGCGGCTATACACGGTTTTTTTATTTTTTAAAAAATGTACAGCCGCACGGTTGTACTAAGTTTTTATGTTTATCATAGAAAAAGGTATAGCAGGCGGCGGCTATACTTTTTTTGACACGTGGCGCCTAATAGCTAGGCGGATCTTTTTATTTTTTTATTTTTATAAACAGTACAGCCTAGCGGCTATACTCGGTTTTAAAATTTTAAAAAAAAAAATTTGTATAGCCAAACGGCATTACTGGGCTTATCCATATGAGTAGTTTAGAGCTTTTTCAAATATTATTAGGCCATTACCCGAGTCTCCATTGTCCCTTTTTGATTTTTTACTTTTACAAAGTTATTACCGGTAGAAAGAATTTAGCAATTTCACATTTAATACTGTATTACACAAATACGTACATATTTTTCAATAATACATCAGTGTTCTATACACGTCTTAAAGACTCAGTAAAATTCACGTTTTTAAAAAGCAAACGTATAATACTTGTATTTTACATATACATACGTATTTTTTATGTTTAATACACATATTTTTTACAAAATTTACGTATTATACACATAATTCTCACATAATATTAAAGAAAAATAATATATATTAAAAAATATGAATAAATTATATTAAGATATAACATAGTGGCCGGTTGGTAGTTCCAACGGTCACCTTCTTAGATTCATCAAATATATAGTACCAGAGGACAACGATGCCAAAGTAAGGCTTTCAAGCCACACAGACATGAACTTCACCACCATTGTTGTTCAGCATGATGCCGCTGGCTTGGAGGTTAGAACAAAGGAAGCAGATTGGATTAATGTTGAGTGCAAACCCTCACAAGTACAGGTCAAATAATCCACGTCCCAGTATTGAATCACAAATTCCTCTGAATAAGAATATTAATTAAATACGAATCTTAGTTATGAATTATTAATTAAGAGGTAAGTAATGATAAATCATGAAAGGAACAATAGTATAAAATGAATAGAGTTGACATGACATTTCAAATACATGTCAAATTGTTGTAGGCAATATAAATCTCCATTAATTGGGTCAAGTTCCCCATATTTTTGGGTATGCTTCCACTTAAATTGTTTTCTCCAATACTAATTCCAGAAGCACTTTGCATTGCCATAATTTGGATGGAAGCGTGCTAAAATATGATATTTGGTTTGAATGCATTAGGTTAATTTTATTCTTCTCCATAAGGAGGTATATATAAGAGTTTACAAGAGTGCTATACAAGGAATTAGATACAAGAAAGAAGTAGGAAAGTATCTCCTAATTAAACAATGATTTATCATTTATATAAAATAGGAAAGTAAATCCCCTAATTAATCAAGGAAATAAATCTCCTTGATTAATTAGGAGACTCACGTCAACACTCCTCCTCAAGTTGGTGCATATACGTCACCAATGCCCAACTTGGTAAGTGAGTCATGAAATACTCTTCCACAAACAGTTTTGGTTAAGATATCTTCCAATTAATCTTCTAATTTTACGAATGGTAGGCGAATGATCTTCTTCTCAATTTTTTCTTTGATAAAATGTCTATCCACCTCAACATGTTTAGTTCGATCATGTTGAACTGGATTATGGGCAATATCGATGGCTGACTTGTTATCACAATGTAACTCCATTGGTTTTTCTGGCTTGAAACCCAATTCTGTCAACAATCTTATGATCCATAGTAATTCACAAACTCCGTGAGCCATTCCTCGATACTCTGCTTCAGCACTAGACCGAGAAACCACATTTTGTTTCTTACTCCGCCAAGTGACTAGGTTACCTCCCACAAACGTGAAGTAACCTGAAGTAGAGCGTCTATCAGTAATAAAACCAGCCCAATCAGCATTTGTATATCCCACAACTTCGAGATCTCTATTTTTTGAGAACATTAATCCTTTCCCAGGTGCTGACTTTAAGTATCTTAAGATCCGATCAACTGCATTCCTATGTGACACACTGGGTGAATGCATAAACTGACTAACCACACTCACATCATATGCAATATCTGGTCTTGTGTGGGCTAAATATATCAACCTTCCAACAAGGCGTTGGTACTGTTCCTTATCGGTTGGTTCTTGATCCATGTCTTCACATAACTTGTGATTCATCTTGATGGGTGTATAAGCAGGTTTGCATCCAAGCATTCCTGTTTCAGTGAGTAGATCTAATACATACTTCCTTTGAGACAGACATATACCAGTTGTGGATCTAACTACTTCAATTCCTAGAAAATACTTCAGATCACCTAAATCCTTCATCTCAAATTCCTGAGACAAATACTTCTGCAGTTTTATTTGCTCTCCTGTGTCGTTTCCAGTTACGACTATGTCATCCACATACACAATCAATGCAGTAAGGCTTCTTCCATCACGCTTCAAGAATAAGGTGTGATCTGCATTACTTTGTATATATCCAAACTGATGTAATGGCCAATCGAGATTTGCTACTAGAGACAGAAGGACTCTGATTCTTTTAATCTTGGCTACTGGGGCAAAGGTCTCTTGGTAGTCAATCCCATATCTTTGTGTGTACCCCTTCGCCACCAATCTAGCTTTATATCTTTTAATGGATCCATCTGCTCTGAGTTTCACAGTATAAATCCATCTGCATCCCACTGTCTTCTTTCCATGAGGTAATGGCACGAGTTCCCATATGCCATTCTTCTGGAGAGCTCGCATTTCTTCATTCATAGCTTCTTTCCATTTTGGGTCTTCTAGTGCGTCAGTTACACTATTGGGAACAGGTATGTCGGCCAACTGCTTCACAAAGTGTACCCGTGACTCTGATAATCTGTTGAGGGATACATAATTTTTTATGGGATATTTCCCTTTTGCATTAAGATCTGCTTCGTAGTGAACTAGAGGTTTACCACAGTTCTTCCGTTTTGGAATCTGATATGCAGGCTCTGTGCCTTCTGAAATTAAATCATCATGGGATATTTCATTCATGTTATCAGTTTTAGGTAGAGAAGTTACCTGAATGACGTCCTCAGCAGGTGATTGGTGTGGTACTGGAGCTGAAGAATTCTCTGGAGCGGGCAAAAACTCATCAATGTTCTCCTCCTGAGTTTGATGGCAGGGAGATGATTGAAGCGTTTCAAGTGGAGGCCAATTTCTGGGGAGCGACCGGTCGCAGGTTTCAGATGACCGGTCGCTTTCAGGCAGATTCATTGGCGACCGGTCGCTTTCAGGCAGATTTGCTTGCGACCGGTCATTTGCATCTGGCGACCGGTCATTTGTGTTGGGCGACCGGTCGTTGGTGTCCTGCGACCGGTCATTTTGAAGCTGTAACGAATCTGGAAAAAATGTTGTAGGAAAAGTTTCCAAAATTTGAGAAGTGTCGGCAACACGTTGCTCCTCCTGTACGGCTGAAAAATATATATCGTGTTCCCGGAACACAACATCCATAGAAGTATAGACTTTCTGACTAGGAGGATGATAACATCGGTAGCCTTTCTGATGAGGTGCATAACCAATGAAAACACACTTTTCAGCGCGGGGATCCAATTTGCTGCGTTGGTGATTATGTAAGTGGACAAAGACCACACAGCCAAAAATCCGGGGTTCCAGGTTTGGGGTAGGAGGTATTTGGAAATGGTGGTGTAGTGTTTGAAGGGGGGTTTGGAAATTGAGGATACTGGAGGGGATCCGATTGATAAGGTATGCTACAGAGAGAACGGCTTCCCCCCAAAAGGACCGAGGCATATTGGCACCAAAGAGAGAGGCACGAACTACTTCCAATAAGTGTCTATTCTTTCGTTCAGCCACACCATTCTGTTGGGGAGTGTAAGGGCATGAGCGTTGATGTATGATGCCATGATCTTGGAAGAACTGATTCAGATCATGGTTGAGAAATTCTCCGCCATTATCGGAACGAAGAACCTGAATTCGAGTATGAAATTGAGTCTCTACCATGTGATAGAACTGTTGAAATTTGGAACTGACTTCCCCTTTGGTTTGGAGAAGGGAAACCCAGGTCATACGTGTGCAATCATCGATAAACGTGACAAACCAGCGAGCCCCCCTGGAGTGGTAATTCTAGTCGGTCCCAAACATCAGAATGAACAAGAGAAAAGGGAACCAAACTTTTAGCTGAGCTTAAGGGAAAAGGAACACGATGGCTCTTGGCCAGTTCACAGATGTCACACTTAAAACTGGAAATATCTAACTTGGAAAATAAGGAAGGAAATAGCTTCTGTAAATATCCAAACGAAGCATGTCCAAGACGGCGATGCCATAACCATACTTCGGAAGTGTGCTTCTCAACACTCGCACCCCCAATTTTGTAAGCTTGACTGAGGCTGGCTTCACTGTCATATGCAAAGTCCAGATAGTAGAGTTTGCCCCTCCTAGTACCACAACCAATCGTCTTGCTGCTGAGAATGTCCTGAAAAACACAATGAGTAGGCCAAAAGGTTACAGTACAATTCAAAGCAGTAGTAATTTGGGCAATAGACAAGAGATTATGATGTAAGGATGGAACACTCAACACAGAATCCAAAGTGAGGGAGTCAGAGAGAGAGAGGGAACCCTCCCCAATTACTGGGGAGGGGGTACCATTGGCATTCGACACCACCGATTGAGAAGACGGTGTATGAGAGGAAATTTGTCCAGGATCAAAGGTCATGTGATTAGTGGCTCCGGTGTCAATGACCCATGTGTGTGTCTTTGAAGAACCATGCAAAACATAACCTGGGGAACCAGTGGTGGCAATTTTTGAGGATGAGACGATATCCATGGCAGCGGAAGGATTTAAGAATAAGAGACAAATAAAAAATGTGTTTAGGGTCTTGTGATAAGAGTATATGAGGATTTGGGTATGAAGATCTGAACCTGAAACTGGAAATATGAGGAATATGATTTAGGGTTTGTGTTTCAAGAAAATTCGATACGCGGATTTAAAGACAACCGGTGATCGATTGGCTCTGATACCATGCTAAAATATGATATTTGGTTTGAATGCATTAGGTTAACTTTATTCTTCTCCATAAGGAGGTATATATAAGAGTTTACAAGAGTCCTATACAAGGAATTAGATACAGGAAAGAATTAGGAAAGTATCTCCTAATTATACAATGATTTATCATTTATATAAAATAGGAAAGTAAATCCCCTAATTAATCAAGGAAATAAATCTCCTTGATTAATTAGGAGACTCACGTCAACAAAGTGGACCACCAAACTTGTTGTTACCCAAATTCAGCACCTGAATATTAGGAAGATGCTGACATATATTGTCTGGAATGCCACCATTCAAGCTGTTTCCATGTAGTGACAATATAGTCAAAGAAGACATGCTGAAGACAGCCACAGGAACATGCCCTTTTAGGGCATTGTCCTGCACATACATGAACTCCACCTGATCTAAAGAGCCGATCTCATTTGGAATTTCTGAAAAATATCGATAAACTCATTATAAATGCGTGTATATATAATTAATGACACTGCAACATTGTGGTAGTCAAAGCTTAGCCGAGTCATATATACCTTTGAAATTGTTGTCATCAAAGCATATCACCTTCAACATTGTTAAATTACCTATTTCTCTTGGTATGCTACCTGTTATATATGTGTGCCACAACGAAGAAGGAAAAAAGAAAAAGAAATAATAGATATAGTTAAGCTCATCTCATCATTTAGATTAATAACAAGATGTTATAATGTAATGATTGATCAACAATAGATTCCTAGATAGTTGGTTGTTGGTGCGCACCTGATAGCTGGTTATTTTCCATATTAATTACTTGCAGTGCAGATAAGTTGAAGATTGCAGCAGGCATGGAACCTGAAAACAGATTACCAAAAATATTGAAGGTTTGAAGTTTGGATAAGGACCCGAACCACACTGGAATGGTTCCCATAAAATTGTTGAATTCGAAGTTAATCAATTGCAGTCAGCGTAAACGGGCCAATTCTTGGGGCAAGGTAACATGGAAACTATTATTTCTGAAGTGCAGCTTAACAAGAAATGAGAGGTTGCCTGGATGGGGAGGAATGGTGCCTGTGAGGTCCATGTAAGAAAGGTTCAAGGCTGTGACTCTAAGGTGGCGTACGCCCCAAGTAATGCCCACCCAGTTGCAAATAGAGGTAGTGGTGGACCATTTGGTGGTTAAGATGTTGTGAGGATCATTGGTGATATGGGATTCAGAGCAAGAAGAGCAGACTTATTTGTGGTGAAGTTGGTAATTCGTGCTGCTACTGGGCCTTTACTTATACACAGCAGTAGCAACGTTATTATTGTCAAGAGGAAACCAGGTTGTCTCTCCATTGGATTGGATTGGATTGGATTGCTTATTGACTGTTGCTGGACAAGATGTGTGCAATTGTAGAATTCTTTGTTAAACTGATTGGCTTAGGAGGGTGTAAACACGAAAATCCTGCGACAAATGAGACAAGAACACGTGTACAAAATAATATTTGTATTAATGAAATTTAGGGTTACAATCTCTGTATTAAATCCTCTGATTTGATCTCCAAAGTGTTCAAAAAGAATTTGTGTTTGATACAAGGGTCATAGGGACTTGATCTTGATCAAACGGGTAGCACAAGGCTTGTTTGGTGTTTGGATTTTTCTAGGGTGGAGGAATCGGCATGTATTTGTTGTGCTTTGTGGCTCTTCCAAACTGAGGTGAAGAATGCAGAGAGTTTTCTGTTTCTTCTGAGTACTTGGTCTGTCTAAGCTTCCCGCTTTTCTTCGTCTTGAGGCCTCCTATTTATAGGCTCCTGCAGGATGCTTGACCTAACTAGCTTTCCTTCTTTAGGACCTTACTTTGTGGGATTTCGATTTGATTTAAAATCAATTCCAATAATTTGGCAATTTAACCAAATTATCTTCAATTGATTGACTTGATTAATATTTGATTTAAATCAATGTCAATCACAAAAGATTCTTTCCTTTAATTTTGTCTTCACTTTGAATCGTTTGATGCACTCCGCCGGATGTCGACACGTGTCACCTTTGACAACTAATCCGATTTTGATGAGTCATACGCCACATGGGCAAATTATGGGGCCCACGATTTAATCCACCAAACCCTAATTATTTTCTAAACTTTGTTTTTGGTCCACTCACCCTTTTAATGTTTTGTGCCCCCAGGCAGTAGTCGTGCGTCAGTGCGCCACCACCGGGCCGAGTCTAGCTTCTGACACACCCCTCGACGACATAGGGTCTTGTGTAATTATTTTATACTTGTAGTCTTCTGTATAGAGCTCTGATATTGCCCTTGAAGTATATTTAACTATTGGAATGTATTATTTGCATACTGGCGGTTGGTGTACATATTTCTATGCCTTTCTGACATGTGTAACTTTGGGTTTGGTCTAATTACAGGGGAGACTCTACTGAAATTTCGGCAGAAGTCAAACTCCGGTTTTAACAGTACTTTTGAGAAAAAGGACAATAAGGTCAATTGTGTCTGACACTTGCCAGGTGTTGGACACGCACAGGGTCCGGCTCAGATTCCAAAGTGAAATTTGGGTCGGGTCCTGTCAGGGAGCCTCTAAATTGGCGTCAAGCACATTAGAGACTGCTCTTTTCACATCATTGTCCTTGTATGCTCTTCCTCTGCATATGCTAGTGATGACATAGAGGAGTCATGGTGTCGTAGCCAATTTGGTGTGTAAGTGAGACATTGCCAATGAGGATTTGCTATTGATGGACCATCTTGAGATTAGACTTTCTCATGCTTATAATATACGCAGGTTACAAGGTGCACGTCATTGTGGAGATAGTCCATCCACCCTTCATTCTCAAGGTGATTAGCATCTGCTGCTCTTGAAAATTATTCTTGCATGTGTCATTCGGTCCTTTTCTCTCTCATTAATACATATATATATATTTTTTTTTTTCTTCAGTCAACCACACATACGAGTGAAGAACGTAGACGTCCTATACCGCTTGGGTTTGATCCATCTCTCTGACTTGGTGATAACCCACTCAAGCACTTAGGCTTTACGTAGTGGAGGACAAGTGAAGAACGTAGAACGTAGACGTCCTATACCGCTTGGGATTGATCCATCTTTCCGACTTGGTGATAGCCCGCTCAAGCGCTTAGGCTTTACATATTGGAGGACGAGTGAAGAACGTAGATGTCCTATACCGCTTGGGTTTGATCCATCTCTCCGACTTGGTGATAACCCGCTCAAGCGCTTAGGCTTTACGGAGTGGAGGACACCCAACTTGATCGAGCACAGATACTTTCCCAAAGAGACTTCTTTTTTTTTTTCTTTTTTTTTTTTTTTTTTTTTTTTTCAAGATTCACCAAAGAAATGATCCATAGTGAAGCTTCAAGTCGATGTTGAATGAAAGATGTTAACGTAGCCCTGAGGAGCGAATTGGAAGTCGAATAGTGCCAAACTGATGAGAAACTCCAAATTTATTTTGTCATGTGACTGAACTCAAAGTGGTCTTATGAGCTGCCTACGTATCCTTCTAGGAAAAGAAGAGATCAAGTCATGACGTAGTTCACTATGGATTTTTTCTTTTTTGTTTGGTCTTAACTTTTGCTTGGATTGCCCTTTCGGGTTTTCAATCCAACGAGCCACTTTTTTTTTTTTTGTTGGTGTCGTACGTAGTTTAGGATCATGCGGGCCAGGAGCTTTTGGTGCCTTGTGCAGGCAAACGAAGGCCACAATTTTTTTTTTTGGTTGGTGCCGTACGCAGTTTAGGCTCATGCGGGCTAGGAGCTTTTGGTGCCTTGTGCAGGCGAACGAAGGAGCGTTTGGTGCCTTGGGCAATTTCAGCCTGTGTAGGCGAAGGAGCGTTTGGTGCCTTGTGCAGTTTAGGCTCGTGCAAGTGAATGAAGGAGCGTTTGGTGCCTTGGGCAGTTTCGGCTCGTGCAAGCGAAGGAGCATTTGGTGCCTTGTGCAGTTCAGGCTCGTGCAGGTGAACGAAGGAGCGTTTGGTGCCTTGTGCAGTTTCGACTTGTGCAAGCAAAGGAGCGTTTGGTGCCTTGTGCAGTTTCAGCTCGTGCATGCGAATGAGCGTTTGTTGCAGTTTAGGCTCATGCAGGCGAACGAAGGAGTGTTTGGTGCCTTGTGCAGTTTCGGCTCATGTAGCCGAAGGAGCATTTAGTGCCTTGTGCAGTTTAGGCTCGTGCAGGCGAACGAAGGAGCGTTTGGCGCCTTGTGCAGTTTTGGCTCGTGCAGGCGAAGGAGCGTTTGGTGCCTTGTGCAGTTTAGGCTCGTACAGGCAAATGAAGGAGCGTTTGGTGCCTTGTGCAGTTTAGGCTCGTACAGGCAAATGAAGGAGCGTTTGGTGCCTTGTGCAGTTTCGACTCGTGCAGGGGAAGGATCGTTTTGATTGAATTTGTGTCAAGAGAAGTGAGAAGTGTCCTCCTTATGTTTTTCACTACGGGAGGTGCTTGACACATTATTCTTGAAGAATCCTTTGGGGAAAAAGTCATGTAGCATGATGGGGCTAGTTGACCTTTGTTTCAAGAGTTCATCTTTTGGAACCACTTTGTTCATATTTGACAATTTATTTCCTCTATGCCTTTTAGGTGGTTGAGGAGAACTTCTTTTGTTTACACATCTTTTTGATTGAACAGTTATTGGCAAAGATGCATTCTTCTTATGTAACTCCCCTCGAGTGACCAATGTCCATCCTTCATTATCGTCATCGGATGATTTGACACTACTTTGACATAACATCCCAACACACTCATATGGCTTGAGTTGATGGGTTTCAGAGAATGCCCCCGGTGGTTGAAGTGAGGGCGAAGGTGCCGAATCAGAGAAGACAAACAAGATCGTAGCATGGTTCGACTCTACCACCTTGTCAAGATCCACTTCTATTCTTCCTTGTTGTGCCAGCTTCATGATGAGATCTTTCAACACGAAGCACTTTTCCGCTGGGTAACTGATGACATGATGGTACATGCAGTATTTCGGGCGGTTAATATGATTCATCTCTTCAGGGAGTTTGCACTCGGGTAACTCAATCACCTTCTTCTCGAGTAAGTCTTCCAGCATGCCTTCTGTTGTGAATTAAGACTAACTCACTTCCCCTTAGGACCTTGTTGTTGATGAACTTTGTGACAAACTCTATGATGGATGAGTCTTACACACACACAGAAATTTAACCAAATAGAAATGACACAAGTGTTTATAGAGGTTCAGCAAAATGCCTACTTCCTCTTTGGTGATCTCCTTGAGAACTTTCACTAATGAAGATAGGTTACAACTTTGGTTTACAAAGAAGGAAACCCCGTTAGAAATCTACCCTCACAATCTGTTTCTCTCTCACCCTTGCTCAACAACTTGATACACTTAGAGAACTCTCTTGCTCTCCCCTTGGTATTTTCTGAACTTACAAGTTTCCAGCTTCTATACAATTCTCTATACTTTGCACAGACTTTTGCACTTAACAACTTAATGTTCTCTTGCTTCCTCTTCCCTCTTATATAGGCCTTTGGACTCCAAGATAAGGTATCATTAAGTTCTGCACGTTCTTGCTTTAGTTATACAACTTTAGACACCTGTTCTTGGCAGCTCACAAAGCAAGGGAACAATGGATGATAGCTGCCATATATCTCTTGAACCAAGAGAGTATTCACTCATTGAAGCAAGTCATCAATTTGCCAAAGTGTTCTCCCCATCTTTCCAGCTGCTTGCCACCTTCTAATATCTCAGAATTGATCAGAAATATCCTTGCAAGTCGATAGAAAGTGATAGCACACAAAGGAAGACTTGAAAACGCGTTGAAACTAAAACAGCAAAGTCGGGGCGACCGGTCGCGGATACCTTGCGACCGGTCGCGGATACCTTACGACCGGTCGCGGATACCTTGCGACCGGTCGCTTTGGCACAGAGTTGAAAACCAATTCAGACTTTGCAATCTGCCTGAAACCGACCGGTCGCCCATAACCTGCGACCGGTCGCTTGTCTTCATTTTTGTATCTTTTAATTGAGCCATTTTTTCTTCAACACCTTCTACATCAGAGTCTGGAAAAGGATACTTCTTCTCCTTCATTTCTTTTAGGGTGTGTCGTCGTGGTTCTTGATCTTGAGTCGACTCGGCCTTCCTCTCATTTTTCTTGCCTCGAGTGGAAACCTTCATTGGAGCAGCACTGATCGTCATTGACTCCAAGATGCGTGTCTTCAAAGAGTCCACCCCATTTCTCGACGACTTGTCATTTTGATGATCGCTCACCATTTCATTTCTTCCATCATGACTAGCGATACTTAGCTCTATGTCATGCGCACAAGTGGTCAATTCTTCAAAGCTACCGGGTTTGATCCCTTGAAGAATGTAGAGAAAACCCCAATGCATACCTTGAATACACATCTCTACTGCCGATAACTCTGAGACTCGATCTTTGTAGTCGAGGCTTAATGAACGCCAACGATTGATGTAGTCAACAACAGGTTCGTCTTTTCGTTGCTTTGTGCTAGTGAGCTCTAGCATGCTAACTGAGTGATGAGTGCTATAGAAGCGGTTGAGGAATTCTCTCTCCATTTGTTCCCTACTGTCAATTGACTCGGGTTCCAAGTCGGCGTACCAATTGAATGCAGTGCCTTGGAGTGAGCAGACAAATTGCTGCACGGGGTAATCGTCATTAGTGCCAGCGCTGTTGCACATCTCGATGAAGTGGGCAACATATTGTTTAGGGTTACCTTTTCCATCAAACTGCATGAACTTTGGAGGTTGATAACCCGTTGGCATTCAAATGTTGTCTAACCTTTTGGTGTAAGGCTTGGAATAGATAAATGTATCTTGAGAAGGACCACCTTATTGAGCCCTGATGGTGTTGGTGATCATGTCTTGGAGTTGTTGGACGGACAAAGACGCCACCGAAATGGAATCAGACTTGGACGGCTCCTTATGGTCAGAGATGAACTCTTGACGTACCTCCCTTCTCAGGATGAAACAAGCTTTTATTTGACTCTTCACCATGCTTTGCTTCTAATTTACTCACGAGCAATGCAATCTACATGTCATTTTCTTCGATGGTCTTTGTTAGCTTCTCGATTTCTTGCGTCATTTGAGCTAGTTGTTCATCAGCTGAGGTAACTCCTACCATCAAAACCTGCGTGGCCATTGAACAAGATGAATCAAATTACTCTGAGTGCGCTTCTGAAGCCTCTTTCTTTGGGTCAATGGACTGTGGTACGGAGTATGGCCTCTTCCATAAGTTGAAGCCTCCTTTTAGTTTTAATGACTAGTTATCCTTCCTTTGAAAGATGTCCTTCTTTGCCCCGATTGAGGCTATGGTGATGACCAGCTTGTGTTTCTCAAGGACTCCCTTTGACTCGGATGGAAGTGGAGTGGAAGTAGTGCGTCGGGTTGAAAGGTAGGCATTCGTCTTGCTTCGAGTAACAATACTGGCAGAGTCTCTGCTTGCAGTAGAGGTACTAGTGCTCTTGCCTCTGCTGGAGAGAACAACATGAACCTTCTTGGAAGCCATTGCCTTTACAGGACTCATTGAGTTTGGAACTGGAGAAAGAGATGAGAGGTAGAGAAGTCCCACCGGGCGTGCCAAATTTGTAAACACGAAAATCCTGCAACAAATGAGACACGTGTACAAAATAATATTTGTATTAATGAAATTTAGGGTTACAATCTCTGTATTAAATCCTCTGATTCTATCTCCAAAGTGTTTAAAGAGAATTTGTGTTTGATACAAGGGTCGTAGAGACTTGATCTTGATCAAACGGGTAGCACAAGGCTTGTTTGGTGTTTGGATTTTTCTAGGGTGGAGGAACCGGCACGTATTTGTTGTGCTTTGTGGCTCTTCCAAACTGAGGTGAAGAATGCAGAGAGTTTTCTGTTTCTTCTGAGTACTTGGTCTGTCTAAGCTTCCCCCTTTTCTTCGTCTTGAGGCCTCCTATTTATAGGCTCCTGCAGGATGCTTGACCTAACTAGCTTTCCTTCTTTAGGACCTTGCTTTGTGGGATTTCAATTTGATTTAAAATCAATTCCAATAATTTGGCAATTTAACCAAATTATCTTCTATTGATTGACTTGATTAATATTTGATTTAAATCAATGTCAATCACAGAAGATTCTTTCCTTTAATTTTGTCTTCACTTTGAATCGTTTGATGCACTCCGCCGGATGTCGACACGTGTCACCTTTGACAACTAATCCGATTTTGATGAGTCATACGCCACATGGGCAAATTATGGGGCCCACGATTTAATCCACCAAACCCTAATTATTTTCTTATTTAGTGAAATTTAATTCACCAAAAATTCATTGTCTACAGAGGGAATTAAGTTCAAAGTTTAAATAGCTTTTAAATGATCTGAAAGAAAAAGAATGTCCATTGTCGGGGTTTTCATGTAAGATGTTGGTTTTATTATTATAATTTTTTTCAAGTAACTATCAAATAATAAACTACTGCTACAGCGGCTTCCATGTTCCATTATAGCCTGTTGTGTTTTTGTTATTTCCCTGGTATGTCCAGGTCAATGTTAGACCTATATTCTCCTAGTATTGAATCCAGTTCACGAATCACAAACATATTCCTTAAATATATCTAACTAACATAGTTGATAAAACTCCTACGAATAAGAAAAAAGACGCATGTTTTTCTTAATTAAACTATAATTTGTATAATAACTTATAAATTCCGGTGATGCTAAGCTTCATAATCAATTTCGCGTATCTTCTAGACGCCAGAGAGTCGAACATTAAACAAAGATGGACGATTAGCTCTCCTATTAATTTCATGTGGATGAATCAAAGTCCTTGTAATTTATAGCTCTCCAACTCCAAGTGGTCTCAGAGAGATTGCCTTCTTTTTTGGTGAAGTGAAGTGAGAGGGCACTTGGTGTGAGCCAAGGCCAGGAACCCCAGACTTTGTACTGCAGGACTTCTTAACTTCATTTGTGGAATATTAAAAGATTGAAGTAAGATACAAGAACATGGTTCATGTTACTCTCCAAATAATAAACCATACCTCATTTGCCATGAATCTTTACTATAAGACCGATGGACACTACAATTGTGACTTCAATGGCATTGGCCTCGTCATCGTGACTAATCCAAGTAAGCCAAATGATACACTCCAAAATGCGTTTGAGTTGTTTGATTTACCTCATTGCCATGATTCTTACAAAATGTGTTCATGGTCATGTGTTGCAGCTTTTGGTGATTGCATCTATGCCTGAGTCTGAACAAAAGGAAAATGGTATTTGAATTCACTCATGAATGGGATGGAGTGGAAGAGTTATAAAAACCAACTTGATCGTTCTGTAAGAAAACGAATCTAATTTTAATGCAAGAAACCTCAACTGGTGCAACAGAAACAGGGAAACGTTAGATGTCTTTAAAAAGGAAGAAGAGTTTGGATGTCTTCACATCTCTTTCCACCAACTCTCCAACTTTTCTCAGAATCCAAGGTTGACATTTATAACCTTCCAAAAAAATTTAATGGAGAATTCTGACCAAAGAAAGCTCAAACCCAAACCAAGAAAAGTGTTACACTCTCTGAAATTTCTGTTTAACTTGAATTTGGAATTATATGATAGGGAAGATTGGAATTAATTGGACCTTGGTTGTAAGTTATAACCAACCAAAGAAGCTGAGGCAAGCAATTTATTGTATGTAACAGGTGGAGCAAAAGTACAAATGCCAGCCTATATACAATCTGACTGTAATAGAGCATATCAGATTGTTACTCAGTTGTTCTTGCTGCCCCTTCTAACAACTTTAAACCCTTACTGCGCAGCAGCCTCCTCCGCCCACCCAAAACCCATCGCATCACCGTCCCTCCTCCCCACCCTCTCACACTTTGAATAAAACTCCTCTCTCTCTCTCTCTCTCTCTCTCTCTCTCTCTCTCTCTCTCTCTCTCTCTCTCTCTCTCTCTCTCTCTCTCTCTCTCTCTCGTATGTGCAGCCATGTGTTTCCTACATGTGTGTGGTGAGATTGCAATTTTGTGATTTGCCATATTCGTGGTGTATCTGATACAGTTCTTGCTCGAAATAACGGCCTCACAGTGAATGAGGCAAATGCTTTTTCATGTGTATCAACATTATGCATTTCAAACCGCTGTTCTTGACTCTTCAATATAGCAATGATCTCCTGCAACTCAATAGTCTCCAAACTTTTTGTATTTTCAATCACTAAACAGATAGGATCATACATTTTATTAAGGCTGATTAACACCTTCTGAACCAGCCTCTCATTAGACAGCACTTCTCCAAATGTTTTTATTTGGTTTATCAAATCATTCAACCGGGTGAGATATGCAGTTAATGATTCACCCTCACGCATCCTCATATATTCAAATTCTCTTCTGAGATTATGAAGTTTTACTGACCTGACCTGATCACCACCGTGATACTCACTGTAGAGCAGACTCCACGCCACCTTGGCTGAATCGGCGTTGGCAATCCGAGGGAAGATTTGGTCAGAAACTGCATTTTGTATGATTCCCAAGGCTTTCGCATCCTTCATGAGGATTGCAGCTGCTTTCTCATCATCTTCTTCCTCTGAGGTCTCCTCAGTTGCCTTCTTCTTCTTCTTCGAATCTGAAACTGGAATTCTAAAGGAAAGCCATGGGAATCAAAAGGCAAGTCACAGCAGAGCAGCTATCTTGCACATAATGTCAATTCCACAAACCAGGAGAATGCTAAACCTCAATGCAAGGTGTGTTCCAAGCATCATTTTGGTGAGTGCAGATACAAGGGAAAACCAAAATGCTATAACTGTGATAAATTTGGACATTTTGCTAGGGATTGTACTGTGAATAAGAATGTGCAGAAGGCAAATTATGTAAATCAAACGGAGGTGACAGGGAATCTGTTTTATGCTAATTGCACAACCACTGAAATCAAAGCCAATGGAGAATGGTATGTTGATAGCGGCTGTAGCAATCATATGACAGGAGATTTAAAACTGCTGGTTGATGTGAGAACTAATGTGACTGGGAAGGTACAAATGCCGACTGGTGCACTTGTAAATGTAGCAGGCATTGGTTCACTGATGATTGACACAGAAAAGGGCAGGAAATACATCAGAGAGGTAATGTATCTGCCAGGGTTGAAGGAAAACCTACTCAGTGTTGGGCAGATGGATCAACATGGATATTGTTTGGTGTTTGGAGAAGGAATGTGCAGGGTGTTTGATAGTCCATCTATGGATTATCTAATCATCAAAGTACCAATGAAGAGTAACAGATGCTATCCGGTATCCTTTCTTGCTGACAACCAGCTGCTCATGAAAACCAATTTCACTCAATGCACATGGATGTGGCATAAGAGACTAGGTCACTTGCATTTTAAAGGTCTGAACCAGTTAAGAGAAAAAGGCATGGTGCATGGCTTACCACAATTGGAAGAACAAAGTGGTGTGTGTGGAGGGTGCCAATTGGGAAAACAACACAGGGTTGTATTTCCAAAGGAACAAGCTCAAAGAGCAAGCAAGGCACTTGAATTAGTGCATATAGATCTGTGTGGCCCTATGAGAAATGAATCTGTTTCAAAGAACAGATATTTCATGTTGATTATTGATGACTTCACAAGGATGATTTGGGTATACTTCTTGAGAAACAAGTCAGAAGCCTTCAGTTGTTTCAAGAAGTTCAAATCTATGACTGAACTACAAACTGGACACAAAGTGAAATGCATCAGAAGCGACAGAGGTGGAGAGTTTCTGTCTGTAGAATTTGTGGAGTTTTGTGAAGCTCAAGGCATCCAAAGGCAACTCACAATGGCCTATACTCCTCAGCAAAATGGAGTGGTAGAGAGGAAGAATAGGACTGTTATTGAAATGGCCAAATCAATGTTGCATGAGAAGGGAATACCCTATTTCCTATGGGCTGAAGCAGTGCATACAACTGTTTACTTGCTGAACAGGTGTCCTACCAAAGCCCTCAGCAACATCACTCCATTTGAAGCATATAGTGGAAGGAAACCTGGAATTGCACATCTGAAAATATTCGGTTCTTTGTGTTATGTTCATGTGCCGGATGAATTGAGACACAAACTGGAACCAAAGAGTAAAAAAGGGGTGTTTGTAGGATATGCAATTTGTGAAAAAGGTTATAGGATCTTTGATCCAATTTCTAACAAGCTGATATTGTCAAGGGATGTGACATTTGATGAAGAAGGTGCTTGGAATTGGACAGATAACAATGGTTCAGACATGCCATCATACTCAGTAGGAAATCAAGTAAATTTTGATACCAATTCTGGAAATTCAGATGACAATGATGTAGCTACACCTCAAACTCAGGCCTATGATCATTCTCCAAGTGATATAAGTAGTGAAGAAAGGAGAACTCAAGCCTATGATCATTCTCCATTGAAGTGGAGGAGACTAGATGATGTGCTGGCACAATGTAACTTGTGCATCATGGAACCAGAAAACTATGCAGATGCTGCACAGGATGAATCTTGGCTTAAGGCTATGCAAGATGAATTGCAGATGATTGAAAAGAATGGAACATGGGAGTTGGTGGACAGACCATCTGAAAAACCAGTGATTGGAGTTAAATGGGTTTACAAGACAAAGCTAAATTTGGATGGTTCAGTTCAAAAGAATAAAGCAAGGTTAGTTGCCAAAGGATATGCTCAGAAGCCTGGGCTGGATTACAATGAAACGTATGCACCTGTAGCCAGATTGGATACTATCAGAACACTTATTTCTCTTGCTGCTCAAAAGAACTGGAATTTGTATCAACTTGATGTGAAGTCTGCCTTTCTTAATGGAGTGTTACAAGAGGAAGTCTACATTGATCAACCGGATGGTTTTGTGATTCAAGGTCAAGAAGACAAGGTATATAAGCTGCATAAGGCTCTATATGGCTTGAAACAAGCACCTCGGGCCTGGTATGGAGAGATAGATAGCTATTTCTCTCAATGTGGTTTCGAGAAAAGCTTAAGTGAAGCAACTTTGTACACCAAGGCAAGGGGAGATAAGGAGATCCTAATTGTGTCTATCTATGTAGACGATATTGTATATACAGGGAGTAGTCAAGCACTGTTGGCTGAATTCAAAGAAGATATGATGGCTAAGTATGAGATGACTGACTTGGGTCTACTTCATCATTTTCTTGGCATGGGAGTTATTCAAACTGAGTCTAGTATATTTCTACATCAAAAGAAGTATGCTAGCACCTTGTTGAACAAATATGGCTTGACTGAATGCAAAGCTGTAACCATACCTCTTGTTGCCACTGAGAAACTAGCTAAGGAAGATGGAAGTGGAGCTGCAAATGAAGAACACTATAGAAGCATTGTTGGTAGTCTGATGTACTTAACTGCTACCAGACCTGACATCATGTATGCTTCAAGTCTGCTAGCCAGATTCATGCACTGTCCTACAAATAGGCATTATGGAACAGCTAAACGTGTCTTGAGGTATGTCAAGGGAACTCTAGACTACGGCTTAGAGTATGTGAAAGGCAGGAAATCAATTCTGATCGGCTACTGTGATAGTGATTGGGGAGGATCAGTTGGTGATAGCAAGAGTACATCAGGGTATGCTTTTACTTTTGGGAGTGGAGTGTTTTCTTGGGCCTCTGTGAAACAGAATTGTGTTGCATTGTCCACTGCAGAAGCTGAGTACATCAGCGCAGCAGAGGCTACTACATAGGCCATTTGGCTTCGTTTTGTGCTAGAAGATTTTGGAGAGCTTCAAACCGAAGCTACTCCATTGCATTGTGATAACATCTCAGCAATAGCAATCACTAAGAATCCTGTATTCCATCAGAAGACAAAGCATATTGACAGGAGATACCATTTCATCAAGGATGCTTTGCAAGAAGGAGTTATTAATCTAGAATATTGTCCCACGAATGAGCAACTGGCTGATATCTTCACCAAACCCTTGGCCAAAGATCGATTCAATTATCTCAGAGGCATGCTTGGAGTGAAATCAGCTCAAGACTTAAAGGGGAGTGTTGAATTATAAGTGCTCAAGCTGATTTCATATTTAGTTAAATTTAGTTTTCTTGTATTTCAGTTTATAAGCCAAGTGTCATAGGTTGATTGGTTAGTTTAATGGAAGGCTGAGATTGCATTGTGATGTAATGCATCCAGCTGGAGCTGTTTAACGGTAATATTCTCACACCAAGAGTGTGAGCGATACTGTACCAATTCTTGCAATCTAAAGAAATAGAAGGTTCTCTGCTACACGAATAGTAGAGAGAGATTTTGTCAATTCTTTCTTCCTCCTTCTATTCCTCTTCTTCTCACTCTATTTTTCCAAATATTTGAAAACACTAACACCGCCTAGATCTGCCTAGCGCTGCCTAGACTCGCCTAGACCCGCCTAGCGCCGCCCAAACCCGCCCAGCGTCGCCTAGACTCGCCTAGACCCGCCTAACGCCGCCTAGACCCGCCCAGACCCGCCTAGCGCCACACAGACCCTTCTAGAGCTACCCAGACCCTTGTTCAATGAGAGAGAGAGAGAGAGAGAGAGAGAGAGAGAGAATTAATATATGTTGACAGAGTTTCTTCTCATTTCTTGCTGCCCCTTCTAACAACTTTAAACCCTTACTGCGCAGCAGCCTCATTCGCCCACCCAAAACCATCCCTCCTCCCCATCCTCTCGCACTTTGCATAAAACTTCTCTCTCTCTCTCTCTCTCTCTCTCTCTTGTGTAGCCATGTGTTTCCTACGTAAGAGTGCAATTTTGTGATTTGCCATATTTGTGGACACATATGGCCTTTTATAATTTTGAAGGAAGAGTTTGACATTTCTTTAATAGCAAATAGTGTAGCCGAGTGGCTATACTCTCCTGGATCATTTTCCAAAATAGTATAGCCGCGCGGCTATACTCTGGCATTTTTTGTAAAAAAAAATTAGTATAGTCGCATGGCTATACGTTTTTTACACGTGGGCACTCCTGGCGCTAGGTGGGTCCCTTTTTAAATTTATAAATAGTATAGCCGTACTCGGGCATTTTTTTTATAAAAAAAATATCATAAGTATAAAAAAATAACATAAGTATAGCCGATCGGCTATACTGGTTTTCAGATGTGGCCCTACACCCGCTAGGCGGGTCCCTTTTTTTATTTATTAATAGTATAGCCGAGCGGCGTTACGCAAGTTTTTTTATTTATTTATTATTTTTAATAATAATCTAAACTACTCGAATCAGTGCCTAAGCTCCCTACCATCAATTTATCCATTGAAGTGTTCATGATCATGTGTTGCAGGTTTTGGTGATTGCATCTATGCCTGTGTCAGACCGAAAGGAAATAGTATTTGAATTTACTCATGAATGGAGAATTCATGACCAAAGAAAGCTCAAGCCCAGACAAAGAAAAGTCTCACACTCTCTGAAATTGCTGTTTAGCTTTAATTTGGAATTATATGATAGGAAAGACTGGAATTAATTGAACCTTAGTTGTAAGTTATAACCAAACCAAAGAAGCTGAGGTAAGCAATTTATTGTATGGAACAGGTAGCCCAAAAGTGCAAATGCAATCTAACTGTAATGGAGCATATCAGATTGTTACTCAATTGTTCTTGCATGATCATTATGTGGCCTCCTCTGCAGCACTGCTACAAATATCCCATCTTCCTCTTCATGAATTAGTCAACCATAGAAATTAGACTACTTTGTATAACATAACATCAATGGCTGGGCTAGCTCTGCCAGGTCCTGTTATTTCTTTCCTGCTTCTGTTCTTCTTCTCGGGTACGGTAGACTCTTAAGCTGCAAAGTTGATGTTTTCATTTTCAACAACTCTGTAGAGCATTCCACATTGTTGTAATTTCTTTCCCCCTTTTCTGCTCTCTCTCTACATTTTCACCTATGTTCATCAATGACTTTTTTCTTTTTTTTTCTTTTTTTTTTTTTGGCAGGGGAGATTTCGATGTTGGGGAATGGACAGGTAAGAATTAGAAAGAACAATTAATTCTTAAATTAATTAGCAATTAATTTACATATATACATGGTGTTGTAGAAAGCTTGGTGTGTGGCAAAGCCTGCAGCACCACAACAAGCACTGCAGTCAGCTCTGGACTATGCCTGTAACTATGCAGATTGCAGCCCTACAAAGAAACTTACTACCAGATAGGCCAGTGCACCATGCCTCATTTGCCATGAATGCTTACTACCAGAAGATGGGAAGAAACCAATGGAATTGTCATTTTAACAATACTAGTCTCATTTCCTTGGCCGATCCAAGTAGGCCTTCAATTTCATAATAATAATTTGTTTCAAAAGTTCAGACTTTCTTTTTCAGCAAATTAAACATTTTGGTTCTATACCATTTTTGCAGGTTACAATCCCTGCTGCCAATTTGTGAGTGGTATGTGTCTATAACTATAATGAGTTTTGCACATTTTCATATGCAAAAATATTTGTATAACTTTACTTTCACTTTCCCTTTTGAAATTTGTAGGAGGATCAAGACCTCCACTGCCACAAGAAAAGGAGGTAACTCAAATCCAAACAGTATAATTTAAACCAAGATTTCAAATCATCTTAATTATATCAAAATCATTTCAAAATGCTTAATTAAACTTAATTAATTACTATTATGCTGTGTTGGGTTTGCTTTGCAGGATACTTGGTGTGTGCCTAAGCCAGGAAACCCAGACTCTGCATTACAGAACATCATAAACTTCACTTGTGGAATATTAAAAGAATGCAGTGAAATACAAGAACATGGTTCATGCTACTTTCCAAATACCCTCGTAAACCATGCCTCATTGGCCATGAATCTTTACTAAAAGACCGATGGACGCTACAATTGTGATTTCAATGGTGTTGGCCTTATCGTTGTCACTAATCCAAGTAAGCCAATTTGTTTGATATAATGCACTGCAAAATCTTATGGCATGAATTTAGCAAACAAAGTGTGCTTATTCTTGTATATGTTGCAGGTTTTGGTGATTCGATTATCAATCAAATGTACCTAAATACTAGGTAAATATAACATAATGTACCTAAATACTAGGTAAATATAAAATGATGTACCTAATTACTAGGTAAATATAACATAATGTACCTAACACATAAGTAGTATACTCTACTATACCTGATAAACATGTAGATTTTAGATAAAATGTGTGGATTTGAGTGCTACAACCAATAATCGTAAAACACCACAACAAAAACATGGGAAAAATAGGAAAAACTGGAAAATAATTAACTACCAATAAACAAATTAATCGAAAATGATGTTTGGGGGGGAGGGGGGACACAAAACTCACATGCGTTAATGGTTAATTGCATCTTAATTAAAGATATTAGGTGGGAATGAACTTTACAGCAACAAAAACAAGAAGAAAAAAAGTGAGCTAAACAAAATCAAAAGTAAAACAATGAGAGTTTATTAGTGAGGAATTGTATTATCAAAGAAGAAAATAAACAAACAAAATTAGTGAATAACAAAAGTTGTGGCTAAGAGTAAAAGAATATTTATGTACCTCGTGTACAGGTTGCCATAATGCAAGAATACAAAGCGACAACAGAAAGAAAGCCAATGTTCATATAGGAGCATGACTGAAATATAAAAGCTATTTCAAAAATTATAAGAGATGTGATTTGTTGCCTTATTTAATTATTTCAAAAATATAATAGCTAATTATTATGACAAAAATAAATTTATTACCTTATTTAATTTTTAGGGGCATGATGGGAATAACAAAGTAATTTAAAAAAAAATATTATGTAAATATCAAAAACTTAACAAAAGAAATGTAATCATACGTGGCACAAAAGTCAGAGGACTTGTATCAACAACAACAAATACAACGATTGCATCCAACTTCTATTTTCAATTTTGGAGTTATACCGAATTTTCTATAATATTTATCATAGAGTTGTATAGCCAAAAAGGAACTTGCTTCTAATAGTTATGTTTTGTATATGGTGTATTATCTTATCGGCATACATGGCACAAACAACGTAGCAAAAAAACAATTAGAATGTGTAAAAACAAAAATATATTTTCCTTAACATTTGAAAATGATAAAAAAGATAGAGTACAAACATAGCAGATGAGAAAATCAACATATAAATGAAATATTGTAAGCAAGCATAGCTTTGTGATGAAATAATGATAATCTTCGATATGCGAGCATGAGGAAAAGAAAAGAAATATTCATTAACAGAGAAATATTGATATTCCAAATGGCCGGAACGAAATAAAACCACCTGGGTCCATTACATTATCTAATAGCAACCTCAGAGAAGCAAAGTAACTTCCCATGACATAATTGGCGGTGCAAGTAGGCCATTCCTTGATAGTACACTGAAAAGGGAGGGGTCTAGAGATCCAAACATGATGGTGCACCCTCGCAACGCCCAAGGCTGCAACACGATGGGCTGCTTCATTTGCTTTCCTCGCAATCCAACTCCATCGAATTCATTGATAAAGTCTAGTGTCAATTAGCAAGACTTTTGGTATTAAGAATTAGCAAAGTACTGAAAATTCATTTATTTAACGAAGTTTTCAAAAGTCATTAACTTTTTAAATACCAAAAAAAAAAATTAAATACTTTTTAAAAGTCACAATTGAATACCACTAAACTTTTAAAGATTATTTAAAAGTCATAGTTGAATATCTCCAGACTTTAAAACTTATTAAGTCATAGAATTGGATACACCCTGTTAATAAGTCCAGTCTCAGCATACCAAACAACAATCAAGACACTTGTCCGATTTAATTGAAATAGTCCAATCTAATTCGACCCACCAAACATATGAATGGGACTGAACTTATTAAATTGGATAACAACCAACAAATTATGTCTTAAGTCCCATCTAGAGGGGGTGGGACTCATAAAGACTGACTTGGACTTATTCCAATGCACTTCAGGGCAAGCCATCAAACAAGTAGGGGTAGGGTGGTCACGGTTCAAATTGGATCAGTTTCATCTTAAAATCTCCCCCGAACCAATTATAATATTATAGTTTGATTCGGTTCGATTTTGACAAAAATCACAAAGGAATCGAATCAAACCAAATCAAACCAATTTAAATCGGTTTTGCTCGATTGGGTTCGACCGGTTTGGGCCTAAGCCCAATTCTCCTTCCTTTTACATTTTTTCAACATTATTAGCCCAATTACAATATATATATATATATATACAATAATAATAATAATCAAAACTTGCTACATACTTTTTCATTTTATAGAATATCAAACCATCATAAAACTTCAAATTTCAATAGCTACGATTCAAATCCCAATAACTCCAAATGTCCATCAAACTTTAAATTCAACATCATATATAGTTATTATTTAATTGAGTACTACACAAGTAAAATAAAATATAAATAAATAAATATACAAGTAGACGGTTCGGTTCGATTTTTAAACAATTTGACTTTTTATTGGTCAAATGAAACCAAACCGGCTATTATGGTTTGGGTTGACTGGTTTCATCAATTTTGTCCATTATTAATTCTAAGTTCTTCTCTTCATCACGGGATAGTGTAGTGTCGTAGCTCGCAAGGACAAATTACATATATCTTTAGTTCATATATACCTAGTTAAAATCACATATACATATCTTTCTCTCATACCGATGGATAGAGGAATAGAATACATAGAGTAGAACATAGTAAAATAAGAAATTGAAAGATTTCGTTGAAATTGTTCATTTGGAAATTGGCCAAATTGATGCCCACCCCTACAAACAAGACATGGTTTAAGAGACACTTTACATATGGTGTTGTAAAAGGATAATTTACATCAACACACTTAAAAATTCACTCCAATGTCCTTGAATATTTGGATGTAAAACCTATATCCCACCAAAGTAAAAATAAAATATCACTACACAAAATTCTCCAAATTATAGGGTTCATTTCAAGTTGGTATCCGATCTTTGAAGATCCTCCAAACTCATACCCAAACTCACATAAAATCTACTCATAAGCCTATCCATTACCCAGAGGTTTGGTAAGTTTGTTCAATGTTTAGTAAGAAATATGGGTTCCATTCTTTTTTTTTTTTTTTTTTTGCTAATGTATTATGCACCAAAACAATAATTAAAAATTCATAATCTTTAAACTAATTAAAAAATGATGAGCTTCACTCAATAAGATTTTGTATGCTTTAGCATAAATTGGTAGCGAAAACTTTGGCAAAATGGTTGATGGTGGGGCTTTCAAATTGTATTTCAAAGTGTCAAAATGCCTTTGTACTACTAGGATACTATATTCTTGATAGAATAATGCTACTCTTACCACATTTGTGAAATTGGTACTTAGGTGACGAAGGGTAAATTTAAATGCTATTCAGACAGGCACATCAATAGTCACACACTTTAAAACTTGACCAAAGATGATTATGACTAGTCAACAACTAGTCATGAAAGCCATAACCAAGAACATACATACATAGCACAACTAATTGTACCTGCAAGCCTAGAAGATTACTAGTGACAACCTAGGCACTCAGAAGGATCCGTCAATCTAGGCATCCCTTTTGCTAGCAACAACTATGGTGAAAGTGCGTGAAAACATCATATCAAATAAATAGCAAATGGCAGATAATGATGACTAGTCAACCGCAAGAACACAAACCCAGAAATGCATAACATCAAGCGATGACTAGTCAACTGTCAAGAACACATACCCAGAAAATAACATATCTACAAACCAAAAATTGTTCACCTAGAAAACCCACCACTGGTAAAAACTAGGGGTCATCAACCGACCAGGCAATCCACTAAGCAAAGAAGATTCTTACAAAGAAACACAAGAAAGCTCAAGAAATTCTAGATCTATTTAGGAAAATAAGCTATACCTCCTTTGTGCAATCTTCTTCTCCAACATAGCAAAACCAGCAGCTTAGTCCTTCATGGAAATGACCGCTTCTTCTTCAACTCTTTCATCCCATGGCACTAGCTAGCTAGCTCAAACTCAGTCAGAAACCAAAATTTGAATTCAAGGAAGAATGACCAATTTCTTCAAGAAACCATATTCTCGAAGAAACCAATCTTGAATCTAACTTGGACATATATGAGAATGGGTTTGTTCTAGCTAGATGCAGATTTCATATTTCAAAAGAAGTTTTCTAAAAATCAATTTAGAAAACTCATAGATGAAAATGGTGGTTTTCTCTTGAGGAAGAAGAGAGCAAAAAGATGGAAGAAACCTTTTTCAAAAACTCCCCTCAAAAGTGACGGCTGCCAAATGAGGAATCATTTGGCTTTTACCTAAAAATTCCTAGGTCAGAATAGTACACATGGCAACTGAGAAAATTCGTAGAATAAAACAAAAAGGTTTGGTGGGATCCAGCTGGAAACCAGTTAGCTAGAAAACTTATTGATGCAAAAGATGACTAGTCATACGAAAACAAGATGACTAGTCATAATCTTAAGAAATCTAATGAATGCAATACGGTGCAATGCAAGACATGAGAATAAAAACCTATCAAAGATGGTAAATTTTTACTCTCAAGACATGAGAAAGCAGCTGGAGGACCTAGACCGACCGGGTAAACGCAAGCAACTAGATCGTGACAGAAGTTATACTCAAGCTAAGAGTGCGATCTTTGGGAGCTCAAGTGATGAGCCCCAAGAGGCTGTGCATGAAAACCCAGAAGAGGACATCTAGAAGGCCAAAATAAAAGCTCTTATGGTCGAGACACCGAGTGCCAAGAAGAAATGATTTCGGTTTTTTTTTTAAATTGGGAAATAAAAAAAAGAAGTTATGCCATCTCAAAGAGACGATTGACCCTAATTTTAAAGAACAACGACCAAACATAAACACGAAGACCCAAACATGAATTTTTTTATTTAAAAAATTATTATTATTAGTTAAGTAAACACACAAATAACTGCTTCTTCTTTTAAGAGAAAACTTAAGGATGGCCAGTTAAGGGCCTCATAAAACATAGCCAGAGGTTCCGGGAAGGTTGGAGGGGTCACAATGGTCCCGCTTAAAACCCAAACTTCTTAGACACCGTAGGTGTCGCCTAAAGAATTCCTAGACACTATATAGACGGAAGTTGCTCACTGGAGTTACCAAAAGTTTTGCTCCTTCAAAGAATATCCTATGAGATTTAAATTGTACTACCTAATTAAATAAAAACAAAAAAAAAACCAAATATAAAATATAAAAAATAAAAACAGAAATAATTCAGACAAGAATTTAAAAGAAGAGTTGGGATTCTTGCACCAGGTGTCCAAGACGCATCTTTAATTTTGTCTCTACTTCCAACTAAATTCTTAAGAAACCTATCAAACAAGAAAAAAAAAAAAAACAAGTTATTTTTAAATTATAAAGAAAAACAATGAAAAAAAAAAAGAACATATAAAAAAAGAAAAATTTTTTTTTTTGCTTTTGCTTTTGTTTTAACTTGGAAATAAAAGGAAAAAGTTTGCAAAATAAAAAATATATAAAATATATTAAAAAAAACACTTCCCAAACTTAAACAAAAGAAAAGAAGAAGAAAAAAAAAAGACAATTGAAAGGCAAAAACACAAACATCAGAAAACAGGGAGGTTTAAAAGTAAAGTGAAAGTAGAAATGCTCCCCTCTAAATGGACACGACCGCAAATTGCTCTGGAAGCGAAGGAATCCGAGAGAAAAGAGCAAAAGCAGGACAACACTCTCGAGATCTGAAGTGTTGTCGGCTCCCTCATCTGCATAAGTCTATTTAAACACGTCTCGGTTAAGTTGAGGAGTACCCTGCTTTCCACCACCAAAAGGCAAGTCCCGAATCAACATCACACTCAGGAACTTCTTTATGAAGTCAATTTTGGCCTCTTCATCTTTAAGCTCCTTCTCAAACAGCCTGTATCCAGGCTGGAACCAAGGATAGCTTCTTCTGAGCACCACCTGCCACTGGGTAGCAGACCTCTCGGTACAATGCCTAAAGAACATCATATACTCTTCAATTAAGCGCTTGGGCACTTCTGTCAACATCAAGGGAAGCGCCAGGACTTGGTCTTCAGGCAGAACGATGTCTGGAAACCTCAGTTCTGGGAAGTAGACCTGCGGCCAGATTTGGATAATCCAGAACGCACACGGAGCAGAGATGTTCAGGGGGTTGTCCATAGTAGAATTGTGGAGATTCTTATACAGGTGAGCCAGAACTATGGGACCAAGCCCTACATCAGTGTGATTATGGAGGGCTTCTGCCAGATGCTTGTATTCAAACAAAACTACTAAAGAACGGTTAGGAAAAACGAACCTGTTTAGCCAATATAGAAGGAACATCATGTGTTGTTGATCCATATCCCTCTCAATGCTGAATTTCTTCAAGTAATTAAAGAAGGAGCAGTTCTGGTTGATCGTGGTAGGGGAGATGGTGAACTTCTTTGCCAGCCTCCCTTGATTCTTTCTTCTGTGATAATCACCAACTGCATCAACAAGCCTTCCACGATATCTGAACCCAAAGATCTGAGCCATATCCAGCAGGGTTGGAGTCATAGAGCCCACACGGAAGTCAAAGGTATTGCTGGCAGAATTCTAGAAGCAGAGAGCAGCAACTAGCAGATTCTCATCCCTATTCACAGATTGCTTGGACAGAAGGATGACATCATAAATCTCAGCCCACTTCCAGTGAGCTCCATACTTCGGAAGGAGCTTGTCAATTCGGTCTGACCACTTCACCGTGCTATTCCTCACTTCACTTCAGGGATACGAACAGCTCAAGTTCTTACTAACCCAAGTATGAGAAGCCAGAGTAGAAGAGCTTTGGAAGCACAAAGGAGCCTCAACATCTTCCCTGAGCAATTCAGCCATTTCTTCCAAAACGAGAGTGTTCTTGAACAAGTGAAGAACATTTTCATCCAAATTCTTCTGGGTATATGGGTGAAGCTTGCTGCGAACTTCAATCGCGTGTAGATCAACGCTTGCTCCAGAGATATAGGGAGGAGGAAGAGAGGAAGAAGAGCACTTGGCGCGAGTTTTCGGGGAAGACATTTTGCGATTTCAAGCAAGAACGGAAAGAATTGAAGGGTGATCAAAGAAAACAGAGGATTTTAAAGGACAGAATGAGAGCTGAAGGAAGTTAGGTTTTCGAATGAATAGTAGTGAAACTCGAATGTGTTCTTATAAAAGCTTAGAAAAAGATCGTGAGAGGAGAGGGAGTTACCCAGATTGAAATAACCGTAAGAGATTGCCCATTTCCCCCACAAAGTCTAGTTGAATAGGCAGACGTGAGATAGAGCAACGGCAGGAAATGACACGCACCATTAATTGGCCAATCATTAAGTCTAAAACCGTTTCAAAATGATTCAAACTTAGGGGGATTGTTTGGGCCAAAATTCTGCACGCTAGCCCACTTGGTTATTGACCCATGGTGACGAATTAATTTTGGGCTCTATATTTTAACTGAAATTGGAAGATCAGCCCAAAACATTGAAGAAGCCCAGGCTATTTTTGGCAGCTACAAAGCTTACTTTGGTGTAAAAAAAAATTAACTACCATCCTTGGTGACTTAATTTAACACACTTGGCTTTGGTTTAAAAGGATACCCAGACTCAAAATTTCAAAATTCTCCAAGGAATTAATCACCACCGTTGATTCCCAGACCAACAGACAGGAAAATAGATTTTTCTCCACTAGCACAAAAGCCCACGTGAACCCATTCATAAAGCTGAATAGGGCAGAGGAATTCCAGGGAATTGGTAGGAATGGGCAGAAAGTAGAGCCAAAGGGAATCAGTCATCATGACAATTCGGATTGACAGGCAAAAATACCACCAAGGTCTCGACTATACAAGCTGGGTTTTGCAATAGTTAAATGAATTTTGCAGCAAGTGACTCCTAGGTATCAAGGAATAAAACGTCTTTGGACTTTGCCTATAAATTCAGAAGGATGAGAGTTCACAAAGGACATCTCCAATAATCAAAAAATCAACATTCAACAATCCAACAAAAACTCTCAGTCAAAACTGAAAAAAATCAAAGATCATATGATCTCAAAAGCCTTCAAACTCAGAATCAATCAAGTTATCTAGCTTGCAAAAGCCATCCAGTTTCAGCAAAACAGGCGAAACTCAGGTTTCTGATTCCAATCCAGCCTAGAAAAACAGGTCACCAGCAGAGAAGAATGAGGTTTCTCTCGTTGCAAATACGATCCAATTCAGAAGAGTCAAGCAGCATTCAGCTTTCTATCGTTACAAATTTGGTTCAGCTCAAGCCAAATTAAGCAGAACTTGGGTTTTTCAAAACATGAAAACCTCAACAAATTTACAAGGACGTTTCGAGCGCTCATAATTGCCAGAATAGCTCTTGGTTGATTCATAATCAAGCAAAACAGGTACTGTGGTGCAGCTCCAGGCTAGCAATCATCAATTCAGCCACTTCTAGTCCAATCCAGACTGAAGAAATATCAATTCTGCCCATCCAGCAGGCCTCTCCATGGCCAGAACAGATTAAAGCTCTGCCAATTTCGACATTGGTATCGATTCCCAACTGAACCTCCAGTCCAGCCCGGTTTGCCAAAATAGGCAGAAGTCAAAGTCCAATGTTCTGTCCTTCCAGAATTGGCAATTTTCATTTGTTTTGATATTGCTCAATAGCTAGTTTTTATTTCAAACAGTTTGACTTATTTTCCAGTTTTTATTTTAGCCATAATTACCAATTGTTTTTACTGTGATAAATTATGAAGTCCTCACCAGTCTGAGGCAAGAAAAGAATTTACATGGGAGATATTCCTCACCCAAATTCACAATCGTTTGATCAAGTCAGTAACTTGGGGCGCAAGTTATTACGTTTTCTAAGTCTGTTAGGGGGTTTTTTTTTATACTGCTAACAGTGGCACGCTCAAACACAAAAGAAAGTTGATTTGTTGACTACAAATGGTTTCCAGGTCAATGGGGATTTTTACCCTACCATCACAAGAACCAAACCAAAATGGGTGAAACAAATATAAGTGGATATTTTTTTATTTTATTCCTTGAAAGGGGAAAAATAAACCATGTCGTCCACCCATAGTATTCTATAATTTCTCCTTTACGATAGTAGCCCCAAAGTATATTTAAATGATTTAATTTCTGATTTTATTGTGATTACTTTGAAACAATCTCCTTAAGAAGTAAGTAAATTCAGCACCAGGTGCAAGCCCATTGGCCCTCTAGTAATTAAAAAAGTCGAAAGCATAGGTAGGATTTGAAAATGCCAGTAAATTGACTGATGGAAGAAACTAGGGGGCTAATGGTTAAGCTGCAGATATATAAATATGCAATCAAACATAAGAAAAAATGCCATAGGGTTTCTGAAGCCATAACTTTATAAGCAAAGCAAACACATATGGCAAGTCATCATATGGGTTGGGGTATAATAGAAGAGGAGGGTTGGAGAAAGTGACCCTGGACTGCTGAGGAAGATCAGTTGCTTATTGAGTATGTAAAGCTTCATGGTGACGGAAGATGGAATTATGTTGCTAGGCTTGTAGGTATTTTTAGATAAACACTTACTAGTTATAGCTTAATTCTTAATTAGATACAGTTTGTATTATGTCTAATTAGGGTTAACAAAAGCATAAATTTATAATTTGATAATATAGGACTGTAAAGGAATGGAAAGAGTTGCAAATTGAGGTGGGTGAATTACTTGAGGCCAGAACTTAAGAGGGGGCAAATAACTCCACATGAAGAGAGCATCATTGTAGAGCTACATGCTAGATTGGGGAATAGGTATGTCTTCTTCTTCTTCTTTGTTCTTTTTCCTGTTTTAGTGATGATATGTTCATAATTTCACATGATTTTATATCCTTTTTACTTAGTTTTGTGAATTAATTTTGACTAAAGATGTTGATTTTAGTCATTTTCTGGTTTTGCAGATTATGAGCCATGAAATGTATAAATTCGCCAAATATTCCTCATAATAGAGTTTGACATGATTCCAATTAGAGATGGAAGATAGCATCTTGAAGTTTGTCCATGAATATTTTCATAATTTTTGAAGACTGCTAAGGTGCCCATTTTTAATTAGACAACTCAGCCTAAATTAATTCTCGGAGTATACTAAGTCAGCAGGGGTATTTTGGTCATAACTCGTCATACGACATCAAATTGAGGCACACAACATATGGCTGAAAAGAAGACATCCAGAGATTTCCAAAGTGTGGTCGTACGCAATTTTCAGAAGTCAGGAAGGTGTTCAAATCGCATTTTCAAAGAGGATCACGTGCAGTTTCCTGGAAGTTTTAGGAGACTTAGTGTAGGGGTTTTTTCATTCCGGAAGCTACTGCGGGCCTGGGCTGCTATAAAGAGCTAAATGTGTGAAAATTGCCCCTGGGTCTGAGTTCAAGAATCAAACCTCAAGAATGCTTCGAAAGGGTAGTGGAGCCTTAGGAAGCACCCTGATTATCTTCACAACCAAAAAAAGGTCGCTTACAAATAAATTCTTAGCTTGGCATGAGAAGCTTGTGGCATGGGAGCAAAGCAATCAAGAGTTTAGCATTAAAGAGATTGAGGGCTGTGAATTCCTATGAGAAACAGGGCTTCTAAGGAAAGGGGGAAGGGATTCTAAGAAGGTTTGTTGAAGAGAGAGAGAGATGGGGGGTATAATGGGTGTGTTGAGTAGTTTCTGGCAACTTGACGAAAACTCTGTCAAGATTTGGAATCGCTTGCCATAAGAGAAAATTGGAGGAGATGGAGGAATATGGCTCAAAATTGAAGGGTTCCAGGAGTGGGAGATGATGCTTGCTCTCTAGGTCTGGTTTGCTTGCCTTCGATTGAGTTGCTTTTAATGGGTAGGAGACATCCCCTTTTATAGCCGCTGGAAGCTCCTCCTTCCCAAGAAACCCTAATGGCTTTTCTCCAATTTTGCCAAGTCTCCTCCTTCATTTCTCTTCTCTCCCTTTGACTCATCCTATTTTGTGAAATCCTTTTCTGTCCAAACACACAAAGACAAGGTTTTTGGGAGCTCTAAGGCTTTTCCCACAGCTGCTTTAGTGTTGATTTCCTATCTTTGATTATCACCTTTCCTTCTTTCCTCCCCTATTTCATGGCAAGGTTTGGTAAAGGAAGGAGATAGATAACTTTGGCTGGTCTGAAGGCTGCCTTTTCTCTTGCGTGCGCCAATATCCTTTGGTTTTTTGAACTATCTGCCTTAAGGTTTGCTTTGCCCATGTGCTGGAGCCTCCTAGCAGTTCACATACATAGGCAGCTTTGGCTTTTGTCGAGGCTTTTGTCTCCAGCCATGTGCTGGAGATTGCATATATTTTCTTCTTGGTTGCTTGGGCTTTCCTAAGGTGATGGGTTAGTGTATTAAGGGAATGGGCCAACCTCCTAAGTGATGGACCATTTTTATTGAGATGATGAGCTAATTTTTCCTAAAATATTGGGCTATCTCTTCTAGAGTATTGGGCTTTTTTCTCTCCTTTATGCTTACCCATATATTTGGGTTCAAGAAATGGGCTTGAGTTTTGGGGCTTCCAAGCAGCCCAAAACTTCCATTTCTCAGCTCATCAATGGGCCTCATGAAAACTCGTTACCATCCATACCACAACCCACTTAGCAAGCCCCGGGCATTTGCATGGCTTGGGCCCACTTAAGCTTGTAGCGTGGCTAGGTGTAATAATAATGATTTTCGGCATGGCGCGTGGTGGATTACATATTTATTTGGCATGGCGCGTGGATCGTGACTCGTGCAAGCGTGAATGACGAACTTTCGCATGCTCCAAATCGGGTCTCTTCTTAATAAGGTATCGCACTGGGCCGAGATTTTATTTGGCCCAACCCTTGATTTTTTGGGCCTCAACACTTAGTTTTAATTACCTTTTCTAGTTAGGAACTGACTTGGAAATCAAGTCTTCGTGTAAGGCCACTTGTTTAGGCCCATTCTAACTAGGTTTTAGGTTCCTTTTAGAGCAGAGGTTGAGGGGCTCGAAGGATATATACCAGAAATTTCGGAATTCAACCGTGTATAAAGGAAAAGCGACTGTGCCTCTAAACTCTAAGGGTTTTTCTTATCTCTTTCTCCATGTTTTATTTTTGCTTTGTTACCATGATTATGAGTAACTAATTTTCTTTTACTTAGACACAATTGTAACCCTTTTCTAATTATTCAAAGCTTAGTTATGTCATGCTATTAGAATTTCCATGCTGTTGAAATTTAATCACTGTGCTTATTTTCTTAACTAATGATCTTGATGCTTAGCTACCATCTAGGTTTTTGGTTAATAATTTGATGCATGTTAGGGTATATGTCATGCCTAATATGAGTTTTGCTTCTTGTGATTAAATTCATAAATGCGCCTAAGGTAAATACCATACTCTTAGGGGTTTGTGTGATTGTGTGAAGTTCTCATTGAACCTAAGGTCTTTTTATATGTTTATATTTATGCCTCACGCCAAGGATAAATTGCGTGTAAGAAGAAATGGTTAATTGTTGTGAAAAGAGTTAATCATAATTTTGGAGAACTAATTATTAACATAACTTGGGAATTTTGATAGCATGCATGCTAAGGTTTGGATAAGAGGAATTGTGGTGAAATTGTTGTCTTGGTAAGCTTCTTTAAAATCTTTCACAAACTTATTTAGTTCACCAAGACAACAATTTGTGTCTTTTAATTTTCTTATTTTCAACTTCTTTTAAAGAAAATCTTTCAAAACCAACTTTCAAAACTCCTTTAATTTTTAGTTGAGTCATTAGTTTTAAATTTATTAGTTAGGGTGTCTAGAGTAATTTAGAATTTAAATAAGTGTATAATTCACAACAACTTAAGAATTTATTCAGTCTCTGTGGGAACGACCTTGTACTTGCCTTGGCTATATTGCATTAACCTTGTGTGCTTGCAAGTTTATTTTTTGAATTTAACTATCTAATTTTCAGATAGTAAAATTATACATCAAGTGAGCTTAGTTTCAGCTTTTGAAAAAATTCAGGTGGTTAACAATTGCAAGAAGCTTGCCTAGAAGGACTGACAATGAGATCAAGAACTGCTGGAGAACCCATTTCAAGAAAAAGGAAAAAGTGCCTTCCGATTCCCCTAAAAAGGAGAAAAATAGCTTCTTGACGAGGAAGCAATTTCACAATCAGCAGCAGCAACAACAACAACAACAACATTTGCAAATGAATCAAGAAGAGGTGAAAAGAATCATGGCCTTGTTGGATGAAAATAATGACAATAAAATGCCATGCTTCTGGCCCTCAAGTTAAGCAAGACATGGAGACTACAAGTACATATCCTCATCACACAACTAATCATCAGGAGCAAGGTTTCTACTATTCCATGCTCAATGGCAACGTGTCTGTGCCTGAAGCATCTAATAATGAGGACAATTTTCCGTGGGATGGTTTGTGGAACTTAAATGATGTCCATGGCAATTTTAGCTCAACATGTGCAACAGGAAAAGCTAGCTAGTTTGCACAATTTGAGTGTTCCCTTAGTTTAAATTTGAGCAATCTTTGGTTTTGCAGGTGTAATATTAATAGCTAGAGCTCAAGTGTCATCAAAATGTCACCAACTTAAAGTATGGAGTTGCAAATTTTCATAAAAGGCTAAACTTTCTGCCTCTTAATTATGTTGGGAGTTTCACTAAAACACCCCAAAATGGGGGCTGAAATTATAAAAAAACCCAACACCCAAAACACTTTATAAACACACCCAAAACCCATCATTACACACACTCAAAACCCATTTATAAACACACCCAAAAAATATACAATTGTTGATTTTGGGGTTGATTTTGGGTGTGTTTCTATGTTTAAATAGTGTTTGGGTTTTTTTATAAATACATATCTAGGATTGGGTTTATTTATAATAATCTAAATTATGTTTTGGTTGCTTAACACCAATAAATATGGTTCTTTTGGTTGGTAGCCAAAATTTTCTCTTTTTTGTTGCTTGTCTATACTTTCTAAGAATAATCAAATTGAAGGAGCATGTTTCTACGAAGGGTCGTAGAGGAAGTGTTAAAGAACATAGATTGAGCAAGAAATTAAACAATATAATTGAACCTCTTTATATAGAGAAATTCTTGAATCCAGCAGAGGAACATATCACCCGTTAAGTCATATATAAACAAGAGAGGTCTCGCATTAGTACCAGCCTAATACATGAAATCCTTTTATTTGCATGTGACTGGGCGAGTGACGTGTTCCACCGACGGGACAAAAGATGAAAAATTCATTCACTCAATCAAATCTAATTTGTACTCTGAAAAACACGGAAGAGCACATGACATCTTAAATACTTTTTTTAGTACTAGGCTTAGCTTGTCATGTCAAGCTTCGAGTGACGTGTTGTCATATTCTTTGTCTAGAATTAGTTCGGATTGGCCTAAGTTGGATTAAGTACTGACCTACGTTTGGTGTTGTGTGGGACTAAGAAGCTGGATTGTAAAACTAGTGAAGACCTATGTTTAGTGGTGTTACACTAAAAAATAATTATTGTAATATTTAAATTTAATTAGGGATTTTGACCTAAAAAATATCTATATTTAATTAGGGATATTTAATTGGGGCTGATGTATTAAAAAAAAAAATTAAAAAAAATTATTTAAAAAAAATTAAAAATAAAAAAAAACCCATTCTCTCCTTTTCTCTTCCTTCCGCTCTCTTTATCTCTCTCTCTCTCTCTCTCTCTCTCTCTCTCTCTCCCTTTCCTTTCCATCACCGACCTCGAACCAACCTCGGTCCTGGCCAATTCGATCAACAACTCGAGAGCCTCTTGAGCCGTGGCCTCATTGTCTTTCAAAGCCTCCATTAGCATCTTCATCATCATTGTAGTCTTGTTGTTGGCAAGATCCTAATTCTACTAAGAGATTTATTTCATATTCTATTAGGATTTTATTTCTTTCTCTTTTGTTCTCTTTTGTACAAATCTTGTGTAATTAGGAGTTTATTTGTTTCCTTGTATAAGGGCACTTCCAGCAGTCAAACCATGGCAAAGGGGGGGGGGGGGGGGGGGGCGGGGGCTAGGGTTGACACTATTCACATAAATAGTGTCTGCCCTTGCAAAAAGTAAGTTGCACTTCCAGCAGTTGCCATGGCAAAGGGCAAGTACTATTCAATTTTTTATTTTTTTCACAAATTTGTTTACCTAAATAATTAATTTGGACAATATTTTCGGATGAGATTTTGTGATAAAATATTCGGATAAGATTTCAAATTTCAGATAAATTTCAAATTTTAAATTTCATATAAATTTCATCTGAATTTCAAATTTCAGATAAATTTCATCTAAATTTCAAATTTCGGATAAGATTTTCACCATATAAAATTGCGCCACGTGTCATAGGAATTTCAAATTTTAGATAAATTTAATTTGAAGTTCAACTTTTCAGATAAATTTCATCTGAATTTCAAATTTCAGATAAGATTTTCACCCTATAAAATTGCGCCACGTGTCATGTCTATCGACCTAAATTTTTCTATAAAACTAAGGCTCAGCTCACAAACCTCTCACACTACATCTTCTCAAAAATTTCTTTTCTCAGATTTTAGATTTCAGATTCCATATTCCATTCTCAATGGCAGACATGGAGGAGGTCTTGGAGAGGCAAGAACGAGAAATAAGAGAAAGAAGGCGTAGACGAGCTGCAAGCAAAAGAATGCAGAGAGAACTAGATCAGCAAATTTTCATGGTTGTGGCTTTGTTTGATGAAGAAAACCAGAGCAGTCGTGGTTCACATGAAGGCCGTGCACCGAATGTTGATAGACATAGGCATTCTCGGAGTAAGAATCTTATGGAAGATTATTTTATTCCAACTTCTCTGTACTCTGATGTTCATTTTCGAGGGCGATATAGAATGCAACAACATTTGTTCAATGATATTTGCAATTATGATGAATACTTTGTTCAAAAGAGAAATTGTGCTGGTGTTTTGGGACTACTTCCTGAACAAAAGTTCACAGCTGCTATACGAATGTTGGCATATGGTGCATCTACTGATCAAGTGGATGAGATTGCTCGGATGGGGAAGTCCACTGCTTTGGAGTGTTTGGTTAGATTTTGTGATGCAGTCGAAACTTTGTACACTAGGGACTACCTGCGCAAACCTACGCCCAGGGACCTGCAACGACTTCTACAGAAAGCCAAAGCTAGAGGCTTTCCAGGAATGATTGGTAGCATCGACTGCATGCACTGGCAATGGAAAAATTGCCTAACTGCTTGGCAAGGCGATTACGAGAATCGGAAAGGCCAAAAAAGCATCATCCTTGAAGCCGTTGTAGGATTCGATACATGGGTTTGGCACACCTTCTTCGGAGTTGCTGGATCTCAAAATGACTTGAACGTCCTAGGTCAATCCCCGGTGTTCAACGATGTTTTGATAGGAGAAGCCCCGCAAATCACCTATCAAATCAACAATACCGTCTACCAGATTGGGTATTATCTAGCTGACGACATCTACTCGAGGTGGACAACATTTGTGAAAACACTTCCGCATCCCCAAACCCGAAAGCAAAAATTGTTTGCCTTATATCAAGAGAAATACAGAAAAGATGTGGAGAGATGCTTTGGTATCCTCCAAGCTCGGTGGGCGATCATTAGACCATCTCCAACCCAATGGGTGGAAACCCAAATTATAGGTTTTGAGTCCAAAAAACTTCTCCAACCCATGTATTTTGGGAGGTGGAAATTTGAGAAATCTCAAATCTTGGGTGGAATTCCACCCCAAGTATTGCCTGGACTTATAATTTTTGTGGGCCCAAACTCTGCCCAAAAGCAAGCCTCAAAATAGCCCACGTGCTGGTGCAAATTGAGTGGGGCCCGTTTGCAGGAGAAGTCTGCCTCTTCCTTTAAATGTTGGCTGCATGTTGTGTTTAATTCAAATACTCGTTGAGATCCAACATCTACATTTAATATACTTTTGTAATTTGTTTTTTTAAATGTAAGCTTAATCTAACGGCCCAGATTGTCCAAGACTGATTTTAACGGAAAAAAAAATATATCCAATGACCCAAATTAAATCCAATAGTCAAAATTATATTATTTCTTAATCTACATGAGATTCAACTTTAAAACTCATTCCAAATTCTATAAATACCTACCCATTTATTACATAATCCACTAAAATCAAATTTTAAGTGAAATTATAATTTTTTTAGGTTAAAATGTTCAGAAAAATAAATTATGAAGCTATAAAAAAAAATCAACTTAAGAAAAATTAACCACAATAGAAAAATAGAGTTAAACTATTCTGAAACAATTTAATAAATATACAGACTCAAATTTTGAGTCTGCAAGGTTGGAGGAAAAAATATTTTGAGTCCGGGCAATACATGAATAGTTGTATTTTAGAGGGTGGAAATTTGAGTTTAGCCCCAACATGGTTGGAGATGGTCTTAGGGGTGCGGCGCGTATGTTTGATGAGGAGGTGTTAAGGAGCATAATGATGACATGCATCATCCTCCATAACATGATTGTGGAGGATGAGTATGATTACGAGGCTGAAAAGGTGTATGAACCGAATCCCATGAACATGGTCTTGACAAGAATTTATGAAAAACCCATAGGGCAAAATGGAGAACCATTGGAGCATGAACCGTTGGTTAGAGATGGTCGTTTCATGAGCCGTATGATTGATTGATATACGGAGATGCAATCGTCATATATTCATGAACGCCATCAAATTGACTTAATGGAGCATTTATGGGCGGTGAAAGGCAATGACGGTGAATGAAGTGAAGTCAAGATATTTTTTAAGATTTTAATGTTTATGTTTTATGTTTAGTTATGTTTGGTTTTTTTATGCTTTGGTTGTGGTTTGTTTGTTTTTATATTTTTAATGCTTTGGTTGTGGTTAGTTATTTATGAATGGAATGATTTGAATAAAAAGGAATTTTATTTAATAGTTTCTTTGGTAACTCAAAGAAAACCAATACTACTAATAAAATAAAATACATGAATTACAACTAATTTTTAAAACAAAACATTAAAATACAATGAAATGAAAAGGCAAGCAAACTAACTTAAGGGTTTCCATCATTTAACCAATCCGTGTTGCTAGGTCCATCATCACGAAAAAGTCTTCGTCTCATAATAGCCTTTCGTTCTAGCTTCCAAAATTGTTTTGTTTCAAGAGACATATGGCTTGTATCCATGGCCATGGTTTCCCGATCCTTCTTATCTTCATTTTCTTTGCGTACATACTCCCTTTCTTTAGCAAATTCTATTTGCATTGCCCTATCATCTTCTTGGGCTTTCCTGTCTATTTCAATTCTCAAGGGGCTTTGCCTTGCAATTTCCTCCAAAAATTTAGAGGCATTACTTTTACAATTATTTCCTCTCTTTGCCTTCGCCGCCTTCCCCCCAATTGGCCTCGGCTCCCTTTGAATGGGTGAGTCTTCACCATAGGGGATTCCATAGGCGAATCCGAAGCTTGTGAATCATGGAGTGGCGTCTCGTTTAACACCACCGGTGGAGCCGTTGGAATAATGCTAAATCTCTTACAATGCTTCACCACCTCTCAACATTGGGTATGGTTGAAAGTTTTTTTCCCTTGTCCAGTAGCACCATACCACATTTGAGCTTGCACAATCTATATAAAAAAATATTGAATATGCAAGGAACATAAAAAAAATATTGGTAATGCAAAAAAGATAAACATATTAATGAAAATCCAAGAAATATTAACAAAATATAGAGAATGCAACAAACATTTAAATAAATATTAGAAATACAAGAAATATTAACAAAATATAAAAATTGCAAGAAACATTTAAAAAAATATGGAAATACAAGAAATATTAACAAAATATACAAATTGCAAGAAACATTTAAATTAAAATTAATAGGACATTAAAATTAATAAAATGAAAATTACAAATAATTTACCTCATCGCTGAGATTTTCCCCGCTTCTTTGGTTATCCATCGCTTTTGTGAGGGCATCTCTCCATTTCCCCAACTTTTTGTTGAGAATTTTCCACTGACTAGACAATGCCATTTCCGTACGGGTGGAACCCGATCTTTCAACAAATTCGTGATGAATTTTTTTTCACATTTGACTGAATTTCATCTCATTACCCGATATAGGATCATGACTAATTTGGACCCAACACTCACACAACAAGACATCTTCCATGATGGTCCATGCCCCTCTGGTTTCTTGAGAAAAAGCCATAATGATAGAGAAAAATTAAACTTGAAAGTGAAAAAAATATTGAGTAGAAAGTGAATAATAGTTGGAGAAGGAGAAGATGTACAAGTATTTGTTGTTAAAAGTGAAGAGTAGGGATTGGTATTTATAGAAAAAAATTCAGTATTTTTTGGGTATTTTTAAAAAAAAATTCCAAATTTTTTTCATAATTTTTTGCCTTGAAAAATTCCAAGCCGTTGGATTGGATGACAAAAGGAATTGGAAGGACCAGAACACGCCACATGGCATAGATCCGTTGGGGGAAAGCTGATGCATGCACAACAAATTTTTTTTAATGTTGGCACGTGCGTTGCACTCTGGCGTCACGTTGGCATTAGCAATGACGTCAGCCGCTCTTTCGGACTCGTGCTCGGGCTCCCCTTGCCTTCGGGCCAGCCCAGGTTCGTGGACCTCACGAATTGCCCGAGCCAGCCTTTGTTGCTAGAACTTGATTTTCGGCTCTTCCCCACCCCCCCAGTCCGAGCCTTAGAGCAACTCCACCCATTTGCCCTTAGCCATGGCAAGGGGGGAGCTAGGGCAGGCACTATTCACATGAATAGTGGTTGCCCTTACAAATAGTATTTTGTGTTTCCACCCGTTGCCATGGCTAAGGGCAATTACTATTCATTTTTTTGTTTTTTTCACAAATTTTTTTACCTCAATAATTAATTTGGGCAAAATTTTTTAAAAAGATTTTTGGTGTGGGAAGTGAAAAATATAACTAAGTATTTATTTTTAAAAAATCTGAATTTTTTTTTTAAAAATTTGTTGCTGACGTCAGCAACCCTCGTTTTGGACCTCAGGCTGAACTGGCCTTCAGGCCAGCCCGACTTGTTGGGACCCACTCCCCGGGCTTGGGCTGACCGCTGGAACTTCATTTTTCTTCTTTCCCCCCAGCCCCTGGCCCAGCTTACCGCTGGAGTCGCTCTTAGGGGGCTTCTGGAAGTGGCCTAACCCTACTGGGTTTTCACACTTGTAATATAAATACTTTTTTTGGAGAATGAAAATTATCAGAAAATATTTTACCTCATATTGTTTGACTCTTGTAAGCCCAAATTGAAATCCGAAAACTTGAAATTTTGGGGCTAAATTGAAATCTGAAAATTCTATACATATATATACAGATATATGTTAATGACCTGAATACCCTTAATATTTGCATTCCGCCTCGCACTCGGTCTCTCTGTCTCTCTCACTCTCAACCTCGTCTCCCCGAATCCGCGGCCAACTTCTTCCTGATTTCTCTATCGCTCTCTGTCAGTCGCACGTGCTCTCACTCAGTCGCTCCCGCTCTCACAGTCGACTCGCTCTTTGAGTGTCGCTCCCGCTCTCAGTCTCCCTTTCTCGATTTTTCTGTCTCCTTGAGGTAATATCTCTAAACCCTAATTTTCTATATTTTGAGCTCAAAGCTAACAAATTTATTGATGGGTCAAATGCTAGTTATTATGAGAAATTTTGAATTACCTAAAAAGCTCACCGGTCAAAACTGCTGATATCTGCACAGACACAAATTCCTCTCCGCTGAGCTGGGATTTTGGGTTTCGCAGGAATCTAAGGGAGGAAGAAATTGAAGAATTGTCCACGCTGTTCTTAAGGTTGGAACACGTGGTGCTGGTTCAGAACAGAAATGACACTAGAGCATGGAAGTTGGAGTTCTCAGGAGAATTCTCCTGTAAGTCATTCTCTAGGCATCTGATGGGTAACCCCGAACCACCTCCCTACTCTCCCTCCTCTGTAATATGGAAAGCTAAAGCCCCTCATAAGGTTAGATTATTAGCTTGGCTAATCAAACAAGGCAGAGTCAACACTTGCGACTTGGTTCAAAGGAAAAGACTTGGCTGGTACTTTTCCCCTAACTGGTGTGTCATGTGCAAAAAATATAGTGAAACCGTAGATCATCTGTTCTTGTTATGTCCTATTGCCGCTTCCCTGTGGGCTAAGCTATTTCAGGAGGCAGGGCTAACGTGGGGCAACTACGCAACTTGTAATGCAGTGCTGGAAGCAAGACTGAACTTTTTTGGCAGTAAGAGGAAGGGATCAGTGGTGGGAAATTGTGCCATGATGGCAATATTTTGGGTAATTTGGGGGGAAAGGAATAGGAGGATTTTTGAGGATATGGCTGGAGATGAGATAAAGCAGCTTTGGGATCGTATCCGATTCTGGACTTCACTTTGGGTTTCTGTTTCAGCAGAGTTTAGGGAGATTAGTTTTCAGCTCATCCATCTAGACTGGAAAGCAGTAGTCTTGTAGTGCAGAGGGTTACCCCTCTAATTGTTTGGTGACCTCCTTGGCCATCTTGTGTTTTGTTGTTTCTTTGTTGAATAATACTGTCTCCTTTAAAAAAAAAAAAAAAACTGCTGAATGTGGAATTAAGGGAAAAAATAGAGTTTTTAGTTCAAAAAAGGAAATAGTTTAAATTTTTAAACATTCTCTGCTCCTGGCTCCAAAATGTAACATTTTTGGGAAGAATATTAGTTTCTAGTTTGGTGTTTATTGTAAGATATTGCGTTGGTTTTTCATTCTGTTTTATTGTATGATTGTATATTTTTCGTCGAGTTGGGTCTATTTGTTGCCACTTATGGTAGAGTTATTTTACCCCGATTGGGGGAAAAATGTATTGATCTTAGGCTTTTTAACATCCAGTCTTTAGTTCTTAATTCTTATCTTCTTTATGATGCCATGTTCAACTCATTGTTATTTCTTGGGACAAGGAATTTTATTTTGCGTGTGTATGTTGTGGAAATTTTATACAATACAGCAATTATGAAAGTGATTATATCTTTTTGGATTGGTTTTATATAATATTGGGCTGTTAAGAGTCAGTAATTACTATTCAGAACTTCATAAATGTTAAAGGATTTTGTATCTCATTCAATAGGTTACTAGCTAGCTTGAAAGCAGAGAGATGGGAAGGTCTGAATTCAAGTGTGCGTGCGTGTGTGTAAGGAATGCTATTAAACGTGTGTGTAAGAGCTCAAATGTGTTTTGACATTGATGGATTCTATTGTTGTTGACTGATATTGAGTGCCTTCAGTTTGATTGATCATTGAAACATGTAGCTGAGTATCTCCTTTGTCTATTGAATGGTGAGTTGTATTTATCATTATTGATTAGAGAAAGATTATATTTTCAAGTTATTTCAAGGCTTCAAAAAGGGAAAAAAAGTTTCTTAGTATTTTGTAAACCTCTGCTGATGGATTATGAGTTTGTTTTGAATTCTTTTGGTGCGGACGTATCTGATTCTAAAGTTATTTTCTATTTTGAAGTTTGAGCTGAAATGGAAAGGAACTCAGCAGCATGTGTGATGGAATGGAGCATAGAGCTAGAAAAGGCCCTGCGCTCCAAGAAACCAGGTCGATCGCTCGAAGGCATTTCAGAAATCAGTCCAAGACTTCAACAGTTAAGTGAAGAACCAGACCCTTCTGCAGCTGTCTACCACTTGTTCGACCTAATTCCTGGGGAGGACAAGATCTTCTCCAATGCCATCATTCTTCGTCTTGCCAATGCCTTCGAATTTGGAGACAAGCACACAAGGGTCTGTATTGTCAAGGCCTTTCTGTTTGAGTACAGGAAGAGGAACAAACGGAAAGAGTACAAAGGAGTTTTGTGCGAAACTCGGGTTCATATGCAGGCAGAATTGCTGAGGAGAGTTAAGGTTGTGTTTGACAATGAGGATGTTGAAGATCGGGCTTTGGCTTTGGGTCTGTTTGGCTGTTGGGCACATTTTGCTAAACCGACTGCGAGTATGCAATACTTGGTGCTTTCTAGTATGGTTTGTTCTCATGTCTTGGAGGTACAAGCAGCGTTATTTGCAGCAGGATGTTTTGTTGAGTTATCAGACGACTTTGCATGTGTTGTCTTGGAGATGCTGCTTCATATGATGAGCTCACCAGAAACGTTGCCTGCTATAAGGTTGGCCGGAGCACGATTATTTGCCAAACTTGGGTGCTCCCAGTCTCTTGCAAATAATGCTTACAAGGTTTAATTATAATTCAATTTTTTTACCTGACTTCTATTGGAAATTGTTGCATTTAGAATATTAGTTTTTCACTTTTGTATTAGATTCTAATGTTCACTGAACATTGCTTTGTTGCAGGCAAGTCTAAAATTGCTGTTGGAGTTCTCAGATGAGTATTACCAGGTTGCGATGCTGGTTTCCCTCTCAAAACTTGCTTCCAAGTCAACCATTCTTATATCTCAGCAGGTAATTATTTTGGTTGCACCCACCCTCTCTCAAAATTATTGGCCCATAATTCTTATTGCTATCTCAATGCAGGTGGACCTGCTTCTCTTGTTTCTTAGCCATTAAAAAACTCTTCATCTGCGAGCAACAGCAGTTAGATGCCTACATTTTATTTTCAGTCAAGGAATGTGTCATGTTCCTGTAAATGGATATCTTGTGAAAACATTGTTAAGCATACTAGATGAACCTCAAATTCCAACATCCATGCTATGTGAAGTTCTTCAGACGTTACATAAGGTTGTTTCTCAACTCATACAAATGAACTTGTTATTTGTTGTTCAATTTATGTTGTCTCACATTCAGCATTTTCGCAGATGATTTTATTTATGCCACCCAATCTACCTACTGATGTCCTTGAATCTTCGAAGCTTTTAAGCATTGCTGAGAATGCATCCCAATCTCCTATCATGATCGAGAGCCTGTTGGCTATTTCTGTTTTAGTAGATATGTCAAGAAGACTAAAAGGAAGTACAGGGATGGGATCTCTTGTGCGTTGTTCCTCTCTTCAACCATCTCAGGTGATTTTGCTTATCATAGATCAGATCGCCATATTGGTGAAGCCAATTTGGATCTTTGTCAGGCTGACAGTGTTGAGTTTCAACAAGTTAACTGCCTGTTCAATCTTCTTTTCCTTGTAATCCGAGAATATCCGGATTTACATGTCTTAGTGCTGGATCAAATATCTGTTTTAGTGAAGTCTCTGTTATATAAGGATGACAATCTCGTTGCGACAATAGAAACAGATGCGATTGTTCATCATAGTGTAGACTTGAAAGGAGAGGAGTAGAATTGTCAGATCAAAGCTTCTATTTAAGGTGTACAGATTTTTAGTGACCTTTCTTGAAAATCTCACTGAAGCTGGTGCCATCTCCACTGAAGTATTTGACAAAGTGAAGCTTCTGGTCGAACTTGTATGCCAAAGCAACTTGTTTGAATGTTATACATACACACTCTACTCTCTGTTGCTGCGTCGTCAAAAAATTTGGGGTAACATGGGAAATGAGAGTGAGGGAAGTCGCAATCCTGATAAAAACTAGGGCATATCTCTTGATAATTACTCAATGAACCATGAACTTCGTACCATTGAATGTGCAAAGAGGATGTTGGCAGAAAAAAATAATTGGCCTGCTTATAAAGTCGGGGTGTATGCGTGTCAAGGAGATTGGCTGACCACGACTTTTATATTCAAGCAATTAGTATTAAAGGTTCGTTCTAATTCCTGCAGCTGCTGGGTGAAGTCATTAGTTCAATTTGCTGATTCTGAGAGGAAACTAGAGCTACTGCTATTACCGAAACAAGGGTTAGAGACACATAAATTACATCTTACCCCTTCCAATAATGATTTAGGTTGCCAAGATGCAGCGAGTAATATCAAGGAGCATATTTACAGCAAAGAGCTAGCAGCAGCTTACAATGGTCTTTGTTCTTCTTTGGAAACATTAAAAGTTGGTAATGTCAAAACAGGCCACACTTCTTTTTTCCAACACTGGTTTTTGTCCTTAAGATTGAAGGTAATAAGGGCTGTGGTGGATATAGTTAAAATTTTGGGAAACATTCCATTTGACCAGGACAACACTACCAATACTGTGAAGGTCGAGAACATATCTTTGCAGAAAATTAATCAAATATCTCTGCAGTTGAAGAGGCTAGCACGAGAATTTGATCTAGTTACAACATCTTTCATTGACATGGACAACAAGAGTTCAAAAATAATTTTGGAACTTGCAATGAGTTGTTCGCTGTTGGCCTTCTGTACTGGATTTGCTCTCTACATTCCGAGCCTAACTAAAACTATTTCTAATAGTGGTCTGGGAATTCTAGAGAGAGATTTAGACGCAATGTTGGTTCAAAATCTAGTTGGACGGTTGGGGAACACTAACCATGAAACCAGGAGAAATCTATGTCTGCTATTGGAGCCGGGTAGAAATCCCATGGATTGTTTTCACATGCAGTCAAGAACCCAAGCATGTAAGATTGGTTCTAAAGCAAGGGATATTCTTAGTGTTTGTAATTATGCGGTTTCAGGGATTGCTGGCTTGAAACGTAAGGCAAACAGAGTGCATAATGAGGAAGGACTATCCCAACTACCCAAGGATGGCTTAAAGCTTCTGTATGACATTCTTATGAAATGGATGCAAATCCCTTTCCGTACTGCCACGTACTTCTTTAAATTCAGGTACGCTGTCAGACTCTTTATTTTAACTAGGAAATCTTTTTGTTGATTTCTCAACATCATTTGGCCTTGATTTTGAGTTTATAAAATGGAATGAAAAGTAAAAGGGAAGAGGACAAACCGAGAGTAGAAAACCTTAGCTGCCCCTCCTTTTGATTTGATGTTTAAGAGGGATACGTCATGATAAGAGAATCTCTCTATGCATATCATATGCTTTACCCAGTTTTAACTGTGTAATTTTTGTCAGGTTATCTATTAACATCATTTTATTAATTATATGATTTTTTCTTTTCCATTTACACCATCATTCTAACATTTATGATTTACATAAATTTCAGGCCTTGCCGTGGGTCAGAACTCTTCACTGTCAACGAAACTAGAAACCCAGATGGAATATATGTTTCCCCAGGCTTCAACTTGTCATTAAATCTGTGTCTTCAATTAAGAAATGTGGCACCAGATATCCCAGTACGGTTTAAAAACATGTATTGCATGCTCTACCGTAGCATATCCTTTCAGGAACCAACAGAAAGTGGAGTAAACAATCAGCAAAAGCAAGGTACTTATCAAGCTTGTGAAACTGATGACATGGTAGAGATGAATGACAAGCTGTTGCAGTATGCAACAGAGTGCAGTACAAAAAAGAGTAATAAGCGTTGAAGGGGCAACAATGATGGTGAGTTTGTAAATTCGTTCTTGCGTTTCGAACTGAATGAAAGAGGGCAAGGGTTCTCAAATTGCTTGCTTGATGTTTCTGCTTTTCCAGTGGGTTCTTATAGAATCAAATGGCATAGCTGTTGTATTGATAGCCAGGGTACTTGTTGGACCCTCCCCCATTTGAATTTGGGACCTGTATTTACTGTACATAGGTTATAGGTTGATTTGTTAATAAATTAAACCAAACTTGTAAATGATCTTGTTCTCTGAATTGATTCTACTGTAAAGTTTGTAATTTTTTCAATCTACTTTATGAAGAAATTGTATCCTGCAATATAGCCAATGTCTGTTCAATGTTGGGATATACAGTTGGGAAGCTTGAATTGTCTGATTTGTGAGATTCATGTGTGTTAGTGCAAAGCCAGAACAGACAATGTGCAGTTCATCCTGCATTTAGACTTTGGAAGCTTGACTATGGCATTGCTTTTCACTAACAATGCTCATGCCAATATGGCATAAAACTTCGAAAAAAGAAATGGAGACTAAAGCCTGAGCCATGCATATCGCTAACAGGTAAATATCACTGATTAAAGCTGATAGGTTCTTTTTATAAATGGAGCTGAAGACTGAACCATGTATATCACTGGGAACTCTGCTTCGTTACTTGTTTGTTGCTGATATACATGATATAGTGTCTGTTGCAGTGGAGAAATTGGTTAATTATCACATTTTAACCTGTCGAACTCAGAATATGGTTCTTCTTGCTTAATTGTGTTGGTTTTGGATGCGGAGATGGACATTTGTGAGCATGAGTGTTCGTTTTAAGTATCATTTAGTTCTAAATATGATCCTCTTCCTTATTTTGCGAGAATGGAGATAAACAACAACACTGCATCTTCCTCCAAGTTAAACTTATGTTTAATAAAATTTAGTTCGTGTTTTTATAGGTTTTGTGCAAACAAATCTATATTCTCATTTGCTTCTCTACTCATGAATTTGACTATTGTATAAATTCTGTGGTTTGCAATTGCAGGGATTTGATGTGATCCTAGGAAAAATTAGACAGGAAACAAATTTGCATTTTGATTAATTTGTGTTGTGTTATTTTGGTATCAGTAAACTTTTGTTCTAATTCTTGTGTTGATGCAGTGGATATCTTGTTATCAACTTGGTTGAAATGAAAAGCTTTCTGATCAGTTTTGGTAAATATGTCTTCATTATTTTGTTCTAGGTTGTTCAAATAATTGAAATTATAACATGGTTAGGCTTTTAAATTTCAGTGTCATTTTTAATAGTGAAGTTCGGATTCGAATGAACTATATTTTATGCCATCAAGATATATTGAAGATATTATCTTTTTAAAATCTATTTTATCAATATATTTATGAATCAGTATGAGAAATTTTTATCTGGAAAAATGATTGGATTCAAATATATTATAAATCAAACACAAAATAATATTATCTAGCAAATCCATCTTCTTAGTCCCATATTAGACCAAACTCATAGATAATAATCTAAGAAGAGAAAGAGAAGTTTTATACCTTACGATGAGTGATTTAGTTCACAAAGAAGAGGTGAAGTGGAGACAAAGGGGACATTTAGTTCACAAAGAAGAGGTGAAGTGGAGACAAAGGGGAAAAATCCAGTGGGCAAGAGAGGGAGACAGCAACACTAAAGTTTTTCATTGTATGGCAAGTGGCAGAAGGAAAATAAATTTTATTGAGAAGTTGGAAGTAGAAGGTTCTGGAGTGATTGTCAGTGAAGAGGAAATTGAAATTGAGATAATTAATTTCTTCAAAAATCTTTACACTAGCAACGTTGAGGTGGGGTGGTGTTTGGAAGGTTTGAATTGGAGTGCTGTTGAGGCCCAAAAAAGTCACGAGAAGCCCAAAGACATTTAAGGCCCAATATAACATATAATTTTGGTCATGCGTTAATCCAAGTTATATTTTGGGAATTAATTCATTAAATAAATAATAGTGCCCATGCCATGCAAAGCCAATAATACATTTTTCATATGTCAATCACCTATCAAGCTTACATGAACCCAAGTCATGTGGTTACGGGGCTTGCATGAGGGATTGTGGTGTGGAAGGTTACGGAGGTCCACAAGGCCCACGGAAGCTCTTGGATAATAGAGACTTTGGACTAGCTACTTGGGAGCACCAAAGTTCAAGCCCATTACTTAGAGTTCTTCAATGTGGGTAAGCAAATGAGATATTTTCCAAGCATTTCCTTTTATCCATAGGAAATAGTCATTTTCCAAATGCCTAGCTTTACCCGTTGGAAATAAGCCTTTTCCAGCACTCCCTATTACCCATTGGAAACAAGCCAATTCTGACACTTCCCTTTACCCGTTGGAAATAGTCATTTTCCAATGCTTAGCTTTACTAATTGGAAATAAAAATGTCTCAATGCTCCATTTTACCCATAGGAAATAAACTAGTTCCAACACTTCCTTTTACCTATTGGAAGCCAAAGAGAGCCTTCCCCCTCTATAAATTGGGAGGCATTTGCCCAGCCAAAATCAGCCTCTCTTGGTTGTTGCAAGCTTCTCAACAACCATGAGAACTCATCTTCTTTTCTCTTTTTGGTTGTTGCAAGCATTCCAGCAGCCATCCCAGCCATCAACCTCCATCTTTTGACTGCTGCAAGCATCCCAGCAGCTGTCAACCAACATCTCTTGGTTGCTCAAGCCCCCAGCAACCATCGAACCACTTTCCTTTCTCCATTTGGTTGCTGCAAGCATTCCAGCAGTCATCCCAGCTATTCCTCAACCATCACAACCAAGATTTTCCTTCCTCCTCATACCCTTCTAAGCTATAAATACCATAGCCTTCAAGCCTCAAGCTTTTCCTCCCATCCTCCTCTTGAAACTCTTAAATCCCCATAGCCATAGCCATAGCTATAGCCATAGCCACAAAGAACAAATCATCAACACCCCAAACTCAAGCATATCCAACACCAAGCCAAGCACATGCATTCTCATTTGCTAAACTTGTGAATCTTTAGCTCCCACACTCCAAGCTCTCACGCCAAACTAATATAATCTCAGATCTACATCAGCAAGTCATCTTCAACTTTTCGTCAAGCTGCCGGAAACGTCAACATCAAACACGCAGCTGCTGGAAGAAGAACAGAGTACCCCCTGGGACATGCTTTTCCCTCGGGATGCTTTGGGCCTAGTCCTCGCTAACTCAGAAAAAGGGGCAACGAAGGCTTAATTCACCACTCTATGGCGGTTCGAGAATCAACAAGCCCGGATGAGTCTTCCGACGGAAAAAGACCCCAACAAGTGCTATTAGTGCTGAGGAGGCTGATAGGTTGGAAAGGCCTTTTGAAGAGGAGGAAGTTAAAAGGGTTGTTTTTGACTGCGGGGCAGATAAATTGCCAGGTCCAGATGGTTTTTCCTTGCGTCTCTTCCAGTCTTGTTGGGAGATCGTAAAACAGGATCTTATGAAAGTCATGATGGATTTTTTCAATTGTGGTATAATTAATGCAATTACGAATGAGACATTCATCTGCCTCACTCCTAAGAAGAAGAATTCTATTAAAGTTAGTGATTTCCGGCCTATCAGTCTGGTGACAAGCTTGTATAAAATAGTGTCGAAAGTCTTGGCTTCTAGATTGCGGGAAGTTTTGGGTAGCACTATTTCTAGCTCTCAGGGTGCTTTCATGAAGGATCGGCAGATTCTAGACGCTGCCTTGATTGCTAATGAGGTGGTGGAGGAAAGTCGAAAGCTTAACAAGTCGGGTTTGGTGTTCAAAATTGACTTTGAGAAAGCCTACGATCATGTGGAATGGAGATTTGTAGATGAGGTCTTGAATATGAAAGGCTTCGGGGTTAGATGGAGAGATTAGATTCGGGGTTGTTTGGAGTTAGCCAACTTCTCCGTGACGATTAACGGAAGACCTAGAGGTAAATTTAGAGCCTCAAGGGGATTGAGACAAGGTGACCTGCTCTCCCCCTTCCTGTTCACTTTGGTAATTCACGTGATAAGCAGAATTATTGAGAAAGCTCAAGCTGCCGATTAGTTTCATGGTTTTTTTTCAGGGTCATGAGTTGGTGGAGGTTTCCCATCTTCAGTTCGCCGACGACACCATTTTCTTCATAGAGGACAATGATGAGTATTGGCAAAACCTTCTCTAGATTCTAGAATTGTTCTGCTACATGTCGGGTATGAAAATCAATAAATCAAAATGCTCCTTAGTTGGTATTAATCTTGGTGATGGGAAGTTGAATGAGATGGCAGGGGAGTGGGGTTGCGAAGTGGGGGCTTGGCCTATGACGTATTTGGTCTTCCCCTAGGGGGGAACCCAAGAGCGATCAAGTTCTGGAAAAGGTGGAGAATAGATTACAAAAGTGGAAGAGAGCTTGTTTATCCAAAGGGGGAAGACTCACTATGATTTAGGCGGTCTTGAGTAGTATTCCTATCTACTACATGTCCCTTTCAGGATTCCCATTGGAGTAGCAAAAAGAACTGAGAAGCTTATGAGGGATTTCCTGTGGGAAGGTTTGGATGGGAAAAATAATCATGCTATGAGCTGGGAGGTTGTGAGTAAAGCAAAGTCTGCTGGAGGGTTAGGGGTGGGTCCTTTGAAGGCTAGGAGTGAAGCGTTGAGGGCAAAGTGGTTGTGGAGGTTTCCCAATGAACCTCATGCCCTATGGCACAATGTGATAAGAAGCATTTAGGAAGTGGAACCAAATGGATGGGACGCTAAATCTGCAACTCGTGGGTCTAGTCGTAGTCCTTGGAGAGACATTTCTAGTGGCTATAATCGGTTTCTTCAAGGCTGCGGTTTCATGGTGGGGGGTGGTGATCGGGTCAGATTTTGGGAGGACGATTGGAGCTAGGGAGGGATTTTGAGAGAGGTGTTTTCGAGACTTTTTAATCTGTCAAGGAAGCAAAATCACAATATTTCCTCCTTAGTGGAATCAGAAGGGTTCCCCCTTAGCTGGGATTTTGGTTTCAGGAGGAATCTCAACGAATTAGAGTTTGGGGAGGTGGCTAGATTGCTGGACTTATTGGAAGGGGTGAGGTTGGTCAACTCTAGATTGGATAAGAGAAGATGGAAGCTAGACCCTTCCGGTCTTTTCTCTTGCCACTCCTTTTACTCACATATTCAGAATGTTGGAGCAGGTGAGCTTTTCTCTCCTTATAACCAAATCTGGAAGGCCAAGACCCCTCCGAAAGTTAAGGTTTTCGTGTGGCAAGCGGTGCTGGGAAGACTAAATACAAGTGATACTTTACAAAGACAACGCCCTTACATGTGCCTTAGCCATCATTGGTGTGCCCTCTATAATAAGGCAGGGGAGAGTGTGGACCACCTACTCCTTCACTGCACTTTCTCTATTAAGCTGTGGGAGACTTTACTGAAGGAAGTTAATTTGGTGTGGGTTATTCCGAAAGGCTGCCTTGATCTTTTCTCGATCAACTTTGATGCTTTGGGAAAAGGAAAGAAAGCTAAAATTCTATGGGGAAGTCTGATGCAGGCAGTGATTTGGAACCTATGGTTGGAACGTAACCGAAGAATTTTCGAGAACTATAAAGGAGTGGGAGTGGATGAGTTATGGGATAGAGTGAAGTTTTGGGCTGCTCTCTAGGCATCAACTTCCCTCGCTTTTAAGGATATACCCTACCCTATAATTATGCGCAACTTGCTGGCTGTAGTTTCCTAGGGTTTGGCCTTTGTTTTAGCTGTTTCGTTTTTGGGTTGCTTGGCTTTGTGGTTTTCCTCTGGCCTTACTTCTTTTGGTTGTGTTTCTTTTGACCTTTGTTTTTGACACTTTTCTTTGAATACAAATCATTTCTATTCAAAATATATATATATATATTAGACCAAACTCATCGTAGTATTATTTCTCAGCTAAGGTGTGAACTTTACTTGCAGATGACAATAAGGGTGGTGCAAAAAGATGGGAGAGAAGACACCTTGGTTCATTAAGTTTATTCCTACTTGTAATTTTGATATCTTCACCAGCACACACACAATGCCCTTCTTTACCTTCAAAACCCAGCCCTAGCCCTACAAAAATGGTGAGACCCAAGAGACATCCTCCCACTCCTCTTCTTCTCTGTCTCCATCCTCTTCTTCTTCTCCTACTACCACTCTTCTCCCCTTTTCCTCCCCATACCCAAACCCAAACCCTAATTTCACTCTCCTTGCCCAAGACCCAAACTCTAACCCTAATTTCACCTTCATTGTCAAGGTCCTGACCTTCAACAGCCTCGAATTTGTTGCTTGCTGCCTTCGTTCCCACGCTGTTCCTCGCTGTCGGCACTGTAATGCTGAGATGTTGATTCTAATTTCCAAATTCGAAAGGAATCTAGGCATACCGTATTAGAAGTGCTTCACAACATATGTAAGTATTATCTTCCTAAAACTCTTGTATGTAAAACACTAACTGAGATTGGACCAACTGAATATGAACTCTTACATTGTAATCCCAAACTAAAAAATGTAATTTATTATGTTTTTTTAGAGAGCTACAAGTTGTAGTGGCTATGAATGGGTGACTGCAACCAACAGGCCAACTAAATCTCACATTCAAAACCAGCTAGATGTGAAGGAACTTAATGCATATGCTGAAGTAATATGTATAGTGAAGGGCATTAAAAATATCCTCGTACTGTTGTTAGTTCTATCATATTTGAATTTGGCAGTTAAATTGAGGAAAATATAAGAAATGTTTTGCCACTATGGAAATCTTTTGGCTTTTCAAGTATATGTTTTGTAATTTTGTAATCCAGACAGGTATGAAAAAGTAAGAAGTGTTTGGCAATCTATAAATATGAATTTAGCAGTGAAAGTTTATTATTAGTAACCCAGTCAGCTGTGTATGGTACTCTTAAGTTTTCAACATTTCATATGCCTGCATCTTAACTTCACAATAGTGTTCGCCCTAAACAAGACACATTCATATTTATTCCACTTTGTTTATGCGTTTTGCCTTTATCCATTTCATTTAAAAGTTGAAATGGTAACTTTCTGGAAAAATGACTATAGTTTCGTGTCAACATATTTTTTTTCATGTAACCTTTAGGGTTTAGGGTTCAGCATAGTATCAACAATATGCGTTCACGGTTTCATGCAGCTTGTCTTTGAACATAATAGAAAACCCTTTTCAGTTCAACAACTCTTACCTACATAAGTACAAACCACCCACCCAGTTAAAAACTTTGCAACTTCATATTGTCTATACTAGATCCACATAGCTACCAATATCCCTGCAACAACTGTAAAGCAAGCTTCAACCGAAATAAGGGCATGGAGTCATGGGAAAATTTGGCTAGGTCAACATTTAATGTCAGAAACTCGCAGTATTTCAGGATGTACATCTCGCAGTCGCCCCTGAAACATAGCGAAGAAGCTGTTATTCATTGTACAACAAATGAATGTAATAAGACAATGTGTTTAGGTGAAATGTTACTCACCCGCCCACTTGTTGAGGTGCATCCATTATGTGATTAACTGGCCACTCACTTTTTTGAATAAGACTGTCGCCAATATATCCCGCTTCCTCTAACAACCGAGGCAGCATTTTCGCAACTGGTTGCACTACCTGTTGGATGGCTTGGGTTCTATAGAGATTTGTTTTCGAATCATACACCCTTATTTCACAATTTTGTAAATCGAAAACAAGTAAGATCCAATGCTTCTGCCTTTATAGTTTGAAGGGCATCAAGACGTAATTCACAAATGACCAAGGTTTAGCCAACTTAGGCACTTCGCCCTTGACCATTCCTAGTAGACCGTTGTTGTGCTTTATGTCCTCCGTTTCCATATATGCCTTAATTTAATTGTAATATAAGGCAACACATTTCTGCATTAAAGGCACACGAGTTATGCATCATAACAAATACCAAATTTACCAAATAACCATGCATAATTATGAAATAATACAGACCTGGAAAGTGGTGTCCAATATCATCCAGTCAGAACCCACCCACTTGCTAGAGCTATTGTGATACTCCCGTAGCAAAAGCAAGGCCATGTCAATGTTCTATACAAAAGGGTTGTTTCCATTATTAAATCAATAAATCACTACATAGCATGGGCATTTTGACAAAATCCCAAATCAATCAATGCTTACCGAGTCATCCAACCAACTGTCCTTGGTTTGCAACCGAACAAAGAAGTTATGCGAAGCTTCAATACCTTCGTCTCCACATAAGTGCACATGTGAACTATATTTTTCAATCATTATTATTATCAAATTTGTTTCACCAATAACTAAATAAGTCATCATAATACAACCATTCACATTTCACTAAGGACGAGCAATGGGAACTTACTTTTCTTCCTGTCCCCATTCCTAGTAGAATTTCGCTACCTCCAAAAGGGAATCACGAGGAACTAGCCTGAAGGGGTCACTAATTGTGTCCTCCAAAATATTGAGAATCTCTCAACCTTGCCATGGAGTTTCCCTTGCCACTGCCCTTCGCCTCTTCGTCACAGGCCCAAGAGTCTCCTCTCCAGCATCCTCAGTCTTCCTCAAGAAAGCATCGACATGACTGGTAGAATCATTATGCATCTCAAATCATCTCATATTCACAGTTTAGATCTTCAATTTTCTCTTATGCATTCTACTTCTAATGGTACTTATTAGTTGTTTTCCAAGCCCCATTAAATCATTAAAATGATGCCCTACACTCACACCACTAGATGGGCAAAGCAGGATGACAATGAGGGTTAGAGCAAACAGATAAAAGTTTCTAGAATTTTAAGAAAAGACAAGCAAGAACTAGAATAAGTAAAGCAGCAACTACAAATGTTGAGGGATTACCTATGATGCAGATTAACTAGGAAGAAACAAATTACCACAAACAATAGCAAAAACAAAAACAAAAAAACATAAAAAACCCAAGTTTTGGAAAAAGGAAAAAAAAAAATTTAACTGCAGCAAATCTTTATATATAGTTACTATGCTTAACATGTTGAAGGTAGACGAAACACAACTAGTACCGAGAAAGAGTAATCTTACCCAGAAAAGCCCAAAAATCTTAAACAAAAATTAAACATTAAGTGAATGCAATAGAAAATGTGAACCTTAATATCAAAGAGAGAGGGAATTCGAGAGAAACGTATTGATTATGACCAATGAAATAGGAGATTGTATTGAGAGAGGAGAATCTTTTTGAGATGAACAAGAGGGAGTCTAAAAAAAATGAATTCAGAGGTAGAGGGATTGGATGGGATTGGAAAAGGCGTGGTAGGACACGTGGGCTAAGGGGACAGTGCAGCCTACCCATTTGTATTGTAAGCTTGCTTTTTCTCTTCAGCCGTTCAGATGACTTTGGATGACTAGGATTGATTCTCATATAATGTTCTCATTTTAGTGTTCTCATTTGGACTGAGCGTGCTGCTAATTAGGCCAACCTCGTTGGCCACTATTGCCTCCTATTTTCTATAGCATTATCCTCTCATCTTGGTGGTCGAAAACTTTTAACTTGATGAACAATACTACACTTCCCAACTTTTATTTCCAAACTAAGGTGACATTATGAAGTTGAGATTTATTAATGTGGTTTTTTTGTGCCACAATGCAATGTTCACATCAACAAATGCCACATAAGTTGGAAAAAAAAAAAACCAAAAGCTGTTATTGGCACTTCAAAATAGTTTTTTAGCTCATTCTTTTTAATTGTATATTTCTTTGGAATGTGAAAATATTTACTAGACTTTTCAGAGAATATCACATATATATTGTCCAAGTATCATACAAACATTGGCGGATCCACAAGCGCAAGGAGATGCAGCTGCACCTCCCCTTGCTGGAAACTTCCTTGGAAATGCCAGAATTTGCCCCTTTGCTAGTGCCCACCCCTTTGCCTCAAAGAAGTTGTTTTGTTTGCTGCTACGTGAGACCCTAAATATTTACCTTAGATTGTTGGGCTTGATCTCACGAGCATGTAGGAGAACACACTTCTCATTTTGATTCTTTTTTAAATGGTCCAATAGCAAGCCGACACATGTCAATTTCTAATTGACCTAAATTAAAAAATTCATTTAAACCTCATTTGTGTGCCGAAAAATTCACTGAAACTTACCCCGAACTTTTATTGACTTTTATCTTGTGATCGGTGCATAAATACATATCATTTTGTACCCTTCTAATTTATGATTTAGTTATGTTTTTGAGTTAAACTTGTGCTTTTAATAAGTTTTGTGTTTATTTCAGTGTGATAAGCTTGAGAATCACTAATTGCATTTTGGAGACAAGTTAGCTCAAAACGGTGTCTGCAGATCAGTCAAATTCACGGATTGGACTGTACTTTCTCAAGAAGAACCAGATGATGAGCCATACATCATTGGAAAGATACGGAAGTCTAGTTTCTGTATAATTTTACGGTTTATGATTCCGAGTCTTCTAGAGGAAGTTATACATGTTTTGGCAACTTAAGGTCAAATTCGGCAGCATCTGCGTTACTGGGCCAAAAATCACATTTGAAGGGCTTTCCGATTTTTCCTTGAGCTGGGCTGCATATGCTTGGAAAGATAAGACAAAGAGCTTCAAGATCCATATTTTTCCAGATTTTTCAGATTGGAGCCACAAGCCCAAAACGAGCCCACAAGCTGGCTGCAATGCATTGTCATGCATGACATATGCATGATGAAGTGTTGTTGATTGTGGGAAAGTTTGGTGAAGCATATTCAATACCTATTTTTGAGTGGAATTTTGCAGCAGCCAAATGAATTAATTGAATTTGAAGTGGGGGTGCAACACTAAGCCTAAAGACAAGAGGAATTGTTTTCAAATGCAATTGTGTGTTAGGTTAAGTTGGTGAATTAAGTGTAGTGTTAGGTGAAGTTAGTGTGTTTAGATAATTCAATTGTATAATTCAGATTTTCAACTTCCTTAGGCCTATAAATAGTGAGGTTTCCTAAGCTTGTAAACACACCCCAAGGGGGGGAGCTCTCAAACACTTCTCTAGAGCTCCCTTCCCTTCTCTCCCTCAAATTCTCTTAGTTTCATTTTCTAGTTTTCAATTGTAGTAATGAAATATTTGTGCTGAAATTTTCCTTAAGTTTTTCTTAGTTCCACTTTACTTTTCATTATGTAAATTCTTTTCTTTAGTTTCAAGTTTGATTAGTTTCCAAGTTTCAATTATGGTTCATGTTCTTATTCATTATGCTTATAAGTTAATATGCTAGTTTGAATGATTGATCACCATTTAGGCTTGCATGTTAGCTATCTTGGTTTGAATTAAGAGTATACACCATGCTTTAATTCGAATTGAACTATGAATTGGAAGAGTATGTATGGACATTCGACAACAGGGATTAGATACATACTTGGTTGTTTAAATTGTTCTTCTATGCTTAATGGGTTCCTAATGCTTAATTTTAGGTTAGACAACAAATGATCAAATTAGGGAATTAGGAACACAAGGTTATGACCACACACCATGGCTTAATCATACTTTAGCTAGAATCAATCCATTAATCTAATTGAACTTGGGAACTTATTTGCTTGAGTTATTTCCTTTTTTCTTGTTGTATTTATTTTCTTTTTTTTCATTTCTGTTTTGTATAGGGAAAATGAATTGAATCATTCAATCACCAATCCTCGTGGGATCGACCTCGCACTTACATACGCTATACTACCGAACGGCTCGTGCACTTGCGAGTATCACAAGTTGAGGATGCAACTGAATCCATTTTGGTGCAGCTGTATCTACACAACATCTTGTGACCTCCAAATCACATGTGCTTTTGGTTAGATTCATTGGTATTGACTTTTGTTAGATTAATTATATAATTGACATGGATTTTGTTCATATTTGATATGAATTTTGGTAAACTAATTGTGTCACTGACCTGGATTTGGTTCATATTAATTGATATAATCAATTAGTTATAGACATAAAACTCTTATTTGTTTTAATTATGAATGACATTAGTATTGTTTAAATTCTAAGGGCATTTGGTTGTTTAAATTATTTTTTGAATTTTTAGCCTTTTTTTAAACATACTACAACGGATGTTAAGACTTGAATCCAAGACCTTGCCTAAATCCTTTGTAAATTTTTAGCCTTCTAAATATTGCACATCCCCTGAAAAATTCATGAATCCGCTATTGCATACAAATAATATCAAAAGAGGAAAAAATCGAATCCAAACCTTGCGTACATGAAATAAATGCTGTATAAGATTTCAGTTTTCAACTTTGGGCAAATTCCCTCTTTTTTTTTTTTTTTGGTCAAGTTAATTCATTCCATAAATATGAAAGGGATTACACAGTCAGAAAAATAAAAATAAAACCAGCCCAACACTGATAGGTACAAGGCCTCAGCCCAACAGAAATAAAAAAAACCCTAAAACAAACATCTAGCCCAAAACCAAAACAAAGGGAGAACCCTAGATCTGAGAAGCTACAGCCGCCAGTGCCTCCTTGCAGCGCCGCCGTCGCAAATCCACAACCGCCAGAGATGGGTAACCAGTAACCAGACAAACCATAACGGAGAATGGTGGTGGACAAACCACCCACGCAAAGAGCGCTACCATAATCCTAGAAGCTAGTGCAAAGAGCACTTTTGAAGCATCCTCATCCATGGGCAAATTCCCTCTTTTGCATGCAATTCTCTCTCAAAGTGCTTGTGCTTCTGTGTTTGTCTCCCCGTTGGTGGGGCAGACACCTCCTTCTTAGTGGTCCTACATAAAACTTGAAAATAAAAATAAAAATAAAAAGCATGAAGGAAATTCCATTACTTTTTTTTTTTGGTCAAAGAGAATTTCATTAAAACCCAAAGCGGGAAACAAGGGAAGCCTGAAAACAACAAGCAGAAAGCTGAGACTGCAGACACTATCCAAACACAACTTAGTGTATGAAGCAATTTCAGCAAAGATAAAAATTACATTACAAGGGGGCATGGAAGCCCATCAGAACTTAAAACACGAACGAGGGACGGTGGTGGCTGGTTAAGCCAGGTTACCCTATGCACCGTTCCAATTCCAATCGAAGCCGCCATATGAGCCACACGATTTTTGTTTCGAGGGATCCAACACCACTCGACAGAATCAAAAAGGGTCTCCATTCTTTGATTTCTAAGAGAATTGGGAGAATAGACCAAGCTCGATTTCCATAGTTCCCAGAAATCCCATACTTCACAACTAGAGAATCAGTTTCCATCATGACCTTACGGTGGCGCAAAGATAGAGCCAGTTTTAGTCCACTGAGTGCAGCGTCAGCTTCAGTCGCAAGGGCAGACTGACACACCTTACCCTTCGCTAAACCACCACAGAAAGCACCCTCAGAGTTTCTTATAATCACCCCCAGACCTGCAGCTTTGTTCGACTTCCATGCACTGTCAGAGTTAACTTTAGACCAGCCAATTCTAGGAGGAGACCAATGGGGCTGTGCAGGGAGGACCTCCCTATTAGTTATCCCAATAAAGTTCGTGGGAAGACACGCCTCAAGGAAGTCCCCTGCTGCTAAGTTAGCCATCTCAAGGACGCGGATAGGCTCAGGTTTGCAGCCATAAAAAATAAACTGACATCGAGCTTTCCAGATAGACCACAAGAGAAAGCTAATGTTGGTTAAGAAATTATGTTTATCAAGAGAAGAAGGAAACTTCATTTGGATTAAGCTTTCGAACCACTGATCAAAGGTAGTAAAACTTTGGGGATTGACCTGGTAGTTAAAGGTTGAACAGAACTAGACCATTTTAACCTAGGGACAGAGAAAGAACAGGTGTTCTTCTAATTCAACCTGGTCATCGCACAAAGGACATATAGGATTCACATTCACTCTCCGCTTGCAAAGATTCAATCTGGTAGCAAGAGCCTTCGAGATAATTCTCTAGCAAAAGACTCTGATTTTTGGCAGGGTATCAATTTTCCAAATCTCTTTCCAAACTAGCAGGTTAATGCAATGAGAGGACTGACCTCCATTGCTCATAGAGACATTTCTCAAGGCATGAATAAGATGGTATCCAGACTTAGATGAGTAAAGCCCATTTGCACACCATGGCCACACAATACGATCAGGATGGCTAACATTGCCAATAGGTAAACACAAGATTGTGTTAATAGAGTCATGATCAAGCAGGTGCACAATTCTCTGGAGATTCCATTGATGCAGGTCCTTATCCATAATTTCAGTAACAAACCGCGAAGCATCATGGGGGACAGGTCGAATAGGGTTGATGGTTCCATCGTGAGGAGGAGGAAGCCATCTATCTGTCCAAATACGAGTATTATCACCACTTAATGTGAGATCCCACATCGACCAACGGAGAGTGGGTGATGTGCCTTATATGTACACACCCGCATCCATATAGCACGAGGCCTTTTGGGAGCTCACTGGCTTCGGAGTCATGGGAACTCCGAAGTTAAGCGAGTTGGGGGCCAGAGCAATTGCAGGATGGGTGACCCACTGGGAAGTTGGTCGTGATCTCCCAGAAATAAAACCGTGAGTGCCAGAGAGGGGGGGCCCAAAGCGGACAATATCGTGCTATGGCGGAGCCGATCCCGAGATGTGACACTTAAGATCTGAACCCTAGCATGCATAAGAACCTCGTCCCTACCTGCAATAAGGCTTGCCCATAACCAGGAAGATCAGTGACCCACTTCTGCATTCCAGAAGTCGACCTCGGGGAACTACTTGGCTTTAAGAATTTTTGCCCATAGAGAATTAGGATTGTGAATAAGGTGCCAGAATTGCTTCCCCAAAAGTGCAAGGTTGAAATCCATCAGGTCTTGAAACCCCAGACCTCCCTCCTTCATGCTTCTACTTAAAGAGTTCCAGGATTTCTAGTGCATACCGTGATCTTTATCTTGATTAGCCCACCAAAATTTAGCAATGTCACTATTGATCTCCTGACATAAACCAGCAGGGAACTTGGAGCACATCATTGGATAAGCAGGGATTGCCATAGCTACAGCTTTAATCAAAGTTTCTTTTCCTGCTAAGGACAGAGAGGTAGATTTCCACCATTCCAATCGTTTCTTAATGCGCTCTCTGATGAAGCCAAGAGCTGACTTCTTTGATCTTCCCCATATTGAAGGCAGACCCAGATAAATTCTAGGATTTTCAATACCAATGATACCCATTGAAGAGCAGATACTTGCTTGCCAATGAGGAGGGGTGTTCTAGCTGAAATAAATACAGGATTTCTGGAAATTGATTTCTTGACCTGAGGCAAGACAATACTCATGGAGGAGCTTCTTAAGACGAGCACAGTTAGAATCATCAGCCTTAAATAAGAACAAAGAATCATCTGCAAAGAAAAGATGAGAAAGAACTGGACCTCCTCTAGCCACTTTTACTCCTCAAGAAGGGGAGAAAGGAACTTCAGGCTTTCCGTTTAGGAGAATGGAGAAAGAGACTGAAGAAATACAGGTCATGACAAGGTGTATCTGATAAGTCATTTATAAATCACATAAATTTACTCTTTTCATCTAGATATTATATGCAAAAGTTGATTGTTCTATAGAGATCTTCACATATCCCAGCTTTTGTGTTTTCAGGAACTCTAAAATGCCAAAAATGGAGAAATTACTTTTTACTAGGAGATTTTGGTTGAGACCACTTGGAGATGAAAGCTAAGAGGTCAAGAGATGTTATGTCAAAGTTTGAGAGCTATTGGACCAGCCAACTGTTCAGAACGAATTATTAATTTCAGGGCATGTGCCATACGGGCAGATTGGAGCTGTTGGGCTTGAGGACGATTTTAGTCAAGTTTATGGGATTTTTCTTGGAAACTATTTGTCATACAAATTGTAGCTGACGTCAATACCTTTCCAATGAGATCTTACAGGTTCAATTTGGTGAAGATTAAGCCCACCAAAAGCCCAGAATCGGAATAGCTGCTGTAAGCTGCAAAGAATTAGGAAAGCTGACTTGTACTTTTTTTTATTTTTATTTTTATATTTCCTATTGGTTACAATTTGTTTGGCTGTTCATGCCTTGCAAGTTAAGTTATTTGAAGCTTACTAGGACTAGGAAAAGGTAGAGAGATCATATAAAAAGAAAAGCCTAGGTCAGAAACCAGGACTTTTTGACGACCCATTCATCAAGGGGAGAATACGGCTCTAGGAGTTTGCGTGCGACGTTGTATTTCAAGGTTTCTTCTGTCACTCTTATGATTTTATTTTCTGTGTTTTTAATTATGTTCATGTGTAACTAAACCTTAATCTAGGGCGGGGTTAAGCCCTAGCATGATGATATAGTACTGTATGTTTATTTATCCATTAATGTGATTTTGTGTTTGAACTTTTAATTGCCGAGTGTTATACTGGTTATGTGCTTTGATGCTTGATCACCATTATGGTATATGACTAAGTTATCTGATGCAAAATTTAGTGAATGCCACACTGATTTTGAGTATGCTTCTTGCAATTAAAAGGTGTGATTACGGTAAATGCCATGCCATAAGAATTACATGATTGATGTGGTTACTCGTGCTCATCGTACTCTTCATGTTTATATCTAGCCTAAATCACTACTACAAAAAAGGCAAAAGACGACGGGAATTCACCGTCGTGAATTTGGTTTTCAAACCGTCGTAACATCGATCGACGTCTTTTGAAAAGTAAAACCACGACGCGAAATCACCGTCGTTGTTATGACAAACAACGTCATTAACAAAAATACAACCGACGTCTATATACTGAAAAATGAACCAAAAAATTGTCCTCGAGAAGAATAGACGACCTATTTTATACAACCACCGTCATGTAAAAGAATACAATACGTCTTTAAATAAATAAAATATGACGTTACTCAAGCATACGACGTCTAATATATTTATATAAACGTCGTGCAATAGTAATGCCACTTCGTTTTTTCCATTAATATTGACGTGGAAATAGCGGTTAGGGTAAATCAACATCGTTGTTGTACCAAACCACGTCATTGAAAAAAAAAACCGACGTCTGTACACTGAAAAATGAACCAAAAAATTGTCCTGGAGAAGAATAGACGACCTATTTTATACAACATACGTCGTGTAAAAGAATACAATACGTCTTTAAATAAATAAAATATGACGTTATTAATTGATACGACGTCTAATATATTTATATAACCGTCGTGCAATAGTAATGCCACTTCGTTTTTTCCATTAATATTGACGTGGAAATAGCGGTTAGGGTAAAGTATCGTCGTTGTTATAATAAACAACGTCATCTACAAAACAAACCGACGTCTGTACACCGAAAAATGAACCAAACAATTGTCCTGGAGAAGAATAGACGACCTATTTTATACAACATACGTCGTGTAAAATAATACAATACGTCTTTAAATAAATAAAATCCGACGTTATTAAAGCATACAACGTCCAATATATTTATACAAGCGTCGTGCAATAGTATTGCCACTTCGTTTTTTCCATTAATATTGACGTGGAAATAGCGGTTAGGGTAAATCACCGTCGTTGTTGTAACAAATAACGTCATTTACAAAACAAACCGACGTCTGTACACTGAAAAATGAACCAAAAAATTGTCTTGGAGAATAATAGACGACCTATTTTATACAACATCCGTCGTGTAAAAGAAAACACTACGTCTCTAAATAAATAAAATAAGACGTTATTAAACCATACAACGTCGAATATATTTATATAACCGTCGTGAAATAGTATTGTTACTTCAGTTTTTCCATTAATATTGACGTGGAAATAGCGGTTAAGGTAAATCACCGTCGTTGTTGTAATAAACAACGTCATTTAAATAAATACTACGTCTTTAAATACATAACATACGACGTTATTAATATGTACTACGTTTTATATATTTACATAACCGACGTGGAAAATATGTTAGGCTCATGACTGACGACATATTTATTTCTATAAACGACGTAGTATGTGATATACAACGTCGTGATCATGTAAAAGACAGCTGTGTTTCTCTATTTATACGTCGTCTTTAATAAAATAATAGTCGTCTATTCCATCCAAGACGTCGTCTTTTGTAACGTTCAGGTTCGATATCTGTCCTTTTAGACGTCGGTATTATTGTACTGAAGTCGTGTTATTTGTAATTACATGTCGGCTCTTTATCCTTCTCCGACGTGATATCGTTAATAACTGTTTCACAATAACGTCGTCTTTTTTCACTTTTAGTTCGCTTTTAGACGTCGGTAAATTCAATGCCGTCGTTGAGTGCTCCAAAACGTCGTTTTTTATTGACAATTTTATGACAACAGACGTCTGTTTTTCACAGTTTTATAAGGACCGTCGTTTTATAATACTGAACCAGTATTTTATGTACTGATTGTTTTGTGTCCAAAACCTGCATAATGAAAGTGAAGAAAACACATTACAATTTATTACAAAATTAATGTCATACAGTAGTGCTGTTTAGGGCATAAATAATTTCATAAATTACAAGAGCATCATTCAATCCATATATCTTCACACCCATCTCGAATATTTTGACTCCCAAACTCACCCACTAGTTCATCAAATGTGTCAACATTTGGCATCCCTCTAGTAAATGGCTCACACTCAATTCTCACATCACCTAAGACATCATCACCAATAACATCATCATTATATTCTCTATTAGGCGCTGATAACACTACCGACCAACCATGATGCATCGGGTCGTCAACAAAAAATACTTGTTTGACTTGAGAAGCCAAAACAAATTGGTCATTCCTATGTCCAATTTTACTCAAATCTACAAGGGTAAATCCAAGTTCGTCGACTACAAGGCCGGAAGTACTATCTATCCAATCACACCTAAAGACTGGGATTGTAAACTTTTGGTAGTCAAGGTCCCAAATTTCTTGAATGACACCATAAAAACCCATATTTGAGAGAATTGGGTTTTTATCCTTGGCACTAGCAACTTGCATGGTATGTGCAAGTAAATAAACTCCACTATTTTGAACTGTCCGCACATCATCTTGTGCCTTGATGTTAAATTTAACACCTTTAATAAGATAGCTCTTATATAATGGCACTGCCATGTTTGGACCAGCTGCTAGCCACCTTAAATTTTCTGACACCCCATGATTGCCTCCCTCATCAAGTTCACTTTGAACCTGCAAATTAATCATATCTTAATTCAATCTAACATAGAAAGAAGAAAATTAAAAGTCCAATATGTTATTGAATAACATATACCTTGAAGTGTAGCCATTGAATGAAAGTGCTATTGTGCTTATCTTGCAGCCACTTTGTTCTCTTTCTAAATTTTGGATAAGCGGCCTTGATGTGGATCATATGTTCCCTACATGACACGAAAAATTCAAGCATTACGGTCCCAAACATATAAGATAAACATAAGGAATAATTTAAAATGGAAACTTAAGGAAAGAAACTCATACTCGATATAAGGTAGAACTTCCTCCGTATTCTCCAAGACATATAGATGTGCTTGGTTCAACAGGTCCCGATCAACTAAGCTCACTGTGCAACCTGATAATGGCTTTGAAACTCCTATCTTTTGACTTGATGGCACTCCAATTGTACTAATATCAGATAAATGTTCAGTGCAAAATTCTACAGCTTCTTCAGCTATATAACGCTCCGCAATGCAACCTTCGGGATGAGTACGGTTCTGAACATACCCCTTTAGAACTTTCATATATCTTTCGAACGGATACATCCATCTAAAATAAACTGGCCCACATAGACGAACTTCTCTGACAAGATGTACTACTAGATGAACCATGATATCGAAGAATGAAGGTGGAAAGTATTTTTCAAGCAAACACAAAGTAACTACTACATTTTCTTCCAACTTATCTAGCTTGGAAACATCAACCGTCTTTGCACATATAGCATTGAAGAAGAAGCACAAACGAGTTATTGCATACCTTGCAGGCTTCTCCAAAACAGAACGAATTGCCACAGGGAGCAATTGTTGCATTAAGGTATGACAATCATGTGATTTAAGGCCAAGAAGTCTTGAATCTTGTAAAGATACAAGATTTTTTATATTTGAAGAATAACCTTCAGGGACCTTCATACCATAGAAAGAATTGCAAACCGCTCTCTTCTCTGCTCTTGACAAATTCCAAGGCCCTGGAGGCAAACGAGTACTTCTTTCTCCATACTCGGGTTGCAAATCAGTTTTGACCCCCATGTTCAATAAATCTAACCGAGCAGCAATCCCATCTTTATTTTTTCCAGGGATCTCCAGCAATGTACCAATGATACTATCACAAACATTCTTCTCAATGTGCATAACATCGAGGACATGCCTCACTGGAAGGTATTTCCAATACTCAAGATCAAAGAATTTTGACTTCTTCTTCCAACAAATTCTGTCACCATCATTTTCACCTCCACCTCCCCCTTTTTTCGATCCCCATATGTAATTAATATCTTCAACCATATGCAGCACTTCTTCTCCCCTTAATGGCTCCAAAGGCGTGCCATATTCAGGTTTCCCATTAAAAGTTGCACGTTGCCTTCTATATGGATGATTAATTGGTAACCATTTTCTATGCCCAATGTAACAAATTTTGTGGCCATTTTTCAACCTATGACTAGGTGTATCATCGCCGCATATTGGACAAGCTTTATATCCTTTAACAACACAACCAGATAAGTTTCCTGTTGTGAAATTATTGCAAGCGCACAATTCGCACAAGTAATATAGAAATAAGTAGAGTATCGTTCCCACGAAGACTGTAATTTCCTATTAATTACCAATTATGATTAATTCAAAAGTTTATCTGAACAATTGATTAAGAAGATTGATTGATTTAAGTAACCTAAAACAATTATGAAAAATAGCAATTTAATTAATGATAGAAAATTAAGATGATGAGACACTAGAGCATCCGATTTCACCATAACCAATTCCACTTAATTCTTATAGCCAATTAACCCTAATTACTATCCATGTTGACAGTTGGTTTCTCCTAATTCATTCGATATCCCCTCTCGGGCTCAACCAAAAGTATTCTTAATTAACAACCCATTCTCTCTCGAGCAACAGATTTAGAAAATCAAGAACCCATTAAGTTCTATGAGAACCTGCAAGAAAACTGCATGAGTCATGTTAGTCCCTCTCGGGCACTCATTCAAGACACGGTATTTGTTACGAGAAGCAAACACCAAACATCTCCTCTCGGTCTCCGCTTGGATCATCAAATCAATTAAATATTGGCCAGATATTCAAAGCATTAAGAACAGTAACAAATACTCAACATGGGATAATAATCAGGAATTAATATAACTATAAAACTTAAGTATTCATGGTTAGGCTACATCGTAGCCCTAGCAAGGGAAATTAGTTCATGACAAAAGAAAATATAAACAAGAGAATTATTATCATAAAACCGATTTGGCCGATGGACTTGATCTTCGGAGTCTCCACAGGAACACCTTCGAAAGCTCCTCAAGTAGTGCAGCAGCAAATCCTTGGCTCTCTCTATGTTTCTCTGGGTGTATGAAAGTTGGTGGAAAAGTATGGTATATGGGAGGATGATCCTCAGAAGAGATCCTTAGGGTGACCTTATATAGTGTAAAACAACTAAACCCTACTCTTAAAAGGTCTGGAAAAACTCTCCTAAAGCTAAACAAAATCCCAAACAATTAAGGAAACAAATTAGGAAAGAATCCTTCTTTGACTTGGAAACACGTCAGCCAACTTGTACGCACGTTTTGGGGTCGTTCCACTTCCTAGAAAATTCTGGAAAAATATGAGAAGCGTAGATTTATGTCTAAGCTTTCCAGGCATATATTACACGCCACTAGGAAAAATCGGAAAGGTCTTCAAATCTTCAATCTTCCACAGCAGTGCAGTTCTGACGGGATTTCAACTTAGGCTGTCTTGACTTGCAAGTCTGGAGCATTTGGCTTGGTAGAAAATTATGAAACTTTGATACAATGATCTTCAATGTCTTAGCTTTCTTCTCCAATTGGCCTTGTGCTAAAATTCATTCGAAAAGTCGATTTTCAGTCAAAATCCTTCCAAGAGCGCAGAATAGCTGAAAATAAGGAAAGTATGGTAATAATGCTATTTTTAATTAACTTTCCCTACAAAAACCAAATAAAAGAGATATAAAAATATAGTAAATAATGCACTTATCATTTCCATAGGCGGGAAAATCATTAATGGTCCACAGTAATGCATCTCTGAGTGTAAAATATTCTCCTATGTGTGCATCATACACTCCTCTAATCCCATCCCACAAAGATTTTAAATCATCAATCAAAGGCTCCAAGTAGACGTCTATATCATTTCCGGGTTGTTTAGGACCGGAAATCAATAAAGTCAACATCATGAACTTTCGTTTCATGCACAGCCATGGTGGGAGATTATATGTAACTAAGATAACTGGCCAGCAACTATATCTGCTACTTAGAGAACTGTGGGGATTGAATCCATCAGATGAAAGAGCAATCTCAAGTTTCTCGGCTCATTACCAAACTCGGGCCATTTATCATCAACAAGTTTCCAAGACGGGGAATCCGCCGGATGAGACATCTGACCGTCAATTGATTTTCTAGCAGCATGCCAAGTCAAATTCTTAGCTGTCTCATGTGATTGAAACATCCTTTTAAACCTTGGAATTGGAGGAAAATACCACAACACCTTCGCTGCCACACCCTCTTTCAAGAATCCATCTTTGGTTTCCTTCCACCTTGAGATACCACAAGTAGGACAATTAGTTGAATCTTCATACTCCTTCCTATACAAGATGCAATCATTGGGGCATGCGTGGATTTTCTCATAACTCAGCCCCAATGCACACAAAGTCTTTTTTGCCTCATACAAAGAGGCCGGTATTGTATTTCCTTCTGGAAGCAACTCGCCCTGAAGTATCAATAATTCTGTAAAACATACATCACTCATCCCATGTTTTGCCTTCAAATTATACAACTTCACTAATGCCGATAACTTGGTGTACTTGTTGCAACCAGGGTACAATGGTTGATCTCCATCCCCAATCACATTAGCAAACTCATAAGGATCGGATCCAAAATCACCAAAATCATTATCATCCATCTCTATTTCTTCAGACACAAAACTGTACCTACTATGGTCATCATCTTCTTCAACATTTCTACTAGCATTACTAGTTGCAATTGGTTCCCAAGGTTCTCCATGAAATGTCCAATTCTTATAGCTTTGGTCAACTCCATTAAAGTATAAGTGATCCCTTATAATTCCAACCCCAAACAATTTCAAATTCGCACATTTAACACATGGACAACGGATATGCGTTGTAGTTAGAAGATTTTCTACAGAAAATTGCAAAAATGCTTCCACCCCTAACTCATATGCCTTCGATCTTCTATCCGAGTGCATCCATGACTTATCCATCTCCGACACTATATCCTATTATCTATAATAAGGTGAAAAGACAAGCAATGACTATCACTATAGCAGATTATATAAGGTTTTAATAGCAAATAATATAGTAAACAGACGACGGCTTTTAAACAACAACAGACGTATTACTATATATAGACGACGGGTTTTAAAAAAACGTCGTCTAATGCTAGCAAGAAACAGACGCCAGCGAACTTGAACCACGACGGTAGTTACAAAACTGCGTCGTGGTATATATTTACAACGACGGTTTGTTAAAAAAACCGTCGTCGTATGCATAAAAAGATATCGAAATCCCAGTTTATTTTCAAGAACCCAAAATATATTCAGAACACAACATATATAAGGTGAAAAGACAAGCAATGACTATCACTATAGCAGATTATATAAGGTTTTAACAACAAATAATACAGTAAACAGACGATGGTTTTTAAACAACAACAGACGTATTACACATATATAGACGACGGATTTTTAAAAAAAACGTTGTCTAATTCTAGCAAGAAACAGACGCCAGCGAACTTGAACCACGACGGTAGTTAAAACAAGCGTCGTGGTATATTTTTATAGACGACGGTTTGTTAAAACAAGCGTCGTCGTATACATAAAAAAGATTTCAAAATCCCAGTTTATTTTCAAGAACCCAGAATATATTCAGAACACAACATATACATTAATACTAAGCACGAAACCAACATATACTAAGCATGAAAACATTAAATCCATTCCCGATTCATAATAACAGAGAGTATTAAAAGATCCGACAACATTAAACCCTAAACCCGATTCATGAAAACATTAAACATTAAATCCATTAACCCATACCGTCGACAACATTAAAAAATCACAAAACCCTTTACCACAGAACTGAATATCATTCAATGAATTTATAAGCATGAGATTAGGGTTTGCACTTACAGGTAGGCAGAGCTCACAGCTTATGGCCAACTTGGATTCGACGGAGTTGTAAACTTGGCCAACTTGGATTCGACGGAGAGACCAACTTTGAATTAGAGTTGAAGTGAGAGAGCGGAGCGAAATGTTTTAGGACACAGAAATTTTGGCAACTTGTATAAGAGTTAGAGCGAAATCTGAAAATTTTAGGTCGAGGTGAAATTTTTAGAAAGCGCGCTTTTTAATAAACATCGACGGAAACAAAAACACAATCGTCGTTAAAAGTTCAACCTAAACATGACGCTTATTTTAAAAATGACGTCGTTGTAAATATCCTTACGACGCAAAACCAAACTACTGTCGTTAAACCCTAATAGACAAATATAACCTAAACCCTAAACCCTAATAAATAAAACCACAATTATATATATATTTTTTTTAAAAATAATTTCTCCAAAGGGATTAGGGTTTTATGTCCTAAAATATCTCGTCCATAAAACCCTAAACCCTAAACCCTAATCCCTTTTCTAAATTTATATAAACCCTAAACCCTAAACCCTAAACCCTAAACCATGAAAGTATAAGTGATGTTGTGACTCATGAAAACATTTCTCTTTTTGGTTTTAATTTTAAATTTGTATAACTCAAACTTAATTTTTTAAAGCTTAAGGGGGAAGAAAATATCTCAATGACTTCATAGGAGTTGACGTTGCATTTTTTGGATTTATTTTCAATTTATTATGAATATTTCGAATTAAATAGAATAAAATATTATTTTAAAAACCCACAAACCACGTCGGCGTTAATAAATTAATGATGTTTTAAATTATAATAAACGACGTAAATTTTAAACAAACGTCGTTTAAAGTTAAAACCATGGCCATTTTTACACAGAAAACGACGTGCAAACCATTTTCCACGACCTAAACGTGTATAATGTAATTAATACACGTCGGTATATTACAAAAAACGACGTGTTAAATAATATACCATGACACGAGAGATTAATTTATCGACTTATTATTTAGGAGTATACTACGACGGTACCTACAACACTACTGTCGTGTTTATTTACCACGTCCTAAGTTCAAATTACCGTCGTATTTTTTCAATTTATACGTCTGCCTTCTCTATAAACCGCCGTCTCATTTTTATGGCTTTTTAAAATTAATTAATTTTTCTTTTATTTTGGTAATATCTTTCTTAACACAAAACAAAATTTAATTCTCAATCCTCAACAACATTTTCATCTTAAAAGGCAAATCTCTTCGTGTTAAATATTTACACAATATATGTACACAAATTTGGCAAATACATCGTGGCAAATATATGTTCAACTGTTTCTTCCTCTCATATGCAAGCTGGGCCCTCTCCTTCCTCTTGTTCTCAAGCTCCTGCACAGCCTCGATTCCTGAAAATCAAAATCAAAATCAAAATCAACAAAGTGTGAACCCTCACTCCTCGATTCCTGGTTACATTGTAGTCCCCTTTTCCACAGTGATCAACTTCAAAACTCCTGTGTAGCAAGGTGGAACCAGCCTTAGAACCTGTTGTGGGTTGTGCCTTTGGGGTGAAGCTGGGAGTGGGCTTGAGGTTCAGAATGAATAGACACCACCTACTCATTTTGAACCTCAAGACCACTCCCAGCTACAGCCACCACCTGAGTCCGTCTCTGCGAGCATCAGGAACACCCATGCAGGTTCTCAAGCTGGTTTCACCCTTGCTACACAGGAGGATGTAGCAAACCCATGCTTGGTCTTGTGAGGAATCATTCTGCAAACCCATTTGCTTTCAGAAAGACAATTTCTTGTGAGGAATCATGCGGCAACCCTAATTGAAAACTGAGAGTTAAAAAACGCGTGAAAAAATCATATTTAAACAAATTATCGAAGTACAACATCGGTTCTAATATACATAGCGGCATCATATTTTAATAATCAACGTCAGTTTAGATAAACAAGCGCCGTCATAACTACATCGGAAATCCAAAAGTCATTTGGGGAGTATTAAAAAGAGAACGACGTCGTTTTCAGAACCCCAAAGTAACCACGTCGGTGTCGTTCGGCAATTGTGATAACTACGTCAGTTATGAATTATTTACCGTCGTTATAACTTTATAATACGACGGTTCGTAAACCCTTTTACGTCGCTTTGTAAAAACTATGACATTGTTATGTGTGTACAACGTCATTTTAAAGAAACCACGGTTTAGAAATGCGCCCTTCGATAATCATCGACGGAAAACAAAAAAACCGTCGTTAACAATATAAATAAACATGACACTTATTACATCTATACCCTAAACCCTAAACCCTAAACCCTAAACCATAAAATATAAACCCTAAATCATATATATATGTTTAAATAATTTTAGAAAAGGGTTTATGGTTTTACTGCCTAATATATATTAACCATAAATCCTAAACCCCAAAAATAAACCTTTATCCCCCTAAACCCTAAACCATAAACCATTAAAGTATAAGTGATGTTGTGACTTATGAAAACATTTTTCTTGTTGGTGATAATTTTAAATTTGTATAACTCAAACTTAATTTTTTAAAGCTTAAGGGGGAAGAAAATATCGCAATGACTTCATAGGAGTTGACGTTGCATTTTTTGGATTTATTTTAAATTTATTATGAATATTTCGAATTAAATAGAATAAAATATTATTAATAAAACCCACAAACCACGTCGGCGTTAATAAATTAACGACGTTTTAACTAATAATAAACGACTACATTTTAACAACAAACGTCGTTTAAAGCTCAAACCATGGCCATTTTTACAAAGACAACGACGTACAAACCATTTTCCACGACCTAAACTCTTAACCTCTCGCCGTCTAATGTCAAGAAAATAACGTCGTCTATATAACCAATAGCGTCGTTTTAATAATAATTTACGTCGCTTTTTAAAAAAATATGACGTTGTTATGTGTGTACAACGTCATTTTAAAGAAACCACGGTTTAGAAATGCGCTCTTCGTAAATCATCGACGGAAAACAATAAAACCGTGGTTAAATATGACATCTATACCCTAAACCCTAAACCCTAAACCCTAAACCATAAAATATAAACCATAAATTATATATATATTTTTAAATAATTATAGAAAAGGATTTATGGTTTTAGGGCCTAATATATATTAACCATAAACCCTAAACCCCAAAAATAAACCTTTATCCCCCTAAACCCTAAACCCTAAACCATTAAAGTATAAGTGATGTTGTGACTCATGAAAACATTTTCTTTTTGGTGGTAATTTTAAATTTGTATAACTCAAACTTAATTTTTTAAAGCTTAAGGGGGAAGAAAATATCTCAATGACTTCATAGGAGTTGACGTTGTATTTTTTGGATTTATTTTAAATTTATTATGAATATTTGAATTAAATGGAATAAAATATTATTAATAAAACCCACAAACCACGTCGGCGTTAATAAATTAACGACGTTTTAAATTATTATAAACGACTTAATTTTAAAACAAAACGTCGTTTAAATTCTAAACCATGACCATTTTTACACATAAAACGACGTACAAACCATTTTCCACGACCACAACTCTTAACTTCTCGCCGTCTAATATCAGGAAAACAACGTCGTCTATAGAACCAAGAGCGTCGTTTGAACAACCTTTTACGTCGCTTTTTTAAAACTGTGACGTTGTTATGTGTCTACAACGTCTTTTTGAAGAAACTACGGTTTTTCACAACATGAAAACCTCAACAAATTTACAGGGACGTTGATTTCAACAAAAACTTGCTAATTCTAACCAATTTTGTACAAAAACTTGTCTAATTCTAACAAAATTTGTACATTGTATAAAAATGTTTAAGTATGCTAAAATTCCTCTACTCCATATGAATACACACAAACTCTGCCCATTCTTCCCTAACTTCTTCAATGGCAGCTTGGGGGTATGGCGCTTGATCCTTTCCTTTGGCAAACTGCAGTCCATAAACAAAGATTAATCTCACAGACGACGCTATTATTCATTTACCGACGTAGTATATATATTCAACGACGGTATTTTTAATTTACCGTCGTTGATAATATAAAAACCCACATAAAAATAAATCTGAAAATTTTCTTCTTACCGTCTTCTCAAATTCCAGGGAAGTATCCTTTATGATGTCTCTCATAAAGCGCATGACATAATACCCGCATTCTACACTGCTTGGTTGCTTTGGAGTGCCGGGCAGAGTTTTCCAAAGAGGTGTTTTACGGCCTACTCTGCCTATGTGTGTATTATACATTTTTAGAGCAGAGTTCACTATGTTTTTCCCGTCCTCATCCACAACACGATTTCCAGGCAGTGGATCCAGAAAATAGACGGTCTCCTTCTTTGCTCTCACAATGATCAAGACCCAATGACGGCTGCACAAAATAAATATAAAGGTTAAATAGTTTTATATGCAGAGCATCATACAAACAAAATCCTGTTTTTTGTTTGGAGACTAACCCTGGATTGTAAGGCATCAGGAAAATCTATTCACCATCTGTTTTTTGAAGTCGATTGGCTACGAGACGTGATCTTTAAGTTAATGAACCAGCGTCGGCACTAACTAGAGCAGGGTCGATAAAGCCAACCATGTTCACCATATTTGCAGCCTTCAAATGATCAAATAGGCACCTAAATAAATGAATTGAAACCATGAGTGTTTTTTTTTTCAACATAAAGGAGAGTGTCAAATGAATATTTGATAAGGACAAACCTCATATATACTGCAACGACAGTAGCCCCAATTTCTTCCATGCCAGCAAATTGGGTAATATCTTCATGCAAGACGAAGGTGTTACGATCTATGCCAAACACCTCCTTCTCAATAGTAAAGCTCATAGCCTTCTCCTGAGGCTTTAGTGTCGATTCAACATAACTACAAAGGGATTGTAAAGAAGATGGCAACTCCAGCTTTGAATAATCTGGTACTTCAGTACTCTGTTTGAACAAATAAAGCAACATAAAGTGACGTGGTAAATAAATAACAACGACGGTTTAAATAACAAAACGTCGTCTTAAAATGAGTTACACGACGGTAAAAATATACCGTCGTAATGAATACTTTATTTCGTCGTTTAAATAAAACTGACGTCTAATTCAAATGCAAAATTCATAATTAATGAATTTACCTTTTCAATTTTCTTTTCGCCAACACTGGATTGCTGTTTTAATAAATAAAGAGATATATATATAAGAAAGATTGTACAACAATTTAAACATTCAACTAAATAAAAAATGGCGTGGAAATTTAAAACAAACGACGGTTGAAAGAAAATATAGACGTCTGAAAATTGAAAAACAAATGAAAAAGGCAAAGTTAAGAGAATTTACCTTTTCATCTTTCTTTTCTTCAATCTTTTCACCATCCCCAGATTTCTGTTATAAGAAATAAAGAAATAAATATAAGACATAGTACAAAAAGGGCAAAAAAAAAAAAGTAAAAAAATTAAATTAAACCGTCGTGGTAATAATAACAAACGACGGTATTTAAGAATTACAGACGTGTATATTTAATAAAACGACGGTAAATAATAAACGTCGTGGTATTTCATATACTATGACGGTATCTAAGCTTGTACAACAATTTAAACATTCAATTAAATAATTGCAGACGTGTAACATTCATTACATATCGTGGTAATTCCTTTATTGTAAAAAAAATGAAAAAAGCAAAGTTATGAGAATTTACCTGTTCAACTATCTCAAGTATCTTTCCTTCTACTCTCTTTTCTACTTCCCCTGATTTCTGTTTTAAGAAATAAAGAAATATATAAATGACATTGTAGAAAAATTAAACGTCGTGGTAATTCCTTTATTGAAAAAAAAATGAAAAAAGCAAAGTTATGAGAATTTACCTGTTCAACTATCTCAAGTATCTTTCCTTCTACTCTCTTTTCTACTTCCCCTGATTCTTGTTTTAAGAAATAAAGAAATATATAAATGACATTATAGAAAAATTAAAACAAATAAATAAACCGTCGTGGTAAATATTAACAGAAGACGGTATGAAATAATTACAGACGTCTGAACAACATCAAACGACGTTTAAATAAAAAGCGTCGTGGTATAACTTTAACACGGCGGTAAATATAAACAGAGAAACAGAGAATTCAAAGTTCAAAGACGTTACCATTTCCTCCTGCTTTTTCCCATTCTTGGCAGTATCCTCCTCAAATTGTAGGGCTCTAACATCAAGTGCCCCAGAGCAGCTTGCTTTGTCCGACATTGGATTTTTGGGACTTTGCCCTTGGATTTGGGACAATGTATTCAGTTTCAGCACGCTTGGATCAAAATTGGGGATGATTTTTGAAAGCTGACTCAGCAAATTTTCCCTCTCAGCTTCTACCAATTGCTTGGTCCTAGCCTCCATCTTTAAACTCTCTTCCCTTGATCTAGCCTCCATTTTCAAAGTCTCTTCTTGAAGGACAAGTCTTACACTTTCCTTCAATTGATCAGCAAACCTTACCTTCTGTTGTCTAGGTAAATTGAAGTATTGCTTAGGGGAAACCCCAGCCCCTACCCCTCTAACTCTTCCTGGATGCTCGGGACCCAAAGCCAATGTCAAAACATCATTGGTTCCTGACAGAGAAAGAGTGCCTTCAGAGACTTGCTTTTGCACGACTCAATAACATAACAATCGACGTAATATAATATTTCAGACGACACTAACTAAATACCGACGTTATTAATTTATTAACACGACGTCAATAATAATCCACCGACGTCTTATGATATAATTACAAAAAACAGAGCATGGATTCCAGATTCAGACCTTTAACGACGCGTTTTAAAATATTTCGACGTAGTAAAACTTTTCACACGACGCAAAAATATAACAGCAGACGTAATAAATTTTTTAAAACAGAGTGAGTAGGCTTACAATTAATTTTGCTTTCTCTGCAGTCTTTGGATCCGGGATGTTACCATGTTTGTCTTCTCTTGCTTTTTTCCATAAGGTAGATCAATCAATATCTACCCCAGGCATGATTTCCTTCAAGTCCTCCTTAAAACCAACATATCCTTTTCGAGACAATCGATGATTGTACTCGAGTTTCTCCTTCCTCTTTGATTGTACCCCATGCACAGCCTCAAATTCTTTAGATAACCTTGAAGCTACAAAGGCATCCCATTGAGCTTTCTCTATGAATTTGTATGTTTCAGGGGGCTGCCTTAATCTATCCTGCTCCTTGATGAATGGAAGGATATGAAACCTCGTTAGTGTAGACTTAAAATCCTTCCATTTCTTGGCGGCAAAAGATAGCACCATTTGCTTGCCCCCTTTACCAACCACAAAAGCCAAGTCAACGGCTTCCCAAATCTGCTCTTTTATATCCTTGGATATTTGAACCCATTTCTTGTCCACAAGTGGGACTCTGGAGCGTGCCAACACACCAATGTAGGACTGCATCTCATTATGTGCACGGCCATATGGTTTCCCTTCTTCATTGTACTCAACAACAGGCTTGATTTTCTGAATTTTTCTCTGCACAACACGGGGCATTGTGCTCATACCCCGACCTGACTTTGCCTCCTCAGAAATAGTTGCCGTGCTGGCTGGTTCTGTCTCAGAAGATGAAACAAACTTCATCTTCTTCGAGGCCTTGGTTTGAGGATTTACAACTCTAAGCTCCTTCTTCGAGGATTCATTTTTTTTCAAGCCAGACTCCTTACTTTGGGATTGAGAAACCATGGTTACAGACAAATTAAACCTGCAAGTGAAAATATATCAGTGAAATTAAGAAAAACCACGACGATTATTTATAAACTACGACGTATTATAATATTTCAAACGACGTAAGAAAAAAACAAACGACGTAATAATAAATTTACACGACGTTAATTAATCACCGACGTGATAAAATATTACAACGACGTCAATAATAAAACACCGACGTCTTATGATATAATCAAAAACATAGTATTAAATATTACAACGACATTAATAATAAAAATTCGCCGTGGTATTGAAAATAAAACGACGTAAATATTAATATACCGTCGTCTATACCACAAAAACAAATTAGGAACAACGTAAAATATTTTCAGCAGAAAAATAATTAAAAAGATTTTCGAAACAAAAACCATTGTTCAGAGAAATCAAACATGCGATGAATATATCCTTAAAAATCAAAAACAAAAAAAGGATATCATTTTAAAAAACAACGACGAACACTTTCACACGACGCGAGGGTGACTGACGAACCGTCGTGGTCTATAAATCTAACCACGTAAATAACAAGCCACCGTTGTCTTATTTAGTTGAAGTAAAAGAACCAGAGTAGTGTTCAAACTTGGAAACTTTTCGTCTTTGTCTGCAAATTTTATCAAACTTGGAAAGAAAAAATGTAAAAAGATTTAAAAAAATGAAAATGATATGTGCATGCAAAACAGGAACAAAAATCCTTCCAGAAATGCTTACCCTTTGCTTGCGATGAAAGCTTTCTTCTGGAGTTTGGTGTTTCAGTTCAGAGATGAAGACGAAGAGGAGATAAGCTTGAAAGTTTGAAACAGTTCTTGGAGAATGAAAAATGAGAAAAGCTTGAAAGTTTTTCTCGGGTTTGGAAACAGTGCAAGTATGGGTCAGGAAGGCGAAAAGTTTAAAATAATAAAAAACCGTTTCATAAAAACGACGCTATTAATAGTATGCGCCCTAGTATGATACATTATACGGCGCTATTGTTAACACTGCCCTATAATATTACTTTCAACGACGGTATATTTTAATGAAACGACGTTTTTAAATCGAATTACACGACGCATGTTTCTTCAAAAAAGATGAATCGTCATTTTTCAATTTACCCAACGACCTTATATTCAATAATAACGACGTGAAAAATTAATACCACGTCGTATTAATTACTCATACCGACGTGTAATGTTTTTAATTACACAATAAATTAATTTTCCAAAAAATTACAACGTCGTTTTTATATAGCGTCGTTGTTAAATAATATATACGATCGTATTTTAAATTTAAACGACGTTTATGTTACATATAAACGTCGATAATTTAAAAAACCGACGTGGTATATAAGATTTGTTTATAAATAATGGGTTTTCTGTCTTTCTGTCGTCTTCATTTTTCAATTAGGGTTTCAACTTTTTCTCAATTCTCTGGAGGCACATCACCTCTCTGTCTCATCTCGCTTTCATTTTTCAGTTTGGATGTTGATGTGTGTGCGCGTTTGTGTATCTGAAAGACACAAACACGCACACATCATTTAAAAATTGTCTTTCTGCACAGAAGGAGAACAAGGTCTGCATCAGCCCTCTTTCTCAGCTCCTCCATGATGGGGTTCTCTGGGTTGATCTCCATGGTCTTCTTGCTCGACATGTACCCAGCCGCTCTGTTATCCCTCAAGGCCTGAGCCTTCATGATTCTTTCCATGTTGGCAGTCCAGCACGGTCAGACGGTCAGACACCACAACCTTCTCCACTCTGTCACCCAAAACATCCTTCACAACCTTGCAGAGTCCCTCAAACTTCTCCTTCAACTCTTCCTTCTTCTTTGCCTCGTCTTCACTCTCATCAAGCTTGAGACCTTCCTTGGCGGCTGAGACAAGCTTCTTGCCCTCAAACTCCTTGTGAGAGTAATTGGCACATCATCCACTTCTAAAACATTGCCTTTGTTCATTCTGGTTCGATTATGATGAGGAACAGAGTTCATTCTGGTAATGATAGACGAATAATGGCATAAAATTTGTACGTCGTTAATTTAACAAACCGTCGTGGTTAGTACAATTATGCGACAGTAGAGTTATGGATACCGTCGTAGTATAGTATAATTAAAAAGTCGATAAATTTATATTTACAATCGTGGTAACTTATTTAAATCGGCGATGCGTCGTTGACTAAGAAAATTGGGTCGTGTTTATTAATTAATTAACACGGCGTCTTATTTTTATATCGTCGTCTTTACTTTATACGGCGTTGATTTCATAGATGCAGTCGTTGTTTTTAGGTTCAGATTTTAACTCTGAAAATACCTTTGTAATAAGACGACGCTTTTTTAATTTCGTGCTTCGTGGTTTCAAAATATCTATACGTGTGCCGTTTTTTAGGTGTTTAAAGTATGTTTCTACGACGGGTTTCTATTACCGTCGTCTTTTAAAAAACAACGACGGTTTTTTGATCTACCGTCGTTGTTTACTGGTCGTCTTTTGCCCTTTTTGTAGTAGTGAAATGCCACAGGGAGATTGCATGTTGTAGGAATTATTCTAGCCTAAATGCCATAGGGAGAATAAACGTAAGGTAACCAATCTTCAACCTGGAATTACCTCTTAATGGATGAATGAACGTAAGTGCTATATTGGATTGCATGTGGTGGACACCTAGCCCTAGTGTCTTATCTTCTTGATTTTCTCAACCAATTAATAATCCTTCAAAACTTTCTTCCCAATTTGTGTTTTATTTTATTCGCATTGAATCCAAAAATAATAATTCATTGATTTACAAGTAAGTATTTAGTACATCTTTTCAATTGACTGCAGTCTTCGTGGGAATGACCTCGTGTTTACCTTTGCTATACTAATAACAGACTTGTTCTATTGCGAGTATATATAGCATTTTAAACTCTGTTTTGCAGGTGGCTAAAATCCTATCAGTATCCAAAATTTATCAAAACCCATTTTAGCCATGGCTGCAGCAAGGAAGTCCCATTCTACCCTACCATATGCCTTACTCATATCCACCTTGAGACCAGCTTCATAGTTTTTAACCTTCTTCTTGAGGCGTAAATAGTGGAAAGCTTCATGAGCAACAACAATATTATCCTGAATCAACCTTCCTTGAACAAAAGCAGTTTGGGAGTCAGATATAACCTCAGGCAGGATTTGCTTAAGTCTGTTGGCAAGGATTTTTGACAAGATTTAACAACAATACTATCCTAAATCAGCCTTCCTTGAACAAAAGCAGTTTGGGAGTCAGATATAACCTTAGGCAGGATTTGTGATAAGTCCATAAAATTACAAATTTATGAACTCTTTATACTTAGTTTTTGTAGGAGAATTTGGTTTAAAAAGGACTTATTACTTTATTTTCTCAATTTTCAGCTTTCCAGAGCAAGTAATTTGTTTCAACGGAAATATGACTTTTTGGTGGAGTTTTAGCACAAGACCAATTGGAGATAAAAGCTAAGATCTTGAAGATGATTGTGGAATTTTTCTAAAATTTTCGGAGCAGCCAATGAGAGCAGTCTTTGAAGTTAAGTCAGCATAAGATGCAATCCCGTCAAAACTGTGCTGCTGTGGAAGAATGACCATTTGAAGACTTTCCTGATTTTTCCTCATGGCGTGCGATATATGGATGGAAAGATAAGACAAAAATCTACAATTTACATATTTTTCCTGATTTTTCTTGGAGGAGGAACATCCCCAAACGTGCAAGCAAAGTAATTGACATGTTATCCCAGTCCAAGTAGGAAGAGGAGTCAAGTACTTACCCATTTTGGATTTATGTTTTAATTAGGTTTTTCTTTATTGTTGGGCTGCTGTAAAAGCCCAGCTAGGGTAAGAATAGATGTGGGGTGTCTTATTTAAGCATGAGAAACAACTCCTTAGGGACGAAGAAAAAGACTAGGAGAAATTGGAGACGCCAGAAGAGTACCACCATTGGCTAAGTTTTATTGTTTCTTCCTTATGTTTTTGTTTATGTCGAATTCTATGATTATGTGTAACTAATTTTCTTTTGCTAGGGCATGATGTAGCCCTAGTATGATAATCTAGTTTTCTTATTTTACCTATCTATTGATTGCCGTTTGATGTTGGATTCTTAATCACTGTGCTTAATAACTTGGTTGATTATCTTGATGCTTGATCACCATCTAGACTTTTAATTGAGTAATCAGATGCAAATTAGAGTAAATACCATACTTAATTTGAGGCTTGCTTCATGTGATTAGGATTTGTAATTCGTCTAGGGTAAATACCGTACTCCTAGGGTTTACATGCTTGTTCAAGGTTTTCACTGATCTTAATGAGTTTCTATGTGTTGATATTTGACCTAAATACCATAGGCGAATTGCATGTAGGAATATACGAGTTAGCCTAAATACCATAGGTAATTCATGAAAAAGGAAAACTAAGCGGCGACATCAAATGGTTAGTAAATAGGTAGGTGAATAAGAGGCTAGATCGGATTACTAGTGGTGAATTCATTGTCCTAGTGCTTTTATCAATTTGAATTTCTCATCCTTGTGTTTCGTGACTTTTTACTTATTTTGTCTTTTAATTTCGTTGCTAATTAAATCATTCTTTCAAAAACCCCTTTTGTGTTTACGTGAGTATGCTACGTGTTTAATTTCTTGTTTATATAATTAGAGTAGTTAAAGTATTTTGTGAAGGAAATTAGGTTAGACTAATTGGAAGTTGAACTCAATCCTCGTGGGAATGACCTCTTATTTGCCATACTATATTACGATTGACCTTGTGCACTTGTGAGTATAATTTGTGTTTAGACTAATCTTTATAATCTCTATTTTTCAGGTTGTCTAGAATTCACAACAATTTGCTTAAGTCTGTTGGCAAGGATTTTTCACAAGATTTTATAAGAAGTGTTGCAGAGGCTAATTGGTCTGAACTGGCACGTTGATTTAGGAGCAGCAACTTTAGGAATAAGTGCAATGAAAGTCTTATTAATTTCTCCAAGTTGAGCATGACCGTTAAACCAGTCCATAGCAACATGGTTAACAAATTCCTTTGCCTCGTTCGAAAACTTGTGATAGAACATACTAGGGAAACCATTTGGCCCAATGGATTTAAGAGCTCCAAGTTGATGGGCAGCCATAGTAATTTCCTCCTCAGTGAAAGAAGCCACCAGACTCACATTCATTTCTCATGAGATACAAATAGGGATACAATTTAGAATCCCCCCCCCCAATTACGAGGACCAACTGAGGTGAAAAGCTGAGAATAGTAGTTCCGAAATTCTGATTCCAAAGCTTTTTCTCCAGATAGCCAAATCCACCTATTATTTTTAAGGCGCAAGATGCGATTGCGCTGTCTCCGCTGAATTGTAGATAGATGAAAAAAGCGGGTATTTTTGTCCCCTGCTTTCAGCTAGTTAACACAGGATCTCTGACACCAATACAATTCCTCTGCTTTCCACAACGAGTCAAGGTCCTTTTTTAGCTTGTCTTGCTTACTCTGATTAAGCAGAGATCCATCATTCTGCTAGATCATCTCAAGTTCAGTTAACAGCTTTTGAATTTGTTGCCTACTATTGTCACCTGAATTTCTGCTCCACTGCACCAACGTTTCCATACATTTTGCTAACTTTCGATTCCAGTTCGTGATGCCAGAGCCTTCTTGTTTACACCATAATCAACCGAGCATATCTAGCACCAAAATGACTAGCACCAAGGGAGACACACCTTCCTCCCTGCCGAAGGAAGACACTCTTCCAAAGTGGCAAACATCTGCCGAAACTCCCAACTGCCGAAGCTCCTAACTACCGAACCTAATCTCTGAGACACATGTCGACACCACAACAACTTGCACAAAGTCCCACATCGAAACTTTGTGCAAGCCTTCCATTTTCACTTCCCTATAAATAGGGAACAGTACCCAAGATGAGGGGGGTAACTAATTTCTCACCTTTACAGTTACTCTGCCAAAATTACCATTCTTAGCTGACTTAAGCATCAGAGAGCCTTCGGCCGGCACCACACCGGTGTCCGAAGCTTAACGACTGCTTCTCCTACTTTGTCTTCTACAGGTCACTCAATTGTCGAAGGACCTAGCCTTCTTCCTTGCTGAAGACGATCCCCTTCTCTCTAAGTTGACCTCCCAAATGGAGTATCAACAGTTTGGCACCGTCTGTGGGAACCGACTCTTGAATCCCAACTTCCTCTACCAACTCCGCTGGCTCCTTCTCCAATCAAGCCTCGTCGCCTCTTCTTCACCCCGCATTCTGGTATGCCGAGTGAGGCAAGTATCGATACCCAGCGCCACACCCCCCGTGGGGAGTCCTCCCGAAGGAAACCTTCGGCAAAAGGAGATCTCCAGGCGGAGGTGGAGCGTCTCTGTGCCAGCGTCACGAAGATGTCTGAGAACTACGAACAAATCCGCACAAAAAATGTGGAACTGGAGCACGACTGCCGAGCCCTGAAACGCAGTCTGGAAGGCAAAGGCTACCAATTCACCCAGCCGGACCACACCCAGGACATTGGGCACACCCAACTGAACCATCCACTTACCTCCCGTCATAGCGGTCCTATACAAAATAGGCTTGACAAAGGCAAGGGTGACCTCCACCTAGAGGCAACCAAGTTGAAATTTCTCCATGTTCCCCCGCCAAAAGGCCAACCCAATGCCCCAGCTAAGTTTATAGGGACTGTAGGCACCGTATCTCAGAGCGTCGACCAGACCCAATCAAAATTAATGTAGACCTCCATAACCCAAAGGTAACTTAACTTGGGCCCCTGCCGAAGCCCACCCAGGTAGCCACGACGGAAGAGGTCGGGGACTCGGACGATTGGGAACCTTATAACGCTGAAGACTAGGAGACCCTTTGCTCCGAAGATTTCTAGGGTTGGGAAGACTACCCAACCCTACAGGTCTTCAGCACCCAATGCTCTTCCACATGCTGACCCGGCCATGCACCCCCTCTTTGAGAAGGTCTAACGCCTGGAGAGCGAGCACCATCGCAGCCACCAGCCCCTCTGGGCGAAGCCACACCCTGGGCCCTTTACCGAACGTATCCTCAATTACCACCAGGAGAAGGACATTCAGCCGCTCCGCATCGCCTTCTACACTGGCATGGAGGATCCTCTCACCCATATCCACTCCTTCCAGTCCGCCCTTGGATGCAAGGGCCTCAGTGATGAAGGAATGTTTCTTCTTTTCCCTTCTACCCTCAGTGGCGCTGCTCTAAATTGGTTTTACCGGTTAAACCCTAGGACTATCAACTCCTTTGATAGCTTGAAGCAAACCTTCCTCGACCATTTCATGATCCAAACTGATCGCTTGTACTCCACAGATGACTTGTACATGCTTTGATAGGGTGAGGACGAACCCCTTCGGGAGTATGCAGCCCGCTTTAGCCATGAGTACTCTCGTTGCCCAGATACCGATGATCGGGTTGCCTTCGGCGGTTTCAAGAGTGGCCTCTGCGAGTCCAACTTCTGTTACCTGGTCCACAACAACCAATGGAACACCTACACCGAACTGATGAAGCAAGCCGCTGTCCATGCAAAGGCTGAGTACTTTAATTCCAAGAGTGGCCCAGCTACCTCAGCACGTGGTGCTCCCATTAATCCCCCACCTGCTTCAGTACCCAACACAGCCCCACCTCAGTATTCTGCTCCCACCCAAGACAACCAGGGTACCCAGCACCCCAAGAGGTAGGATAGCTACCAGCACACCTTTAGCAATGCGAAGCGTGGCAGACATGGCAACCATCACCAGTCCAGCGGAGGCAACCCCCCCCAGGACAAGTGATCGGGCTCCACCACCCTCAACACCACCTATGAGAATGTCCTGGTGCACGAGGCACTAATGATACCCAAGCCTCCCCCCAGAAGACCGATCAGCAAGTCTATGCCAAACACAGGTGTCTTCTGTCGCTGTCATCAGTTCACTGGCCATGATACCGACAGATCAACATGATCTCCACTATCAATGGTGGCCCCACCCTGGCTGGGACATCCAATAATTCCATCAAGCACTATGTTCGATCCTCCTATGCCCATCAGGTCTTCAGCACTGAGCAGGGACGCCTACCGAAGACGCAAAAATTAGGCTGGGCCCCCATTACCTTCAGCTTGGAAGAAGAACGTGGTGTCATCCTCCCCCATGACGACCCACTCATTATCCGTGAGGACATATCTAACTTTGATGTTGGGCGTATCCTGGTGGACACTGGCAGTTCAGTCAGTGTGATGTTCGCCGATGCCTTCAATGAACTCCAGGTCCCCGCTCACTTGCTTGACCGAAGCATCACACCCCTTGTGAGCTTCTCTGGCGATGTAGTTCAGCCCATTGGCAGCATCCATCTCCCTACATCTATTGGTTCAGCACCCCAGCGGGCAACCATCACCACTCCCTTCCTTATCGTGGATTGTCCCACAGCCTACAATGTCATCCTCGGTCACCCAGCCTTGGCACAAATGAAGGTTTTCGTTTCCACACACATGCTACTGCTGAAGTTCCCCACCCCCCATGGCACAGGCACGGTGCACGGCGACCAACTGAGGGCCCGAAGTTGCTATGTTTCGGCAGTCAAATCCACCAATCGCCAACCCAAGGGCCAAGCCCTTATGGTAACCAAGGCCCCAGCCCCTTCTCCAGCCGGCACTGAACGACCTGAGGACCCTAGGGAGGAATTTGTCACGAAACAAGCTGAACCTGTGGAAGACCTTGAGTTGGTTAGCCTTCGTGACGACGTCCCGGATCGGCACCTCCCTCTCATTGGAGCTTCGCTCTGACCTCGTAGCTTTCCTTCGCCTTAACTCCGAGGTCTTCGCCTGGTCCTACAACGACATACCTGGCATATCACCTGATGTCATTTCTCATCGGCTCAGCATTAATCCTGCCATCCGACCTGTTCAGCAGAAGCGTCGTGCCTACGACCTAGAGAGGTACGAAGCCATGAAGGCGGAGGTGGACAAGCATTGGATTCATCAGGGAGGTAAACTATTCCACCTGGCTGGCTAATGTAGTGATGGTCCGCAAATCGAAGAAAGGCTGGCGCATGTGTGTGGACTACACCAACCTAAATCGGGCTTGTCCGAAGGATAACTTCCCTCTACCTAGAATCGCCCAACTCGTGGACGCCACAGTAGGCCATGCCCTTCTTAGCTTCATGGATGCCTATTCTGGGTACAACCAGATCTTCATGCATCCTGATGACCAAGCCCACACCTCCTTCATTACAAATCGTGGCCTCTATTGTTACAAGGTAATGCCCTTCGGCCTCAAAAATGTTGGCGCCACTTATCAGCGCCTTTTGAACAGCATCTTTGCCCCACTGATCGACAACACTATGGAGGTTTATGTCAATGATATGCTAGTCAAGAGTCGCACCGCTGACCAGCACATTCCTAACCTCTCTGCTATGTTCGCCATCCTGAAGCAGTATAGAATGAGACTCAACCCCACGAAGTGCGCCTTCGGCATGGCTTCAGGCAAATTCCTCGGCTTCATGATCAGCCAGTGGGGTATTAAGGCTAACCCAGAAAAGATTCAGGCCATCTTGGATATGACGATACAGAAGACGGTCAAGGACATCTAGAGCCGAACTAGATGCGTCGCAGCCCTCACCAGGTTTATCTCCAAGGCCACTGATCGTTGTGCCCCATTCTCCAAGGCTCTCAAGGGCACTAAGCGTAACATCACTTGGACCCCAGAGTGTGACAAAGCTTTCAGCGAGCTCAAGGAGCACATGAGCCGGGCCCCTTTATTGTCAACCCCTGAGCCTGGAGACATCCTCACGCTTTACCTATCCGTCTCAGCTATGGCGGTTAACTCGGTGCTCATTCGTCCACATGGGGGTGCCGAACATCCAGTGCATTACGTTAGCAAAGCCTTGCAAGACGCAGAGGTTCGGTACCCAGACATTGAGAAGTTGGCTTTTGCCTTAGTAGTGTCCGCCAGATGCCTGAGACCTTATTTCCAGGCACATACCATTCATGTCCTAACCAACCAACCGCTCAGACAAGTGTTGCAGAAGCCAGAGACTTCTGGTAGGCTGGTCAAGTGGGCCATCGAGCTTGGTGAATTTGATATCCACTATAAGCCTCGCCCAGCTATCAGGGACAGGCGGTCGCAGACTTCATCTTTGAGTTCACAGAACCCCAAGCTTCGGCGACTCCCTAAGTCATACCTGCTAAGCCCATTCCTCCGTTGAACTTGGTCCACATCACCAGCAATGGCACCCTCAACCTTACCCAGCCCTTGTGGACATTGTACGTGGATGGCTCCTCCAATGCCCAGGGATGTGGGGCTAGCCTTGTTCTTATCTCCCTAGATAAGGTTGTCCTTGAGTACGCCCTCCGCTTTCACTTCCATGCCTCCACAATGCGGCCGAGTATGAAGCACTCTTAGCTGGCCTTCGTCTAGCCAAAGAGATGGGTGTTAAACAAATCTAGATATTCAGTGACTCCAAACTCATTGTTCATCAAGTCAACCAGGACTTCACTGCCAAAGACATCTCTATGACAGCGTATCTTCATCATACCCACCACCTGTTGACATCTTTTGATGCTTATCTCATCAGCCAGGTACCACGCTCCGAGAATAGCCACGCCGATGCTTTGGCCAGGCTAGCCTCGGCCTTAGACCAGGGCCTCGGCCGCAACATCCACATCGAGTTCTTGGATCGGCCTACCACACAAACCCCACTCATCTGTACCATTGATCACAGCTCAACTTGGATGGACCCCATCCTTCAATTCTTGCAAAACCAGACATTACCTACTGATCCTGCTGAAGCACGACGTGTTCGCTATCGCTCCGCTCGATACCTGATCATTAATGGCGCTCTATATAAGCGTTGCTTCAGCCTTCCCTACTTCGGTGTCTGACTCCAGAGGAAGGTAACTATGTCCTTCGGGAGATCCATGAGGGCATCTGCAGCAATCATTCAGGCGCTCGCTCCCTAGCGCATAAGGCCATTCGGCAAGGACACTTCTGGCCTTCACTTCACACTAATGCCCAAGCCTTCACCCAGAAGTGCGATAAGTGTCAGCGATTTGCCAACATCCCACAACTTCCAGCTGAACCATTGACAGCCATGGTCAGTCCTTGGCCATTTGCCCAATGGGGACTTGACCTCATTGGACCTATGCCTGAGGGTAAGGGCCAAGTCAAGTATGCAGTTGTAGCTGTGGACTCCTTCACCAAGTGGGCTGAAGCTGAGGCCTTAGCTACCATAACGGTAGCTCGCATTGAAATGTTCGTCTGGAAGAACATCGTATGTCACTTCGGCATCCCCCACACCATCGTCATCGACAATGGCCGGCAATTTGACAATGCAAAGTTCAAGCAATTTTGTTCCAACCTCAAGATACGTCTTTGCTTCGCCTCCCCAGCCCATCCCCAGTCCAATGGCCAGGTCGAAGCTGTGAACAAAATCATCAAGATGACCCTGAAGACCAAGCTTGACAAAGCCAAGGGTTGCTGGCCAGAGTTACTACCAGAAGTTCTCTGGTCCTACCTCACCACCTTCCGTACCTCCATAGGGAAAACGCCATTCAACCTTTCCTTTGGTACTAAGGTTGTGGCCCCAGTTGAGATTGGTCAGCCCACATACCGAACCTCCACTTATGATGCCGAAGCCAATGACGAGCAGCTAGCACTGAACCTCGACTTCGTTGATGAGCTTCATAACAAATCCAACATGCGCTACGTCGCGTACAAACAGTGTATTGCCAAGTACTATGACTCCCGAGTCAAACCCCGTGCTTTCAAGACTGGGGACTGGGTCATGCGCAAGGTTTCCTTGGCCACCAAAAACCCTACCGAAGTTACCTTGGGTCCTACATGGGAAGGTCCCTACGAGATTACCAAAGTCTGCCGTCCTGGCACTTATCAGCTTCGTGATTCCAAGGGCAATACCTTGCCCCATCCTTGGAATGCTGATCACCTCAAGTACTACTTTAAGTAAACACACCTAGACCCTAGGACAATATGTTTTCTTAAACTTTGGTATTGAGCCTTGACTCGACCATCTCTTGTACCTTTTGCCTCTTGGCACTTATCTAATGAAATGCATGACCTTAGCTAATTCTTACCAATCACATGATTATCATTTTTCTAAGCACAATCGATATCAAATGACAACAAGTCTAATATCATAGCAAATCAACATACACTTGCCCCAAGCAAGGCAAAATGTTCATACAAAGCAAAAACAAACCTCAAGTCCCAAAAAATAACTAAGGTACATAAGGAAGGCAACGCCTTCAAGTCTAGGAAGAAGCGGCATCCGCGGGGGCCGACTCTAACTCTGGCACGGCGGCAGTGTCATCGGTAGTGGGACTAGGTGTAGGAGGCTGGCCACTGGTATCAAAGTTGATCTCAATCGAAGGGTTGAACCTTGCTAGTCTCTCCTCCCAGCGAAGTTGCTCATCCACCAACCGGTCCATGATGTAACTCCTCAGCTCCTCTGACGATCGGAATGACTCGACTGCTTCGGCACGGGCAGCAGCTACCTCATCGGCCTTCGACCATTTTAGCTCTTCCACCTCTTTGGCTAGCTCCGCCTTCTGCAACAACAGGGTGTTCCTCTCTCGGATGGCCTCCTGCGCCTCCGCCATCTTGCTCTTGGCCAGCTCATCGCACTTTTTCAGCCTCTGAATCTCCTTATCTGCCTTAGCCATATTGACATACATCTCGCCAAAGGCCTACAACACAAAGCATCATCAATCAGAACAAACTAGAATGATAAGAACAAATTCATAAACAGATATCACTTACATAAGCAGACGTGAGAACCGTCTTCTGGGCCCGATTTGCAAAGTTGGAGGCATGCGTCCTAGCCAGAGCCTCAGGATCACTCTTCACACCTTCCAGGAAGACGTTCACCAAGGGAACTTCCTGCCGATGCATTGCCAAGTTCACCTTTTTCTTCTGCCGATGCAGCTTGGAGAAGTCCACCTTCTCCACCCCTTCAGCAAACACATCATCAATACTTAAGGGTAGCTTCGGCGGCGCTTGCAGATTTAAAGGAGGAAGCCTAGGCCCCACCCCCATCACACTCTGGTAAGCTTCCTCCAACGCTTGCCTCTTTCCCAGCACGTCAGCAACCCGCCCCTCATCGTCATCTCTAAGGCGCTTCCCAGTCGCCTGCGGGGCACCCCCCCTTCTCTGCCTTCTTGGCTCGAGACTCCCTCAACCGCCTCTGCATCTCGGCCTCATCAATATCCACCACAACCTTCGTGCCTCCCTTTATAACACTTGCCACTGCACATCAACAGCTAAGTTAGTCACAATTACAAAAAGCAATTAGAAGACAACAAAGGTAACCTAAGTACTTACTTCCTTGCAGAAGTCCGGACTCAAACAGATTCTTCTGAGTGACTAAGTTTCGGCACTCACGCTCGGTCTCTGACAACAGTGACCTCACCCTCTCAACTTCGTCTTCTTGCTCCTTGGAGATAGACCCCCACTTCACCGAACTTGCAGCAAATGTTACATACTACTCAGCCATTTACACTTGCACAAGCAACAATGGAGAACCAAGAGTAAAACACAACAAAACAACACTTAGTCTTAAAGGATGGGGCCAAGGACCTATAGACTGGAAGTGGGTAGGAATGTGTTTGGCAACGGTCTTCCCTGGTGCACACTCCCAATCACCATAAGTCAGGCACCACTTGTTCCTCCAGGACTTCTGAGTAGTAGGCATGTGACTGATAAAATAACCCCTCTCTTTTGCCTTTCGACAATTGGCTTGCACCCAGCAAAAACTTCCCTGTTGTTTCGAAATTGAGTACAAATAAATGAATTGCTCGAATATTGGCTCCCCCAACCCAACCAACCACCAAGCAATGTAAACCCCATGAAGAAGAATCCAAAAGTTGGGATTATATTGCCCTGGCGCATACCCCAGCTTGGCCAACATCATCTGCACCCAAGGATGAAACGGTAGTCTAAAGCCATGCTGGTACATATCCGTAAAAATCAATACAGAGCCCTCAGGAGGATATCTAACCACATCTGCTGCAATCGGTAACCTCAAGCCTACATAGGGTGGAACACAACACTCTGTCCAAAGCTCGGCCAACTTTATTTCTGTAAGAGAATTCCGCTTCACCAAAGGGACACCAACCCGTATGTCCACTCCCTCTGAAGCTGAAGCCACAGCTACACCAACGGACCCCGATGGTGATGCCTGATTACTCGAGCCCACCTCTGGTGTATGAGGCAAAGCTAGAACCCGATTAGCTATGGCCTCTAACTCCTTGTAATTCCTCTGCATCTCCCTATATGCAGCTGACCCAGAGTCTATGGATGGCTCACCCCTCTCACCCTTGTGCACTACCATCCTACTCTCTATAACGCCTTCTACCACACCCTCTGTTTGGGAACTCTCACGTTCATAACAAACATAAAGGCTTGGCTCTGACTGGGAACTCTCACTTTCGGTATCTTCCCCACCAAAGGCAGGGGGGTCATGGCTTTCTCTATCAGAACTTTCAGACATCTACAATTTGCAGAAACAAGAAAAGGAACTAATGCACATGCAAGAAGGATCGAAACATACATTCAACAGGTTCATATCAATGTTCAAAGTGTACATCAAGTTCATGCTCATATTCAAGGTGTTCATACAAAAAGGACATTTCAATTCGAAAATTCAAGGGAAATAAGGTCTAAACTTGTTTGCACCACCACGAACAAGACGCCAGAAATCACCTTGGCCACAACACCACCACGAGGTATTTCCCCGGAAATCTCCTTTTCTCCTTCTCACTTTCTAGAAAATTTTCTCAAAATCTCCAAGTGTGATGCCTTCGTCACCCCAAACTCCTATTTATAAAGCCTAAATGGTACCCACGCCTCGATTCCCGAGCAAACCCTAGCACCCTTTCGGCTTCCCTCTCAAATTCCTTGTACCTGCTTCACAATTTGAATTTCAAATTTCAAATTAAAACAAAAAAACAAAAAAAAACAACAACAAAAACGGGGCAAAATTCACAAATTAGCCTTGTCGAACGGCAAGGCTTGTGCAAAACCAATTAAGGGGTCGCAAATTTTCACCTTGCCCAATCTTTCTTGGCCCAGCTCCAAGCCGTGACAGCACGAGATGCGGAAGCTGAGATTACGGCAAGAAGGGCGACATGACTGAAGGTGGCGGCATGTCTTAAGCTAATAAGGAGTTACACACCCTTCTCCCAAACCCTAGCTTTCACAACTCCACAAAAGCCCAGCCCCAAGAGTTGTCGAAGCCCACTTGAGTTGAAACACCAAGGGTATCGAAGCCCACGGAGCTTGGAGGGACACTTGCCTTAACCTGGTTCTGGTCCAAGCCCAAACTCACGGGCCCAGCCCCTAACACCTTCTCCTTGCCTTCTGCAGCTCCAAGACAGGCTAAAAAGCTTGCCAAACCCATAACTCAAAAGCCCATCTTCCATTCCTGAAGCCATACACTTGCCGAAGGCCCAAGGGACCCAACCTCTTACGGCAGCTCACCTAAATTCTTTTCTTGCCGAAGCCCTGTAACTCATTATGCCTAGCCCCTGCCTAGCCCTATCTTGCGCAAAACAGGCTCAATACAAGCCGTAGATGGCCCTTGCCGATTGGCACCTTGGTCCCCTGCCTAGCCTAGCACTCAGGCCTAGCCAAATCTGCAGCTTGCCTCCTTGTCAAAGTACTTAGAACCGGTGGCCCAAATCTGCAGCTACACCTGCCGAAGCTCCCGACTGCCGAAGCTCCTAACTGCCGAACCTAATCTCCGAGACACTTGTCGACACCACAACAACTTGCACAAAGTCCTTGTTGGCGTTCGCGAATCTCACGGCCTGGTGTTCCGGGCCGAGGGGATCTGCGTCAGCACAGGTCTTCCTTCTTCTGACGCCGTGTGGTTTGTGCGCTGGCGTGCCAGCACGGTTTACCGTGCGTTTGTGAATGATACGGCTGGGTGAATAGATGAGTTGCGCGCCTGTTTAAGTCTGACTTCTAATCAGAGCGATAGTGGCCAAGAGAGGAATTGATCTCGACCGTCAGGTTCACGGCCTGAGCTACAAGGCCGTTGATGGTGGTGCTGATGGTGGTTTTAGGGGGGTGCTCCGGCTCGTTGCTAGGGAACAACGGTCGTATGATATATGGGGTGAACGAGAGAGTAACCGGGATGATGCTCTGGAGCCTTGAAAATCAAGGGTCGTATGATGTATTGATGAATGGATTTTCCTACAAACTGCCACTACTCTTAAGAAAGCAAGTAAAGGTATTGAAAGTGCATTACAAAAAGATAAATGACAGGAAAATATAATTTGCTCCGTGGGAGGCTTGTGTTTGGTGTTTGAACCCTTTAAATGTAATTGGAGCTTGCTATTTATAGGGGAAGTCTTGAGGAGACCATGAAGCTGAAAATTTGCATGATGAGGCTGATCAGAGCTAGTGGGCAGTCGAGTCGGCATTTGGGAACGTGAAGCATGGTGGTGTGACACCCATAAACCCCGGCCGCCGCCCTGGTGGTGGGCTCTGCATCCCGGGCCTTGGTGGAGCATTTAATGCCCTGGTCTGATGGTTGGTGGCTTCGCCTTACAAAATCATGGGAAGATTAAGTTCAATCATTGCAGCGCTTGTAACAACAACGAATGGTGTTTTGTTATTGAAGGCTGGCCTACTGAAGCAAAGATAAATCCTTCGTTCTGGACTTGTTGCAATCGATGCAAATGGCACCGTGAGAGTGTTTTTTGGTTCAAGGTAATGCGTGTGTATGTTGTGCCAGGGAATCCATACCCTTATAATTAGTTGTAGTATGTATTTAAGGTTTTTATGCTTTCTGGACTTGCTTCTCTTCAGTTCTACGTTGGCTGGCTACGTTGGCCAAATGTTGGGTTTTAATGTATTTTGTCTGGTGTTTGTGCAGTCATAAACCGTTTTATATATAAATCTACGTATATATATTTGTATACTTGAATGCTTACTGACATCAGAGATGGGTAATATGACATTTTACTGACATAGATATTTTGCCCAACTACAATCTTAATATTTGGTAAACGAAAAGGCGTGCATGGAGTGAGCTGTCTGTTCACCAGTGCTTGGAAAAGACATTTTCCCACTCATCATATCCTAAACTAATTTTTTTCTGATGCCATACAATGGTTGACATGTATTTTTTTCATTTACTTTTTCAAAACATCCCTTAACCCTAATAAAAATTAGAAGTTAAGAAATTGAAGAAGAGAGAAACTAATTGGCACCTGAAATGGTCTTTTCGCATAACAAAATTACAAAAAAAAAAAATTAGGGTCAATAAAATTAATAAATATAGAAGGTAAAAAGTCATATAATAATAATTTAGGGTAAAGAACAATATCATAATAATTTAGCGTCACCACGAAACGGGGAATTTAGTAAGAAAGATGAAGCCTCAATGAATTCGTAGCAATTTTCGGAAGTGTTTTTTTTTTTTATCATTTTTGTGTTTTTAGTTATGAATTTTGTAAGGCAAAACAATAAAATAAGAATTTAGGGTAAAAAGCAAGAATGTTTGGTTGCAACTGACGTACACTTGTGCAAGTGGTGAAAGGTATGCACTGAGATCGCGCCATGTGTCAACTTGCGATTATTTGGGGTTTTTTAGTGCAAACAACTTGAACAAATTGTAATAAATAGTCGGAAAATCGTAAAAATGCCCCGAAAATTACTCCGGCCTCCTTGTGACGTTATAAAACTAGAGGAACCTATAAAGCATCCATTTCGCAATGAAAAAATCCAAATTGTTTCAGAGAACTGACTTTCCTCTTAACCCTAAGTATATATGTTTGTTCACTTTAACAAGTATATTTCCTTAATATTCGTTATATAATTTGTAATAAGACAAGAAATAGTTTCCTTTCAAATATAAGGATGTAACATAATCTGTTTTTGTTTTGTTATAATAATGTACATATATAATAATTGCACACTGCTTTGAAGCCATCATTGCAACTGCGCCTAGAGCTTTGAACACGTCAGAGGTATTCAATAAGTAGTCCATATGCAACTGCGTCTAGAGTTATGAACCGTCACATGTATTCAATAAGTAGTCCATCGGGAATCAGTACAAAATATCCATCATGTCCAATCACATAAAATAATGCCATACTTTTTTGAAAAACCTCACACCACTCAAGCAATTTAAAAATATTAGTGAATATTTGTCCTAGTCTATATAAGTGATTATATATTCACTCTGCACTTTTTTCACAGTATATGTTAACTTTGAGGGATTCCACAAACATATAATATAAAGGAAGAAAACAATAGTAGGAGATGAACCAGTACAAAAAAACAATAACATAACCTTGTCACAAACGCACTCACAAATGCTTTTCCATAAACCTTGCCCTAACATATAATAAATAAAGGCAACATTGCATATGATGCAACCATGTCCAAATCTGATACGTGATCACACAAAAATGGACATGGCAGCAACATATGACTGAAGTAGATGGCCACGTTGCATCACGTGTTCTCATCATTAAAGACATCAAAATATGAAGGTTGAAATCTTCCATAATAGTAAGCATCAAAATAGGTTTGAAGCAGAGTTGAACGAAAATTCCAATTCCACTGATTTGCCTATGCTCAAACACGATAACCAAAATGGTTACTTCCCTTGGTGAGTATATTTGTTAACGTCGGAAAAGGTAATAGATGACCAATCAAACCCGGGTACGACGAGTTTTGCATAGGACCGGAAGTAGTCGAATCCAGCTTGCATCACACGCTTCTTTGACTCCACTGCATTAGATGAGTTCTTGTATTTTTGAACAGCTACACTCCGAAGTCGTTTGTGTCTACGCTTCATGCGCTGCAACTTCGCCCTATCCAGATTGGCCTGCCTTTTGTCATCTTCAATTTGGCCTTCAACAAATTCCAAACGTGCCCTTGCCCTTTGGATTTCATCACCAAGTTGAAGATGCCTCTCCTTCCAGAATCCAAGAACCCTTTCAGACTCAAAACTTCCAACAAAATGGTCATTCTGTCTAGGAATGTGACACTGCTTGTCTGGTGACTCACTTGCGTGTCGAAGGCGGTCTTTGTTTGGAGGGGTGTTTATTATGCTGACATCAAACTTGGTTAGTAAATCCATTCTATGGAGGGAGAGAGTTTCAGTCGATGGAGAGAGATTCGGTGGAGGAGTCAGTTTTTCGTGGAGGGAGAGTTTCTATGAAGGATGTGATAGTAATACCAATAAAAAGGTTCCCGCCAAAAAATATTTGGTTGACAATGTATAAATTAATTTTTTGTCTGATACAATCTAAGTTTAATCCTAACCACTGTGGTTGGGTTCACTAACTAGATGTCACTTCCATTGAGTTTCTTTCAACCACTGACAGTGGTGTAATGAGGTTGACATGCTTGAAAAGCAAAACCTGACACCTCTTTTTAAAAATTGGAATAAAGTACATATGTTGACTACACGCAAGCTTTAGTATGTTGGTCTATAAAGCTATGTCCCCTTCCTCAAACGAAATTGCATATGCAATCCTCATCCTCTAAAAACAAATAGGATTATTCAAGCATGTCATCCTCTTCAGGCGCCAACAACACAGTCGAATATGAAAAATTGGAGTTGCAGGCTCCATTTCCACGTTGTACTCGCCGACCCCTTCCATTTTCAACATCATTTGGGAGTGAGGGGGACTCCGATGATCCATTAGAGGCAATACATGCAGTCAGTAGCAAGCTAGATTATAATTCCAGACTGATCAATTCGTGGCACGAGAAATGTGTTGAAGACGAGGCCATTCTGGCTGATCTTAACATTAAAGTTAACAAAGCGTTCTCCCAAAAGAACAAGTACTTGAAGTTGAGTCATACAAGGAAGTTGAAAGCAGAGGAGTTGGATACAGTAATGAATGATGAAATTAAAGGTTGTTTGAAGAACCATATGCGATGCGAAGAGCACCATAGTGAACTGGAGATGGCATTCAACGAAGGATTCGAAAATTTCCGAGCATTTGCGGCAACTACTCATACAAGTTATAATTGGGACTATGTATCCCCTGATGCTGTGAGAGAGATACTAGACGATGGTGGTGACATGAGTGAGCATAAGCATGTCAAAGCTGCTCGGAAGAAGCCGACCAATACGACTGACTAATTGCGGCTACGGCTGTTCAATTGGTTGGGGTCATCGTGGTATTGCTAACAGGGACCAAATAATATGCTTTGCAATGTAAAACTATCTTATGGGACCATTATGTCAGTCGTCAGTAATTCGTCAATTTTGTATGAATGAATGAAATGTTTGGATGCAATAAATTAAGCTATACAAATAATGGGTTATTCATGGACTTTTTTATGATGTTATACAATACTTGGAATGTAATTTGTTCTTTTTATTTTTCAAAACATCCCTTCACCCTAATAAAGGAAAAAAAAATTAACAAATTGAAGAAGAGAGAAACTGATTAACACCAGAAATGGTCTATTCTCACTCAAAATAACAATAAAAATAATAATTTCGAGTAAATATAATTAACAAATGTACAGGCTAAAAAGTAATATAATAATAATGTAGGGTAAATAATAATAAAATACTAATATAGCGTAACCATGAAACGGGGAATTCAGTAAGGAAGATGAAGTGTCAATGAGTTCGTATCAATTTTCGGAACATTTTTATCATTTTTGTGTATTTAGTTATGAATTTCATAAGAAAAAACAATAAAATAAGAATTTAGGGTAAAAACCAAGGATGTGGCCATGTGTATTGACGTACACTTGTGCAAGTGGTGAAAGGTGATGCGCTCAGATCGCGCCAGGTGTCATCTTGCGATTATTTTGGCTTTTTTCAGTGCAAAAATCTTGAAAAAAGTTAAATAAATTGTAGGAAAATTGGAAAAATGCCCCGAAAATTACTCCGGCCTCCTTGTGACGTTATACAACTGGGGGAAGCTAGAAATCATCAATTTCATAAAGAAAAAATTTGAATGCCTTTAGATAACTCACTTTCCTCTTAACCCTAGCTATATATGTTGTTAACTTTAACCTAGATAACCTACATCAACAAGCATCTCCCGTGAATGCTCGAAATTGTCTTTTAAAATGAATAACCATGAAACGGGGAATTCAGTAAGGAAGATGAAGTGTCAATGAGTTCGTATCAATTTTCGGAACATTTTTATCATTTTTGTGTATTTAGTTATGAATTTCATAAGAAAAAACAATAAAATAAGAATTTAGGGTAAAAACCAAGGATGTGGCCATGTGTATTGACGTACACTTGTGCAAGTGGTGAAAGGTGATGCGCTCAGATCGCGCCAGGTGTCATCTTGCGATTATTTTGGCTTTTTTTAGTGCAAAAATCTTGAAAAAAGTTAAATAAATTGTAGGAAAATTGGAAAAATGCCCCGAAAATTACTCCGGCCTCCTTGTGACGTTATACAACTGGGGGAAGCTAGAAATCATCAATTTCATAAAGAAAAAATTTGAATGCCTTTAGATAACTCACTTTCCTCTTAACCCTAGCTATATATGTTGTTAACTTTAACCTAGATAACTTACATCAACAAGCATCTCCCGTGAATGCTCGAAATTGTCTTTTAAAATGAATAACCATGAAACGGGGAATTCAGTAAGGAAGATGAAGTGTCAATGAGTTCGTATCAATTTTCGGAACATTTTTATCATTTTTGTGTATTTAGTTATGAATTTCATAAGAAAAAACAATAAAATAAGAATTTAGGGTAAAAACCAAGGATGTGGCCATGTGTATTGACGTACACTTGTGCAAGTGGTGAAAGGTGATGCGCTCAGATCGCGCCAGTTGTCATCTTGCGATTATTTTGGCTTTTTTTAGTGCAAAAATCTTGAAAAAAGTTAAATAAATAGTAGGAAAATTGGAAAAATGCCCCGAAAATTACTCCGGCCTCCTTGTGACGTTATACAACTAGGGGAAGCTAGAAATCATCAATTTCATAAAGAAAAAATTTGAATGCTTTTAGATAACTCACTTTCCTCTTAACCCTAGCTATATATTTTGCAACAACCAACATCACAAGTATATTTCCCTAATATTAATTATCTAAGTTTTAATAATACAATAATTAGTTTCCTTTCATATAAAAGGGTGTAAACGTATCTGTTTTGTTATAATAATCCACATATATAATAATTGGACAATGCTCTAAAGCCATCATGGGTGCGTGCATCTAGATCTTTGAACACGTCAACGCTATTCAATAAGTTGTCAATATGGCTCCGTCTTGGGTTCGTAGTAAATATCTCTATCATGTCAAATCACATCGTTCGATGGCCTGACACCAGTCAAGCAATTTTGAAATAGTACTGAATATTTGTCCTAGTCTATATGAGTGATTAGAACTTCACACAATATTTTATTTTTCACAGTATATGTTGCTTTGAGGGATTCCCTAAACATATAATATAAAGAAAGATAGAAAAAGTGTGACATGAAACAGTACAAACAACAACATATAACTGGGACAAATTAGAAGTATATTTCCTTAATGTTCATTATCTAATTTATAATAACACAAGTATTACTTTCATTTGCTTCATATATAATTATTGGGACTATGTATTGCAATTCCTTGTGTCTAAAATTGTATTTTGCAAAAATTGAAATATTATTCAATAAGTTGTCAATATCACCACGCGTTGGGAATCAGTAAAGTCGCATTATCATGTCCCTTCACATTAAACAGATGGCGTACTTTTTTGAAAAAATTGACACGTCAGTCATAAGTAACACTCTCCTTATTCACTTTACATGCCAATGTGCTATACATTCTTTGGTGAATGATTTATGGGTTATTTATATAACAAAATATTACAAATATTGCTGAATATTTATTTCGTCTATATGAGTGGGGACACGAGTGACCATAAGCACGTGCAAGCTGCTCAGAAAAAGCTGACCCATACGACCGAGTGAATATGGCTACCATTGTTCAGTTGGTTGGGGTGATCGTGATATTGCTAAGAGGGAGCACATAAAATGTTTTGCAATGTAATTTTCTTGTGTGTGCGAAATTACGAGTAGTTGAAATGTTGGTGTACACTTTAATATTCTCCAAGCATTCGAAATGTGATTAGCTGCAATGTACTTATCATGCATAGAAGATGTTGTATTGTAGTTTGTATTTTAAACGCTGATTTCTAATCATTGTGTTCCAACATAGTGCAAATTTCAAGTATCCTTCAGGTACGAATGTTTACAAAATCGTGCACCAATATTGCTTCATAGTCAAGGTCAGATCTTAATAACCAGTCAAGCACTAGAACATAACATTAGGAAAAATTGGTTGCTGCTGTAAATGATTAGTGTTGCTAGAAATGATTCGTGCTGGAAATCATTACTGCTGATGGAAACAACAGCTCCCTGCTGGAAATGCTACATTACCCTGTGATATAATCAATGAATCTGTGTCACTCGTTCATAATTCAGCATAAACTACCCATTGTACATGGTAAAAGTCATTGCTTCTTCACAAAACTCAAAATTTGATACTTTATCAAATGTCTATGAAAATTTCCAAATAGGGAGAAGACATGTAAAATTAACATGTGTCCAAATTTCATGCAAGAAGTAAACCAACCAAATTTCCATTTCAATTAGCAGTGGACATGAACAAACAAATAAAATAAAACTGCATATAGAAAACTTAACCTGATCATTAGCCTTCATAACAACCGGCCTCCGTATAATACAAACATAAATCATTCGGTAGGTCCGTGCATCCTGTAAAATTCGTCGAATAATGGGTCACTGAGATCTATTGGAGTTGATTCCTCATTGTTTGACGGTGATGTCCTGCATAAACACCAAACACAAGCACATAAAAAATTTAACTATTCAAATTTTAGGTGTTATTATAAATAGTTTTAACATCTTACGGTGTGTTCAAATTTCTTGGGCATTGTCTTCTATCATGACCAATGTCTCCACACTCCCGACAGTGTCGAATCCCTCGCTTCATTGGCTTTTCCTTTGCTCCCGTTACTTGTTTCCACCTTCCTTTGCACCTTACTCTCTTAGGGTCTTTCATATATTGTGTTTGAGAGCTAGACCCTCCAACTTCGTTATTACTTGGTCCATCCTTCAACAACTTCAACTTCACCCGCAAACTTTTTAGAGTCTCTGACACTAGCTCACATCCTTCTTCACACATTAATGCATCCTCAACCACATCTGAAGCAAGTCGGGACATTGTACTCCGCTTTATTAAAAGACCAGGATCTGCAGAGTCTTTAATTTCGTTGCCATTTGCATCTGACACCAATCCAGCTTTCGCAGTTTTCTTCCACCTTTTCAAAATATATTTATCGGGCATATATTCAATCTGGTCCCTTCTGAACAATGCTAGGATGTGCTTGCAAATAATCCCAACAAATTCAAATTTTTTGCAGCTACACGATGCGTGGTCAGAATCTTTGACATATACGACTTCTGCCACTCTTGTTTGCCAATTTTTCCTTTCGCTCACATTAAAGACAACTTTTGAAGCATCCTCTGTTTTGAGCTCTAGGAAACATGCTGTACTTTGTATTAGTTCTTTCTCAAACTTTTGAAACATTGCCCTTGTGTACAAGGTAGCCATTTGTTTGTTCATTGGCATTGGTAGAATACATTGAGCCACTTCAAATGCATCTACGTGATCAGCAGCTAACTCTTTTTGACGTTGATGGGAAAGTGCCCTCTCAAATCGTATTATGAAATCCATCAACGAATTTCTCCTTGATATGTATTGCTTGAAGAAAGCATGAGAACCTTCCGCTCTTTGGCTGCTTGACATTCCAGCGGCAAAAAAGTCTCGTGCGTAGGCTGGAACCCAAGATTCCCTTAAATCAAACATTGAACTTAGCCATTGATGGTCAGTCAAACCAGCCTTTGTAACCACAATATTCCACTTTGCATCAAACTCATCCTTATTGTCAGTATCCCATATGGCTTTCTGAAATTCACGCCAATACTCCTTATAAGCAGAATGTGGTAACTTAACATGGAACTTTGATGTGATGTGCCATATGCAAAGCCGATGAAATGTAGTCGGGAAGGCTATTGAAATCGCTCTGGTGATGGCCGCATCTTGATCTGTAATGATCGTTTTAGGTTCGCCACCTTGCATGGCTTTCTTAAACTCCTCAAACATCCAAATAAACGACTCAGTCGTTTCCTTGCTAAAAAATGTGCATGCTAAGACAATTGTCTGACCATGGTTATTAACTCCCAATATTGGTGCAAATGTCAAGTCGTATCGATTCGTGTTGAATGTGGTATCGAATACAACAACATCTCCATACAACCGGTATGCCCGTCTAGAAGTTGCATCTGCCCAAAAACATCGACTAAACCTGTCTTCGCCATCTCCCTCAATCTTGAAATAAAAAGCCTCATTTTTTTTCTGTTCAGCCATAAAATACTCGGTCACTAGTTCAACATCGTGGTTCCTCAGCTTCCCATTCACACTACATTCAAGATTGTAAATATCCTTTTTGATAAAACCGATTTTATCCATTCCTCCGGATTGCACCTCGAAAATACTTACCTTCTGATGAATGGGGATATTAACCGAACCCAACTGTTTTGTAAGTACTTTTGTAGAATCCGAAATACGACGGTGTGATCTCAATAAATGCACTCTTTCTGAGGCTGTCATCTTATGATTGTGTCCCTCTGCAAAAAGAGAGATGGCATACTTCTTGCTCCCATTTGTCTTCACAACCACAATCTTAGCTTTGCAATTGCATCTACTTATTCCCCGCTGTCTTTTTCTCTCCTGAGTTTCATCTTTCCTGTATGCACCTTGTTTGCAACAAACAAATTCTTTCCTCAGAATCTCTTTCTTATATGTCCCCCGAAAGCTGGAATGAAGTCGAATACCAAAGCCAGCCAAGAATGCATATCTGTTATAGAAATTATAAGCAAGGTCAAGCGAGTCGAACTTCATCCCAACCGCTGGTGTTTCCTCATTTCTTACTTCAGGAATGTAAACCATCCCATTAGCTGTTACACAATCATCACTCTCTGAGCCCCCAGACATTTTACCCACATATATTTTTGAACTACTTCTATATCACTGCATAGCAAATATTAATTCATTAATCAATCATTACTGCATTACAACATATCAATGCATTCCACTTACACAAAACATTGCCCAAATTGACACAAAAAAGACGCATAGCCTAGCTTGTTTGTAAGAGCCATTATTACACAAAATTTAATAATAGTTACGTCATCTCTTGTGCAATAATCTGGAAAAAATAACATTAGAACCAACATGTTCAACTAAGAACACAAATGTAATTCAAACCAGCAATTACAGAACTTCTCCCAATATCCTCTCCAAATGCTTACTCCTAATGCCATTAAGCCTAAGTTTAGGATCTTTTACCTACATTTTATAATTTCCCACCCCCACCAAAAACAATCAACTAAATATATTGAATATTCATAAGGAAATGACGCATTATTGACAGAAAACTGACGCATTATTGACGGCAGAATAACACATTATTGACCACAGAAATGACGCATTATTGATGCCACAAATGACGAATTTCTCACCCTCACAAAAAACAAACCAAACCCAATAAAATCAATCCAGCAACAGTAAACTTACCTCTCAAACTCAAGCGGGAGCTCCGAAGTCAATCAGCTTAAGAGAATGTGGTGGACATTAGAGAAGACTCTTTGGTAGTGGAGACTCCATCTCTACCACAATCGAGGAACAAATGCTACTGCGGCGTCTAGCTACAGAACCAGATATGCTACTTTGCTTTCATCTGGAATCTCGTGTGCTGAACGAAAAAGAGAAGGGATTTTCACTTCAGCCATAGAATCAAAACAGGGCAATAGCTAGATAAGAGCCATTAATCGTCATACCGAGGATGCCATAGATCGCAGGCCTCCCAAGGAGCTGATGACAATGGAGCAACTATAGGGTTTGGGAGCTTTGGATCTTTCTAATTCTGGGTTTGCGTTACATTCAAAAACAGAGGATTGTGTTCTTGAATTTTTCAGAGAGGGAAATATCTTCAACTGAAGTTGGGTTTCCAACGGGTCAGATTTCAACCCGGTTCTACATGCACCCTCTTTTAAAAACTCACCGTTGGATGAAATCCAATGGCTCTAACATACCCCTAAAAAAAAACCCCTTATAACTTTCCCCTCACTATAGAAGCTCCCATCTTAGGGAGCCATTTCTGAAATGGGTGCCCACGCTCTCAGGGTCCGATATACTGACATATTTTAGGGCTGTCACATGATTCTGAGACGTGGCAGCGATATCAGCAGAAGAGCCGCAGGTGAAGCATGGGACAAAACAAGGGCCTGAGGCACAACAGTTTGTACAGAACCTACAATCTGAAGAAAGTCAGTGGAGGCACTTGTCGCATTAGCTTTCCTGTTGGTCACGCTCAACCCTTGGTTCTGACGATCGCCCAACTCCCCGGAGAAACCATAGATCCCACCGTCTTCCTTTTCCAGCCGGTGTTGCCAGTGGCTATGATCCACACCTCCAATTACAGGCTTCTTCACCCTTGGTTGGAAGAGGAAGGTGGATCGTTTAGAGATCGTTGTGTCACGCATGCCTTCGTCATATTTCCAGCCATCAGATTCCAACCTGGGGTTTAGTACCAACATACATCCAATTGAATGGCCTAGCCTACCACACCTCATACAAAACTCCTTTACACCTTCGTAGCGAAGACGGATTTTTCTTCGGCCCGTGACTTGACAAGGTATGGAAAAACCCGAGGGGAGGGGTTTGGATGCATCAAGATCAATTCGCATTCTAAGGAAGCCTCTGAAACCCACTTCTTCAACATCCTCAATTTCCATAACAGAGCCAATCCTCGCCCGTAGCTTCCTTGCACTTCCATGAGAGCACATATTTCTAGGGAGGCCATGAGCCTGCACCCAAAATATTGCCCTATCTGGAATAATATCATCAAGCGAGTGATATAGGGGCCAAGATTTGATAGTGAAGGTGAAACCCTTAATGAACCATGGGCTACCGTCCATCAATCTTCTTGCCACCACTTCGTCCCCAACACTGATGGAGTACACATTCTCCTTTGCCCACAAGACTTTGATAGTACCCATATTACTCCAAAGAGCACGCAGCACATCTTTGACCACCGACTGTAGAGGTTCGTGATCTGCCACCAAAAGACCAACAAGGGAGATTTGGTTTTTGATTCTCTCCTCTACATCACAGCTTCTATCAAAATGATCAGACATTTCGTCTAGGAGAAGATCATCCCAGTCATCATCTTGGATCTCCATGACTGGAGAAACACAGCAACTCACCAAAAAACCTTAAGAAAGAGTTCACAAAGAAGCCTGATGGCTCACAAAAGCCTAAAAGCTCACCAGTTTAAAGGTCTGCACCTAAAGGGCATGATTAAACATGAACATTTGAGGGGAAACAAGGGTGGGAGATGAGATGCAGACTCTGATAAAGCCAACCCAGAAAAACAAGTCTGTACTTACAACAAAACCAAACCAGCCAAACTTTAGGAAAGGGAAACTGTCACAGGAAGAGAAAATAGGTGGGATACCTTGTTAGCCTTATAGTTATACGGTGAAGTATACTATTTCTTATCAGGAGGATACAAACACCCTGATGTAGTAACATCGGTACCCAAGTAGGAAGCCATTTCTTATCTTGATTAATATCTACAAAAGTGGAAAAAATCCCACTTCCCATTTATGCGACTGTTTAGTTCGCAGATTGAGGTCGTCTATTTCTAACCAGCCTGGTTGGGTTGGTTGGGGGTTAACAATGGCAGATCTGCGTTCGATGTTGAAGATTTGTTTGAGGCCATCGATTTGCGTCTAGGGCGGCGAGCTGTTCATCTCATTGATACATTATACAGTATGACAAAAAAAATCTTTGATTGCATTCTACTCCCCTTCTCAACGAAACTTTTCTATACAAATCCTATATTATCTTTATTAAAAGATAGAGATTAAAAGTGAAGGAGATTTGACCAAGAACTTTCGTGCATTCAAACCAAGAAATAAAGCATCCTAATGTGTAGAAAAGGAGGTTTGAGGTGAGAGAGAAGTAACAAGTAATAGGCAAGAAAGATGAGAATGACTCGATGAGGGTTCTATGTATTGAGAGAGAGAAGTACAAGGATATTTACAGTAAGTAATTTATGATAGGCTAAAATAAAGGTCCATAAGTGGTATGTAAATAACAGCAAATCAATGAGAAGGAATCAGCTATGATGTCGTGATAATTGGGCAATTGACTTCCCAGAATCATGGTCATGACGTCTTTTGAATCATGGCTAGACAATGGCTGTCCTTTCCTTAGCAACAAGTCGGGCCTTATGTCGTTCTATGGAACCATCAGCTTTCCGTTTAATTTTGAACACCCACTTACAACCCACAAGATTCATGGATTGTGTAGCGGGAATAAGAGACCAAGTGTGGTTGCGAATAAGAGCATCATACTCATCTTGCATGGCAGATTGCCATTGCGGGTATTTGGCTGCTTGGGTATAATTCGTTGGTTCAAAGGTGTGTGGGGAAGCAATGCTTGCAGTGAGGGCATGAGGTAATGGGTGGTTAGTGGATCCATAGACAAGTTTATTAACACTTTTGTATCTATTAGGTGGTGGTGATGGGCTGTCTGTAGTGTTTGGTGTGGGAGAGGCATCAAGAGATTGCATAGGTATCGGGTGAAGTGGTGAGCCAGTGGACTGGTCTAAAACAGTGGGCCGAATGGGAGCAGGTCCTTTAGATGTAGAAGTATGTCTGGACTCATCCATATAACTAGGTGTGTTGGATGGATTGGGCTCAACACCTTGGTGGTTGGCAGCAGCCTTGGTGCATGTAGGCTTGGTAGATCCAATGGAGTTGGGCCGTGGATTGTGCTGGTCCTGGTATGGAAAATTGGTCTCATCGAAGGTCACATGGCGTGAAATATAGACCCGACTTGAAATCACATCTAAACAACAATAACCTTTGTAGTGATCATCATATACAATAAATAAACATTTAATTGATTTAAATGATAATTTGTTGGTGTTGTAAGGAACCATATGAGGGAAACAGACACACCCAAAACTTTTAAGAAATCGATAATCAGGCGGATGTTGAAGAAGCTTCTCATAGGGTGACATGTGTCCAAGTGTAGAGGAGGGCAATCTATTGATGAGAAAAACTGCCATTGAGAAAGCTTCTAACCAAAAACTTGTTGGAAGATAAGACTGAGCCATCAAGCATAACACCATTTCTACAATATGCCTATGCTTTCTTTCTACAACACCGTTTTGTTGGGGTGTGTAGGGGCATGAAATTTGATGAGTTATCCCATGATCACTTAAAAAATTCATGAATACTCGACTTGTGAATTCTCCACCGCCGTCTATTTGTAATCCCTTTATCTTGCAGTTGAACCGATTTTCAATCATTCGTTTAAATGTGACAAACTTGGCAAAGCAATCAGATTTCTTCACAAGTGGATAGAACCATACAAATCGAGTGTGATCATCGACAATGGATAAGTAATATCGATAACCAAAATTTGAGGCAATTGGTGCTGGCCCACAAGTCAAGATGTAACAAATGAAACGGATGCAAGGCATGTGGACTTCTGTATTGAAAAGGAAGCTTACAAGACTTTCCCATAGGGCAAACATGACAAACTTTATTATTAGCAACAGTGAAAAATTGGGTGAGAGGGATGTCCAAGGCGAGCATGCCACACATCTTGTGTCGTCCTTTCCTCGTAGAACACGATTTTATTGGTAACATTTGGTGCTGCATTGAGATGATATAATCCACCGGAACTATTGCCAGTAAGAAGTACCTTCCCCATCTTGTTGTCCTTGACACGAAAACCACTAGCATTCATTTCAAAGAAACAATCATTATCCCGACAAAATCGACAAATGCTAATACGATTTTTCCTTATAGCAGGAACACATAATACTTCATTGAGTGCTAAACATGTATGTGTAGTGGGTAGACCAGTTTTTCCAACATGTGTGATAGCCAAATGATTTCCATTACCAACAATAATCGTGTCTGTACCTGTATATGGCTGTGCATACGGAAGGGCAGAGACATTTCCTGTCATGTGGTGAGTAGCCCCTGAATCCAGACACCAACTTGTATTATCATCGGGATTGGCTTTTGTGGCTTCTGCTGTATATGCATAATTCCTTGTTTATTACAAAACTGACAAATAACATCAAAGCCAGGTATGGGTGTCGGCAAGAGAGGTGGTTTGCCATCAGATAATGGACCACGTGTGATGAATTGAGGTTGCTCATTATGATGAGTGAAACTAGGTAGGCTGTGAGTGTAGTTGGCCCGGCTATTTTGTCCAAAATTTTGTCTGCTTTCATAATTTGGGTTCCAACCCATGGATCGTTGGGAAGTGTCACGAAATGGTTGTGCTCCCTCTCAGCTACCATGGTCATGGCTGGACTGCCAGCCTCGGTTCTGATTGTCACGACTGTGATTCCAGCCGCTGCTACCTCGGTTCCAATTCCAGCCTCGCCCACGCCCCCTTCCTGAACTCTTGTGTCCTTGTGATCTAGGACCTTGATTGTGATTGTCATCGGTTGAAACACGATCGGTGGACAGAGCGACACCGGTTGAGAGAGACATGGAGTTCATCCGTTTAAATAGTTGTTCTTCCTGTACAACCAGATCAAAAAATTCATCAAAGGTAAGTTTGGGCCTGAGATGAAGTGATGTAATGAACTCTTTATATTCATGTCCGATTCCATCCAAGATGTACTCAATGAATTCTTTGTTGGTAAACAGACACGTGATACCAAACTTCTTTGACTGGGTGATTAGTTTACAAACTATATCACACTCACGCACACTCAAAGACAATAATAAAAGAAAGCGTGCTGGGAGAATGATTGTTATTCTCTCTATAATTCCTTATCATACTCTTTTTTTAAAAACAACACACTGACAACTCTCTTTATAGAGTTTACAAACAAACATTGTGGTCCAGCAAGACCCACACACAATCATTAAATTAAAAACACTATAGAAAGCAACCAAAATAAAATACGAAAAAGGGCTGCTCACTATCATTGTGCCAAAAGCACTTTGGTTTATTTACTCTGACACTATCACAGTGCATGGGCACTTGATTTGTTTATTCCAACATTCACCTCCTCAAATCAAGAGTCCTTCATCCCAAGCATTCCACGTAGCTCTCTGAAGGAATCAAATGGAAGTGGTTTCGTGAAGATATCTGCCACCTGCTCCATGGTGTGACAATATTCAAGTACAATTGTCTTCTTCTTCACGTGCTCTCTCAGAAAATGGAATCTTATATTAATATGCTTGCTCCTTCCATGCTGTATTGGATTCTTTGCAAGCTTGATTGCAGACATGTTGTCCACATGAATCACAGTAGATTCTTCTTGTGAGTGATTCAAAGACTTCAACAAATTTCTCAACCAAATGCCCTCGCATACAGTTGAAGAAAGTGCCACGTACTCGGCTTCACATGATGACAAAGCTACAATTGCCTGCTTCTTGGATGTCCAAGAGAAAGCTGTTGAACCAAGATAAAACACATACCCTGTAGTGCTTTTTCCTCCATCTCGATCACCTCCCCAGTCACTATCTGAGTAGCCAACTAGATTTGCATCTTCTCCATAAGCATAAAAAAGGCCAAAATTAAGAGAACCTTTAATATACCTTAGTATTCTTTTAGCAGCTAACCAGTGAGATTCTCTTGGTGTCTCCATGTAACGACTTACAAGTCCAACTCCATAAACAATGTCAGGTCTCGTCATTGTTAAGTACCTCAAGCTTCCAACTAGACTTTTGTATAAAGTGGAGTTAACAATTTTCCCTTCTCCCTCTTTTGTTAACTTGAGACCTGTAGCAACTGGAGTGTTGACAGAATTACAACTGTTCATCTGGAATTTCTCCAAGATTTCTCTCATGTATTTTTTCTGAGAGATGAATATTCCACCATTTTCTTGCTTGACTTCTATCCCAAGAAAAAAGGACATTAATCCATTGTCTGTCATCTCGAACTCCTTGAACATGGACTGTTTGAACTCAGCAAACATACTTTCACTACCACCAGTAAAAATTAGATCATCCACATAAAGGCAAAGGATAAGAAATTCACCTTCACCACCATTCTTCATGTAAACAGAATGTTCATATGGACATTGAACAAATCCATTTTCTTGAAGATAACTATCGATACGTGAATTCCAAGCTCTTGGGGCTTGCTTTAGACCGTACAAGGCCTTCTTCAAACGATACACCATCTGTTCTTCACCTTTTATTTTGAATCCCTCAGGTTGTTCAACATAAACTTCCTCATCAAGAACACCATTGAGAAAAGCTGACTTGACATCAAGTTGGTAAATCTTCCAATTGTGATGTGCTGCAAGTGAGATCAACAACCTCACGGTATCAAGTCGAGCAACAGGTGCAAAGACTTCTTCATAGTCTATTCCATATTTTTGTTTGTAGCCTTTAGCTACAAGCCTTGCCTTGTACCGATTAATACTACCATCTGCAGTGCGCTTGATCTTGTACACCCATTTGACACCAATAGCCTTCTGTTGTGGTGGCAAATTTGTTAGCTTCCATGTATCATTCTTCTGAATTGCATGGATTTCTTCTTCCATTGCTGATTTCCAACAATCTTCTTGTACAGCTTCCTGAAACGATAATGGCTCATGATCTGCATACAAACAAAACAAGTTTGTATTACCTTCTTCATGCTCATAGATGTCTGTGAGATCTCTCATTTTGATGGGAGTCAGAGAGTTGCTGCTGCTGCGACTAGATGATGTAGCAGATCTATGAGTTGAGGAGGGAAGACTTGGTGGAGTTGCTGAGAGCTCAGAGTTCTGTCGAGCACTCAGTGGGGTCGGTGTGTGTTCGGTGGACTGTAAAGGGCTTGGTGGAGCTTGGTGAGTGATTGGTGTTGCAACTTCTGGGAGTTGCCCAGGTTCATCCGCCACCAGAATTTCCGTGTTCTCTTTGCTGTTATAATTCCATGTTTCTTCTTCATTGAATATAACATCTCTACTGATCACCAACTTATTTGTTAATGGATTGTAGAGTTTGTAGGCTTTTGACTCCTCACTATATCCTACAAAGATACATTTTTCTCCACGATCATCAAGCTTCCTCCTTTTGGCTTCAGGTACTTGAGCATATGCAACACATCCAAAAATACGTAGATGTGCAACATTGGGTTTGTAGCCACTCCAAGCCTCTTGAGGTGTCTTGTTCTTGACACTCTTGGTTGGACATCTATTCAGCAAATATACTGAACATTGAACAGCTTCTGCCCAGAATTGCTTCGGCAAACTTTTCTCTTTTAGCATGGACCTCGTCATTTCAAGGATAGTGCGATTTTTTCGTTCAGCTATCCCATTTTGCTGTGGGGTATAGGCAGCCGTCAACTGATGCTTTATCCCCTGTTCTCTGCAAAATTCTTGAAATGCATTTGAAGTGTACTCACCCCCTCGATCAGATCTAAGAGTCACCAATTTACACTTACTTTCTACTTCAGTGCGAGCCTTAAAATTCTTGAATACAGTAAAGGCTGAAGATTTTTCTTTAAGAAAGTAAACCCACACCTTTCTACTGAAGTCATCTATGAAAGTAATAAAATACTTATTACCTCCAAATGAAATAGGCTCCAATGGTCCACAAATATCCGTGTGTACCAATTGTAGTGGCTCCTTTGCTCTCCATGCCGTGCCTCTAGGAAAAGAAGTTCTTGATTGCTTTCCTAGTACACACCTTTCACAAACATGGTTCGGTGCCTCAATTAGTGGTAGACCATGCACCATTCCTCCCGTTGACAAAAGCTTTAGGCCATTGAAGTGAAGATGGCCAAATCGGAAATGCCACTTCCATGACTCTTTCTCCATGAGACCAAGGAAGCATTTTTCCTTCTTGGTATTTAGGTTCAACGGGAACATGCGATTCTTCGTCATTGGAACTTTTGCAATTAATCTTCCACTTGCATCTTTGAGGAAGAGAGAATTATTTTCCATGAGAACAACGTACCCCTTTTGGAGTAATTGTCCAATGCTGAGAATATTGCTTTTCATACTTGGAATATAGTAAACATCAGAGATGTATTCTTCTTTGCCATTTTTCTGGAAGATTTTTATTCTTCCCTTTCCTTCAACAGATAGCTTTGAAGAATCTCCAAGGCTCACATCTCCACGAACTTCTTCGTTGAGTTCAACAAAGAATTCTCTTCTTCCACACATATGGTTACTTGCACCAGAGTCAAGGTACCAAACATCACCTTGACCACCAGCTTCATTGTGTACTAACAAAAGAGTAGGTTCATTACTCTCATTGTTAGTTGCTTCTGAAAAGTTGACTTGGTCCTTCTTTTTCTCTTTTGAACACTCTGAGGCATAATGTCCAAGCTGGTTGCAATTGTAACACTTGATCTTCTTTTTCTTTTCATCACGACTTTCTGCGTTGCCACGCCCTCGTCCTTGGCCTCGACCTCTTCCGTGAGAACCTCCGCGTCGTGAACTTGATGCACCACTGCTTCCTCGTGGTTTATCAAGATTTAGCTTTGACTCCAAAGCTTGGTTAGGTGGTGTGGATGTCGCATGCTTCTGCATACGTTGCTCATGAACTCGGAGAGATCCTAGCAGCTCCTCTGCACTTATCTTCGCCAAGTCTTTTGATTCTTCAATCGCTGTCACCACATGCTCAAAGTTGTGTGTGAGAGACCGGAGAATTTTCTCCATGACTCTAACATCATCAACTTTCTCACCATTTCTCTTCATTTGATTCACAATCGAAACCAATCGTGAATAATAGTCGGAGACATTTTCTCCTTCATTCATATGAGCGGATTCGAAGTCGGCCCTTAATGATTGAAGGCGTATTCTCATAACACGATCAACACCTTTGAAAATGGTTTTGAGAATATCCCACGCTTGCTTGCTCGTCGTCGCTTCGGCGATCTTCTCGAACGTTGAATCTTCCACTCCTTGATAGATTAAAAACAACGCCTTCTTGTCTTTTTTTCTTTGTTCTCGTAGAGTAGTTTTTTGATCAGCGGTGTAGGCGGCCTCCTCCTCTGCAGTGGGTTCAGTATACCCATTACAAATCACATCCCAAAGGTCTTGGGATCCAAAGAGAGCTTTGAACTGAATACACCATTTTTCATAGTTCTCCTTCTTCAATACAGGGACTTGCATCTGCGCCATACTAGAAGCCATGCAAAACTGAATTGAACAGAGAGCTCTGATACCAGTTTGTTGGTAAACAGACACGTGATACCAAACTTCTTTGACTGGGTGATTAGTTTACAAACTATATCACACTCACGCACACTCAAAGACAATAATAAAAGAAAGCGTGCTGGGAGAATGATTGTTATTCTCTCTATAATTCCTTATCATACTCTTTTTTTAAAAACAACACACTGACAACTCTCTTTATAGAGTTTACAAACAAACATTGTGGTCCAGCAAGACCCACACACAATCATTAAATTAAAAACACTATAGAAAGCAACCAAAATAAAATACGAAAAAGGGCTGCTCACTATCATTGTGCCAAAAGCACTTTGGTTTATTTACTCTGACACTATCACAGTGCATGGGCACTTGATTTGTTTATTCCAACATTCTTCATCCGACATTGTTGTACCGGCTGCTATGAGGGAGTCAAAGAGTGATTTGGCGTGCATCAGATAGTCGGCAACGGGTTTGTCTGAGTCTCTTTTAAGAGTGCGGATTTGATCCCACAAGGTACGAAGATAAGTCTTGGATAATGGAGAAAGCCTTCGCTCAAGTAGATCCCAGGCTTCGTGAGCCGTTGTGCATGGGATGAGAAGAGTTTTGATAGTTGAGGATGCAGTTGCTTTAATCCAACTCAGGACCAACTTGTCCTTTGAGTAGGCTGGATTTGGTGTTCCATTAGCGTGCTTCTTCGGAGGACGGGTATCATACGCGATGACATCTTCTAGATCATGAAGTTCTAGGACATCCATAAACTGAGATCTCCAAGAAAGGTAATTATTTTTGTCCATTGGTGTGGTGAAAAGATGAGAGATGTTGAATGAAGTTGGGATTGGAGGCATGTTGCCAGGAAAAGTTGTATTTCTGGTTTATTTGTCGTGATGAGAGTTAACAGAAGAAGATAAAGGAGTGTCTTCAGGGTTGGTCATAGGTTAGGATCGATTTGAGCGCTAGCTACTGCTAGGCTCTGATACCATGTAGAAAAGGAGGTTTGACACTACTACAAAAAAGGCAAAAGACGACGGGAATTCACCGTCGTGAATTTGGTTTTCAAACCGTCGTAAAATCGATCGACGTCTTTTGCAAAGTAAAACCACGACGCGAAATCACTGTCGTTGTTATAACAAACAACGTCATTAACAACCAAACAACCGATGTCTGTATACTGAAAAATGAACCAAAAAATTGTCCTGGAGAAGAATAGACGACCTATTTTATACAACCTCCGTCGTGTAAAAGAATACAATACGTCTTTAAATAAATAAAATATGACGTTATTAAATCATACGACGTCCAATGTATTTATATAACCGTCATGCAATAGTAATGCCACTTCGTTTTTTACATTAATATTGACGTGGAAATAGCGGTTAGGGTAAATCACCGTCGTTGTTATAACAAATAACGTCATTTACAAAAAAAAACCGACGTCTGTACACTGAAAAATGAACCAAAAAATTATCATGGAGAAGAATAGACGACTTATTTTATACAACATTCGTCGTGTAAAAGAAAACACTACGTCTTTAAATAAATAAAATATGACGTTATTAAATCATACGACGTCGAATATATTTATATAACCGTCGTGAAATAGTATTGTTACTTCACTTTTTCCATTAATATTGACGTGGAAATAGCGGTTAAGGTAAATCACCGTCGTTGTTATAATAAACAACGTCATTTACAAAAACAACCGATGTCTGTATACTGAAAAATGAACCAAAAAATTTTCATTTAGAAGAATAGACGACCTATTTTATACAAACGCAGTCGTGTGTATGTATATACTACGTCTTTAAATAAATAAAATACGACGTTATTAATATTTACTACGTCTTATATATTTACATAACCGACGTGGAAAATATGTTAGGCTCATGACTTACGACATATTTATTTCTATAAACGACGTAGTATGTGATATACAACGTCGTGATCATGTAAAAGACAGCCGTGTTTCTCTATTTATACGTCGTCTTTAGTAAAATAATAGTCGTCTAATCCATCCAAGACGTCGTCTTTTGTAACGTTCAGGTTCGATATCTGTCCTTTTAGACGTCGGTATTATTGTACTGAAGTCGTGTTATTTGTAATTACATGTCGGCTCTTTATCCTTCTCCGACGTGATATCGTTAATAACTGTTTCACAATAACGTCGTCTTTTTTCACTTTTAGTTCGCTTTTAGACGTCGGTAAATTCAATGCCGTCGTTGAATGCTCCAAAACGTCGTTTTTTATTGACAATTTTATGGCAACAGACGTCTGTTTTTCACAGTTTTATAAGGACCGTCGTTTTATAATACTGAACCAGTATTTTATGTACTGATTGTTTTGTGTCCAAAACCTGCATAATGAAAGTGAAGAAAACACATTACAATTTATTGCAAAATTAATGTCATACAGTAGTGCTGTTTAGGGCATAAATAATTTCATAAATTACAAGAGCATCATTCAATCCATATATCTTCACACCCATCTCGAATATTTTGACTCCCAAACTCACCCACTAGTTCATCAAATGTGTCAACATTTGGCATCCCTCTAGTAAATGGCTCACACTCAATTCTCACATCACCTAAGACATCATCACCAATAACATCATCATTATATTCTCTATTAGGCGCTGATAACACTACCGACCAACCATGATGCATCGGGTCGTCAACAAAAAATACTTGTTTGACTTGAGAAGCCAAAACAAATTGGTCATTCCTATGTCCAATTTTACTCAAATCTACAAGGGTAAATCCAAGTTCGTCGACTACAAGGCCGGAAGTACTATCTATCCAATCGCACCTAAAGACTGGGATTGTAAACTTTTGGTAGTCAAGGTCCCAAATTTCTTGAATGACACCATAAAAACCCATATTTGAGAGAATTGGGTTTTTATCCTTGGCACTAGCAACTTGCATGGTATGTGCAAGTAAATAAACTCCACTATTTTGAACTGTCCGCACATCATCTTGTGCCTTGATGTTAAATTTAACACCTTTAATAAGATAGCTCCTATATAATGGCACTGCCATGTTTGGACCAGCTGCTAGCCACCTTAAATTTTCTAATACCCCATGATTGCCTCCCTCATCAAGTTCACTTTGAACCTGCAAATTAATCATATCTTAATTCAATCTAACATAGAAAGAAGAAAATTAAAAGTCCAATATGTTATTGAATAACATATACCTTGAAGTGTAGCCATTGAATGAAAGTGCTATTGTGCTTATCTTGCAGCCACTTTGTTCTCTTTCTAAATTTTGGATAAGCGGCCTTGATGTGGATCATATGTTCCCTACATGACACGAAAAATTCAAGCATTAAGGTCCCAAACATATAAGATAAACATAAGGAATAATTTAAAATGGAAACTTAAGGAATAAAACTCATACTCGATATAAGGTAGAACTTCCTCCGTATTCTCCAAGACATATAGATGTGCTTGGTTCAACAGGTCCCGATCAACTAAGCTCACTGTGCAACCTGATAATGGCTTTGAAACTCTTATCTTCTGACTTGATGGCACTCCAATTGTACTAATATCAGATAAATGTTCAGTGCAATATTCTACAGCTTCTTCAGCTATATAACGCTCCGCAATGCAACCTTCGGGATGAGTATGGTTCTGAACATACCCCTTTAGAACTTTCATATATCTTTCGAACGGATACATCCATCTAAAATAAACTGGCCCACATAGATGAACTTCTCTAACAAGATGTACTACTAGATGAACCATGATATCGAAGAATGAAGGTGGAAAGTATTTTTCAAGCAAACACAAAGTAACTACTACATCTTCTTCCAACTTATCTAGCTTGGAAACATCAACCATCTTTGCACATATAGCATTGAAGAAGAAGCACAAACGAGCTATTGCATACCTTGCAGGCTTCTCCAAAACAGAACGAATTGCCACAGGGAGCAATTGTTGCATTAAGGTATGACAATCATGTGATTTAAGGCCAAGAAGTCTTGAATCTTGTAAAGATACAAGATTTTTTATATTTGAAGAATAACCTTCAGGGACCTTCATACCATAGAAAGAATTGCAAACCGCTCTCTTCTCTGCTCTTGACAAATTCCAAGGCCCTGGAGGCAAACGAGTACTTCTTTCTCCATACTCGGGTTGCAAATCAGTTTTGACCCCCATGTTCAATAAATCTAACCGAGCAGCAATCCCATCTTTATTTTTTCCAGGGATCTCCAGCAATGTACCAATGATACTATCACAAACATTCTTCTCAATGTGCATAACATCGAGGACATGCCTCACTGGAAGGTATTTCCAATACTCAAGATCAAAGAATTTTGACTTCTTCTTCCAACAAATTCTGTCACCATCATTTTCACCTCCACCTCCCCCTTTTTTCGATCCCCATATGTAATTAATATCTTCAACCATATGCAGCACTTCTTCTCCCCTTAATGGCTCCAAAGGCGTGCCATATTCAGGTTTCCCATTAAAAGCTGCACGTTGCCTTCTATATGGATGATTAATTGGTAACCATTTTCTATGCCCAATGTAACAAATTTTGTGGCCATTTTTCAACCTATGACTAGGTGTATCATCGCCGCATATTGGACAAGCTTTATATCCTTTAACAACACAACCAGATAAGTTTCCATAGGCGGGAAATCATTAATGGTCCACAGTAATGCAGCTCTGAGTGTAAAATATTCTCCTATGTGTGCATCATACACTCCTCTAATCCCATCCCACAAAGATTTTAAATCATCAATCAAAGGCTCCAAGTAGACGTCTATATCATTTCCGGGTTGTTTAGGACCGGAAATCAATAAAGTCAACATCATGAACTTTCGTTTCATGCACAGCCATGGTGGGAGATTATATGTAACTAAGATAACTGGCCAGCAACTATATCTGCTATTTAGAGAACTGTGGGGATTGAATCCATCAGATGAAAGAGCCAATCTCAAGTTTCTCGGCTCATTACCAAACTCGGGCCATTTATCATCAACAAGTTTCCAAGACGAGGAATCCGCCGGATGAGACATCTGACCGTCAATTGATTTTCTAGCAGCATGTCAAGTCAAATTTTTAGCTGTCTCATGTGATTGAAACATCCTTTTAAACCTTGGAATTGGAGGAAAATACCACAACACCTTCGCTGCCACACCCTCTTTCAAGAATCCATCTTTGGTTTCCTTCCACCTTGAGATACCACAAGTAGGAAAATTAGTTGAATCTTCATACTCCTTCCTATACAAGATGCAATCATTGGGGCATGCGTGGATTTTCTCATAACTCAGCCCCAATGCACACAAAGTCTTTTTTGCCTCATACAAAGAGGCCGGTATTGTATTTCCTTCTGGAAGCAACTCGCCCTGAAGTATCAATAATTCTGTAAAACATACATCACTCATCCCATGTTTTGCCTTCAAATTATACAACTTCACTAATGCCGATAACTTGGTGTACTTTCTACAACCAGGGTACAATTGTTGATCTCCATCCCCAATCACATTAGCAAACTCATAAGGATCGGATCCAAAATCACCAAAATCATTATCATCCATCTCTATTTCTTCAGACACAAAACTGTACCTACTATGGTCATCATCTTCTTCAACATTTCTACTAGCATTACTAGTTGCAATTGGTTCCCAAGGTTCTCCATGAAATGTCCAATTCTTATAGCTTTGGTCAACTCCATTAAAGTATAAGTGATCCCTTATAATTCCAACCCCAAACAATTTCAAATTCGCACATTTAACACATGGACAACGGATATGCGTTGTAGTTAGAAGATTTTCTACAGAAAATTGCAAAAATGCTTCCACCCCTAACTCATATGCCTTCGATCTTCTATCCGAGTGCATCCATGACTTATCCATCTCCGACACTATATCCTATTATCTATAATAAGGTGAAAAGACAAGCAATGACTATCACTTATAGCAGATTATATAAGGTTTTAATAGCAAATAATAGAGTAAACAGACGACGGTTTTTAAACAACAACAGACGTATTTGATCGGTTCATAATTGTATATCATTTTGTACCCTTCTAGCTTATGATTTGGTTATGTTTTTGAGTTAAACTTGTGCTTTTAATCCTTTTTGTGTTTATCTTTCAGTTAATTGACATTTAGGTAACAATGATGACTTTGGATAGGAAATGATGCAATCCATGCATGTTAGGGCTGATTGGGATAAGAGCAAGAGCTTAAAGACAAAACCAAAGTTGGGCCACACTTCTTGTCAGTCCAGTTTCGTAAGTCACCTTGGAGGTCTCATTTCAGCAATCTGCACAACTCGGATGAGGAGACATTCTTCATAGAAGTTGTTCAATTGGGTGTCTAGTATAACATATCCACAATTCAGCCCAATTGAACATATGTGGAGTCCTTAGCCCGTCCAACACTGAACCATGCTCAGGAGGATTTGCAGCTGCCAGCTTTGAGCCTTGTCTCCTCCTTTAAGCCATGTGCCTCACCCATGCTGCAATTGACTTTGGATCCAACATAATGAGTGAAGTGGGGAGGCATTCCAGCAATGAAATTCTAAAGGAGCAAGTTGGTACATAATGGAGCTATTAAAGAGAAAGCATGTGCATACATGTAAAGCATAAATGAAATGAAGTCAATTCCAGTCTCTGTTCGGCAGCCAAATTGCAAGGCCCAAAACGCACACTTCTACTGCTCCGATGGGAATACTTTCTTCATAGAAGGTGTTCCAATGGGTGTCTAGTATAACATATCCAAATTTGAGCCCCATTGGATACGTTTTGAAACCTCTGGCCTTCCTACACCAAGTCTGGTTCAGAAGACTCGTTTTTATTCAACAACCAAAAGAAGACCACATGGGTTGGCAGCAAAAGGCAGCCACAATTGATCACCTTTGATCCCATGTGAAGAAAGCTTGAGGTGCAGCAAAAGAAGTATGGGATGAGATTGATTCCAACCACATTAACATAGACAAGATGAAGTGTGAGTTATGGGTTGTATTAAAATAGGAATGGTGGTGTTGGATTTCATCATGTTGTTCCTCCCTCTTAGCCCTATAAATAGAGAAGCCTTCAAGCTTCAAAACACACCCCAAGGGGGGGAGCTCCCAAACACTTCTCTAGAGCTCCCTTCCCTTCTCTCCCTCAAATTCTCTTAGTTTCCTTTCAAGTTGTCAATTGTTGTAGTAAAATGAGTTTACTTAATTTTCCTTCAAGTTTTTCTTAATTGTTAGAAATGTGCCCTAAGAGCCAATACATTTGATGTAATCTCCTTAGAATACATTTCGTATATGATATATAAAGGGCAAACTTATTTGTTATCTTTTACATCGTGTAAAGAAACAAATGTCCCGGGTATGCTAAATAAGAGATAAAGTAATCTAAAGAAGATTAGATTCGGGAGACCTTTAATCTCTAACTGTAGCATCCCAAAATGTTCCTAATCATAGGTTATCAAATGGGCATTGATAAACCGTCAAGATTAGCACATATTATGTATGCTCAATTGGGAGGATGGTTAGTCTCAAACCATTTGTGTAGTTGACACTAATACAAGTATGTGGGTGCTCATTAGTGAATGAGTACACTGAACGCGATCAACCGTAGTTCTCATATGGAGTATTTATCTATATGTCAAATGAGAACTCATAGTTGCAATAATGCAAATTAGTCCTTAGACCTGAGGCATCATGGTTGTCCTGTGATGCGTTATTGATCTTTGATAGCTCTTAAAGGCAAGCCGTAAAAGATTTGTCTTAAGTGTTGTTGGGATCTCTTAATTCATCATAGGGGCATGTGAATGTACAATAAGGAATCTCTACTTTTGATAAAGAAGGAGAATGTTTCAAGATGTGATTCAGTAAATCTTTGGCCAAAGTATTTTGAGCTTGATTTAGAAAGTTGTTCTTAATCATGTTCTTTTGAATCACATGAGGTTATAAATCATATTAGGGGTTTGACATAAACAATCCGTACCCTAATAATATGATTTGAAACATTGTATAAGAGAAGGATTGTATTGCATTGCAATTCCAACTGAATAGGTTCTTCATCTATTCTGGTTAGCTTGGGTAGCCTTGATATATTGCTAGATGTCACTCTTGGCTTGTGGAAGTCCTAGGATTGATTGTGATCGATCCAAATAAAGGAAGAATTAAAAAGGGGTTTTAATTCCAGTTGGTTAGAAAGAGTTCTAATATTTTCCCACTTCCTTGCTAATTAGAACCTAATGGATCGCACACCTTAAATGGTTAACTTTGAGTAATACAAATGAGAATGAGGAAATCAATTTGATTGATTTGATGTGGATGATTTACTACGTGTAAAAACGTATTTGGGCCTCGATAATAGTTAGAGGGAAGTCCAAATGGTTGGGTATCAAGCCCAAGGGCTTAAGACACCTATAAATTATGGTTTAAGTGTCATAAGGCCCAATTTTGGAAGCCCAATGGGATTTGGCCGAAAATTGTTAAGTGAATGTGTATGGGAATTGTTTCCATAAGCTTATTAACACACAAACACAATCCAACATCAACCAAATAGGTTTGGGAGATCAAAGAGAGAAAAAGGAGAGTTTTCAAGAGTGAAATACTTTCATTTTTCAAAGTGGTTTAGATTGAAACCAATCTTGAGAATCTTGCACTAGCATCCAAGTATTCTCAAGATACTTCTTCTCATCTCAAGGTTCCATTGGTGTGGAGACTTAGAGGCCATATACTTTTGTGGCTCACATGGAGGAGAAAGATTAAGGAGCAAAGATCAAAGAGGAGATCAACAAAGAGGAAATCATCAAGAGAAGACCAAACACAAATTGGTTCATATAATTGCTTCAAGGGTAATTAGATCTTATCCTTTCTCTTGAATTTTCATTTATGAAAAACATATCAATGTTCATGGCTTAAGATACTTGGAAGAAGTTTTGTTTTTGAATTTAAACAACCACCTTAGACTTCCGCTGCGATTAATTTGATTAAATGCATGTTTAATATTCAAATGAACTTTGAAAAAATGTTTTGAAAATCCTACAATTGGTATCAGAGCCATAGGTCATGAACTTGATATGTTTTTGGGGTTTAGAGATGCATATATGGGTTGTGAATTCATTTAAAAGTATAATAGTTATACTTGATTTATTTTGATATGATTGAATAAAAATCAAATGGAGTGAAAGGGGTTGTTTGGGATTTTGGATTTCCGGATTTGTGTTTTGATGATTGATGCTCTCTTTGTGTTCATATATGTATATGAATATTAGAGCATAGTTGCATTAAAACTCCCATGATTTTAACTTCATGAAATATATGATATTAAGAGCATGAGATGGTTAAAATGGAATATGGATTTTTCCGGAAATAGCATGAACATTCATATAAGTTCATATGCATGTTCTTGGTGTTCTTGATGTTCTTGTTATGGGATCTTTTTGATCCATAAGTTAGGTGGCTAATCTTGATGATTTTGTTTAGTGGAATTTTCCACCAAAATAGGTCAAAAGTTGATGATGGTGTTTTATTATAAAATTAAAAGTTTTTCAAAAATGTTTCCACTCAATAAACATTTACCCACCACACTAAAATTAATAAGATTACTTTGGTGAGTGTGTGGGGCTTTCTAGGTATAAATGTTGGTGATTTGATATAAAATGCAAAAGTTGATCAATTTATTCATATCACTAATTCTTTACCTACCACACTAAAATTAATTTTGATTACTTTGGTGAGTGTGGTTGGCCTACCTAGTCACATTCATGATTATTCACTTAGTTGAAAAAATTATGATCACCACTTTGTATTATACAAATGCATGCTTTAACCCCACACCCTAGTGGATCAACTTTGGATCCATTATTAATTGTTGAATAGTTTTAGACCTAGTTGCAATATATGATAAATGTAACTATGCCTAAAAGGTTTCTACAATTACATTTACTATTGTAGTAAAATGTTTTCACTCCATGGTAAATTTATTTTATTTGAATATAGTTACCACTTGAATTAAACCCATATATATGTATGCAACCCAAGAGCATGTATTTACATTGCTAGTTTAATTGTTTAAAGCGTTTAAATAATTAAAGGATGGTTATGGACTTAGACCAAACAATTGAGCTATGTGATTGGCCGCTTATTGGATATGTATTCGATTTTGATTGGCTATGTAATAATGAAATGGCTTTCATGCCTAATTTATTTTTATGCGCGCGTAATTAAAATGAATCACCTTCCAAGACCATGATCCAACATGGTGGCTCGTGTTGGATCAACAAGAAAGTCCATAATCATCCTATAAGCCCAATGCAATTGGAATGTTCGGTAATGATGATAATTAATCAATTAGTAGTATCATGTATTCCCACTATCTCAAGCAAATGGTTTCTAAAACATTTAGTGGGAGTATTATGTGCTACTAATATATTGCACTGGGAACCATTTAATGAGATTAGATAGGTAATTTTAACAGGATTAAAATTGGATTAAAATGAGACCAATTTAACTACCCTCAAAGCAATATTAAGTTGATAAGCGAAATGGCACTTCGAATGCTATTTTGTGGCCTTCCACCGTGGTAGTCTCTTATTGGGTGGCACATTTACACCTTGTTGGACCTCAGTGAGGCAACATCCAGTACTTGTAACCATCCAAGGGAAGCCTATTACACATACTTGATGTAGTGCGGATAGATAACGAGTGTGGCCAACAAACTGTTAGGTTGAGGTCATACTTGAAACCCTATACCCACAAGCATGGTGGGAATAACTTAACTAAGACGAACGAAACCAACAAACTGTTAGGTTGAGGTCTAGTTCTCTAGAGGCCATAGTGATGGGTATTCACATTAATGATGTGATTGGATAAGAGTATCCTCTCATTAGTATCATAGCAATCCAACAAACTGTTAGGTTGAGGAAAACTATGTGAAAGTGAGACTCCCATCCCCACTAAGAGTTTCAACGGAAACTCTCGGATTTCAGGAGGGATATGAAATTTGCCAAAAATAGTGGGAGCTACCATCATGACTTAAAGACCCTAAGTCCTTGGTAGAAGATTAATCTAAATTAAAATCTATTTACGTTTTGCAGAATTTCAAATTAACCATCACAAACCCAATCTCAAAGATACTTGACTCAAACGTCCAAGATGACACGAACTATCCGGTTTGATGCACAAACACCAACTTGTCCTATAATTGGATGAAATTAGTTGTGTATAAGAAAACCCCACCACATACCCCTCTTGGTCCATATGCCATTGAGGAGGAGACAAAGGCTTATAAGAAGCATGTGTCAGATGACAACCGAGGTAAAAGTTACATGTTGGCATCCATGAAAAGGTGAAGCTACTCCTAGCTTACAATACCATATGTGAACTTGTTGTGACAAGAATGGTAAGTGGGTTCCCGGTTAATCAACATGATCTCAATGTAATATCATTACATAAGATATTGGAAAATATGGATTTTTCTTTGATGTTGAAGTTCAACAAGATTCTTTCTTTCATCCCTATCATTAGTTAATCCCAATATGTTATGAACTATAATATGGGAAAGATGAATGATACCCTATATGAGCTACTCAATATGGCTATAGTAGCTTAAATGAATATCTCAAAAGATAAAGGGTTAAAAGGATAGTTGCAATTTTAGAAGGGTTCTTCTTCTTCCAAATCCAAACAAAAGGTAAGGATAAAGGAAAGAAGAAGAAAAGTTTTCTAAAAACCCAAGGAAGAAAGAATACAAAAGAAAGACAAGTAACTTAAAGGTACTTGTTTTCACTAAGGCAAGGATGGACATTGGAAGAGAAATTGCAAGAGATGCCTTGCAAGCCTCAAGAGAAAAACCTTCGGAAGGTCACTCTCTTGTTCTAAAATTAGTAATTACAGTTAAAGCTTCTAAACTGAATAGTTGATTCAGGAGCTAGTCAACATAAATGCAATTGTGTGCATGGACTAGTGGGAGTAGAAGACTTGGAAAATGAGAAATGGTGCTGACTGTGGGAAGTAGCACTAATGTAGTTGCCAATGCAATAGGCACCTAACATCTCAGACTACCCTCTGAAGAAGACCTGAATTTGAAATAATTGTTATTTCATTTCTGGATGTGTAAAGAACTTAATATCCGTCTCTATATTTTAAGAGATGGAGTTAATGTTTTGTTTGACAAAATTCTTTGTTCTATTTCACATATCAATCATATCGTTGCTTATGCAATTTTGATTGATGGTCTCTTTTCATTTAAGAAATGAATGGTAGCATTAACTGTATATGGATAAAGATGCAACTAGACCTGAGAGGCCTAGAGATGTGGATACATCAACTAAATTGTGACACCTTTAACTTGGAGGCATTAGCCAAGATAGAATTCACCGGATGGCAAAAGATGGAACCTTTTGGATCATTTGATCATGTTCATATGCCTACTTGTGAATCTTGTCTACATGGTAAAATGACCAAGTCTCCTTTCACTAGTAAAGGAGAAAGAGTTACAGAACTGTTGGGATTAATTCACTAAGATGTTTGTGGATTTTTGTATACAAACACAGATGGCGGTTATTCATACTTCATTACCTTTACCGATGATCATTCACGGTTAGGGTATTTATACTTAATGAAGCATAAATATGAATTTTGAAAAGTTTCAGGAATTCAGAAATGAAGTTGAAAACCAAACAAGCAAGAGTATTAAAATCCTTAGATTCGATCTAGGATGTGAATACTTAAGCACATAGTTTCTTGATTACCTCAAGGAACACGGCATCTTATCACGATGAACTCCACCAGGAATTCCACAACATAATGGAGTTTCTAAAATGAGTTCCATGAGCTGTACTAATTTACCTATATCCTTTTAGGGATATGCACTTGAAACTGCAATTCATTTGCTAAATAGAGTGCCTTCCAAATCCATTCCACAAACTCCATTTGAAATGTGTTTTGGGAAGAAACCAAGTCTTGATTAGATCAAGATTTGGGGTTGTCCAGCATATGTAAAGGCAATATGCGGATAAACAAAATGCAAGGTTAGTGAAGTGTAGATTTATAGGGTATCCAAAAGGAAACTATGGGATATCACTTCTATCACATCGACGAGCAAGAGTTGTTTGTCACAAGGTCAGCTACCTTCCTAAAAGGGAATACACTCTTGATGGGAAAAGGGGGACATGAGATAGAACTCAAGGAATTGTCCAATGAGCTAGAAATCAACACTGAACTAAGTGCAATCCCAGATCCACAAACTTGTTGTAACACAGACTCCACGTAGTTCAAGAAGGGTTAGCAGAATGCCTAAAAGGTATTATGGTTTCCTTCATGACAACAAAGGAGAGTTGAATCTCCTAAGTGATTGTAAGGATATCGAAGACCCTTCGAACTACAATGAGACAATGTCAGACATTGACTCATAGAAATGGCTTGGAACCATGAAATCCGAAATGGATTCTACGTATACCAACAAAGTCTAGACTCTAGTTGATCCTCCTCCTGGTATTGTACCAATAGGGAATAAATGGATCTTTAAGAGGAAGATAGGCTCAGATGGGATAGTAGAAACCTACAAAGCAAGGCTAGTAGCAAAGTGCTACAAGCAAAGAGAAGGGATTGACTATGAAGAAACCTTCTCTCCTGTCACTATGACAAAGTCTATTCGGATTTGGCTTGCAATAGCTGCATACCATGATTATGGGATTTGTCAAAATGGATGTGAAGGCGGCTTTTCTGAATGGCCACCTTCAGGAAGAACTATATATAGATCGACCTGAAGGCTTCATTTCTAAAGTTGATAAGCATAAGGTATGCAAGCTACATAGATCCATTTATGGGTTGATGTAAGGTTCTTGGAGTTGAAACATCCTATTTGATGAAGTTGTCAAAACATTTGACTTCGTACAAAAACATGGATGACTAATGAGTGTACAAAAGGTCAGTGGGAGTTTGGTAGCATTCCTAGTGATGTATGTAGATGACATACTACTTATCGGAAACGATATAGGAATGATATCTTCAGTGAAGCTGTGACTCATTAAAATCATTCTTAATGAAAGATTTTAAAGAAGCATCTTACATACTTGAGATAAAGATTTATCCTGATAGATCTAAGAGAATAATTGGATTATCTCAATCCTTGTATGTTGATAAGATGCTAAGGAGATTTCATATGGAACAGTCTAAGAAAAGTTTACTTCCAGTATGACATGGACTTCACTTTTCTAAGAGCATGTGTCCAAAAACTCATTATGAGATACAGTAGATGAGTAAAAATCTCTTATGCATATGCAATTGGGATTCTCATATATGTCATAGCATGTACGAGACATAATATCGGTTATACGAGTATAACTAGAAGATATAAATCAAGCCCATGATTGGATCAATTGGGAGCAGTCAAGTATGTTCTTAAATACTTAAGAAGGACTAAGGACATGTTCCTCATCTGAGAGAAACATCAGAGTAGCAAGTGGAAGCATTTACTAATTTGGGTAATATATCTATTATCAATTATTGCAAATCCACCTAAGGGTACGTCTTCATTTTGAATGAACACGTAGTTGTTGGAGAACAACTAAAGTTGATTACATTGTCGCTTTAGAAGCTACAATAAAATCTGTTTGGATAAAAAGGTTCATTACCGAACTAAATGAGGTTCTAACCATAATGTCACAAGTACCTTTACTGTGTGATGACAATGGGGCGATAGTTCAAGCCAAGGAACCTAGGTCTCATCAAAGATCCAAACACATAGAAAAATGTTACCATTAGATGGGGCATCTGCAAACAACGTAACAGATCCACGCACTAAGCCTATGTCACAGTCACAACTGGATAGACATACAGAGATAATGGGTATGAGATACATGGCTATGTGGCTCTAGTGCAAGTGGGAGATTGTTAGAAATGTGCCCTAAGAGCCAATACATTTGATGTAATCTCCTTAGAATACATTTCGTATATGATATATAAAGGGCAAACTTATTTGTTATCTTTTACATCGTGTAAAGAAACAAATGTCCCGGGTATGCTAAATAAGAGATAAAGTAATCTAAAGAAGATTAGATTCGGGAGACCTTTAATCTCTAACTGTAGCATCCCAAAATGTTCCTAATCATAGGTTATCAAATGGGCATTGATAAACCGTCAAGATTAGCACATATTATGTATGCTCAATTGGGAGGATGGTTAGTCTCAAACCATTTGTGTAGTTGACACTAATACAAGTATGTGGGTGCTCATTAGTGAATGAGTACACTGAACGCGATCAACCGTAGTTCTCATATGGAGTATTTATCTATATGTCAAATGAGAACTCATAGTTGCAATAATGCAAATTAGTCCTTAGACCTGAGGCATCATGGTTGTCCTGTGATGCGTTATTGATCTTTGATAGCTCTTAAAGGCAAGCCGTAAAAGATTTGTCTTAAGTGTTGTTGGGATCTCTTAATTCATCATAGGGGCATGTGAATGTACAATAAGGAATCTCTACTTTCGATAAAGAAGGAGAATGTTTCAAGATGTGATTCAGTAAATCTTTGGCCAAAGTATTTTGAGCTTGATTTAGAAAGTTGTTCTTAATCATGTTCTTTTGAATCACATGAGGTTATAAATCATATTAGGGGTTTGACATAAACAATCCGTACCCTAATAATATGATTTGAAACATTGTATAAGAGAAGGATTGTATTGCATTGCAATTCCAACTGAATAGGTTCTTCATCTATTCTGGTTAGCTTGGGTAGCCTTGATATATTGCTAGATGTCACTCTTGGCTTGTGGAAGTCCTAGGATTGATTGTGATCGATCCAAATAAAGGAAGAATTAAAAAGGGGTTTTAATTCCAGTTGGTTAGAAAGAGTTCTAATATTTTCCCACTTCCTTGCTAATTAGAACCTAATGGATCGCACACCTTAAATGGTTAACTTTGAGTAATACAAATGAGAATGAGGAAATCAATTTGATTGATTTGATGTGGATGATTTACTACGTGTAAAAACGTATTTGGGCCTCGATAATAGTTAGAGGGAAGTCCAAATGGTTGGGTATCAAGCCCAAGGGCTTAAGACACCTATAAATTATGGTTTAAGTGTCATAAGGCCCAATTTTGGAAGCCCAATGGGATTTGGCCGAAAATTGTTAAGTGAATGTGTATGGGAATTGTTTCCATAAGCTTATTAACACACAAACACAATCCAACATCAACCAAATAGGTTTGGGAGATCAAAGAGAGAAAAAGGAGAGTTTTCAAGAGTGAAATACTTTCATTTTTCAAAGTGGTTTAGATTGAAACCAATCTTGAGAATCTTGCACTAGCATCCAAGTATTCTCAAGATACTTCTTCTCATCTCAAGGTTCCATTGGTGTGGAGACTTAGAGGCCATATACTTTTGTGGCTCACATGGAGGAGAAAGATTAAGGAGCAAAGATCAAAGAGGAGATCAACAAAGAGGAAATCATCAAGAGAAGACCAAACACAAATTGGTTCATATAATTGCTTCAAGGGTAATTAGATCTTATCCTTTCTCTTGAATTTTCATTTATGAAAAACATATCAATGTTCATGGCTTAAGATACTTGGAAGAAGTTTTGTTTTTGAATTTAAACAACCACCTTAGACTTCCGCTGCGATTAATTTGATTAAATGCATGTTTAATATTCAAATGAACTTTGAAAAAATGTTTTGAAAATCCTACAAGTTTCACTTTACTTTTATTTGTAATGTACATTCTTTCTTAAGTATTCAAGTTTAATTAGTTTCCAAGTTTCAACTATGGTTTTTGTTCTTATTCATTATGCTTATAAGTTAATAGGCTAGTTTGAATGATTGACCACCATTTAGGCTTGCATGTTAGCTATCTTGGTTTGAATTAAGAGTAGACACCATGCTTTAATTCGAATTGAACTATGAATAAGAAGAGTATGTATGGACATTCGACAACAGGGATTAGATACATGCTTGGTTGTTTAAATTGTTCTTCTATGCTTAATGGGTTCCTAATGCTTAGTTTTAGGTTAGACAACAAATGATCAAATTAGGGAATTAGGAACACAAGGTTATGACCAAACACCATGGCTTAATCATACTTTAGCTAGAATCAATCCGTTCATCTAATTGAACTTGGGAACTTATCTACTTGAGTTATTTTCTTTTCTTTCTTTCTTGTTTTATTTATTTTCTTTCTTGTTCTTCTGTTTTGTGTAGGAAAACTGAATTGGATTATTCAATCACCAATCCTCGTGGGATCGACCTCGCACTTACATATGCTATACTACCAAACGGCTCGTGCACTTGCGAGTATCACAAGTTGAGGATGCAGCTGAATCCATTTTGATGCAGCTGAATCGACGCAACAGTATTACACATATATAGACGACGGTTTTGAAAAGAAACGTCGTCTAATGCTAGCAAGAAACGACGCCAGCGAACTTGAACCACGACGGTAGTTAAAAACTGCGTCGTGGTATATATTTACAAACGACGGTTTGTTAAAAAAACCGTCGTCGTATGCATAAAAAGATATCGAAATCCCAGTTTATTTTCAAGAACCCAAAATATATTCAGAACACAACATATATAAGGTGAAAAGACAAGCAATGACTATCACTATAGCAGATTATATAAGGTTTTAATAGCAAATAATATAGTAAACAGACGACGGTTTTTTAACAACAACAGACGTTTTACACATATATAGACGACGGGTTTTAAAAAAACGTCGTCTAATGCTAGCAAGAAACAGACGCCAGCGAACTTGAACCACGACGGTAGTTAAAACAAGCGTCGTGGTATATTTTTATAGACGACGGTTTGTTAAAACAAGCGTCGTCGTATGCATAAAAAAGATTTCGAAATCCCAGTTTATTTTCAAGAACCCAGAATATATTCAGAACACAACATATACATTAATACTAAGCACGAAACCAACATATACTAAGCATGAAAACATTAAATCCATTCCCGATTCATAATAACAGAGAGTATTAAAAGATCCGACAACATTAAACCCTAAACCCGATTCATGAAAACAATAAACATTAAATCCATTAACCCATACCGTCGACAACATTAAAACATCACAAAACCCTTTACCACAGAACTGAATATCATTCAATGAATTTACAAGCATGAGATTAGAGTTTGCACTTACTGGTAGGCAGAGCTCACAGCTTATGGCCAACTTGGATTCGACGGAGTTGTAAACTTGGCCAACTTGGATTCGACGGAGAGACCAACTTTGAATTAGAGTTGAAGTGAGAGAGCGGAGCGAAATGTTTTAGGACACAGAAATTTTGGCAACTTGTATAAGAGTTAGAGCGAAATCTGAAAATTTTAGGTCGAGGTGAAATTTTTAGAAAGCGCGCTTTTTAAAAAACATCGACGGAAACAAAAACACAATCGTCGTTAAAAGTTCAACCTAAACATGATGCTTATTTTAAAAATGACGTCGTTGTAAATATCCTTACGACGCAAAACCAAACTACCGTCGTTAAACCCTAATAGACAAATATAACCTAAACCCTAAACCCTAATAAATAAAACCACAATTATATATATTTTAAAAAAAATTAATTTCTCCAAAGGGATTAGGGTTTTATGTCCTAAAATATCTCGTCCATAAAACCCTAAACCCTAATCCCTTTTCTAAATTTATATAAACCCTAAACCATGAAAGTATAAGTGATGTTGTGACTCATGAAAATATTTCTCTTTTTGGTTTTAATTTTAAATTTGTATAACTCAAACTTAATTTTTTAAAGCTTAAGGGGGAAGAAAATATCTCAATGACTTCATAGGAGTTGACGTTGCATTTTTTGGATTTATTTTCAATTTATTATAAATATTTCGAATTAAATAGAATAAAATATTATTAATAAAACCCACAAACCACGTCGGCGTTAATAAATTAACGACATTTTAAATTATAATAAACGACTTAATTTTTAAACAAACGTCGTTTAAAGTTAAAATCATGGCCATTTTTACACAGAAAACGACGTACAAACCATTTTCCACGACCTAAACGTGTATACGTAATTAATACACGTCGGTATATTATAAAAAACGACGTGTTAAATAATATACCATGACGCGAGAGATTAATTTATCGACTTATTATTTTGGAGCATACTACGACGGTACCTACAACACTACTGTCGTGTTTATTTACCACGTCCTAAGTTCAAATTACCGTCGTATTTTTTCAATTTATACGTCTGCCTTCTCTGTAAACCGCCGTCTTATTTTTATAGCTTTTTAAAATTAATTAATTTTTCTTTTATTTTGGTAATATCTTTCTTAACACAAAACAAAATTTAATTCTCAATCATCAACAACATTTTCATCTTAAAAGGCAAATCTCTTCGTGTTAAATATTGATCAATATTTACACAATATATGTACACAAATTTGGCAAATACATCGTGGTTTCTTTTCTGCCTTCACCCTCAGCTTGTTCAACTGTTTCTTCCTCTCATATGCAAGCTGGGCCCTCTCCTTCCTCTTGTTCTCAAGCTCCTGCACAGCCACAGATGAATATCTAATAATTTCAGAAAATCAAAATCAACAAAGTGTGAAAAGCTCACTCCTCGATTCCTGGTTACATTGTAGTCCCCTTTTCCACAGTGATCAACCTCAATCCTCCTGTGTAGCAGGGGGGAACCAGCCTTAGATCCTGTTGTGGGTTGTGCATCTGCAAACCCATGCAGGTTCTAAAGCTGGTTCCACCCTTGCTACACAGGAGGATGTAGCAAACCCATGCTTGGTCTTGTGAGGAATCATTCTGCAAACCCATTTGCTTTCAGAAAGACAATTTCTTGTGAGGAATCATTCTGCAACCCTAATTGAAAACTGAGAGTTAAAAAACGCGTGAAAAAATCATATTTAAACAAATTATATAAGTACAACGTCGGTTCTAATATACATAGCGACGTCATATTTTAATAATCAACGTCCGTTTAGATAAACAACCGCCGTCATAACTACATCGGAAATCCAAAAGTCACTTGGCGAGTATTAAAAAGAGAACGACGTCGTTTTCAGAACCCCAAAGTAACCACGTCGGTTTATTAAAATACAGTCGTTCGGCAGTTGTGATAACTACGTCAGTTATGAATTATTTACCGTCGTTATAAATTTATAATACGACGGTTTGTAAACCCTTTTACGTCGCTTGGTAAAAACTATGACGTTGTTATGTGTGTACAACGTCATTTTAAAGAAATCAAGGTTTAGAAATGCGCTCTTCGTAAATCATCGACGGAAAACAATAAAACCGTCGTTTAATATGACATCTAAACCCTAAACCCTAAACCCTAAACCCTAAACCCTAAACCCTAAACCATAAAATATAAACCATAAATTATATATATATTTTTAAATAATTATAGAAAAGGATTTATGGTTTTAGGGCCTAATATATATTAACCATAAACCCTAAACCCCAAAAATAAACCTTCATCCCCCTAAACCCTAAACCCTAAACCCTAAACCCTAAACCATTAAAGTATAAGTGATGTTGTGACTCATGAAAACATTTTTCTTTTTGGTGGTAATTTTAAATTTGTATAACTCAAACTTAATTTTTTAAAGCTTAAGGGGGAAGAAAATATCTCAATGACTTCATAGGAGTTGACGTTGCATTTTTTGGATTTATTTTCAATTTATTATGAATATTTGAATGAAATGGAATAAAATATTATGAATAAAACCCACAAACCACGTCGGCGTTAATAAATTAACGACGTTTTAAATTATTATAAACGACTTAATTTTAAAACAAAACGTCGTTTAAATTCTAAACCATGACCATTTTTCCACATAAAACGACATACAAAATATTTTCCACGACCACAACTCTTAACTTCTCGCCGTCTAATTTCAAAAAAACAACGTCGTCTATAGAACCAAGAGCGTCGTTTGAAAAACCTCTTACGTCGCTTTTTTAAAAACTGTGACGTTGTTATGTGTATACAACGTCTTTTTGAACAAACTACGGTTTTTCATAACATGAAAACCTCAACAAATTTACAGGGACGTTGATTTCAACAAAAACTTGCGAATTCTAACCAATTTTGTACAAAAACTTGTCTAATTCTAACAAAATTTGTACATTTTATAAAAATGTTTAAGTATGCTAAAATTCCTCTACTCCATATGAACACACACAAACTCTGCCCATTCTTTCCTAACTTCTTCAATGGCAGCTTGGGGGTATGGCGCTTGATCCTTTCCTTTGGCAAACTGCAGTCCATAAACAAAGATTAATCTCACAGACGACGCTATTATTCATTCACCGACGTAGTATATATATTCAACGACGGTATTTTTAATTTACCGTCGTTGATAATATAAAAACCCACATAAAAATAAATCTGAAAATTTTCTTCTTACCATCTTCTCAAATTCCAGGGAAGTATCCTTTATGATGTCTCTCATAAAGCGCATGACATAATACCCGCATTCTACACTGCTTGGTTGCTTTGGAGTGCCGGGCAGAGTTTTCCAGAGAGGTGTTTTACGGCCTACTCTGCCTATGTGTGTATTATACATTTTTAGAGCAGAGTTCACAATGTTTTTCCCGTCCTCATCCACAAACCGATTTCCAGGCAGTGGATCCAGAAAATATACGGTTTCCTTCTTTGCTCTTACAATGATCAAGACCCAATGACGGCTGCACAAAATAAATATAAAGGTTAAATAGTGTTATATGCAGAGCATCATACAAACAAAATCCTGTCTTTTGTTTTGGAGACTAACCCTGGATTGTAAGGCATCAGGAAAATCTGTTCACCATCTGTTTTTTGAAGACGATTGGCTACGAGACGTGATCTTTCAGTTAATGAACCAGCGTCAGCACTAACTAGAGCAGGGTTTATAAAGCCAACCATATTCACCATATTTGCAGCTTTCAGATGATCAAACAGGCACCTAAATATATGAATTGAAACCATGAGTGTTTTTTTTTTTAAACAAAAGGAGAGTGTCAAATGAATATTTGATAAGGACAAACCTCATATATACTGCAACGACAGTAGCCCCAATTTCTTCCATGCCAGCAAATTGGGTAATATCTTCATGCAAGACGAAGGTGTTACGATCTATGCCAAACACCTCCTTCTCAATCATAAAGCTCATAGCCTTCTCCTGAGGCTTTAGTGTCGATTCAACATAACTACAAAGGGATTGTAAAGAAGATGGCAACTCCAGCTTTGTATAATCTGGTACTTCAGTACTCTGTTTGAACAAATAAAGCAACATAAGTGACGTGGTAAATAACTAACAACGACGGTTTAAATAACAAAACGTCGTCTTAAAATGAGTTACACGACGGTAAAAAAATACCGTCGTAATGAATACTTTATTACGTCGTTTAAATAAAACCGACGTCTAATTCAAATGCAAAATTCATAATTAATGAATTTACCTTTTCAATTTTCTTTTCTCCAACACTGGATTGCTGTTTTAATAAATAAAGAGATATATATATAAGAAAGATTGTACAATAATTTAAACATTCAATTAAAACAAACGACGGTTGAAAGAAAATATAGACGTCTGAAAATTGAAAAATAAATGAAAAAGGCAAAGTTAAGAGAATTTACCTTTCCATCTTTCTTTTCTTCAATCTTTTCACTATCCCCAGATTTCTGTTATAAGAAATAAACTCAATATATATAAGACATAGTACAAAAAGGGCAAAAAAAAAAAAGTAAAAAAATTAAATTAAACCGTCGTGGTAATAATAACAAACGACGGTATTTAAGAATTACAGACGTGTATATTTAATCACACGACGGTAAATAATAAACGTCGTCGTATTTCATATACTACGACGGTATCTAAGCTTGTACAACAATTTAAACATTCAATTAAATAATTGCAGACGTGTAACATTCATTAAACGTCGTGGTAATTCCTTTATTGAAAAAAGCAAAGTTATGAGAATTTACCTGTTCAACTATCTCAAGTATCTTTCCTTCTACTCTCTTTTCAACTTCCCCTGATTTCTGTTATAAGAAATAAAGAAATATATAAATGACATTGTAGAAAAATTAAAACAAATAAATAAACCGTCGTGGTAAACATTAACAGACGACGGTATGAAATAATTACAGACGTCTGAATAACATCAAACGACGGTTTAATAAAGAGTGTCGTGGTATAACTTTAACACGGCGGTAAATATAAACAGAGAAACAGAAAATTCAAAGTTCAAAGACGTTACCATTTCCTCCTGCTGTTCCCCATTCTTGGCAGTATCCTCCTCAAATTGTAGGGCTCTAACATCAAGTGCCCCAGAACAGCTTGCTTTGTCAGACATTGGATTTTTGGGACTTTGCCCTTGGATTTGGGACAATGTATTCAGTTTCAGCAGGCTTGGATCAAAATTGGGGATGATTTTTGAAAGCTGACTCAGCAAATTTTCCCTCTCAGCTTCTACCAATTGCTTCGTCCTAGCCTCCATCTTTAAACTCTCTTCCCTTGATCTAGCCTCCATTTTCAAAGTCTCTTCTTGAAGGACAAGTCTTACACTTTCCTTCAATTGATTAGCAAACCTAACCTTCTGTTGTCTAGGTAAGTTGAAGTATTGCTTAGGGGAAACCCCAGCCCCTACACCTCTAACTCTTCCTGGATGCTCGGGACCCAAAGCCATTGTCAAAACATCATTGGATCCTGACAGAGAAATTGTGCCTTCAGAGACTTGCTTTTGCAAATCATCCTAACAAAAAGACATAATAAAAAGTCAGAATAAGGAAACAAACGACGGTTATTTATAAAAAATAGACGTAATATAATATTTCACACGACTCAATAACATAACAATCGACGTAATATAATATTTAAGACGGCGCTAACTAAATACCGACGTTATTAATATATTAACACGACGTCAATAATAATCCACCGACGTCTTATGATATAATTACAAAAAACAGAGCATGGATTCCAGATTCAGACCTTTAACATCGCCTTTTAAAATATTTCGACGTAGTAAAACTTTTCACACGACGGAAAAATATAACAGCAGACGTAATAAAATTTTTAAAACAGAGTGAGTAGGCTTACAATTAATTTTGCTTTCTCTGCAGTCTTTGGATTCGGGATGTTGCCATGTTTGTCTTCTCTTGCTTTTTTCCATAAGGTAGATCGATCAATATCTACCCCAGGCATGATTTCCTTCAAGTCCTCCTTAAAACCAACATATCCTTTTCGAGACAATCGATGATTGTACTCGAGTTTCTCCCTCCTCTGTGATTGTTCTTCATGCACAGCCTCAAATTCTTTAGATAACCTTGAAGCTACAAAGGCATCCCATTGAGCTTTCTCTATGAATTTGTATGTTTCAGGGGGCTGCCTTAATCTATCCTGCTCCTTGATGAATGGAAGGATATGAAACCTCGTTAGTGTGGACTTGAAATCTTTCCATTTCTTGGCGGCAGAAGATAGCACCATTTGCTTGCCCCCTTTACCAACCACAAAAGCCATGTCAACGGCTTCCCAAATCTGCTCTTTTATATCCTTGGATATTTGAACCCATTTCTTGTCCACAAGTGGGACTCTGGAGCGTGCCAACACACCAATGTAGGACTGCATCTCATTATGTGCACGGCCATAAGGTTTCCCTTCTGCATTGTACTCAACAACAGGCTTGATTTTCTGAATTTTTCTCTGCACAACACGGGGCATTGTGCTCATACCCCAACCTGACTTTGCCTCCTCAGAAATAGTTGCCGTGCTGGCTGGTTCTGTCTCAGAAGATGAAACAAACTTCATCTTCTTCGAGGCCTTGGTTTCAGGATTTACAACTCTAAGCTCCTTCTTCGAGGATTCATTTTTTTTCAAACTAGACTCCTTACTTTGGGATTGGGAAACCATGGTTACAAACAAATTAAACCTGTAAGTGAAAATATATCAGTGAAATTAAGAAAAACCACGACGATTATTTATAAACTACGACGTATTATAATATTTCAAACGACGTAAGAACAAAACAAACGACGTAATAATAAATTTACACGACGGTAATTAATCACCGACGTGATAAAATATTACAACGACGTCAATAATAAACAACCGACGTCTTATGATATAATAAAAACAGAGTATTAAATATTACAACGACGTTAATAATAAACATTCGCCGTGGTATTGAAAATAAAACGACGTAAATATTAATATACCGTCGTCTATACCACAAAAACAAATTAGGAACAACGTAAAATATTTTCAGCAGAAAAATAATTAAAAAGATTTTCGAAACAAAAACCATTGTTCAGAGAAATCAAACATGTGATGAAAGCTTGGAAACTTAAAATGATATCCTTAAAAATCAAAAACAAAAAAAGGATATCATTTTAAAAAACAACGACGAACACTTTCACACGACGCTAGGGTGACTGACGAACCGTCGTGGTCTATAAATCTAACCATGTAAATAATAAGCCACCGTCGTCTTATTTAGTTGAAGTAAAAGAACCAGAGTAGTGTTCAAACTTGGAAACTTTTCGTCTTTGTCTGCAAATTTTATCAAACTTGGAAAGAAAAAATGTAAAAAGATTTAAAAAAACGAAAATGATATGCGCATGCAAAACAGGAACAAAAATTACCAAACGACCTTATATTCAATAATAACGACGTTAAAAATTAATACCACGTCGTTTTAATTACTCATACCGACGTGTAATTTTTTTAATTACACAATAAATTAATTTTCCAAAAAATTACAACGTCGTTTTTATATAGCGTCGTTGTTAAATAATTTATACGACCTTATTTTAAATTTAAACGACGTGTATGTTATATATAAACGTCGATATTTTAAAACACCGACGTGGTATATAAGATTTGTTTATAAATAATGGGTTTTCTGTCTTTCTGTCGTCTTCATTTTTCAATTAGGGTTTCAACTTTTTCTCAATTCCCTAGAGGCATATCACCTCTCTGTCTCATCTCGCTTTCATTTTTCAGTTTGGATGTTGATGTGTGGGCGCGTTTGTGTATCTGAAAGACACAAACACGCACACATCATCTAAAAAATTGTCTTTCTGCATAGAAGGAGAACAAGGTCTGCATCAGCCCTCTTTCTCAGCTCCTCCATGATGGGGTTCTCTGGGTTGATCTCCATGGTCTTCTTGCTCGACATGTACCCAGCCGCTCTGTTATCCCTCAAGGCCTGAGCCTTCATGATTCTTTCCATGTTGGCAGTCCAGCACGGTCAGACGGTCAGACACCACAACCTTCTCCACTCTGTCACCCAAAACATCCTTCACAACCTTGCAGAGTCCCTCAAACTTCTCCTTCAACTCTTCCTTCTTCTTTGCCTCGTCTTCACTCTCATCAAGCTTGAGACCTTCCTTGGCGGCTGAGATAAGCTTCTTGCCCTCAAACTCCTTGTGAGAGTAATTGGCACATCATCCACTTCTAAAACATTGCCTTTGTTCATTCTGGTTCGATTATGATGAGGAACAGAGTTCATTCTGGTAATGATAGACGAATAATTGCATAAAATTTGTACGTCGTTAATTTAACAAACCGTCGTGGTTAGTACAATTATGCGACAGTAGAGTTATGGATACCGTCGTAGTATATTATAATTAAAAAGTCGATAAATTTATTTACAGTCGTGGTAACTTAATTTAAAGCGGCGATTTTTTTTGTAATTAACCGTCGTAGATTCCTTTGAATTTATGCGTCGCTGACTAAGAAAATTGGGTCGTGTTTATTAATTAATTAACACGGCGTCTTATTTTTATATCGTCGTCTTTACTTTCTACGGCGGTGATTTCATAGATGCAGTCGTTGTTTTTAGGTTCAGATTTTAACTCTGAAAATACCTTTGTAATAAGACGACGCTTTTTTAATTTGGTGCGTCGTGGTTTCAAAATATCTATACGTGTGCCGTTTTTTAGGTGTTTAAAGTATGTTTCTACGACGGGTTTCTATTACCGTCGTCTTTTAAAAAACAAGGACGGTTTTTTGATCTACCGTCGTTGTTTACTGGTCGTCTTTTGCCCTTTTTGTAGTAGTGTGAGGTGAGAGAGAAGTAACAGGTAATAGGCAAGAAAGATGAGAATGACCCGATGAGGGTTATGTGTATTGATATTGCATTATATAGTTGAGTGCTGCTATTTCCACCCCCTTGTCCTATTTTCTCACCCACTTTATCTTTTCACCCACCATATAAATTTGAAAAAATATAATCCTATCTTCCCACCCACCGTTATTCCTAAAATATCCTTTAATTATTAATTCAAACAAGGATATTTACAGTAAGTAATTTATGATAGGCTAAAATAAAGGTCCATAAGTGGTATGTAAATAACAGCAAATCAATGAGGAGGAATCAGCTATGATGTCGTGATAATTGGGCAATTGACTTCCCAGAATCATGGTCATGACGTCTTGAATCATGGCTAGACAATGGCTGTCCTTTAGTGTTCTCTTCATAATGCAAGGAAATTTCCTAGTGATGGACTTCTTCTAGTTAGGAAATTCCATTACTAATTACTATAATTCTGAACTTGTGTGCATAAAAGTCAAAATCAAGAGCTACATATCGGTGGAATTGGACCTTGGCTTCTCAACCATAAAACTGGTCGTGCCAATTAATCCATTAACTTTACTTTGAATCTGCTCAACTATATAACCAACCGTAAACAGAATTTTTGTCGTAATTAATCAATGTTCATTAAAAATCCTAAAATCATATAATTAATTTAATAAGATAATTTGAATCTGCATACGCAAGTATATGACTTTTGTTCAGTGCCTAATAACCTAAGTACTTCTTACGATATGGATGCAAATCCCCTTCCGTACACCCAACTACTTCTTTAAATTAAGGTGCACTGCCGCTCCAGCCTCCTCTCCTTTGCTCTCTAACTGTAAGTCCTCTTCTTCTCCGTCTTCAAATTTCAGTACTCCTCCGTACCACTAACCTGAACCACCTACTTCTTTGGTTCTCTTCTTCTTCATGTCATTCAATTTCAATTTTTTTTTTCTTTCTAAATTCTACTTTAGGAATTAGGGATTCAGTTGGGCATTTAGAACTTAGGGGTTAATTTTCGAAATTCTAATTTAGGGATTGATTCAATGCCTAATTTATGAGTTGTGGCTTTATGAATTATCAAGTGGACTACTTGTTTTTAATTGATCATTGATAATGGTATTATTGTAGTTTTTAATTGATCTTTACATATTTCAGATTTTAACCTTACAATTTTAGTGGCTGGGCAGCTTGCAAATTTGTGTAGACATGTTATTAAATTCTTCTAGTATTAATGGAAGTTGTGTTACTAAATTACCAGTACCTACGCTATTGGTTGACATGGTTGTTCTGAATTGTAAGATTAGCTTACTATTCGATGGACCCACATGCTGATTTTAGGAAATGGAGTCATTTATTGAAATGAATGGAAATGTGTTTGTTTCTTATGCTATTAGATTTTATGTGAGTGTGATGCAATCAACCATTGAAATACACATCTTTTGGTGTTAATATTTGAAGTATTGGAACATGGGAAAGTTGAAAATAGGCATCCTCATGAGATGCTTGAGCAAAATTTTAAGTATTGTAAGAGCATTAAATAGACCTCCCTTGATATGGCTTGCTATAAAATGTAATTTACGGATCTGATTTCCTCGTTCTAACGGTGCCGTTGTAGATTATTTGTTTCAATTCATGATTCTCTTACACCTAAATAGAAACATAGGATTGGTTTGTTTTTATTTTATCAGGAATTGTTTGTTGGATCTGTTTGTGTTTTAGAAAATGGAGAATATTGGACTGCTTCAGAAAATTTTGGTTGTTCTGTTCACTATTTCCTTCTTTAGGAAGCTTATAAAGTACATGTGGAGTCAGATAATTCCACATTACCCCATTTTTTGCCAAACCATCTGAAGATTTTTTAATGGTTCTTTTTGCTCCTAATGCTGTTCCCGTAATATCACTTTGTACATGGATAGTTACTTTTCTTCAATCTTATCGGATTGGAATCCAGCTGTTTTTAATTTCATTGTTCTATGTGTATTGCTGTTATGGGTGTTGTAGTTGTATCTAGTTCTGTATTAATATTATGGATGTTGTTTGGTTATATTGATTATTGGTTGGTTGATTAAGTTCATCCCTTGAGGTGTTTTGATGTCTAGTTATGTCCCTCTTATTTAGTTTAACAGTTTCTTTGTGCTTTATGTGTTCCACTTTTTCCAATTTTCTCTTGGTGGTGTTCTAGGTTAGGAAGCTCTTTGCCAATTAGTATGAGTTTCTTAGGTTTTTTAGTTTCTGATTGCGGTTTTCTTGTCTCAGTTTCTATTTTGCTAATTTCTTGTTTTGCCATCTCTTTTGCAGGGTTCTTTTTTATTATTTTTTATTTTTAATGACAGTTGGACCTAGATTTTTGACTTATGGAAGATTGTTGTCATTGAGAACCATCATCAATTTGGCGTGGGACAACATTCCATTCTGTCACAGGAAGTGTGCTGTAATTATATGGAAAAAAAACATGTAATTGAGGAACTATATATTTTAGTCATGTAATTTAGTCCTCATTCAATGAAATTGATTTCAATTTACTTGAGAAATTTCAATCTTGAATTTGTCCTTTTTATATTCGCAAATGTGTGCAATAGAAAAATACTTTTTTTTTTTAAGAACAATGGAAAAATACTTTTACTTATATTATACATTGAAGAGAGAACATTGTATACATTGTGTATTTTGCCCCTATATTGCCCCCCATAAGAGGGACTATTGGAGTTTTTTTTATTGCCACTGTATAGCCTCCTATTGCCCTACTATTGCCATTATATAGCCTCCAATTGCCTTTGTATTGCCCCTAATTGCGTTTGTATTGCCACTGTATTGTCCTCATATCACCTTTATTTTCAAGTGAATAAAATTATAGAGGGATTATTTTGCTCTTGTATTGCCATGGTATTGCCATTGTAGTGTCGTGGTATTGCCTGGTTTTTGCTAAATATTTTTTGCATTAATTGGTTTGAGAGTCCTCCTTTTTGCCCAATATATAGGCAATATAAACCATACATGTGCAATATAAGCCATATATGAGGGGCAATACAAAGGTAATACAACCACATCTGATTGCCGTTATATTGTCTTCCTATTGCCCTCTTATTGCTGCCATATCACTTTTTTTTACCTATGTATTGGCAATTATAAAGTTGAAATTGGACATCAGGTGTACGTATTGTCATCTGATTGCCGTTATATTGTCTTTCTATTGCTTCCTTATTACTGGCATATCAATTTTTTCATCTCTGTATTGGCAATTATAAAGTTGAAGATGAACATCAAGTTTACGTATTGTCATCTGATTTCTGTTATATTGTCATCTGATTGCTGTTATATTGTCTTCATACTGCTCTGTTATTGTTGCCATATCAATTTTTTCAACTCTGTCTTGGAAATTATAAAGTTGAAGTTGGACATCAGATTTACGTAGTGTCTTATGTTTGTCGTTATATTGTCTTCCTATTGCTTTCTTATTGCTGCCATATCACTTTCTTATGAAGCAGACCCAGAGTAAATAATGTGAGAAAGAAAGCAGCATAAAAAGAAATAGAATACAAACACCTGTGAGTATACACCAACCATATTCAGTTCTTTCCAACATATCAGTAGTGTCTCATACATTTCCAGATTCATTAGCATAGTGATTCTCTTAAAAAGAGTAACTAACAGCAGAAACTAAATCCTTATCTTCATACAGAACTTTTCTGGGTTCTTTCTGTTAGTCAAGACATAAACAAGACATAGACAGCTTTCCTAAAACAAGGAAAAGCTTGTCTATCACACTTCCACATTTCCATGTTTACATTTCCATGTTTTAGGGAAACACAAATCCTGGAAATAATCCATGCTTTGTGATCTTGTTTGTAACTAATAGTTACCTAGCTACATTTGTATATATCTCCTCAAGATAGTAATACAAGAAGCTGATTTGCATTCTCTGCAAAACCTCTAATATTTCACATTCTCTACTCTCTCAATTACACTATCTTTGGCATGGTATTAGAGCAATCGATTTTGGTTGCCTCTGCATAACCTTGTTCTTGCCTAAACTCTACCTATCCTTGCCCATAATTTGTTGTTATATTATTCTTATCTCATACTTTGCCTTGCCTCAAAATTGGTCTTGATCACAAGTCTTATTTGTGCTCTTGATTGCTGAAGTTCTAAGCTATTTCTTTCTCTACATCTCTTAATCTATTTACATCATGGGTGACACCAACAACTCAATCAACTCCACGGCCGACTCCTCTAAGATCGACTCCAACAAGATCGACTCCACAACTCCACCACTCCGGTCTTCTCATGACTACTCTCAAATTACTCATGAGAAGTTGGCTAGGGATGCTCTCAAGTCCCGCAACAAAACACCCAAGGTAGCATGTGTTATAACTACCGATGCTTCTCCATCTTCCACCCTACTCTCCGACGCCGAATCAGGTACACGACCCACTACATGGATAATTGACACAGGTGCCATTGATCATATGACTTTTGACTCTACTATGTTTTCCACATTATCTTCTAAGTCTCGTCATCCTTACATCAATAGTGCCAATGGAGTTCCTTCTAATGTTGCTGGAGAAGGAACTATATCACTTTCCCCTTCCTTATCTTTATCTCATACACTACTTGTTCCCTCCATCAATTGCAATTTGCTGTCTGTTGGAAAATTGCTTGACTCACATAATTGTTATGCCACATTCTATCCTTCCCATTGTATTTTTCAGGACCTCACAACTCACGTGATGATTGGGCATGGTAAACGAAGAGGGGGGTTGTATTCCTTGACGGTCTCTTCACCACCAAGGGCAGCTCATACTCATGGTTCCAACTCACAAGCTCGCGATCAACACCAGATTTGGCTCTGGCATCGTCGCCTAAGACATCCATCCTTTGGCTATCTTCAACGTTTGTTTCCGTCTTTGTTCCATGGCTTAGATAATCATCAGTTTCGGTGTGAAACCTGTGTATTGGCCAAAAGTCATCGGACTGTTTTTCTCTTAAGTGATAATAAAACGGAATTTCCTTTTGATTTGGTTCACTCTGATGTTTGGGGTCCTGCTAAAGTTTCTTCCAATGGCAAAAGATGGTTTGTTACATTTATTGATGACTGCACTCGCATGACTTGGGTATACTTACTAGCTCATAAAAGTGATGTTTCCGCTGCAATCCGTGAATTTCATACTATGATTACCACACAGTTCCAAGCCTCCATCAAAGTATTCCGGTCTGATAATGGTGGGGAATATGTGAACAATGTCTTGGCACAATTCTTCCGAGACCACGGCATCATTCATCAAGCCTCCACATCTTTTACTCCACAACAAAATGGTGTTGCAGAGCGAAAGAATCGACAATTACTTGAGGTTGCTCGTGCATACATGCTGGATAAATCGGTCCCTCACTACTTATGGGGACATGCCCTTCTTTCTGCAGTCTATGTGATTAATCGAGTGCCTAGCAGTGTTTTGAAGTTTCAAACTCCACTGAACACCTTGGCTCGTCATGTCTCTCTTCCTACAGTCCTCAAGCTGCCTCCTCGCATATTTGGTTGTGTTGTATATGCTCATGTTCCATCTCATCAAAGAAGTAAACTGGACCCTTGTGCCATTCGTTGTGTGTTCGTTGGGTATGGATCAAATCAAAAATATACAAGTGCCACATTCCATGAAGATTTATCATACTTTGAAGCTTCTACGCCCCCTTCTCTTCAGGGAGAAAGGAGGAATGAAGAGAAGGAAGAAAAAATTCAAGAAGAAATTCAAGTCTGTCCAAATACGACCAGTTGCAAGCCAGAAGTGACCTGTCGCAGGCCAGAAGCGACCGGTCGCACAGACCCTAGTCACTGGTCGCCTTGCTCCAGCGATACTGAAAATCGAATCTGTCCAAATACGACCGGTCGCAGGCCAGAAGCGACCGGTTGCATTCCAGAAACGACCAGTCGCACGGACCCCAGCCACCGGTCGCATGGCTCCAGCGATGAAATACCAATCTGTCCAAATGTGACCGGTCGCGCAGAACCCAGCGACCGATCGCCGATCCCCTGTGAACTTGAAGATGGTTATTTGGACAGCGATGAAGGTACTGAAAAATTGTCGCTCTTATTTGGTGAAGATCCCAGAGAAGACAATCCAAATGTTTGCTGTGATCAACTACAAAATACAACCCCTCCTTCTCAACCATCAGACCAATCGTCTCGTGATGAAGAAACACTCGAGGTAATTCCCGACCCACCTAATGCTATACCATACACTCCCACCTAGGACTACTAGAGGAAAACCTAAACCTCAATATTGTCCTGACCTTACTGCCAAATCAAAATATCCCATTAATAACCATGTTTCAACTCATAGATTGTCAAAGTCATATGCATCATTTGTCAATCAATTGTCTACTGTATGTGTTCCAAATAAGTGGCAGGATGCTATAACAGATTCCAGATGGGCTGAAGCAATGGAAATTGAAATGGAAGCTTTGGAAAAGAATTCTACATGGGAAATGGTTTAGTTACCACAAGGGAAGAAACCAGTTGGATGTCGGTGGATATACACTGTTAAATACAAAGCTGATGGATCCATAGACAGATACAAAGCTCGATTAGTGGCCAAAGGGTATACACAAACATATGGAATTGACTACCATGAGACATTTGCACCTGTTGCCAAGATCAACACTATACGTGTTATCATGTCATTGGCTACAAATCTTGACTGGCCACTACTGCAGTATGATGTAAAGAATGCATTTCTTCATGGGGACTTGCAAGAAGAAGTGTATATGGAACCACCACCTGGGATCTCTATGACACTCGGTCCCAACACCGTTTGCAAGCTGAGAAAATCATTATATGGGCTAAAGCAGTCACCACGAGCCTGGTTTGGAAGATTCACCGATTCCATGAAGCGCTTTGGGTACAAACAGAGCAACTCGGATCACACTTTATTCTTAAAGCGTCGTGGTGACAAACTGACGGCCCTTATTATCTATGTTGATGATATGGTGGTTACCGGTAATGACAATGAGGAAATGAAGAATCTGTAGAGCTCCTTGCTAGTGAATTTGAGATGAAGGAATTAGGTGAGTTACAATATTTTCTTGGCATAGAAGTTGCTAGATCAAAACATGACATATTTCTATCCCAACGAAAATATGTGTTAGATTTGTTAACAGAAATTGGAATGCTTGATTGCAAGCCAGCTGACACACGTATTGAGCAAAACCACAAGTTAGGGATGTATCCAAATCAAGTACCCACTGACAAAGAAAGGTATCAAAGATTGGTTGGGCGACTGATCTATCTATCACACACACGCCCCGACATAGCTTATGCTGTGAGTATGGTGAGTCAGTTTATGCATCAACCAAGTGAGGCACACATGAATGTAGTAACACGGATTATGAGGTACTTGAAGGCTGCCCCTGCAAAAGGGTTGATGTTCTCCAAACATACACATATGGACCTAGAAGGATACATAGATGCTGATTGGGCAGGATCCATCACAAATAGACGTTCTACTTCTGGATATTTTACATTTGTGGGTGGCAACTTAGTCACTTGGAGAAGTAAGAAGCAAAGAGTTATGGCTAGATCAAGTGCTGAAGCAGAATTTAGGGGAATGGCTCAAGGACTGAGTGAATTGCTCTGGTTACGGAGATTATTGAAGGATCTTGGAGTTAAACCATTAAAGGCTACAAACTTGTACTATGACAATAAAGCTGCTATCGAGATAGCACATAACCCAGTACAACACGACCGTACCAAACATGTGGAAGTCGATCGACACTTCATCAAAGAGAAACTAGGAAGTGGTATAATTAAGTTTCCGTTTGTAAACTCGGAAAACCAACTTGCTGACATTCTGACAAAGGCCGTATCAAGTAAAGTTTTCTATGACTCACTTGACAAGTTGGGCATGCGTGATATCTTTGCATCAACTTGAGGGGGAGTGTTAGTCAAGACATAAACAAGACATAGACAGCTTCCCTAAAACAAGGAAAAGCTCATCTATCACACTTCCACATTTCCATGTTTATAGAAACACTTTTCCATGTTTACATTTCCATGTTTTAGGGAAACACAAATCCTAGAAATAATCCATGCTTTGTGATCTTGTTTGTAACTAATAGTTAGCTAGCTACATTTGTATATATCTCCTCAAGATAGTAATACAAGAAGCTGATTTGCATTCTCTGCAAAACCTCTAATATTTCACATTCTCTACTCTCTCAATTACACTATCTTTGGCACTTTCTAGCCTTCACTCGCTTCCTAAATCACAAAGCATATCCAAAATCAGAAGTGCAGATTGTAAAACACACTTCTGATAAGGTTTAGACTGAAATCATATCAAGTCAATTTATCCTTTACTTACCTGCTCAACACTATGTTTCAAATCATCAGTCTTGTATTTCTGCACCAAGAAAACAAAACACACCTTCAAACTCCACTATAAACAAATATCTACAATCCAATTGGTTGTAAAAAAAAAAAAAAACAAAAGTGTAGACAATTCCAATCTTTAGTCTTGAAAATCTCATACCCATCCCCAAAAAGAAGAGGGTGGATTTAGTATAGAGTACTGTTGCAATAATAAGAAAGGGGGATCAACGAATTTATAACAGACAGAGAGTACAAAACCAATATCAGAACTCACTACTGTGGAGAACGACGACGGAGGTCGTGACTATGGTTTGGCTGTGGAGTCGCGATAGTGGCTTCACGGTGGAGGTCGACAACGGAGGTCGTAAGTTGCGGCGGCTTGGCTAGGGTCAAGCTAGGTTTCCAAATTTGAGGAGAGTTGGGTTATGACGATGGATGGGTGGAGAATTGGATTGGACAGTAGCGAGATGGCTGGCGAGCTGGAGCTGAGGCAAGATTTGGGAAAGTGTGAGCGGAGAGGAAATAGGAGAAGTTGGGCCTCAGAAAATGAATTTTTGAGGTGATAAAGTGTCAATATTGATATATTTATATGAAGGGCAATTGGGTACTTTCATGTTACAAAGTGAGTATTTCTAATTGAAATTTATAAAGTGAGTATTATTGATTAAGGTTTATATTTAGTGATTATCTAAGTGAATTTCCCTATGCTTTATCCAGATTTAACTGTGTAATTTTTGTTAGGTTCTCTATTAACATCATATTATTAATTATACGATTTTTTCTTTTCCATTTACACCATCATGCTAATGTTTATGATTTACATGAATTTCAGGCCTTGCTGTGGGTCAGAACTCTTCGCTGTCAACGAAACTAGAAACCCAGATGGAATATATGTTTCCCCAGGCGTCAACGTTTCATTATATCTGTGTCTTCCAATTAAGAAATGTGGCACCAGAAATCCCAGTCCAGTTGAAAAACTTGTACTGCATGCTCTACAGTAGAGTATACTCTCAGGAACCAACAGAAAGTAGAGTACACAATCAGCAAAACCAGGTAGTTATCAAGCTTGCGAAACTGATGACTTGGTAGAGATGAATGAAAAGCTGTTGCAGTATGTAACAGACTGCAATACAAAAAGGAGTAATAAGCGTCGAAGGGGCAACAATGATGGTGAGTTTGTAAATTCTGTTTGTGCCATAATCAACCAAGCGTATTCAGCATTAAGCACACATGCAAACCCTTAGAAGACGAGTGATCGCATCTCCTTCCAACATGCCGAAGGAAGACACTCTTCCGAAGCGGCAGCCACCTGCCGAAGCTCCTAATTTTTGGTGAATTTTTCGGAGCACAGATGTATTTTTAATGAATTTTCAAAGTTAGTCTAGTTAAAATTTAACACATGGCGCCTTGATAGTTGCCATATGAAAAAGTAATTGAGAAGCGCAGGATTCTAACTACAAACGCATCGCGTCGTCTTCTTCTTCGACTTTTGTCTGCAACTTTAAGTGAAAAAATTTCAAAATCTTTTAAAATTTGTAACTTTGGTCGTAGAGGTCCAATTGACGAACCGTTTTCTCCTAAATGATCGTGATATTTAGCCTAACAAGCTAAGGTAAATATTCAGGTCTCGCACAACAACAACAAAACTGTTGGAAATATGCCCTAAAAGCCAATCATATGATGTAATCTTTTAAGGATATTTCATGTATTAGACTTATGTTTAATCCTCTTAAAGGGCAAGTTTATTGTTTATTAGTAAATGTCTCATTAACAGTTACACATGCTTAAACAATAAGTCCAAGGGATGTGAGATAGAGAGAAAGTAATCTAAGGAAGTTAGATTCAGGAGACCTTTCCTCTATTATCTTCATGCCCTAAATGTTCCTAGTCATAGGATTGTCAAATGGGCACTGACAATCCGGAAAGACCGGTACATGCTATGTCTTCTCAATTGGGAGGATGACTGGTCTCAAGTCATTCGTGTGGAGACACTAAGACAAGTATGTAGGTGCTCAATGGAGAATGAGTTCACTTAACGCGATCAAACGAGAGTTTCTTGTATGGAAATTTTACTTATATGTCAAACAAGAAACTCCAAGTTGCAATAATGCAAATTAGTCCTTAGACCTGAGGCACCATGGTTGTCTTGTGGGAAGGTTGTGGATCTTTGATGATGCTATAATGATATGTCCTAATCACGGATGTGTTACAAGCATTGTTGGGATTCACGATTAACTCATAGAGACATGTGAATGTACAACATGGAATCTCTATCCTTCAGTAAAGAAGGAGAATGCTCGGAAGATATGATTAAGCAAATCTCTTATCAGAGTATTCGGTATGACTTAGAAGGATGTTCTTGTCATACTAATACAAATCATATAAGACGTGACAATCTCATTAGGGGTTTTGACATGCACCATGCCCTAGTAATGAGATTAAAAGTATTGTAATAGGGAAGGACCGTATTGCATTGTAATTCCAACTGAATAGGTTCTCTGCTTATTCTACTTAGCTTGGATATCCATGACATACTGCTAGGTGTCACTCATGGATGGTGGAAGCCCTAAGGACTAATGATCCTAACTAATAGGGAGAATTAAAAAGGGGTTTTAATTCACAATCAATTACGAAGAGTTCAAATTGCCCACGACCTTGCTAATTAGAACCTAATGGATTGCACACCGTTAAACTTGAGTTATTTGAGAAACCGTTATGGAGATGATGAATTGAAGAGATCAATTAAGCTTTGTTAATTGGTTAAGGCAAAATTAATTATGGAATTAATTTAAATGACACGTGATGTCGGAATAGGCTTCAAACGGGAATTTTGAATTCCGGGCTCATTGGGCTTTATCCTTTTGGACATGGAGATTGGGTTGTATGACAACATAAATTAAATTGAAACCAAGAGGCCCAATTTCAAGGGATGGACGTTCATATGGGCTTTTGGTTGCTAGAGTCAACTTGTTACTTGTTGACTCAAGAAAAAGATGACTATCATCTTTTTGAAGCCTAAGGGTTCATTAGTGAAAAACAAGAGAGAGAACGAAAGCTCTAGTCTTCCAAAAAACTCTCTCTACACTTTCATACCATCTTAGTGAGGGATCACTAGCATCATCCTCTCACTAAGCTCATCATATTCTTCTCAAGCTCTAGTTGGTGAAGAGACTTAGAGGTTACCTATTTTGGTGACTTTTGGAGAACCTCCTAAGTTGAAGTTTTGAAGGAGTCATTCAAGCTTCAACAACAAGGTGGAGATTTTGAAGGGGCCATTCAAGCTTCAACAACTTTGGTGGAATTCGATCATAGGGTTGAAAGCACGCACCAAGGGTAACTCCTCCTTCCAATCTTACTAGAAGTATGTTCTAGGAAAGTAGTACAACTATCACTTGGCTTAAAAGATTCATGGGAAAAAGTTTTTGTTTTTGAACTCATAGATGCATGCTTAAGCTTCCGTTGCCATGATTTTATTTATCTATGTTGATATTCAAATGAAACTCATGATTTTCTAAAGGTTTCCTTCAAAAACAACTTCTTTGAGGCTTTTAATCAAACACTTGGTGGGCACAAGCAGAGGTGCAAATTCCGGCATCTCCAATGCATTTTCCGATGAGGGGATGTGCATTTGCACCTCATTGTGCCTTTGTGGGTTCGCCACTGTATGTGAGAGCAAAGCCAGAACATACAATGTTCGAAATTCTATAGTAAGGGTGCCATATATATATAGACCCCTCGTGTAGACATTCAGATTAGCCACATGATTCTATAGTCCATATATGGCACCCTCACCATAGAATGACTCCAAACAACACAAGAAGCAAATATTTTTTGTGGATGGCGTAGCCGAGTGGAAAATGGCCTTTATTTGCAGATTGATGGTCTCAGGTTTGAATCCCATGACACTAGTGTGTGAGAGAAAAAACCCCTCCCCTTTCCTAACTTAAGCAAAACAAAAATAAACCCAAGAAACAAATAAAAAAGAACAAGCAACACAAATTACAGCCCAAAAGTCATCAATAAATAGTAATAATAAACATATAATAAATATTATTTTAAAAGACAAGTAAGAGCATCCCCAAGGGAGTATACGAATGAAGTATACGAATGAAATATACCAAATTGTACTATAACAACCTAGGTGCATGGTTCTTACTCATTTGCCTCGTGAAAAAAGTTGGTCACTTCAAGGTACTAGGCATTGCAAGTATACAAATCATTATTATATTACTTATTTTTATCTTTTACATTTACTATTATATTTTATAGAAAATAGTGTGAGAGTGAGGATGATATTTTTATTATAAAAAGTAAGTGGGGCCCAATATACATCTTCACTTGTAGTAGGCAAATATTGTCTTATTGGGGAGAGTAGATATATTTTGCCTACTAATTTGTCTCTTCCCTTGGAGCATATAAATGCCGATGTGTAAGGCAAATGTGGTTTGCCTACTCTTTTACCTCTTCCCTTTAGGCTTTGAACAAATTAGCCGTTCAACTAGAGTTCCTTTCAGAAATCTAAATTCCCCACCAAATTCAAACTACCTCTCTGTGCTTAATGAACCTCTCGCCTGCATGCAAGACATTTACCCTCATAACCTCACGCTATTACACTTGTGCCACTGTGCTACACCAGCCTTTGAACCTCCACCATTTTCTTCAGCTTTCAGTTACCCACCACTCTCTTTTGTTCACTCAACAAGCTCATGCTCAAGTTCTCACTCATGGCCTCCAACAAAACCCTTTTCATGCCACAAACCTCATCTCTGCTTATGCTCTTTGTGGAAACCCAACCAAGTCAAATCTAGTCTTCCACTATGTTGAGCTCAAGAGTGTGTATTTATGGAACTAATTGATTAATGGCCATGTTCGAAGAAATTTGTAACTGTAATGTATTGCCGGATGATTATACCTTAGCGAACATGGCCAAAGTTTCCGGCGATTTGCCCCTTTGCTAGTGCCCACCACTTGTTCGACTAAATGCCTCAAAGAAATTGTTTTGTTTGCTGCTATGTGAGACCCTAAATATTTACCTTAGATTTTTGGGCTCGATCTCACGAGCATGTAGGAGAGCACGGTTCATCAATCGGAGCTCCACAACCAAAGTTATATGAATTTTCGAACGTTTTTTTAGAATTGAAGCTGAGTTAATTCAGCACTTCTCATTTTGATTTTTTTATAAATGGTCCAACAAGCTGACACATGTCAATTTCTAATCGACCTAACTTAAAAAATTCATTAAAAACTCATATGTGTGCTGAAAAATTCACTGAAAATTACCCCGAACTTTTATTAGAAAATTAGTTAAATACCCATTTCTAGACATAAAACTATAAAAATACCCTATACTATTTAATGTATATAAACACACCCAAAATAAACCCAAAAATCAACAGCTGTATATTTTTTAATTTAATTATTAAAATGAAATACCTTTATTACCCTTTTAACATAAAATTGGAATTCCTAATAAACACCAGATCAGAATTCATGACCTCCAAGTCTCTCATATTCATCTTCAACCCCAATTTTTAGTTTTTGTTCTTCCACCTCAGTTTTGACTATGAAATCCTAAGCTCTGTTCTCAAGTATCTCTCTCTCTCCCTCTCTCTCTCTCTCTAAAAAAGAATAAGAATGATGAAGTCATAGGATTCTGATTGTGTAAGGTAACTATTTCTTCTAATTCTAATTAATTTGTCTTTTGGATATAGGAAAACTAGGAGACCCCTTTCCAAGCCCGTGGATCAAAACTTTGCAGCCATCTCAATTCAGGGAACATCAAGCAGTAATGCTTTGGAAGATGGAGTTGACGATGGCTCTGCCTTCAAGCATGTTAGTCCAAATGGCACAGCAGATGCTGAAGTCAGAGGCACTGGCACTGGCAATCCATTAGATGTTGGATCTGTGAAAAATTTGGAGGATTTGCAACATGAACAAATGGACAATGACTTGGCGGATTTAGGGGATGAAATGGCTCATGGTGCATTGGTGACTTGGCTCAGTATAAAATCCTATTCGATCTACGATCTTCGATTTTGAGGTATTTGATTTTTTTTTTTTAATTTGAATTCATATTCGATTTTATTGTAGTATGATTTAGGTGATTTCATGTTCAATTAATTAAGTTGGTGGTTAAGTTTTCATAATTTTTGCAGTTTTGGAGTTTAAATTTGAAATGTAGATCCAATTCTTCTTGATTTTATATGTTTATTTTTGTTATTGTAGATTTGGAGATAAGCTATTGGATTTTCTGATTTCGTTCTAATTTGTATTTAGATATTCGTTTGAGTTTTAAATTGTGATTTTAATTTCTTTTTGTTTATAATTTGGATTGATTTCAGATTCGGTTTGGTTGTGGATTTGCTTTTGTGTTTTTGGTTTGAGCTGTGGTTATAAATTTGTGATATTTGATTCGGTTATCATATTAATTGAGGTATCTTTTTTCAATTGAATCTGAGTATATTCATGTTTTTCTGTTTATGCACTATTGGTTTTTGAGTCGACTATAATTTGCTGTTTGGTAGCAGTGTTATTACCTTATATTGGAACTTTACAGACATGCATTAGAAATAAGATTTCATAGGAAACAAGCAGTGTTATTACCTTATATTGGAACTTTATAGACATGCATTAGAAATAGGATTTCATAGGAAACAAGCAATGTTATTACCTTCTACTGGAACTTTACAGTGGTAGACATGCATTAGAAATAGGATTTTATATGAAACTAGCAGTGTTATTACCCTATACTGGAACTTTACAAGGGGTAGACATGCATTAGAAATAGGATTTCAGAGGAATCTAGCAGTGTTATTACCCTATACTGAAACGTTACAAGGAGTAGACATGCATTAGAAATAGGATTTCAGATAATCTAGCAGTGTTATTACCCTATATTGGAACTTTACAAGGGTTAGACATGCATTAGAAAGAGGATTTCAGAGGAAACAAGCAGTGTTATTACCCCATACTGGAAATTTATAGCCATTAATCAACATGAAAGTAAACTAGCAGTGTTAAGAATGGGTATATGACTAAATATCTCTTTCTTTTTTGAGTTGCTGAAAACCGACCATTTTATAGTCCTATGCAATCAGTTCAATAATGAAAATCCAATATAGTTTCAAGATTTTGTCCTAGATTTGAATCTAAAATACTGTTATTACCCTAGACTGAAACTTTACAGTGGTAGATATGCATTAAAAATAGGATTTCATAGGAAACTAGGAGTGTTATTACCATAGATTGGAACGTTACAATGGTCGACATGCATTAGAAATAGGATTTCATAGGAAACAAGCAGTGTTATTACCTTATACTGGAACTTTACAGCCATTAATCAACATGACAGTAAACGAGTAGTGTTAAGAATCTGTATTTGACTAAATATCTCTTTCTTTTTTGAGTTGCTGAAAACCGACTATTTTATAGTCAGGTGCAGTTAGTCCAATAGTGAAAATCCAATATAGTTTCAAGATTTTGTCTTGGATTTGAATCCAAAATACTGTTATTACCGTAGATTGAAACTTTACAACAATTAATCAACATTACAATAAAGGTTTGGTTTTTACATGTCTTACCTTTGAAGCCTTTTCTTGTTGAAATTGTTCTCTGAAATTTTGTCTTTATTTTGTAGGTGGAGGTTAGTGTGTGGTGTTGGTTTTTGGAAGTAGATCAAGCTTGGTGGTAGTTATGGAGTTTCAGTTTGCATAAATGATGAAGACGGTGAAATGAAGAGACGTTTTGCAGAGATGGTTTAATGAAGATGTGTGCTTGAAGTTACGGTTTTCAAGACACTTTTGTGTTGTAATAAAATGTTTGGGCTTTTTGTAACCAAAAAAAAAAGTTTGGGCTTTTTTATAAAATTGGGCTAGGCTTGTTTTGGGTGTTTTTTGAGTTTTTTTTTTTGTTGGGCATCAGTAGCAGTCCTGTAATTTATAGGAACTTTAAAACCAATTTCTTATATAGTAAATGGATTTTGGGTGTGTTTCTAAAGTGCATTCCATGTGGTTTTTTTTTAATAATTTCAGCCCCTATTTTGGGTATATTAGTGAAGCTCCCAACTTTTATTCACGTGTACTTTTATCTCGTGACCTCCAAATCACATGTGCTTTTTAGGTAGATTAATTGGTATTGACTTTTGTTAGATTAGTTATGTAATTGACATGAATTTTGTTCATATATGATATGAATTTTGGTAAAGTATAATCAATTGTATCACTGACTAGGATTTTGTTCATATTAATTGATATTTCATATAGACTATAATCAATTAGTTATAGACGTAAAATTGGTATCTATTTTAATTATGCATGACATTAGTATTGTTTAAATTCTAAGAGCATTTGGTTGTTTAAATTATTTTTTGAATTTTTAGCCTTTTTTCTAACACACTACACGGATGTTAAGACTTGAACCCAAGACCTTACTTGAGTCCCTTGCAAATGTTTAAACTTTTAAATATTGCACCTTCCTTGAAAAATTTATGGATCCGCCATTGCATAAATAATATCAAGAGAGGAAAAAATCGAACCTAAACCTTACTTATATGAATAAATGCTATATAAGATTTCAGTTTTCAACTTTGGGCAAATTCTCTCTTTTGCATGCAATTCTCTCTCAAAGTCCTTGTGCTTCTGCGTTCGTCTCCCCGTTGGTGGGGCCAGACACCTCCTTCTCAGTGATCCTACATAAAACTTGAAAATAAAATATAAAATAAAAAACATGAAGAAAATTCCATTACTAATTACTATAATTCTGAACTTGTGTACACAAAAGTCAAAATCAAGAGCTACATATCGGTGGAATTGGACCTTGGCTGCTCAACCATAAAACTGGTCGTACCAATTAATCCATTAATTTTACTTTGAATCTGCTCAACTATATAACCAACCGTCGTAATTAATCAATGTTCATTTAAAATCCTAAAATCATATAATTAATTTAATAAGATAATTTGAATCTGCATACGCAAGTATATGACTTCGTTCAGTGCCTAATAACCTAATTGTTCATGATAATAAATTGTGACAACATGTAAAAGACATAAAAGTCAAAACCTTCCCTCCCACTGCAAAGTAATTAAATTATGGCTTATTATCACAAAACGTCCCTAAGGTTTACGAAATTATCATATTGCATCCTTAATGTTTTTTTGTGTCATTCATGGTCCTCAAGGTTAGTATGTGTGATCACAAATGGTCCCTGTCGTTAGGTTCCGTCAAAAACTCCGATAGTTTGCTGATGTGGCATATATATATATATCACAAAATATCCCTAAGGTTCACACATCTATTACAAATGGTCCCTGCGAAATTTTTTATTTTTTTAATTTAAAATTCATAAAATTTTGGTTTTTTTAAAATATTATTTAAAAATATATATTGTATTTTAAATACATATGGCACTATATTTTTGAAGATGTGGGCTCCACATATATGCCACATCAACAAACTAATGAAGTTTTTTAAAAATAATTTAAAATTCATAAAATTTAAAAATGAAAAAATCATTTATAGATGGATTTTAACCTTGAGTACCATTTATGAACCCTAAACCCTTGGTTTTTTCATTTTTAAATTATTTTTTAAAAACTCCATTAGTTTGTTGATGTGGCATATATGTGGAGCCCACATCTACAATAATATAGTGTCATGTGTATTTAAAAAAGAAAACCAAAATTTTATGAATTTTAAATTAAAAAAATTTACAGGGACCATTTGTGATAGGTGCGTGAACCTCAAGGATGTTTTGTGATACATATATATGCCACGTCAGCAAACTAACGGAGTTTTTGACGGAACCTAATGGCAGGGACCATTTGTGATCACACATCTAACCTTGAGGACCACGAATGACACAAAAAAAAACATTAAGTATGCAATCTGATAATTTCAATTCCAAAGGGTCGGTTTCGGCTCTACCAACCAAAACGGTACCGACCGATCAGCCTTCGACCCAACCTTATGACCGATTCCCGGCGGATCAGACTACAAACCAGGCCACCTACCGAACGGCACCCCCTGCCCCTGCTTTTTCCACGCCGCGAAACAAACGGAAAAACCACTTCCGAGATCGGCAGGACACCAACAAAAAGGGCAAGGACTCCGATAGGCGAGGCGACTTCGGCGAGTCGAAGCGGAATCGGCCGGGGGAAATTTTCACTTTGCTCAACACCACTTATGAGCATGTTCTCCTGACAGAGGGGGAAATCATACCAAAGCCGAACAATCGCAAGCTCCCTCGGCAGAACGAGAAGGACACCGGAGTATTCTGCCGATACCACCAGTACAATGGTCACGATACAGAATCGTGTATCGCCCTTCGGAAAATTGTCGAACGCCTCATCAATGAAGGAAGGCTGGATCAGTATTTGAGCACTAAACCAGCCTCGGATAAACCACCGAATCGGCAGATCAATATGATTAGTGGAGGGACACCCATCGCCGAAACTAGCAACCGATCTGTCAAAGATTATGTGCGTGCCGTTCAGTACCCCCAGATCCTCAGCGTAGATCAAGGCCGCAACAACAAAGTCCAGCGAATCGGCTGGGAGCCTATTACCTTTTCCGAAGAAGAAGAGCGAGGCATCATCTTCCCCCACTCTGATCCCATGATCATCCGAGCCGACATTTCAAATTTCGACGTAGGCCGAATCCTCATCGACACTGGCAGTTCGGTCAATGTCTTATTCGTCGACGCTGCTAATGCCCTCGGCATAGATCCGCAACATCTGAACAAGGACATCACCCCTCCCCTAAGCTTCTCTAGTGACGTGATCGAACCAATCGGCAGTGTCCTGCTTCCGTTTGCGGTTGGCACCATTCCCAAACGAACGATCATCTATACTCACTTTTTGGTGGTCGATTGCCCAACAGCGTATAATACCATCATCGGCAGGACGGCGCTCACCAGAATGAAAGCCATGCTGTCACCACACATGCTGCTCCTCAAGTTCCCCACCCACGTTGGCGTAGGCCAAGTGCGAGGGGATCAGTTGAGTGCACGGACATGTTACGTTTCGGCAACCAAAGGTTCGGCACGAGCCACGCCTCGCGAAGCATACTCGATAGCTGCTAACGCTACTGTGCCGAACGGCAGAGGGGCGGACAAACTGATCGGTTCATAATTGTATATCATTTTGTACCCTTCTAGCTTATGATTTGGTTATGTTTTTGAGTTAAACTTGTGCTTTTAATCCTTTTTGTGTTTATCTTTCAGTTCATTGAGATTTAGGTAATAATGATGGCTTTGGATAGTAAATGATGCAATCCATGCATGTTAGGGCCTAATTTGGATGAATGGATGAAGAGCTTAAAGACAAACTCAATTTTGGCTACAGTCCCTTGCCAGCCCAGTTTCGTAGGTCATATTGCAAGCTTTGTTTCAGCAACCTACATAGCTCGGATGAGGCCACATTCTTCATGAAAGTTGTTCCAATGGGTGTATACTATAACATATCCGAAATTCAGCCCCATTGGATAATTGTGGAGTCTGTTACCTAGCAAACACAGAGCCATGCTCAGGATGGATTTTATCAGCGCGCAAAATGAGTTAGCAATTTGTTTTGGCCTTAACTTCCTCCTCCGACCTTGGATTGGCCCAAATGATATATGGCTGGAAAGAAGACATTCTGAACTTCAAGTTTGAGTGCTTAAAGTCTTAATTTGCTTAAGGGAAGCCCAATTCGTAAGCCCTTGCAGTTGCTGGTCATGCTGACCTCAGGATGAGCTATTATTTATGGTTGGAAGCTTGGTCATGGCGACATGAAGATGAGCTAGGGCTGCTGGTGGGATTTATTAGTGAAGTGCATCAACCATTTCAGATTTTATAATGCAAGTGTTGTATGCATTAGTGAAGTGCATCAACCATTTCAGATTTTATAAAACAAGTGTTGTATGCATTAGCCATACTTAATTCAGATTTTCAGCTTCCTTAGGCCTATATATAGTGAGGTTTCCCAAGCTTGTAAACACACCCCAAGGGGGGGAGCTCTCAAACACTTCTCTAGAGCTCCCTTCCCTTCTCTCCCTCAAATTCTCTTAGTTTCTCTTTCTAGTTTTTAATTGTTATAATGAGATCTTTGTGCTGAAATTCTCCTTAAGTTTTTCCAAGTTCTACTTAATTTTCATTGTTATGTAAATTCTTTTCTTTAGTTTCAAGTTTGATTAGTTTCCAAGTTTCAATTATGATTTTTGTTCTTATTCATTATGCTTATAAGTTAATATGCTAGTTTGAATGATTGATCACCATTTAGGCTTGCATGTTAGCTATCTTGGTTTGAATTAAGAGTAGACACCATGCTTTAATTCGAATTGAACTATGAATAGGAAGAGTATGTATGGACATTCGACAACAGGGATTAGATACATGCTTGGTTGTTTAAATTGTTCTTCTATGCTTAATGGGTTCCTAATGCTTAATTTTAGGTTAGACAACAAATGATCAAATTAGGGAATTAGGAACACAAGGTTATGACCAAACACCATGGCTTAATCATACTTTAGCTAGAATCAATCCGTTAATCTAATTGAACTTGGGAACTTATCTGCTTGAGTTAGTTATTTCTTTCTTCCTTGTTTTATTTATTTCCTTTCTTTTTCATTTCTGTTTTGTGTAGGGAAACTAAATTGGATCATTCAATCACCAATCCCTGTGGAATCGACCTCGCACTTACATACGCTAAACTACCAACGGCTCGTGCACTTGCGAGTATCACAAGTTGAGGATGCAGTTGAACCCATTTTGGTGCAGCTGAAATCCACACAACAAGTTTTTGGCGCCGTTGCCGGGGATCGGTAACATTGTTTGATTCTATTTGACTTTCCTACTTTATTTTTTTTTCTTAACTAGACAATTTCTTGTTTTAAAGTTAATGACGTTAATGGACAAGTTGTGTTTGTAGTCCAACAGAAAAGGACAATTGCCCAACAAGCAGGAGAACTGGGTTTAAGTCCCAGCTTACACAATCCATTGGTGCTTGTTGCTTTGAAGCATGGAATTGGACTTGTGTTGATTTTTCCCTTTTATTTTTAGTTTTTTTTTATATTTCGTAATCCTTTAATTCCGTTTCAAGTTTTTGTATGTGTTTGTTTTAGCAATGTAAATAGCTCAATAAAAATGGAGAGAGATGGCAACTTCAAAGATAGGAAGTGTGGAGTAGTGGGAGAAGTCGTGACCTCCAAGTGCATCCATGCTCGACCTAATCGCTTCAAGGGGGAGCATTTCAATCCTTTCTCTTCTTTGAATTCTGTTTATTTTCGTAGTTGTTTTTGCCTTTTGGTCCGCGTTGAGTTCTTTGTTTTTCTATGTTGAATCCAACCATATAAAGAACGTAAAATTTGGACTTACGGTTGGAAAGTTATAGCCTAAAAACTGAACATAGGTCGAAGCTGAAAAACATAGAAACGAATCTGTCCAAATGGTGATAAATAGGTGATAGAAAGTGCTGGTTGTTTTTTTTTCTTTGGTTTCTTGGTTTGTTTCTTTTAGTACAATAATTTATATCGTTTGTTTGAGTTTGTTTAGAGTACTTAGTTCATTTTCGTTTATGGTTTGTTGTTTCATGTTATCTTAATTTGTTTTTGTTTCTTTTTCTTACGAGAATATATTTTTAAAAAAATTTAAAAAAAAAAAAAATTATTTTTCATATGAGCCGACTTATGGTAACCCCAGTGAGCACTTCCGTTAATACAGTGTCTAGGAGTTCTTTAGGCGACACCTTCGGTGTCTAAGAAGTTTGGGTTTTAAGCGGGACCATTGTGACCCCTCCAACCTTCCCGGATCCCCTGGCTGTGTTTTCTGAGGCCCTTAACTGGTCATCCGTGAGTTGCTTGTATATTCGTGTGTTTTTAAATTAAGTTTTATTTATTTATTTATTTTCTTTGTTTTCTTTTCTGTATAGTCTTTGTTTTTGTTTTGTTAAGTTAGTTTATTTATTTATTTACGTGGTATGGTTAGTTAGTTTATTTCTGAGTGTTAAAACACATTTTTATTTCAAACGCTGCATTAAAAACAAAAACAAAAACAAAAACAAAAACAAAAAAAAACAAAACAAAAAAAAACAAAAAAAAAACAAAAAAAAAACTTCTTCTTCTTCTTCTTCTTCTTCTTCATCTTCATCATCATCATGGCTTGCCTCTATTTTCTCTTACTTGCAGAATCTGCAGCAGCTCGACATGGTCCTCATTTTTCCTCTGCAGTGCTTCCACGTGTTGATTGGCACAGTAGAGCCGCTTCTGCAAGTCCGCCACCATAGCCTTCAAGGAAGCTATTTCCTCGCTCATCGCGGCACACTCCCTTGTCCTCGCTAGTAGGCGCATGCCCAAATTGGTAGCGGAGACCGCGTGGAGCACAGTTAAATTGTGGGACTCCTCCACCGCTGCCTTGTCAGACCTCTGTGCCACATGCAGATGATCTGTCGGTGTGAGCTTGCTGCCAATCATGCCTCCCAGCAGCGCTACTCTGTTCGGCATTGCCTCAGAAAAGTTTGGTATTATCTCAGCAAAGTTTGAGGCCGTGCCGTGATGATATGTGGAGTTTGGGAAGACAGGAGTTGGAGGAGCCCTTGTCTGGGCATTCGGTGGTGCAAGTGAGAGCTCAAGGTTGAGATCATCAAGGTGAGTGCATGAGGATGCCATTTGTTTTGCTTCTGAATTTTTTGATGTTTTTCCTTGAGTTTGCAGGAAGAAATGCTGGGTATCATCCGTTTGCAGAGGTGTGGTTTAAATAGACATACGCTGATGAGAGAGAGAGCCAACACCATTTCGGATTTCCCGGGCATGCTCGACCTAATCGCTTCAAGGGGGAGCACCTTTACTTTCACTTTACTTTTCTTTTTTCCGTGTTTTCTGGTGTTTTATGTTTTTGCCCGTTACTTTCATTTTCTAGAGCTTTGTGTTTTTGCTTTTTCCTTTCGGCTGTCATCTTTATTTTATTTTAGTTAGGGAACTGTGCTTCCATTTCCGTTTGTCGTCTTCGTTTGATTTAAGTTTGGAAAGTGTGCTTTCTTTTCCGTTTTCTTTTTCCTTCTGCAAATTTACTCTTTTATTTCCAAAACAAAATAAAGACAAAAACAACCAAAAAAATAAAATAAATTAAAATAAAAACATCAATAATGCAGTAGAAGTCATTTCTTCACAGTGCTCGGTGTCTCGACCATTGGAGCTTTGAGTTTGGCCCTCTGGCTGTCCTCTTCCTGGGCTTCATGCACAGCCTCTTGGGGCTCACCACTTGAGCTCCCAAAGATCGCAATCTTAGCTTGAGCGTAACTACTCTCACGATCTGCTTGCTTGCGTTTACCCGGTCGGTCTAGGTCTTCCAGCTGTTTTCGCATGTCGCGAGAGTACAACTCTACCATCTTTGATAGGTTTCTATTCTCGTCCCGCAATACTTCTAGCTGGTGTCGATTCACCTCCACTATCCTTGACCTCTCCCTTTTCAAGCTATTTATAGCAGTCTGACACTCCTCAACCATACTTCGCTCCGCCGCCAACTGACCTTTCAGCACCTCTACCTCATGGGACTTCGCAAGTAGGCGATGACCCAAACTTGCGACTGTTGCCGTACTCTGCACGCTCAGTGCCAGGGCATCGCTCACGACCCGGTTGTCATCCCTTGTCCCCAGAACACGTATATCTTTAGGAGTCACCAGATTTCTGCCCACTCCAATGGCAACATCGTTGTCCAGGAGTATTGAGTCAGTTACTGTCACAGGCCCCCGTGCGGAAGCAAAGTAGGGCATCCATACTGGTGCCGCTGCTTGGCCTCGTGTTTGAGTCGGTGGAGCTAGGTTGAGATCCAACGAAAAGGGGTAGGAAGAGGCCATTTGATTTCTCACTTCTTATCTTCTTTCTTTTCTCTTTTGTGTGTTTCTGAGTTTGTGTTTTTTACCCTTTCTTTTTTTTTACCTTTTATAGACTTAGTTTTTGCTAACCCTAGCCATTGCGGTTCTGAGTTCTGTGCGGCCCTTACGGCTTATCTCTATATGTCGCCGCACCCGTTTCCCAACCCCCTTAATTGCATTTTCACCTTTCACCACCTTCAAGTGAAAAAGTCGTCGCGCCTTCCTACGAGTCTAATAATTCTAGCTTGGGGGATGTGAAAGCGGCCTCTGCACGCCGACACGTCCCTCACCTATTTTCCCCGTGACTTCCCAGGAACCAAGGCATCAAGGACCACACTTTTTCTGTTTCGTAAATACCCGCCTTCGCACTCCCAATTCACGTTTCATTAAATTAAAATAAATAAATAAAAATAAATAAATTAATAACATGTGGGCTTCGGACTTCATTGTGGGCTTCGGGTTTTCACCGTTGTTAGGTTTCAAAGTGTGTTAACTTCTTTTGGGTTGGGCTTTCAATCATTTGGGTTTTGGTTTGTGTAAGACTGTTTGTTTTCTGTTTCGAGTGTTTTACTGTTTCGTTTTTTTTATTTTTTTTTATTTTTTTTGTTTGTTTGTAATTTTTATTTTGTAATTATTTTATTTCAATTCTTGTGTGTTTTGTGATTTTATATTTACTTTAGTACCTTTCATTTCTTGTTATGACATTGCTTGTTCCTAATTTTTAAACATTGAGGACAATGTTCATATCTAGATTTGGGGGTATTGGAGTTTACCAAGTAAATTTAGTTTCTCTTATTAAAAAAATATATATATATTTCTTGCGCTTTTTTTTTTTTTTTTTTTTTCTATATTTTGAGTCTTGTTTTGTTTTGAGTCACTTTCCGAACACATTTGATGAGATTGTGATAAATGTTTGCATGACTTAAATGAAAATTGAATTTTATTTATTTATTTATTTATTTATTTTTTGTTCCTTGTAAATTCTTCTTGTAAAATAAAAAATAAAAAAATAATTCATTAATTAATTAATTTGGCATCGTTCTAGCATGGTATGTTCGAAACCTTCTTTGCACTTGCCATTTGTTTCATAATTTTCCAATTAAAGGATTTGCATGACCCAAAGAATTATATCAAGCATAAATTAGACTTATATAACCATATAATGTGAGCTTTTGAGCCTTGTGCTTCATTTCATGAGTGTTATACACATACTCTTATTTTCTTGTCATCAAAGTTGTTGTTTGATCTCATTATTCATTGATTTGGTTGAACACTTAAAATTCATTCATTCTTATGCAATTTGATTTCATGACATTTAAAGAAATGATATTAAGGCCTTCTTTGGATCGTTTGTGCCTTTCAAGCTAACCTTATGCATGCTTAAGCATGATTTTCCATTGTTAACCATTTTGAGCCTACATGTAAACCTTTTCTTTCATTTTACCAATTATATTTCCTCGCCTTAGCCCGAAAAACAAATATTTACCTTTCTAAGGAACTCATGAGCTCTAATTCGGATGTGTTTTTCATGCTAAGTTTGGGAAGGGATATTACATAGAAGAAAAAAAGAAAATAAAGAAAATCACACAATTGGTGAAAGAAAAGAAAAGAAAAAAGTTATGATTAAATGGTAGTTGAATGAAATTTTGTTTTTGGGTTTCATTTTTGGGCCTTCAAAATAATTTGGTGTTTGGAAAGGAGTTTGAATCAATGTACATGAAGGTATAAGGAGTTTTGATCATGTAAAAGAAAAAAAATCTAATCGTGATGATTCGAAGTCTTGTAAACAATTATTTTATGTTCTTACATTTTGAGTTCCTTGGACTTTGTATTATCCATACCTTTCATTTCTCACTCACCTTACACCCTTGGCCCCATTACAACCTATAATAAAGACCTAAATTGATCTTAAATGTCATATGGTTGAATTGCATGCATTTTATTACTTTTAAGTGTTTGGCATCCTTCTTGAGATCATATTAATGCAAGTTCTTCATCTTCCTATTTTGAGTTAACTCCTTTATGGTTTAACTCTAATCCCATGTCTATAACTGAGTGTTGCATTGTAGCCCTCTTCTGAGTGATTCATTTGTGAGAGGACAACTTTGGTGAGATTTGAAGTTGCATTTGTGCTTGGTATGATTTTTGAAATTGTGTGGAAACTAAGATTGGGGAATTTGTTGCATTTGGCTATCACACTACTACACTTTGAGCATATTATGTTTTGAACTTTGCCGCTTTGTGAATAATGTCTAAAATTGAGCTTTTATTTTCAAAACATTTAAGTCATGTGCATGAGTCATTTCTCTTCACAAAATGTTCGGAAAGATTGTTTTGAGTTTTTATTTTGATTTTGATTTTTTTTGTTTTTTGTGTTTTGTGTTTTGTTTTTATTTTTATGTTTGTTTTTGGTTTTGGTTTTGCTTAAGAACTAACAAATCTAATAAGTTTTCTAACCATTTTGTTTTGTAGAGTTAGAAAAACGTTTGTGGGTATCGTAACTGTTAAACCCTCAGGAGACACAACTCCTCCTACTAGGGATGCCTAGAGGTTTAAAGGCTTGTTGCATTCGCTCAATGCAATCGAGTTACCTACGAAAGTGGTCTAGTTAACTTCTTGTTTTGTTTTTAACTTTGTTTTGTGTTGTTTTGCTCGAGGACTAGCAAAATCTAGGTTTGGGGGTATTTGATCGGTTCATAATTGTATATCATTTTGTACCCTTCTAGCTTATGATTTGGTTATATTTTTGAGTTAAACTTGTGCTTTTAATCCTTTTTGTGTTTATCTTTCAGTTCATTGAGATTTAGGTAATAATGATGGCTTTGGATAGTAAATGATGCAATCCATGCATGTTAGGGCCTAATTTGGATGAATGGATGAAGAGCTTAAAGACAAACTCAATTTTGGCTACAGTCCCCTGCCAGCCCAGTTTCGTAGGTCATATTGCAAGCTTTATTTCAGCAACCTACATAGCTCGGATGAGGCCACATTCTTCATGAAAGTTGTTCCAATGGGTGTATACTATAACATATCCGAAATTCAGCCCTATTGGATAATTGTGGAGTCTGTTACCTAGCAAACACAGAGCCATGCTCAGGATGGATTTTATCAGCGCGCAAAATGAGTTAGCAATTTGTTTTGGCCTTAACTTCCTCCTCCGACCTTGGATTGGCCCAAATGATATATGGCTGGAAAGAAGACATTCTGAACTTCAAGTTTGAGTGCTTAAAGTCTTAATTTGCTTAAGGGAAGCCCAATTCGTAAGCCCTTGCAGTTGCTGGTCATGCTGACCTCAGGATGAGCTATTATTTATGGTTGGAAGCTTGGTCATGGCGACATGAAGATGAGCTAGGGCTGCTGGTGGGATTTATTAGTGAAGTGCATCAACCATTTCAGATTTTATAATGCAAGTGTTGTATGCATTAGTGAAGTGCATCAACCATTTCAGATTTTATAAAACAAGTGTTGTATGCATTAGCCATACTTAATTCAGATTTTCAGCTTCCTTAGGCCTATATATAGTGAGGTTTCCCAAGCTTGTAAACACACCCCAAGGGGGGGAGCTCTCAAACACTTCTCTAGAGCTCCCTTCCCTTCTCTCCCTCAAATTCTCTTAGTTTCTCTTTCTAGTTTTCAATTGTTATAATGAGATCTTTGTGCTGAAATTCTCCTTAAGTTTTTCCAAGTTCTACTTAATTTTCATTGTTATGTAAATTCTTTTCTTTAGTTTCAAGTTTGATTAGTTTCCAAGTTTCAATTATGATTTTTGTTCTTATTCATTATGCTTATAAGTTAATATGCTAGTTTGAATGATTGATCACCATTTAGGCTTGCATGTTAGCTATCTTGGTTTGAATTAAGAGTAGACACCATGCTTTAATTCGAATTGAACTATGAATAGGAAGAGTATGTATGGACATTCGACAACAGGGATTAGATACATGCTTGGTTGTTTAAATTGTTCTTCTATGCTTAATGGGTTCCTAATGCTTAATTTTAGGTTAGACAACAAATGATCAAATTAGGGAATTAGGAACACAAGGTTATGACCAAACACCATGGCTTAATCATACTTTAGCTAGAATCAATCCGTTAATCTAATTGAACTTGGGAACTTATCTGCTTGAGTTAGTTATTTCTTTCTTCCTTGTTTTATTTATTTCCTTTCTTTTTCATTTCTGTTTTGTGTAGGGAAACTAAATTGGATCATTCAATCACCAATCCCTGTGGAATCGACCTCGCACTTACATACGCTAAACTACCAACGGCTCGTGCACTTGCGAGTATCACAAGTTGAGGATGCAGTTGAACCCATTTTGGTGCAGCTGAAATCCACACAACACAAACCGGATGATCCCAGGGATGAAGCCGTTACCCCACAAGCACAACCCGTTGAGGATTTGGAATCGGTCGTCCTCTCCGAAGCAGAACCCGACCGACAGGTTCGAATCGGTACCACCTTGAGTCCAGCACTGCGTACCGATTTCATTGCCTTCCTGCGCGCCAATACCGAAGTCTTCGCTTGGTCGTACGATGACATGCCTGGCATCGCCCCGAGCGTCATCAGCCACAAGCTCAGCATCTGCCCCACTTTCAAACCCATCAGGCAGAAACGGCGGGCCTACGATGCCTAACGGTATGAGGCAATGAGAATCGAGGTGGAGAAACTGCGCACAATCGGCTTCATCCAGGAAGTCACTTAACCAATTTGGCTGGCCAATTCGGTGCTGGTTAAGAAGTCGAGCGGTGCCTGGGGAATGTGTCAGGACTATACCGATCTAAACAAGGCCTGCCCCAAAGATAGTTTCCCTTTGCCAAGAATCGATCAAATGGTAGACGCAACAGCAGGCCACGAACTTCTTAGTTTTATGGACGCATACTCTGGCTACAACCAGATATTCATGCACCCTGCCGATCGCGAGCATACGGCATTCATTACCGACAAAGGACTTTACTACTACAAAGTCATGCCATTCGGCTTGAAGAACGCTGGAGCAACCTACCAGTGCCTGGTCAACAGGATCTTCTCTGAGCTCATCGGCACATCGATGGAGGTTTATGTGGACGACATGCTAGTCAAGAGCAGAACGGCCGATTCTCACCTCCACAACCTCTCCCTCATGTTCGACGTCCTAAAGAAGTACAACATGCGGCTTAACCTAAGTAAATGTGCCTTCGGCGTCTCCTCGGGCAAATTCCTTGGCTTCATGATCAGCCAACGAGGCATCGAAGCCAATCCTGAAAAAATCAAGGCCTTGCTCGACATGCGGATTCCGAAGACTCAGAAGGATGTCCAGAGCCTCACGGGGCGTGTCGCCGCTCTAGCTCGATTTATATCCAAGGCTACCGATCGGTGTGCCCCTTTCTTTAAAGCCCTCAAAGGAAGCAAACGGCAGATTGTCTGGACCGCCGAATGCGATCGCGCTTTCCACGACCTCAAGGCCTATATGAGCAGGGCGCCCCTGTTATCCACCCCTCTTCCTGGCAAAGAGTTAATTCTCTACCTATCGGTATCGGCAACGGCATTAAGCTCCGTGCTCATTCGCAAGCCGAACGGCATAGAGCTTCCAATTTTCAATACCAGCCACGCCCTGCAGGATGCCGAGATTCGGTACCCTGAGCTGGAAAAGCTTGCCTATGCTCTTGTCCTCTCAGCACGCAAGCTTCGGTCGTACTTCCAGGCTCACAGCATTACCGTTCTCACCAATCAGCCTCTACGCCAAATATTACAAAGACCGGAGACATCAGGTCGGCTAGTAAAGTGGGCAATTGAGCTTAGCAAATTCGACATTCACTACCACCCTCGGCCTGCCGAGAAGGGGCAAGTCGTCGCTGATTTCATCTCCGAACTGACTACATCTGAAGGATCCAATCCAGAGGATGCCGTTTCGGAATCGGCCGCATCAATTGCTCGTCCGACCGAAGGACCCTTTAATCCATCAATTCTGCTTTGGACTCTGTACGTCGATGGCTCGTCCAACCGACAGGGCAGCGGGGCCGGCTTGGTTCTCAAGGCCCCTGATCAGACGACCATCGAGTTAGCCATCCGATTCCAATTCCACGCTTCTAACAACGAGGCCGAATATGAGGCTCTCTTAGCAGGCCTTCGCCTTGCCAAGGGCATGGGCGCTCGACAGCTTAAGATATGCAGCGACTCACAACTCGTCATTAACCAGGTATTGACAGAATTCGAAGCCAAAGATACTTCGATGGCTGCCTACTTGACACATGCCCGCCAATTGCTACACCACTTCGACGCGTATCAGGTTCACCAGGTCCCTAGATCTGAGAACAGCCACGCCGATGCCCTGTCACGCCTGGCATCGGCAATTGACGACAACGTCGGTCGCCACGTACCGATCGAAATCCTCGCTCGGCGCAGCACCACCGAAAGCGAGGTACATGCCGTTTGGCAGGACCCAAGCTGGATGGATCCCATCTATGCTTACCTCTCAAGCGGAACGCTACCGGACGACAAAACTGAGGCTAGGACCATCCGCCGCCGATCGGCACGCTACTTAATCTTGAATCAGATTCTCTATCGGCGTGGCCATTCCTTGCCATTGCTTCGGTGCCTGACCCCGCAGCAAGGAAACTACGTCTTACGGGAGATTCACAAAGGAGCCTGCGGAGACCATTCTGGGGCCCGATCTCTAGCCTTCAAAACCATTCGGCAGGGGTACTATTGGCCGACACTCCATACCGATGCCGTCGCACTCGTCCAAAAGTGCGATCAATGCCAGCTTTTCGGCTCAGTTCCAAAACTCCCTGCCGAACCGCTCACTCCGATTGTTAGCCCGTGGCCCTTCGCTCAATGGGGTTTAGACCTCATCGGCCCCATGCCCCAAGGGAAGGGACAGCTCAAGTTTGCCATCGTCGCTGTCGACTACTTTACCAAGTGGACCGAAGCCGAAGCCTTGGCAACTATCACCGCAGCCAGAGTTGAACATTTCGTATGGAAGAATATTATTTGCCGATTCGGCCTCCCGAATGCAATCATCACCGACAACGGAAAATAATTCAACTCCTCTCAGTTCCGGCACCTATGCCACCGATTCGGCATCAACCTGTTCTTCGCCTCCCCAGCACATCCACAATCGAACGGCCAGGTCGAAGCCATCAACAAGATCATCAAGAGGACGCTGAAGAAAAAGCTTGGGACAGCTAAAGGAGCATGGCCCGATCTCCTTCCGGAAGCACTATGGGCCATCAACACCTCCTACCGACGGTCGATAGGAGAAACACCGTTTTCCCTTGCTTTCGGTACCGAAGCCGTTGTCCTCGTCGAGATCAACGCACCCTCGTGTCGAACGGCATCTTACAAGCCAGAGCAAAACGAAGCCCAACTCACACTCAACCTGGACCTCATTGATGAACACCGTTCCCAGGCTCAGCTTCGGAATGCTGCCTACAAACAACGGACTTCTCGCTACTACGACTCGCGCGTCAGATGCCGATCGTTTAAAGTGGGGGACTGGGTTCTACGTAAAATCTCTCTTGCCACCAAGGACTCCAGCGAAGGCACCCTTGGTCCATCTTGGGAAGGTCCTTACGAGGTCGTCCATGTCTGCCGACCGAGGACTTACCGTTTGCGCGGTACCGATGGTCAGACCCTCGGCCATCCTTGGCATATAGAACATCTCAAATATTACTACAAGTGAACACACCTTCGGTTATCACCTTCGGTCACCACCTTCGTACAAAGTGAACGAACATTCGGTTATCACCTTCGATCATCACCTTTGTACAAAGTGGTCACACCTTCGGTCGTCACCTTCGGTCGTCACCTTCGGTCGTCACCTTCGGTCATCCACTTTGTAACTGGTTTATTTTAATTCCCTATTCTATACATACGGCATTACCATACAGCAATATTACATCCAGAATATTCTACATACAGCATGCACACATACAGAATTAAGGAACATAGCAAATAAAACCCAAACAAACTTAACATAGATAAACAGGCCACAGAAGGGCCATTTGTCTTTACACACCGCCATTCCAAATAAATATTCAAAAACAACATCACCAAGGGGCCTAGGGTTCGGCATCGGCAGCTGCACCTTCAAGATCGGGGTCGGCATTCACATCCTCGGCAACCGTCGAAGCTTCGGCTATCGGCATGCTTAACCCGTTCGGTGCTGGATGGTTCTCTTCCTCCTCGCTGCTCGATTCGGTCTCATCAGCTTCCACGGGCTCAGCATCCTCGCCCTTGTAAGCCTCCACCATCTCTTCGGTCACCCCTTCTGGCAACGGCGGCGGATCCCGGAGGAAGTTCAAGTTCAACTTCTTGTCAGCATTATACCGTTTGAATCGGTAGACAAAGTCGTCACATTGCTCCATGACTTCTTTGTCCACCAGACGCGTGAACTCCTCCGACGCTCGATAGTCGGCAACGGCTTTCGCCTTCGCCTCTCCCAGCTCCTTGACATGCGACCGTTCAGCCGCATCCATGGCCACCTCCACCGCGACCTTGGCCTCCTGAGCGGCCACCACCTCCAGCTCAGCCGCCGCCAGCTTCGACGCAAACTCGGCAATCTTAGCAGCATTCTCCTTGGCACACCGATCCGCCTCCTGGAGCATCTTTCCGGCATCGGCTATCTTCGAACGGCCCTCCTCAAACCTCTTCTGGTACCGTTCGGCAGCATTCACGGCCCGCTTTGCGCAGAGCCACATTTCCATTTCAGCCTGCAACACAAACCAAAACATTAGTACATGCCGAATCAAAATACACTTGAAATTCAACTCTCTACGAACTTACCGCAGCCTGAAGCCGGAAGGCGCGTCCGGTCTGCTCACGCAGTGTCTTCACCGACAACTGCTCGATCTCTGACAGCTCCATCTGAGCGCCATCGATCATGCAATTGATGAAAGGCACCGCCTTCCGAGGGCAAGCTATGTTGACCGGGCCCTCCTCTCCCTCTCCTTCATCATCGGGAATTAGCACCGATGTCCCTTCATTCGGCCCCCTTGGCCGCTTCGGCAACGGTGTTGCATCGAGGGCACCCTCGATCATCCGCTTGCCTGTCATTCGGTGATGGGCCTCCCGAACGGCCTCAGCTTCGGCCGCCCTCTTCTCCCGACGGCGATCAGCCACCGTCATCTCATCGGCCGAAGCCCCTCCAGCACCTCCTGCCGTCTTCTTCTTCTTCGGCCTGGGGGACTGACCCTTCGTCTGCTTCGATGCCCCCTGCCCCTCCAGTCGCCGCCTGGTAGCTTCACTCATCGGCCTCCCACCTGCCACTGCAAAACACACGAAGTTAGTAAGGGAACGGTACCTTCAGAAAGTAGACAAGACCGACCCTGCCGAACGGCATCTCTTACTCTGCCTCTTTTCTTCTTCCTCTTCCTCCCTCACTCTTCGGTCGTGTTCGACCCTTCCGATCAGACCAGCCTTGAACAAATTCTTGAAGTAGAGCAGCTCCTTAAAGAACTGATCCTCTTCGGCAATTTTCGTCTTCACCCTCTCGATTGCTTCAACCTCTCTGATCGGTGCAGCAGGTCGTTTCAGGGACACTGAGACAAAAATGCAAACGGTCAACAACAACAACAACAACAACAACAACAAAAACAAAACAAAAAAAAAAAAAAAAAACCCAACAAAACCACTGCCGAACGACAGGTTCCACCCTACCGACTGTCTGGAAGGATGTAGGGATTCGCCTCTCTACAATCACTCCCGGTGCCGATTCCCAATCACCGGACACAATGACTCGACGCTTACGCCACGTCTTCTGGGAGCTCGGCACCCCAACCACAAAGTGTCCACGCTGCCCTGCCGATAGACAGTTGGACTGCACCCACCCCCCATTATCAGCACTCTTTGCCCTCGTCACACTATACAGTTGGGCAAACTGTTCGTAGCTCGGCTCCCCCTCGCCAGCCAAGCTGAAAGCTGTGATCGTCCCGAGCAATGTAATCCAAAAGTTTGGATTGTACTGCCCTGATGCGTACCCGATCGCAGCCAAGATCTTCTGCACCGAATGTCTCAACGGTAGCCGAAGTCCATGCTTAAACACGTCGGTGAAGAAGACTACGCCCTTGTCATTATCACTGAGCGACTCTAAAGGCCCCGGAATTCGCATCCCTACCGATTCCGGAATATTGAACTCCGCCCGAATCTTCGCCTACTCAGCCTCAGTCAGCGTGTTCGGCTCTAAATCATCTACTCCGAACAAAGGTTCCGTGGGCTTTGCCATCGGAATCCGTTGCCTCCCCCTGACAACCCTCAACACCCCTTCCCCTGGGGCGGCAACGGACACGCCACCCCCATCGGCCTCACGACCCGAAGTCGAAGGCTCACCATCTTCAGGCACCCTCGTCGAAGTGCCCCCAGCCTCGGCACGCACTCTTGCCCCCTCCACTATCTCACAACTTGAAGAGCTCCCAGAATCGGTACTCTCACTCCCCTCGGACGAACTCCCCCAGGACGATTCGTCCTCATAGGCCCTCGGACTACGCCTACCCTCGGATTCGGTATCTGACATCTACAAACACAAACGAAGGGAAACTAAGTGCTATGCTAGAATCAAAATCTTATTCTACCTCCTAAACACTTATGTTCATGCTTGTTCTTGCTTGTTCATACTCGTTCATACATTGTTCAAACAAACAATCAATGAATTCAACACTTTGATTCATACAAATGCCAAAACACGGCAACATACCTTGTTTGCACGGTGGTTCAAGTTCGCCGAAAATCGCCTCCGCCTTGTTCACGCTCGCCGGAAATCGCCTGCTCAGCCTTCGCACGGTTGCCGGAAATCGCCTCTCACAAGCTCTCTCCACTCTCAAAATTTCCAAGTATTTGAACTCTCGTCCCCCCCTCCCATTTATAAAGCCGATCTAGCATCGGGAAGCGAAGCGACGCATCGGGATACCAAACGACGCGACTCTTCACAGCCATGCCGACACGTGTCACGCATGCATGGGGGAGACCAAACGTTGTCAGTTGAAACGCCTCCACTCCACAGAGACGCTTCAACTTCTTGAACGTCGCACCTCTAGCCACCTTCAAGCACAACTCCATTAGCGAACGGCAGGCGCACATTGTTGAGTTTTCACTCACCTCTCGTGCCGAACGGCAGGCGCGCATTGTTGAGTTTCCACTCACCTCTCGTGCCGAACGGCAGGCGCACATTGTTGAGTTTTCACTCACCTCTCGTGCCGAACGGCAGGCGCGCATTGTTGAGTTTACACTCACCTCTCGTGCCGAACGGCAGGCGCACATTGTTGAGTTTTCACTCACCTCTCCTACCGAACGTCTGGTGTTCCTAACACAGGACTTCCACCACTTAGAACAATCGGTACATCATGCCGTCTCTCTTCCAAGGTCACTCGCTCAGGCACTTGGGGGACTACCACCATCGACAACAATACGACCATCTCCGGGTCAAAGTGCCGAAGACAGATTCAAGTCCCCAACCGAGAAGCTTCTCAATCGGCAACTTGGAGGACTACTGTTTGTACCATATCTGACCCTCCACTCATACGACGACACGTGGATTGGAGGAACTCACCCAAGTGCCCAAGGCCTCGAACAATCGGCATCTCCTACCGATGGTCTTGTCTCAAAGCAACAAAACAAGCGCTACAGGCCTACCTCATCTACAATCGGCATCCCTTACCGATTGTACAGAATCAACCTTCCTCTTACCTGATGATATTTTGCAGTTTGTTTCCATGGTTGAGATTGGAACCATAGTGATATGAGTATACATGAGGTAATTCTAGAAATCCCATTTTGTTTTACATTTCCCTTTCTTTTAAATTAAAATCTCATTTAATTGATTTTCATATATTTAGGTTCCTATTTGACTATTTAAAAATGGCAAATATGGTAAACCTTGTTGGCCTCGTGGACCCTGGGCTAGTGAGCTCTCAATCTGGATCTCTATCAGACCGAATAAAACACCTGTCAAGCCGCCTGAAAACAGCAGATGGGAATCAATTTTTCTTGGTCCCTTATAATCCAGGGTTAGTACCATTTAAAGTATTTTCCTAAGCTTGTAATATTTTTCTTTGTAGTACTATTTAACTTATATGAATCATTATGTGCAGGGGTCATTGGGTGATGGTAATTGTGAGACCAGCAATGGAGACTGCCTATTACATGAATTCACTGCCAAAACGCATGGTTGACGACAACATGAAAAATATAGTGAATACGTAAGTTGATTTCTTCTGATCTAAGATTTTTTTTCCTTTAAATTATTTAAATATACAACGGTTTTTAATAATACCAACGTTATAATGAAAATATAACGACGGTAAGTTATTACCGATGTGTTAAATAATTTATTACGTCATAATTGTCTTTAAAACGTCGTGTTAATTTAACTACCACGTCGTTTGGGTTTTATTTAAGAACGTTTTAATTTTTTCTGTTCAATTTTTTGTTATACAACGTTTTACTCTTACCGACGTTATAATGTTACACAACGACGGTAATTTTTTACTACCGTTTGAAACAAAATATCACATCATTTTTTTTTACACTCCGTCATTTTGACTGATTTACCACGACGGTTACTATTTGTATTTAAATTTTTTATTTTGTCATTAACACCCTTTGTTTTCTTGTAACAGGTCAATTAAAATGTTTAACATTTATATAAACAAAAATTCACGTAAACAGCAGGCCATTTGGAAAAATCTACACGGCACTCCTGAACAACCAATAAGTGTAGAGTGTGGCTATTACGTGATGCGATTCATGAGAGATATAATTCATGATCCATACCTAAATTTCGAGAAGAAGGTAAAACGCAAAATTTTAGATATACTTTCTTTATTTTACTACGTCAGATTTTTGTTTAAAACCGTCGTTTGTATCTTTATAACATGTCGGTTTTTTGGTTTATTTTGCAGTTTGAAAAAATATAAAGTTCAGTATAAACAAGAGGATATTGACGAAGTTAAGCATGAATGGGCAGAATTCGTGAACAAATTATTACCGAAGGATAATTGATGTATATAAATATTTATGAACAATGTTTAGGTTTATTTTAGTTTATTTAAAATGCACATAAATATTTTTGCTGTAATCAAGCGAACAACCATCAAAAAAGTTAATTTTTAAAAAAAAACTTGTTTAGTTCCCAAAAACCGACGTCTGATTCTAATTTACACGCCCCATATGTGTACACAATGGTCGTCTTGCTGTAACTGGAAATATAACATCGACGGCAATTCTTAAAAATGGCATGTAATAGTCATAAACACGACGGTTTATAATTAATTCATCTTCTATAGATGAATTTTGTACCGATATACTACGTCGGTTAGTATAACCATATAGACGTCTTAATAATATACAAAGGCGTTTATTATTAAACATTTGACGTTGTATAGATACACAACGTCGGTTATCTAAAATAAAATGACGTGGTAATACAATAATCCACGTCGGTTATCCAAAAAAAGACGTCGTTTTCTATTCGTTTCGATGTCTAAAAATTATATGACGTCAGTTTGTGATGTTTAACGTCGTTGTAAAAGAATACAACGTCGGCTAGGTCATTTTTCATTTAATTTTTAATGAATTTTATATTTTATTTAATTCCATATTAAATTCAAAACTAAATCCAAAAATTAAACCGGAAACTACCAAGCACTCATTGAAATATTGTCTCTATCCTAAAGCTTTAAAAAATATAATTTTAGAAATATTTTTTTATTGTATTTAATTACTAATATTAATAATATATTCAAAACAAAATCAGAAAAATATACCGGCAAATTCTATGCACTGATTGAGACAATATCTTGCCCGTTAAGGCCTGAAAAATGTAATTTTAGTTTTTAAAATTCAAATGATAAAAAAATGCAAACAAATTTAGAGACAAAGCACGGTACTCCTTATACTTTACATAACATAACTCTAAAGTTTATGTGATTCATTGGTGCCCATAAATTTAAAATTATGAAATCCATATTTTAGCCTACTATTGTAGAAGGCATTGTTGTAAGGAGTCCATAGCAGTTTTCGGTTCATTTTTCTCATACTTGTGTATTTTTTTTAAATTATTGTAAAATTTAGGGTTTTTTGAAACGACGCCGGTTTTCTCCCGCTGTTTTTGGTCAACTACATAAACCAAGACTAATTGAATTCGGTCTACCACGTCGGTTATTAAATAGCGACGTCCGTTATGTTACAACGTCGGTCTTATGTAGAAACCGCCGTTGTAAGTAAGAATTAAACGCTCATATAAGTATTGACCGTCGTCGTTGAAAAACGCGGTACTTTAAAATTTTTTACCGCGACCTAAAATTTTCAGAATTTCCCTTTAACCCTCAAATAGTTCATTCTCTCTCTTCAACATAAATTTGTCTGAAAGTTTTTGCTCTCTCTCAAGCAGTTGTTATGTTCTCCCAGCTCTCTCTCAATATCCATGTAAGTACAACTCTAGTCCCTTTAACCCTAATTCTCTCAGCTCTCTCTCAAGCTTTTGTTATATTCTCTCAGCTCTCTCTCAAAGCATTGGGTACGTAGATTCTCCAAGCTCTCTCTCAAGCAGTTGTTATATTCTCGCAGCTCTCTCTCAATATCCATGTAAGTACAACCCTAGTCCCTTTAACCCTAATCTCTTCTTAAATCCATAAATGTTTTCGTTGGTAGCTATGGGTTCTTAATTGGTAGCTATATTAGGGTTCTTTTATGTTTTGGTGTTTGCATTCTTGTAATAATTACTCTCTGTTTGGGTTCTTTTATATTTGTTTGGCCATGGGTTCTTGGAAAATGAATGGGGATGGGAGATTTAAGCTGTTTTTTTTTTTTAACTACGACGACGGTTGAACGATCAAACCGTCGTCCAAATGTTTATTATACTTCAGTTGTTCATTTACTCCTGTCGTCTGAGTTTTAAGCCGCAACTGGTAGCCTAAAGACGACTGTTTCTCCATTAAACGTCATCTTTAGGCTACCAGAACCCCGTACAAATTTCTGGGCAACTTAGCATCTTTGCTTACATGTGCCTTTTTTTTTTTTTTTTTTTTTTAATACCCCAATGGATGTAAAAGAAGCCAAGTGAAAGCAATTTAATTAAACCAAGGTGGTTGGTGTGAGTGGTTCGGCACTCTCATTCCTTAAGAGAGGTCAGGGGTTCGATCCCTGCTCTTGTATGTAGTCACCACTTTGACCAGCACTTTACCCCTTACGGGCCGACCTGGTGTGAGCAGGGATTAGTCTGGGTTGCGGTTAAGGCTTAAAGGTGCCCCCCATAGTTGGGGCCCATCCATGACCACCTCGTGGTTCAGACCAAAAAAAAAAAAAAAGCAATTTAATTATAAAATTTAAATATTGGTGTAAATATATAAAATCTACTGACATAATTAAAATTAATGAAAATTACCTTGCTACGCCTCTATATTTTGAAACTCCACGAGAAAATCCACTACTTTTCCTGTAAATTAATTAAAAAAATATTGATAAATAACAATTTAACATCTCTAATATAAATCTTCAAAGTAAACACCAGCAGAGGTACTATTTTTTTTTATCACCTCCTCAATGATCCAATGTATTCTTCTTTCGACTGGCTCTCCATTTCCTTGAGCTCTTCTGGGTAAGTGCCTAACTGTAATTAATTAATAATTTAGTAAAAATTAAGGTTAATTTCATGCTAATAACATTGATTAATGTAAAACTGGTTTTAATTAATCATTTTACATTAATCACAGATCCACCAAATCCAATTTCAGAGAGAAAAATTATGCTGGGAAATTGAGGATTGTATCTTGTCCCCAGTACTTTAATGCCGCCAAGTCATAAGCACGTGCAGCGGCTTCTTCATCATCATATGCGCCTAACAAATGCAATATCCCATATTAAATGATTCACTTCCTTTTGCCCAACCATTTTTTTTTAATTAAAAGATAAAATGAATTAAAGGGCAGTAAAATAAAGAAGAATTTATATATATAATGGCTTTTCATTTCCATGAAGAGTTGTTTTCAAATGGGACATACCTAGATAAACTGCATTTGAGTAGGCCTCATCATTTGGCCCGCGGGCTCATGGGCCTACGGGGGCCCGCCCCGCCCATTGAAAAAAAGCCCGGCCCGGCCCGTTATGGGCTTTGAGAGGGCTCGGCCCGCTTGGGCTTGGGCCGGGCTTGGGCTTGGGTGTTTGAAGCCCGGCCCGGCCCGCCCACAAAAGCCCGGCCCGTTAGGCCCGCATACATATATAATTATGTATAAATAAGGGTTTAGGATTAGGATTACATCACTTGAATGACAAATCTCCCTCTTTAATTTTTTTTTGTGTGTTACTTGTTATAAAAATTGTGTTTGTTTCCATTGAATTCTACTCATTCCTAGTTTATAATTGGATGATTAGCACATTAATTTGTGTCATTTATTAATACAACAATTATATATATATATATATAATAAGACAAACAACATATCATATCACCAAACATAATCATACCACCAAATATAATCATACTTTTCTTTAACACATCACCAAACATTTGCATATTTATTCATACCATCCTTATAAATTTTTTTATTTTTATTTTTATTTTTTTTACACTTATTATTTTTTAGGCCCATTTCGGCCCGGCCCGTTGGGCTTAGCCCGGCCTGGCCCGATGGGCTTTTTAAAGCTCGGCTCATGAGATGGGCTTGGGCTTTAAATTTTCTTAAAAAGCCCAGCCCGGCCCGGCCCGATATTTTCTCTCTCCTCTTTAAAGCCCGGCCCGGCCCGGCCCAAGCCCATTAAATTTGGGCCGGGCTGACGAGCCTTACATTTGAGTTGGGATTAATTCCATCATCATCATCATCAACACCAAGCAGATAATTGACACAACACTACTACAAAAATCGCAATAGACGACTGTAATCCACCGTCGTGTATCCGGTTTTTCAATCGTCATGAAATCGACTGACATCTTTTGATACTGAAAACCACAACGGTAAATCCCGTCGTCTATTATTTGTAAAGACGACGGTTTTTTTTGAAAGAACTGTCGTTTATTATAGCAAAAGACGTCGGGTTATTGTCGTCTATTATATGTAAAGACAACGGTTGTTTTTAAAGAAATGTCGTTTATTATATCCAAAGACGTCGGGTTTGTAAAAAAGCCGTCGTCTTTACATCTAATAGATGACGACTTTTTTTAAAGAACTATCGTCTATTAGATGTAAAGACGACGGTTTTTTGAAAGAACTGTCGTTTATCATATCCAAAGATGTCGGGTTTATTAAAAAACCGTCGTCTATTAATTGTGAAGATGACGGTTTCTTGAAATACTGTCGTCTATTAACTCTAAGACGACGATTTTTTCAACAAAACTGTTGTCTATTAATTGTAAAATTGATGAAAGAATTTTTCATGTTAGCTTTTTTTTTTTTTTTTTTTTTTTTTTTTTCTTGTTTCCAATGGTTTCAGAAATATATATTCAGATATGCTATTATCCACACCACACTATATACTCAAAAATTGTTTCTTTCATAAATAGAATATCAAGAGTACAATAGAACAAAATAAAATCTGAAAAATGAAAGTACTCTAGGGCTACTAGCTGCAAGCTGCAAGCCAAATTACAATAATACACCAAAATTCCTATACCTAATTATCCTTCAAGTCAAGTTCTCCATATGTATACAAAGCTATTCCCCTGCATTTAATAGCAGGTTGAACCAACACTACTTCCCCCATGCTAGCAGTAACTTTGTTAGAACCACTTCCATGGCTTAGGAAACTGCTTAACAAGCCAAAATAATGTAATAGTGAGATATACAATCCAAATAATTATAGAAGTCACTTTATTGCCTCTAAGCCACTAATCAAGTAAACACACACATGGCCTATTTCCCATGACAGCACAAAACAAAAGATTGGATATTTAGACTCAAGGCAGAGACACTCACATGTTTTCTGTACAAAGAATTAAATTAAGGACAAGCCTGTAAAAAAAACATATAAGAAACAAGATGGGTTACGGGTAAAAGATCAAGTGCTTGGTCTTTTGTCCAACAGCAGCACATTATCCAACACTAAATAAGGGAAGAACAACACAACCATAGAATTGGAGAAATGCAAACTTCACTCACCTTTCAGATTCTCACAACCAAGCATATAGAAGTTATAAGCTTTAACAAAAATAAAGTTCAACTTTTCAGAAAATATTAAAATTGAAATTATGTAAATTACAGTATTCAGTAAGTAATTGGTATGCAATTTTAGAACTCAGTGGTTGCAGTACCTGGAGGATATGGAATGCAAAGTAAGGGTGTTGGGGACACAAGATACACTCTTGGATGAGACTGGATCACACTACTTCTACCAAAGTCACATTCAAGGAAGCGTAGACTTCATATTTGGTAGATCAAGAAAATTGGAAACAACACTACCAAGTCTTTAAATTCAAAATAAGAACACAATAAACAAACTCATTTTTAAGTAGGATGGCTACATTGCAAACACGTCCAATTTTAAGAGTATGTGATTGTAACCTCCACTTCCACACTAGGTTCAATTGTAATGGAAGTAATTTGCTTGACGACATCAGGAGAGCTGAAGAGGCCAATCACCCTCTTGTGGATACGCAACTCAAATTTGTCCCATGTGTTGGTACCTGTAAATTACCAACAAAAATTTAAAGGTACATAACCCTTTAAAATGCAAATGCAGAGACACTGTACTTCAATAACTGGTCAGTTATGAATAGGCCACAGGTAACTTGGCACAAACAAGAGAACTCCCAACTTTGAGTAAATGGCCATAAAAGCCATAAGCCTTGCCTTGCCCATAAAGCATCAAGCCATAAGTTAACAACAAGAACATTCACAGTGAATCATACCTTCACCACAAAGGGTACTTCCTGGTGGTAATGTGCAGAACCTTGGTTGGCATTCTCACGGGTCCATTAACCCAGAGCCTCTTGTCCTTTGCACCACAAACCAGCACTACAAGAAAAAAGGTCTGTAGTGACCAATTTCTTAGTGACCACATCTACAATGGTCACAAATAGTGTGCATTTAGTGACTAATTATGCTAAATGGTCTCTAAAATGATTGGGACATAATTTTTAATTTTTAATAACCAAAATTGGTGACAAATAGTGACTAATTTAAATTTAATCACTGAAAACAACTTAAATTGCCTAATTAGTGACCAATATATATATGCAACGGTGGACTTACTTCTTTTCTATCACACATTTTTACCAAAAAAAGGAGGCTAGTACTTTGGAACGATTGTCTTGAGCGAGCGAGCACCGATCGTCGTCTTCGGCGAGAGCGAGCGAGCACCGACCGTCTTCTTCAGCGAGAGCGAGCAGCGATCGTCTTCTTCATCGAGAGCGAGCAGCAATCGTCTTCTTTGTCGAGCGAGCGAGTGTCCTCTTCGTCTCTGTGGTTTTGATTTCTAGGTTTTGTCCTAATTTCAGGTGAGCTTTCGATTTGTCTGTGGTTTCAATGTCAGCTTTCGATCTCTATCCCTCTACATGGTTTTCTATCTCCCTCAATCTCTCTCTGAAATCATCTAGGTTTCATCTGGAAGCTTCTTTGCTCTCAATTACCCAGGTGCGCTCTCTATTCTTGTGCTTCATTTCGATTTTTTAATTGTGGTTTCGATTGATTTTGATACAAGTTTGATTTCAATTTGAGTTAGATTTTGAGTTCGACGTTGAGTTTGATTATCTCCCAAAAATTTCATGCCCCGATTTCCTAAATTCTCAGTTTCTCCTAACTGTCATTTGGTTTGGGTTGTGATTTTCATTATGAATAAGAATATGTTCTGTTTGATTATATGTACTTCAAGAGATTATGTGTTTCCGATGTGCAAGTTTGGTGAGCAAATAAGAATATGTTCTGTTACTCTTAAAAGAATATGTTTTGTTAATGATTTTTAAACTTGTTTTAGAGTGTTTTAGAATGAGATAAATGGTATATCCCTCTCATACAGATCATCTACATACATATGTTGCATTGCATAGTAAAGAAGAAGCAGAGAATAACTATCTAAACTCGTTTTCATCTGGATACAAAGAAGAAGCACTGTAGCAGAGGCAGTCATGAACTGATACTCTGGTTCCACAAGCTGCCACTACGACAAAAAATGTTTTTAAGTCTCAAGGTACATTAGACCAATTTACCAGGTTTGATTTCTATTTTTTTAATTTTAAAGTTAAAATTTTTGTTTTGTTTATTCTCTTTTGCTTATTTTTCTACAGAGTTTTGGCCCCAAGGGCTTGGTTGTGTAAATATTTATTAACCGTTTTGAAATGAATTTTAATTAACCGACGTGTTTTCTTTTTCAAATGGCGGGTTTTATTTCATTTTTGCGTTGTCATTCCACGTCGGTTGTGAAAACCTGACGTTGGTTGTTTTGTAGACGTCTCTTTTTGCGATTTTTGTAACTTGACCGTCGTATTTTCAGCTTTAACCGATTATTTTTAATTTTTGATTTGTCGTGCCCAAAGCCTGCATAATGAAAATGTTATCGGAATTAAAATGATATACAGAGCAATGAATTAATGTCATACAATTAACTGCATAACTAATGTCATACATTACAACAATCAATCAATCCATATATCTTCACATCCATCTCTAATATTCTCACTCCCAAACTCACCCACTAGGTCATCAAATGTGTCAACATTTGGTATCCCTCTAGTAAATGGCTCACACTCAATTCTAATATCACCTAGCACATCATCACCAATAACATCATTATATTCTCTATTAGGCATTGATAACACTACCGACCAACCACGATGCATTGGGTCATCAACATAAAATACTTGTTTGACTTGAGAAGCCATAACAAATTGGTCATTCCTATGTCCAATTTTACTAAGATCTACAAGGGTAAATCCAAGTTCGTCGACTACAAGGCTCGAAGTGTTATCTATCCAATCACACCTCAAGACTGGAATTCTAAACTTTTGGTAGTCAAGATCCCAAATTTCTTGAATAACCCCATAAAAACCCATATTGGAGACAATAGGGTTTTTATCCTTGGCACTAGCAACTTACATAGTATGTGCAAGTAAATAAACTCCACTATTTTGGACAGTTCGCACATCATCTAGTGCCTTGGTGTTAAATTTGACACCATTAATAAGATAGCTCCTATATGATGGCACTGCCATGCTTGGACCAGCTGCTAACCACCTCAAATTTTCTGATATGCCATTATTGTCTTCCCCATTAAATTCACTTTGAACCTGCAAATTAAACATATATCTTAATTCAATCTAACATATATATAGAAAGAAAGAAAATTAAAATAAGTTCAATATGTCATTCAATAACATATATACCTTAAAGCGTAGCCATTGAATGAAAGTGCTATTGTGCTTATCTTGTAGCCACTTTGTTCTCGTTCTAAATTTTGGATAAGTGGTCTTGATATGGATCATATGTTCCCTACAATTGACACGAAAAAAACACGCATTACGGTCCCTTGTATATAAGATAAACATAAAGAGTAATAATATTTAAAATGGCTACATATGAAAAATTAAAATCATACGTACTCGATATAAGGTAGGACTTCCTCCGTATTCTCCAAGACATATAGATGTGCCTAGTTCAACAAGTCCATATCAACTAAGCTCACTGTGCAACCTGATAATGGCTTTGAAACTCACATATTCTAGCTTGAAGGCACTCCAACTGTACTAACATAAGATAAATGCTCGGTACAAAACTCTATAGCTTCTTCAGCTATATACCGCTCAGCAATGCAACCTTCGGGACGAGTACGATTCTGAACATACCCCTTTAGCACTTTCATATATCTTTCAAACGGATACATCCATCTAAAATATACTGGCCCACATAGACGAACTTCTCTGACAAGATGTACTACTAGATGAACCATGATATCAAAGAATGAAGGGGAAAAGTACTTCTCAAGCAAACACAAAATAACTACTACATCTTCTTCCAACTTATCTAGCTTGGAAACATCTACCGTCTTTGCACATATAGCATTGAAGAAGAAGCACAATCGAGTTATTGCATACCTTGCAGGCTTCTCCAAAACAGAACGAATTGCCACAGGGAGCAATTGTTGCATCAAAGTATGACAATCATGAGATTTAAGGCCAAGAAGTCTTGAATCTTTTAAAGATACAAGATTTTTTATATTTGAAGAATAACCTTCAGGAACCTTCATACCATAAAAAGAATTGCAAACCGCTCTCTTCTCTGCTCTTGACAAATTCCAAGGCCCTGGAGGCAAGCGAGTACATCTTTCTCCATACTCAGGTTGCAAATCAATTTTTACCCCCATGTTCAATAAGTCTAACCGAGCAACAATCCCATCTTTCTTTTTTCCGGGGATCTCTAGTAATGTACCAATGATACTATCGCAAACATTCTTCTCAATGTGCATAACATCTAGGGCATGTCTCACAGGGAGGTATTTCCAATACTCGAGATCAAAGAATTTTGATTTCTTCTTCCAACAAACTCTGTCACCACCATTCTCACCAACACTTCCCCCATTTTTCGAGCCCCATATGTAATTAATTTCTTAAACCATATGCAGCACTTCTTCTCCTGTTAATGGCTCGGGAGGCATGCCATATTCAGGTTTCCCATTAAAAGCTGCACGTTGCCTCCTATATGGATGATTGATTGGTAACCACTTTCTATGCCCAATGTAACAAATTTTGTGGCCATTTTTCAACCTATGACTAGGTGTATCATCGCCGCATATTGGACAAGCTTTATATCCTTTAACGACACAACCAGATAAGTTTCCATAGGCAGGAAAATCATTAATTGTCCACAATAATACACCTCTGAGTGTAAAGTATTCTCCTATGTGGGCATCATACACTCCTCTAATCCCATCCCACAGAGATTTCAAATCATCAATCAAAGGCTCTAAGTAGATGTCTATATCATTTTCAGGCTGTTTAGAACCGGAAATCAGTAAGGTCAACATCATGAACTTCCGCTTCATGCATAGCCATGGTGGGAGATTATATGTAACTAACATAACTGGCCAACAACTGTATCTGCTACTTAAAGAACTGTGGGGATTGAATCTATCAGATGAGAGAGCCAATCTCAAGTTTCTTGGCTCATTACCAAAGTCGGGCCATTTTTCATCAACAAGTTTCCAAGACGGGGAATCCGCTGGATGAGACATATAACCGTCAACTGATTTTCTTGCAGCATGCCAAGTCAAACTCTTAGTTGTCTTATGTGATTGAAACATCCTTTTAAACCTTGGAATTTGAGGAAAATACTACACCACCTTCGCTGCCACACCCTCTTTCAAGAACCCATCTTTGGTTTCCTTCCACCTTGAGATACCACAATTAGGACAATTAATTGCATTCTCATACTCCTTCCTATACAAAATGCAGTCATTGGGACATGCGTGGATTTTCTCATAACTCATCCCTAAAGCAGACAAAGTCTTTTTTGCCTCGTACATAAAGGAAGGTAGTGTATTTCCTTCTGGAAGAAATTCTCCTTGAAGTATCAATAATTCTGTAAAGCAAACATCACTCATCTCATGTTTTGCGTTCAAATTATATAACTTCACCAAAGCCGACAACTTCATGTACTTACTGCAACCAGGGTACAAGGGTTCATCGCCATCCTCACATTGGCAAACTCATAAGGATAAGATCCAATATTGGCAAAATCATTATCATCCATCCCTAATTCTTTAGAAACATAATTGAACCTACTTTGCTCATCTTCTTCCACATTTCTACTAGCATTGGTAGTCCATTCCCAAAGTTCTCCGTGCCATCTCCAAATCTTATAGCTTTGGTCAATTCCATTAAAGTATAAGTGTTCCCTTATAATTCCAACCCCAAACAATCGAATATTCCCACATTTAACACATGGACAACGAATCTCAGTTGTATTTCCAAGATTTTCTGACGCAAAATTCAAAAATCCTTCCACCCCTAACTCATATGCCTTCGATCTTTTATCCGCATGCATCAATGACTTATCCATCTCACACTCTATAAAATTCATATAAATAAAAAAAAAAAAATATATATATATATATATATATATATATTAAAGGGGAAAGACCAGCAATGAAACACTACCTCATTCAAATAGCAGAGAACAAAATGAAAATTAAATATAAAACATGGACAAGACGACGGTTTGAACAAAATAATCGTCGTTTAATATAAATTCAGACGACGGCATCTATAGTCACCGTCGTCATTAAGATACCCAAACCCAGAAATTTGAACGGGGTTCTGGTAGCCTAAAGACGACGTTTAATGGAGAAACAGTCGTCTTTAGGCTACCAGTTGTGGCTTAAAACTCAGACGACGGGAGTAAATGAACAACACAGAGAGCAATTATTACAAGAATGCAAACACCAAAACATAAAAGAACCCTAATATAGCTACCAATTAAGAATCTACGTACCCAATGCTTTGAGAGAGAGCTGAGAGAATTAGGGTTAAAGGGACTAGAGTTGTACTTACATGGATATTGAGAGAGAGCTGGGAGAACATAACAACTACTTGAGAGAGAGCGAAAACTTTCAGACAAATTTATGTTGAAGAGAGAGAATGAACTATTTGAGGGTTAAAGGAAAATTCTGAAAATATTAGGTCGCGGTCAAAAATTTTAAAGTACCGCGTTTCTCAACGACGACGGTTGTTTTTAAATGGTACTAAGACCGACGTTGTAAACATAACGGACGTCGCTATTTAATAACCGACGTCGTAAACCGAATTCAATTAGTCTTGGTTTATGTAGTTGACCAAAAACAGCGGGAGAAAATCGGCGTCGTTTCAAAAAACCCTAAACCCTAAATTTTACAATAATTTTAAAAAAATACACAAGTATTAGAAAAATGAACCGAAAATTGCTATGGACTCCTTACAACAATGCCTTCTACAATAGTAGGCTAAAATATGGATTTCATAATTTTGAATTTATGGGCACCAATGGATCACATAAACTTTAGGGTTATGTTATGTAAAGTATAAGGAGTACCATGCTTTGTCTCTAAATTTGTTTGAATTTTGTTATCATTTGAACTTTGAAAACTAAAATTACATTTTTCAGGCCATATTTCAATGCTTGGTAGTTTTCAGTTTAATTTTTGGATTTAGTTTTGAATTTAATATGGAATTAAATAAAATATAAGTCATTAAAAATTAAATGAAAAATGACCTATCCGACGTTGTATGCTTTTACAACGACGTTAAACATCACAAACTGACGTCATAACATTATTAGACGTTGAAACTAATAGAAAACGACGTCTTTTTTTGGATAACCGACGTAGATTATCGTATTACCACGTCATTTTAGTGTATATAACCGACGTTGTTTAAATATACAAAGGCGTATGTTTAAGAATATCCGCCTTTGTATATTATTAAGACGTCGATAAGGTTATACTAACCGACGTAGTATATAAGTACAAAATTCATTTATACAAGATGAATTAATTATAAACCGTCGTTTTTATGACTATTACATGTCGTTTTTAAGAATTGCCGTCGATGTTATATTTCCAGTTACATTAAGACGACCATTGTGTACACGTATGAGACGTGTAAATTAGAATCAGACGTCGATGTTTGGTAACTAAACAAGTTTTAAAACAAAATTTAATTTTTTTTATGTTGGTTCGCTTGATTACAACAAAATATTTATGTACATTTTAAATAAACTAAAATAAACTAAAATAAACCTAAACATTGTTCATAAATATTTATGTACATCAATTATCCTTCGGTAAGAAGTTGTTCACGAATTCTGCCCATTCATGCCTAACTTCGTCAATATCCTTTTGTTTATACTGAACTTTATCATTTTTCTTCTCAAATTGCAAAATAAACCAAAAAATCGACGTGTTATAATGATACAAACGACGGTTTTAAACAAAAATCTGACGTAGTAAAATAAAGAAAGTATATCTAAAATTTTGTGTTTTACCTTCTCGAAATTTAGGTCAGGATCATGAATTATATCTCTCATGAATCGCATCACGTAATAGCCACACTCTACACTTGTTGGTTGTTCAGGAGTGCTGTGTAGATTTTTCCAAATGGCCTGCTGTTTACGTGAATTTTTGTTTATATGAATGTTAAACATTTTAATTGAACTGTTATACAAGAAAACAAAGGGTGTTAATGACAAAACAAAAAATTTAAATACAAATAGTAACCGTCGTGGTAAATCAATCAAAATGACGGAGTTTTTTAAAAAAAGACGTGATATTTTGTTTCAAACGGCGGTAAAAACTTACCGTCGTTGTATAACATTATAACGTCGGTAAGAGTAAAACGTCGTATAACAAAAAATTGAGCAGAAAAAATTAAAAAGTTCTTAAATAAAACCCAAACGACGTGGTAGTATGATTGAAACGACGTTTTTAAGAAAATACGGACGTAATAAATTATTTAACACGTCGGTAATAACGTACCGTCGTTATATGTTCATTATAACGTCGGTATTATTAAAAATCGTCGTATATTTAAATACTTTAAAGGAAAAAAAATCTTAGATCAGAAGAAATCAACTTACGTATTCACTATATTTTTCATGTCATCGTCAACCATGCGTTTTGGCAGTGAATTCATGTAATAGGCAGTCTTCGTTGCTGGTCTCACAATTACCATCACCCAATGACCCCTGCACATAATGATTCATATAGGTTAAATAGTACTACAAAGAAAAATATTACAAGCTTAGAAAAATACTTTAAATGGTACTAACCCTGGATTATAAGGGACCAAGAAAAATTGATTCCCATATGCTGTGTTCAGGCGGTTTGACAGGTTTTTGATTCTATCTGATATTGATCCAGATTGAGAGCTCACTAGCCCAGAGTCCACGAGGCCAACAAGGTTTACCATATTTGCCATTTTTAAATAGTCAAATAGGAACCTAAATATATGAAAGTCAATTAAATGAGATTTTAATTTAAAAGAAAGGGAAATGTAAAACAAAATGGGATTTTAATTTACCTCATGTATACTGATATCACTGTGGTTCCAATCTCAACCATGAAACCAAACTGCAAAATATTTTCAGGTAAGAGGAAGGTATCATGCTCAAAGCCAAACACTTCCTTGGGCATGTGAACTGTCACAGCCTCCTTAGTAGGCAACAACTTGGTCTGGACGTGTTGGCATAAGGCTAACAGAGGAGGTGGCATGTCTAGCTTTGAGAGATCCTGTTACAAGAAAGAAATAAAGAAATATAAGTTAGTTTGTGTGTGAACTAAAATAAACGAGTCTAACTAAACCCAAAAAACAGGCGTGGTATATAATATAAACGATGGTTTCTAGTAAATACTGACGGAGGAAATGTTATACACGTCGGTAAATAAATAACCGTCGTTGTGTGGATTTTATAACGTCGCTATACTATAGAAAGGTCGTCTAATTAAAATGCAGTTAATGAAATCATGAAATAGACGACGGTTTATAAAAGAGTTAGACGACGGCAGAAAACACAGTCGTTATTTTTAATGTCCAATAATTTGCAAAACAAGTAAAAGCGTCATGGTATTTAACTAAAAACGACGCGTCTTGTAAGAAAAAGGCATATAAACCGTCGTTATTTTAAATTTTACCGTCGGATATTAAAAGGAGCGACGTCTATTTAAAATTTAAAAGGCAGAAATAGAAAATAGCAAAGATTTTACTGTGTCCTCTGTCTGTTTTCCAACAGTATCAGCTTCAGGCTTTGGATCTTCTAATTCCAAAGCCAGGGGTCTGATACCAGTGGCCCCAGAGCAGCTTGCCTTATCAGACATTGGATTTTTTGGGCTTTGATCTTGAGGGGGTAAAGTAATTGGAGGAATTGGGGTTTTGAGCATTTGGCCGGGATCAAAATTAGGAACTAGTTGACGGAAATATGCCAACATAGCCTCCCTCTCTGCTCTGACTGCTTCCATTATATTTTCCCTTGACTTCGCCTCAATCCTCAAGGTCTCTTCTCTAACTGCCTCCCTCACACTTTCCTTCAATTTGTCACCAAATTTCACTCTCTGCTGTTTCGGCAAATTGAAGAACTGAGTTGGGGTAACGCCAGCACCAACTCCTCTGACTCTCCCACCATGCTCGGGGGTTCCCAAAGCAAGAGTCAAGACATCATTGGTCCCGGAGACAGTCAGAGTGCCTTCGGAGACTTGCTTTTGCAAATCATCCTAAAAGAGAGAAAGAGAGATTGTTAGAAACTGAGCAGGGTGTAAAACAGATAAATATACCGACGTTGTAAATTATAAACAACGACGGTTTTCTTAAATTACTGACGTATTTAAAACGTCTGTATTTAAATACCATCGTTGTTTATAATTTACAACGTCGGTATATAAAAATCCGTCGTATATTCTAAATAAAACAGATTTAAACATAAATCAAAACCGTCGTAGTATTTAAAGTAAGACGACGGACTATTGAACAAACAGACATAGGACTTAATTTCATATTGCTGCACAAAATTACCGTCGTTGTATAAACATTCTAACGTCTAGATAAGATAAAACCATCGTAAATTTTAATGAAGAAGTGAAAAACTCGATTGAAAAATGCATTCTTTTCCAGAAATTGTGCACCACAAATTTCAATGAAATAGACAGAGAGAGGGAGAGTGTGTGCATGAGTAAACTTAAAACAAAAATGCAGTTCATAGAGGAATTTAATCCGTCGTATTAATTCTATCTAGACGTCTACTTTATTCAAAAACCGACATCCTATTCATTTTTAAACGTCGGTAAATTAAGCCCGTCGTGGTGTTTATTTGATAACGGCGCTTATTTAAAGAAAAATGACGTCTATAACAAAATAAAACACTATGTTTTTCAAATTTAGAACAGAGTTAGTGAGACTTACGATTATTTTTGCCTTCTCTGCAACCTTTGGATCAGGGATGTTTCCAGTTTTATCTTCTCTTGCCTTCTTCCATAAAACAGCTCGATCGATTTCTTCAATATCGGGCATGGTTTCTACCAATTGGTCCTCCAAACCAACATACCCTTTTCTAGACAACCTATGGTTGTACTCCAATTTCTCCCTCCTCTGTTTCTGCTGAACATGCTTAGCCTCAAAATCTGGGGTTAACCTTGAAGCTACGAAGGCATCCTATTGCGATTTCTCTATGAACTTATAAAGCGCAGGGGTTTCTTTTAACTTCTCCTTGTCATGTGCGAATGGAAGGATATAATGCTTAGTTATGTTATACTTGAAATCCTTCCATTTTTTGGCGGCAGACGACAAGACCATGTTCTTGTACCTATCCCCAATAACATAGGACATTTGAACAGCTTCCCAAATCTGCTCCCTCACATCCTTGGGCAATTGAGCCCATTTCTTGTCCACAAGAGGGACTCTGGTGCGTGCCAAAACACCAATGTAAGACTGCATCTCAACAGCAGCATTGCCATGTGGTTTGCCCTTTTTATTGAACTCAACCACAGGCTTAACCTTCTCAATTTTCCTCTTCACAACACGGCTCATTGTGCTAATACCGCGGCCGGATTTTGGCTCCTCAACAAATGTGGTTGTGCTCGAGTCTTTCTCGAAGGTTGAGGCAAATCTCATCCTCTTCGAGGGTTTGCTTTGAGTTGATTTTTCTTCTTCCACTTGAGCCTTTGAAACTAATTTGGCTTCATCCCCTTGTGCCTTTGAACCTGATTTGGCTTTTGACGCTTGAGCTTCCTTGTTTTGAGATTTCGAAACCATTTTTAATTAATCTGCAAGGAAAACAACGTCGGTTATTAAACAGAAACAACGTAATAATAACAAAACAACGACGATAACACTAAAATAGCGACGTCCTATTAAACAGTCTCTTAGACCATGTATGGAAATAAGACGACGGTTTTATATCTTTCATGACGTAAATGTATATACACTACGTCGGTTACTCATAATAACCGACGTGGTTTAAAATTTACAAAGAAAAACACAAAACGATTGTTCTTCTCCCATAAGACGACGGTCTTATCTTGTTACCGACATATTAATTGTCACACCATGACGGTTTTTAACCACCGTCATGTGTCCATTCTATCGTCGAAAAGAAGACAGAACTGTCGTCTTTTGGTGTCGTGAAAGTATCGACTTATGTATTTAATAAAAACCAGTGAAAGATTTCCTCAATTTGACAGAATCTTGTTTCCAAACAACGACGGCATTCAAATGAAATGTAAAAAAAGGGAAGAGAGTGAGAAAAAACCTTTGGCGTGCAAAGAAAGTTTCCTTCCGACGAAGATGAAGACGAAGATGGTGATTTGGAGATGAATACGAAGATTCAGACGATGATGCTGCTTTTGGGAAATGAGAGGGAAACTACGATACTTTATCGGTGAGAGAAAAACGTAGAATATTAGGTCAGGTGACGAAAAGTTTATATATTTTCCCACAGTTCAATACAACGACGTTTTTATTAAAAACCGCCGTATTATGAAGTTATAACGACGGTAAATAATTCATAACTTACGTGGTTATCACAACTGCCGAACGACTTTTGGAATTCCGATGTGGTTATGACGGTGCTTTTTTATCTAAACTGACGTTGTACTTAGAAATTCAACGACTGTGTATTTTAATAAACCGACGTGGTTACTTTGTGGTTCTGAAAACGACGTCGTTCTCTTTTTAATACGCGCCAAATGACTTTTGGATTTCCGATGTAGTTATGACGGCGCTTGTTTATCTAAACTGACGTTGATTATTCAAATATGACGTCGCTATGTATATTAGAACCGACGTGGATATTTACGATAATTTGTTTAAATATGATTTTTTCACGCGTTTTTTAACTCTCAGTTTTCAATTAGGGTTGCAGAATGATTCCTCACAAGAAATTGTCTTTCTGAAAGCAAATGGGTTTGCAGAATGATTCCTCACAAGACCAAGCATGGGTTTGCTACATTCTCCTGTGTAGCAAGGGTGGAACCAGCCTTAGAACCTGCATGGGTTTGCAGCCGCACTTGCCCATTTGAAGGCATATGAGGGTGTTCCTGATGCTCCTTATGATAAGATAAAGCCCTAAACACTCGCAGAGACGGACTCAGGTGGTGGCTGTAGTGGGTTCCTCCCAAATCAGAGAAAAGTCTATTCATTTTGAACCTCAAGCCCACTCCCAGCTTCTTCCCAGCCCCCACTCTCCCCACCCCAAAGGCACAACCCACAACAGGTTCTAAGGCTGGTTCCACCCTTGCTACACAGGAGTTTTGAAGTTGATCACTGTGGAAAAGGGGACTACAATGTAACCAGGAATCGAGGAGTGAGCTTTTCACATTTTGTTGATTTTGATTTTCTGAAATTATTATATATTCATCTGTGGCTATGTAGGAGCTTGAGAACAAGAGGAAGGAGAGGGCCCAGCTTGCATATGAGAGGAAGAAACAGTTGAACAAGCTGTGGGTGAAGGCAGAAAAGAAACCACGATGTATTTGCCAAATTTGTGTACATATATTGTGTAAATATTGATCAATATTTAACACGAAGAGATTTGCCTTTTAAGATGAAAATGTTGTTGAGGATTGAGAATTAAATTTTGTTTTGTGTTAAGAAAGATATTAACAAAACAAAAGAAAAATTAATTAATTTTAAAAAGCTATAAAAATAAGACGGCGGTTTACAGAGAAGGCAGACGTATAAATTGAAAAAATACGACGGTAATTTGAACTTAGGACGTGGTAAATAAACACGACAGTAGTGTTGTAGGTACCGTCGTAGTATACTCCAAAATAATAAGTCGATAAATTAATCTCTCGCGTCATGGTATATTATTTAACACGTCGTTTTTTTGTAATATACCGACGTGTATTACATTACATTATACGACGTGGATTCCATTAAAGAATAACCGACGTGGTTTTTTAAATTACACGGCTGTATGTCTATAAGCACCGCCGTAAGTTTAAAAGATTTATTGTATAAATTTGACTCTTTCTTTCAATTTCAGTTTTCATTTAGGGTTCCAAGTTCTTCTGGTCTCTCTGGAGGCTCGTCTTCCTCTCTCACATACACACATACATCATCACTCTCTCTCACATCTCAAAGACAATAATTTGGATGTTAATGATGTATGCGTTTTGGTGTATCTCAAAGACACCAAAACACACACATCATTAACTTTCAAAACATTGTCTTTCTCAAAGCTTGCAGTGGTCAGTTCAGTTCTGGTTTCTTTTTGGATTTTGTCTTTCTCACTGTGGTGGTTCGATTATGATCAGGATCCAAAGATCTCAATGGTAAGATATCATACCTCTTGGGATCTCATTTTAATTTTCGTAGGCCACCAAAATTAAAAAATAATTAAATCTTAAAAAGAAATAAAAATTAGGGCTTGTTCAATATAGATCCCTACATTTTCTATTTCCTAGACATATACCCATCATTCTATAAATCTATGTGTAAAACCCAATTTCAAATTTAAATGACTAGTAGGATATAAGAGGTTGTAGTATTCCTGTATTTTTACATCGTTGCCACCAAACTTCATATTTTATTTATAATTTATTTCAAGCATTTCATTAATTGTCATAATTGTAATTAACACTCCCTATTAATAGCATATCAATCACCCCATTTCTTTTGGTTGTCATTCCCTCTCACATATCGCCCCCTAAAATTGCAAACCAAAAAAAATATCTGTAAATTACATATCCAATAATGTACCTATAAAAAAATATAAATATAAATATATACATATAAAATATAAATATATGATTTAAATAAAATATAGGTATATTATTTACCAAATTTAAAAAAAAAAAAAAAAACTAAGTCAGTTACTTTGTAATTGAAATTTCCGTACATTTTTCATAAATTAAAAATAGATACACAATAATTTATAGAAAATATAGGTACATTATTTACCCATAGGTAAATTATTTTACAATATACCTATAAATGTGTATAGGTACATTATTTGGAGAGGAAAAATAGGTTCATTTAAAAAAATACGTACATTGTTTTACTAGGTATATTATTAGAGGAAAAAAATAGGTACATTATTTGGAGAGAGAAAATAGGTTCATTTAAAAAAATTGTTTTTCATAAAACAAATAATAGGTACTTTATTCAGAGAAAAAAGCGTACATAATTTAGAGAAAAAAAATAGGTACATTATTTAGAGAAAAAATAGGTTCATTTAAAAAAAAAAAATTCATAAAACTATAATAAAATAGATTACTAGTAGTATAATTCATAAAAGGAAAACAACAACACACATTTATTTAATAAACCAAAACGTTTTTTTTTTGTCATAAAATAAACCAAAACGTTTCTAATATGTTAATGTTGAATTTAATATTTAATTTCAAATCAGTTTCTAAATTAATTCCTACATCCATTACAACCATTTCAAGATCTTTCCAAATTCAACGTGTGTCATTAGTTACACCTCCACATAACACGTTAACTTGTAAATACGGGTAGTTTTGGAATCCGAAAAATAGAATAAATCAGATTTTAAGCTAGATTAGGTAACTTGCTTACTTGGATCCTAGTCAGCGGGTTTTACTTGAAAAAATTGGGTATTTTAAATAGAAAAATAAAGGAAAGGGTTGTAGGTGATTACAAATGAATTTTATGGGTCTAAGCTCAATTTACTATAAAAATTAAGACGGCGGTTTACAGAGAAGGCACCGTCGTAGTATACAGACGTGGATTCCGTTATATTATACGACGCGGATTAAGAACAGTTGGTCGTGTTTAGTTAGGAGTTAACACGGCAGGTTTTTTGGTGAACTGTCGTCTTTATTTTCTACGTCAGTGAATTCATACCTGTTGTCGTTGTTTTTTGGTCAGATTTTAACTCTGAAGAAATCCTTTTTAAAAAAACGACGCTTTTTTATTTGTATACGTCGTCTTTTAAAAATATTCAACAATAAGACACTTATCCACGACGGTTTTTTTTTATACCGTTGTTGGTTTAAATACAACGACGGTTTTATGTTATGCCGTCGTCTTTTTCTCTTTTTGTAGTAGTGTGCCCTATACTCTGCGACTTGCTTTACTCTAAGAAAATATGGGAATGGTAATCCATACCCATGCAATCTAAGTGCATGCTGCCTCCTTGCCGCTTTTGTTATGCCATGGAAAAGGTAATCATGATGACCTCTTATACACATATATTGTTAGTTTTATATGCCTTTTACATCATTGGCTCTAGCATCTTCTTTTTCTGTAGGTTCTGCTGTGAAATTTATAACCTAACCTATACATGTTTGTCTGTTGAAGATAATTATTGACATGATTTATTATAGGTTATGATGTGGTTCCTTATAAGTTTGGTGAGAAATCTTCGCAGACTTTGAGTTCAACTGGCTATCAGAACATGGCATTCAAAGCCTACAATGGGTATGTCATTTGGACATAATTAGTTATAGTTTTGCATATATATTATTAGTTCAAGGAAGTAAAACAATGTTTTATTTGGGTATGCAGGCTTGGTCATCCTGGATCAGTTATCCTCGACTTCATCGTCAATGGGGTTAGCTTACAACTCTCATCTTACTACAATTGTTTTCTATGGTAATATAAACCCATCAGATTTAATTTGGCTAGCTTCATTTTTAAGTTTCTAGTATATCAGCAAAGTTTATCTTCAATATTATCTTACTACAATTGTTTTCTATGGTTCAAGTTTCCAGGTTTTTTTTTTGGCTGACTTTATCTTCAATATTATCTTTTAGTTGCTCTCTCTCTCTCCCTCTCTCTCTCTCTGTGTCTCACTCATGAATTTTTCTTTTAGTTTAATGGTTCTCTCTTTCTATTTGTTAAGATGATGATCCAGTCTTATTAGTTTGTCTTGTTGATGTTTTGTTTTTTCCTTTTTGTTTCTCCTTGTTGCATGTTTAGCTAAAATATGTGTGTGGTAGACAATAGAGAAGGGTTTTTCGAGCAGTAGGTTCATTGTATTTGGTTGTGTTTGTAGGAATGAGCTCATGAGCATTACACAGCAAAAGCATCAAGAGGGGCCATCTCAACAATGGAGAAACTTCCTACTAATTCAAGATGCGGAATACATTTATCAATTTATTTTTAGATTTTGTTTGTGAGAGATATGTGTCTTGTGAATTTGTTGGAGGAATGTTGATATATATATAGTTTTTTTTTATAAATGATATATGATGCCCATTTTGTTATTTTTTACATTTTTTTTAGGTATCAAAATTTTATCTTTAGTAGACTGTATGATGTGATTTTATAGTTTTAATAAAGAACAAAGTAAATGAATCTAATTAGTCAGCAATTGTTCTATAGACATTTAGTGACCAACCAGTTTGGTCAGCAATATGGGCACGTGACCTTGTTTTAGTGACCAAAATGCATGTTTTGGTGACCAAATTGTCGCCCTTTAATGACCAAAGTTGTGGTCACTGAGAGTGATTTTATTAGTGACCACACACATGAAGTCACTAATTCTTTGGGTTGTAGTGACCAATAATTGAGTATGGCCACTAAATAAATCATACTTGTAATGAATTAAAAGTTGACTCTTAAGATGAATCCCCATGGTTAATGAGTGTCGGTCTTGATTTTGTGTGCGGTGGCTCTACTTACAACCCTCCGAGTATATATAAGAGTGACGACAATTAAATTGATCGTTAGACTCAAATTTAGTATGTGGCCGAGTAAAATAATCGCTAAAATTATGCAATACATCAACCACTCCATTTATAATATGAACTTCGTACGAACTTGAAGTGTCCAATTTCTTTGACCTATTGATTTCGGATCGAGCCCAAAACTTGGGCAACATCATAATAAGGTGAGAGGAGTCAATTGGTGAGTTTTGAGTAAAATCCAATCGCTAAAACTATGCAATACACCAACCACTCCATTTACGAAACGAACTTCATACGAACTTCAAATGTCCAATTTCTTTGACCAATCGATATTGGATTTAGCCCAAAGCTTGGGCAACATCATAATACAGTGGGAGGAGTCATTTGGTGAGTTTTGAGTGAAATCCAACAGCTAATGCTATGCAATACACCAACCTGTAACAACCCGGTCCTAAATTAATAGTTAAATATTAAATTATTCAAGAAAAAGACAATTTCACCCCGGGAATATTTAAAGGATTTAAGAGTTGACTTTTTATTCGAGGAAGGTTAAATAATTAAAATAAGAGGAAATAAGTTTAAATGAGAAAATTAATTGAAATAAATAATAAAATAAAATGTTTTTTTTTGAATTAATTAAGGTTTTTGAAAATTAAAATATTAATTAATATTAAAAGGGCCAAAAGGGTCATTTTAAGTTCTGGAAGGAATTCAGGAATTCCGACTATACCATTGCGTAGATCACATCGAAACGAGTCCGTAGACACGTAGTGGGCTCAAATCCGAGTTGTATTAAGGAAGATACAATCAAAATACTTAGAGGGGCAAAATTGAAATTTTGCAAAAGTCAAATATTTATTTATTTTTTCTTCTCCTTTTCTCTCTCTCTCTCTCTCTCTCTCTCTCTCTCTCTCTCTCTCTCCCCGCGACCAGGAACCCCCCTCCCCCCTTCGTTTTGCTTCAGCCGGCACCCCCCCTCCCATGGCAGCCGTCGCTCCCGGCCACTAGAGGCCACGTCACCAGAGCCAAACGGACCGGCTCAACCCCGTCGTCTCACACCTGTCCATTTCCGCCGTCAGCCACTTGCAAATCCGCCAGAACCACCGCAAAACGAGCCGGGTTTTGCTCAAACTTCTCCAAATTAGTTCTCCCTCCTTCGGCCACCAAATCTGACGAGTAAGGTATGGTTTCTCACCTATTTTTCGTGCTCTAACTGATGGTTGGGTAGGATTGGATCAATTTTTAGCGTAGGTGACTTGATTTTCGACCTAAAGTTTGGCCGAATTTCGGGATGAAATTACAGCCACTTCCGGTCATTTTTCGGGGTATGACCAAGAACAAAAGTGGCTCCAATCGTGCCCAGATGTGATCTTCTAGTGGTCACGAGCGCGTAGGTGTGTTCGGATTCCAATTCGGATACCGTTTGAGCCTCGAACGGATTTCGCCTATTGTGCGATTTCCGAGTTCGATAGGTTCAGACCGTTGGATCGAACTCAAACTCACGTATGTTGTACCTCATATTTTTAGGATCGTATAGGATTTGACGGATCGTGAATCGGAGTCCCGGATACAGACCAAACTTGTAGGGCGGGTTTAGAAGAGTATGCTGAACCTATAAGAACTCCCGAATTTGTGATCGGAGGTCCTGGGCCCGGTTGACTAAGTTTAGGCAGTTTGATCCCTTTGTTGACCATGAGTCTTCCAAGGTAGTGTATCCTTCGAAAAGTGTTAGAACGACTGGGTAATCTTCACCGGAAGTTAGGTTATTTTGACCCTGCTCAGGTTAGAGGATTGTTTTATAGTATCCTATAGAAATTCTTGGACAGTGCATCAATAATTGAAGTTATGGGAGTTTCTCTGGAGGTTATTATTTCTTCATTAATTAATATTATTACGTTTATAAATTAAGTATATGGATTGAATGGTTTTAGGTTTTGTATGGAAGCATAATGTTTTCATTGTGGAATACGGTATTTTATGGAATTCATGTGAAAACACGTGTGAGTGTTCATTGGTTAGTAATAACATTAATTTCATGGATTAAATTACCATATCACTTATTTTGAAATTATATGACTATGGAGTTAGTATGTATGATTATATATATATATATATATAGATTGCTAAATTATATATATATATATTTATGTTATTTTGTATTTGGAAGTGCATTATAGTATGTAATGGTAAACCTAAAGGGTATTGTTGATAATTGGAGATTATGCAATATTGAGAACTGATTTCTGGAAAATTGAGAAGAGAATATAAGTAAGGCTTGTGAAATAAGAGGAACTTCGAGATAAGTTTCAGAATATGGTTTTCAAACCTACCTCAGGAGTACCCCCCCCCCCCCCCCCCTTAGTTGTCTTTGGAAACGGATTTGTCATTTATGACAATGCCCCACGAGTTTCGGGGACGCTTGAATCGTGTGGTGCGAGGAATGCGGCTCAGGCTGACTAATGGTCCCCTGAGGCCTGCGAGGAATGCGGCTCGAGTTGACTTGGTGTCTCCGAGGCCTGCGAGGAATGCGACTAAGTTAACTTTGTGTTTCCGAGGCCTACGAGGATGGAATTGACAGATATATGGAATTGACGAGATATTTGGAATTGACGGAATAATACTAGAATTGACGGTACTAATGGAATTGACGGAATATGGATGGGGGTACGTCCGGGTGGAGAGTTTTCTAAGATAAATAATTTTATATAAATTACAACCAATTTCTTAAGTTATGAGTTTGACTTATAAGTTAAAGAGAAGAACCTATATTTCAGTAAGTTGTTGTCGCTGGCATTAAGATTTCACTTGATCAATGTTATTTTAATAATTTTCTCGTTTCCCTACAATTCTATAAAAAGTTAATTATAGATCTTTATAAATATATATGTATTTATAATTGAGTTTTATGTAAGTTTCGAAGGGAAGGTTAAAAATGTTTTCGACGGTGTTTGTTTATTTGTATCTTTATTTTTATTTTTATTATATATATATATATATATGATAATCCAAGCCAGTGATACATCAATGGATTCATGAATAGGGATGGCAACAGGTCGGGTAGGGGCCGGGTACGACAATACCATCCCCGTCCCCGCTCTCCATCGTTTAATAGGTTTCGGGGAATCCCTGTCCCCGTACCCGTTAGGGGACTATCCTCCATACCCGCCCCAAATCCCCAATTTTTTTTGCATAAAAAATATTTATCATACATTTTAACATTAAGTTTCATATTAAATTTTCATTCAACACATCCAAATTAACTAAAAAGTTCAACTCAACTATTCAAAATCACATCAATATAAAATTCCATAGAAGAGTAGGAAGAATTAGGAGAGGGAAGTTAACTTAGGGTTAAACATAAATATTATAATTATATATTTATTTATTTAAATATAAACATATATATTTTCGGGTCGGGTTCGAGGATGGGGACGCCAATACCATCCCCTCCCCATACCTGTCGAGGATTTTTCAAGTTCGGGGATCCCCGTACCCAATGCCCGTTTGGCCCTGAAATCTCCCCCCATTAGGGTCGGGGACCCGACAGGGACCCGCCCCGGCGGGGATTTTTGACATCCCTATTCATGAATTAGAGGAAGTCCAGTAAGTGGTTTATCTATGCTATGAGTATGAGTTGTTTTGAGAATAGGGAAAGTTGGAAAGTTTACTGCAGAATTTGGGAAGGTTATTGAATATATCATTAATATAAGACTTGGGTTGATTTGCAGCTATTTTGCTATATTTAACAATAATAAAGATTTGTATGTGCATGTTAAAGAGTTAAAAGAACTACGTGTGGCTTAATCCCTCAATAAGGGTATGTAGGCAATCTAATGTTATAAGGTGCAGCCACGAGTTAGTGTGTTTGAAATTGCTAATGTATTATTATTGATCTAAAAGTTGAGATGAATTTTAGATGACACAACATTTATTTGGGTCAGAGAGGCCTGAGGCCATAATAAATTGATGTTGGTCGCTTGAATGGTATTATTGTGCATGCTGAATGTTGGGATTATAAAAATTATGTTTTATACAGGTAAAAATTTGGGAAAACGAGCAAATTTACAAGGGTGACTCTGCCGAATTTTTGGTAGAAGTCAAACTGGTAGAAAATTTGGTTTCTAGTTAGAAGGGCATTGGGTCATTTGTGCATGGCTCCCACCAGGTGTCGAACACGCACAGGGTTCGGCTCAGATTCCAAAGTGAAATTTGGGTCAGGTCCTGTCACCAACCACTCCAATTACGGTACGAACATCGAACGGACTTAAAGTACCCAATTTGTATGACCTATTGATTTCGGATTGGACCCAAAACCTGGGCACGATCATAATATGGTGGCAGGAGTCATTGGTGAGTTTTGAGTGAAATCCAATCGGTAAAACTATGCAATACCCCAACCACTCCATTTACAATACGAACTTCGTACGAACATAAGTGTCCAATTTCTTTGACTTATTGATTTCGGATCGAGCCCAAAACTTGGGTAACATCATAATATTGTGGGAGGAGTTATTTGGAGAGTTTTGGGTGAAATCCAATCACTAAAACTATGCAATGCACCAACCACTCCATTTACGGAACAAACTTCATACGAACTTGAAGTGTCCAATTTCTTAGACCTATCGATTTCGGATCAAGCCAAAAATTTGGGCAACATCATAATATAGTGGGAGGAGTCATTGGTGAGTTTTGAGTGAAATCCAACTGCTAAAACTATGCAATACACAAACCACTCCATTTACAATATGAACTTCGTACGAACTTGAAGTATCCAATTTCTTTGACCTATTGATTTCGGATCGAGCCCAAAACTTGGGCAACATCATAATATTGTGGGAGGAGTCATTTGGTAAGTTTTGAGTGAGATCGGATTGCTAAAACTATGCAATACACCAACTACTCCATTTATGGAACGAACTTCGTACGAACTTGAAGTGTCTAATTTCTTTCACCAATCGATATTGAGTTGAGCCCAAAACCCGGGCAACATCATAATATGGTGGGAGGACTCATTTAGTGAGTATTGAGTGAAATCCAATCACTAAAACTATGCAATACACCAACCACTCCATTTACGTAACGAACTTTGTACGAACTTGAAGTGTCCAATTTGTTTGACCATTCAATATCGGGTTGAGCCCAAAACTTTTGCAACATCATAATAAGGTGAGAGGAGTCATTTGGTGAGTTTTGAGTGAAATCCAATCTCTTAAACTATGCAACACCCCAACCACTCCATTTATGGAACGAACTTGAAGTGTCCAATTTCTTTGACCAATTGATATCAGGTTGAGCCCAAAACTTGGGCAACATCGTAATATGGTGGGAGGAGTCATTTGGTGAGTTTTGAGTGAAATCCAATCACTAAAACTATGCAATGCATGAACCACTCCATTTACAATACGAACTTTGTACTTACTTGAAGTGTCCAATTTCTTTGATTTATTGATTTTGGATCGAGCCCAAAACTTGGGCAACATCATAATATGGTGGGGGGAGTCATTTGGTGAGTGTTGAGTGAAATCCAATCACTACAACTATGCAATACACCAACTACTCCATTTGTAGAACGAACTTCGTACGAACTTGAAGCGTCCAATTTATTTCACCAGTCGATATCGGGTTGAGCCCAAAACTTGGGCAACATCATAATATGGTGGGAGGAGTCATTTCGTAAGTGTTGAGTGAAATCCAATTGCTAAAACTATGCAATAGTACAGGGCCAATTGGAGAAAAAGCTAAGACATTGAAGATCATTGTGTCAAATTTTCATAATTTTTTATGAAGCCAATTGTTCTAGAATTGCAAGTCAAGACAGCCTAAGATACAATCCCATCAAAATTGTGCTACTATGGGAGATTGAATATTTGAAGACTTTCTCGATTTTTCTAAGTGACGTGTATTATATCCCTGGAAATCTTAGAGATAAATCTACGTTTCTCATGTTTTTCCAGATTTTTTTAGGAAGTGGAATGATCCCAAAGATTTTTTGCAAGTCAGCTGGTGTGTCTCCCATTCAAAGAAGCATTCTTTCCTAGTTTGTTTAGGAGAGAAACGCCATCCACGAGGTTTATTGGAACTAAGATTAAGAAAAGTAGATAGCTAGGAGAGAAACCCCATCCACTAGTCCTACTTGGTTGATTGAATTCTTCTAATCTTAATGGGGTCTTATATGTTAAATTTTAACACCTTGACAAGGTAGAATTGCATATAGGGATACACGATTTATGACCTTGACAGACTTACTTCATACTTTAGAAAGAACAAACTTTAACATTGGCATCATAATTGGATAGTAATTGGCTCTAAGAAAAGGAAATAGGATTGTCATTGGTGGATTCATAACCTTAGATCTTCATAACCTGATTTCTTTTAAATTATATCTTTGTTGAGTGTTTTATTTTTCTTTCTTTTAATTCTTGCGATATAAGTTTTCTTTAACTCAAATTAATCAATTGTTCGTTTAATTAGGTTTAGTGCAATTTAATTAATTAAGTTGTTTTTATCAATTCTTGTGAGTTCGACCTCGTACTTGCATATCTCTATACTATTGTTGATTCGCTTGCGAGTAATTTAATTTGTGATTTTTGGATACTCTTTTTTAGGTGTTCGAAAATCTACATCAAGCTTTTGGCGCTGTTGCCAGGGTTTAATTGGGAAGTTGCACTTTACTTAATTTCATTTTAGTTTGTTTTATTTTATATTTTATTTTTTTAAAAAAAAAACTCCCTTTTTACGTTTTTTTTTATTTTTCTTATTATTATTATTTTTTATTTAAAAAAAAATTCAAGTCTTTGTAAACCTTTTCACTTTTCTTACTTCGTTTTTGTAGGTGCATGACTGGTACACGATTGTCCGGTAAGGATTCTTGCACAGGTTGAACAGGTGGCTAGGATTCTTCTTAATTGTCCGGTAAGAAGTGTGTTCCTTGGTGAAGACATAAGCTAGCTCATTGAAGCTACTGATCAACCCGGATGGCAGGGTGTGGAACCAGTCTTGGGCTACTCCTCGCAAGGTCATTGCAAACACCTTGCCCAGTAGCTCGTCTTCCGCCTTATAGAGAATCATAACGCCCTTAAAGTGCTTCAGATGGCTCTCGGGATCAGAATTCCTTTTGAAGTGTGTGAAAGAGGGCATCAAGAATCGCTTTGGGGGAGCAGTCTGCTCGATTTCGGCGGTGAATGGTGAGGAGTTTGCTTTGTCCAATTCCTTGTGTAGGGCATCTTCGAAACCTTCTCTGATCTTCAAATCTTGAAGCTGGTTGTTCACAAGCTTCTCGACATCTTTCGCGTGCATGGCCTACTGAATCCTGTCGGTGACCTTCACGATTTGGGCGAGGTTGGTTGACTTCCTCGTTGGCTTGCAAGGGTCGACTTCCTCGGTTGTTCTGCCCGTGGGGAGATTAGTAGATTGAGCTTGCGAGGATTCCTCGGGTAGGTTGGTGTGCGTAGGTTGTTGCATTAGTCATGTAATTGTTCATGAACTAGCGCTCCTTGTGGGCCCAGCCTAGAATGGATACTTCTTTGTGGGCCTAAGCAAGCGTGGATATTGGACTGTCGATCCAACCTCTTGTGCACATTGGTCCTCGGACCTAACCTAGAATGGATCGTCGATTGGCTCAGAGTGTGGCTTGTAGATGTCTGCGTTTCTTCAACATGATCTCATTCTTTCCCCTGCCCATTTGTCTCTGTCTGACCAGTCTGAGATATCTCGAAATGCTTGCTGGTGTGCTTATGGGTCCCTCTCTCCTCATCACAGGATCCAAGGTCAAGGCCTTGATTCAAGTTGATCTGCTTGAGTAGTTGGCCAATTAGATTGTTTTGGTCGTCGACCCTCTGTGTGAGTTGATCAACCCATGAATTAAGGCCCACTTGATTGTGTACGTCGGGAAGAGAGGTGTGGATCAAGCCTAACAACACATGGGCTATGGCTCCCTTAGACGCGTACACAGGTGCATACGTCAAGTGTGGTTGCAAAGGAGGGAGCGAATGGATTTGCTCAAAGACCGGGAAATGGCCCGAGAAGATATTAAGGTAGCCGCGAATGGTGGTACCATCATGGGAGGAGGTGCTAGAGCCTCGGCCTTGCGGTTGCACGACGGAGAGGGCCACGGGGCAATGGCTTGGTGCGGCAATTCCAACCGCTATTTGGTGGTTCACGGAGGTGATTCGCGGCTGCGAGAAGCTGGCCTCATAGTTTGGCGGCTACCCGACTGCTACAACAACTGTTTGGAGAGGTTGTGAGGCTTCCGGAGGTGGTTGGACCGCACGGGCAGCCACGGGGGGCTGCTGCAACTCATTAAGGGGCTGCTAGAACATGCTGGCAGCCATGGGAAGCTGCTGTAAAATGTTTTGGCTATTCCAGAGTGGGTCGTCGCGGTGGTTTTTCTCCTAGGGCGTTTTCTTCCAACCATGGTTGTTTAGAAGGCTTCGGTAGATTGGAAAATAGGAGGAACAGATTTCTTGAGCACGCGTTGAGTACAACTCGTGCTCTCAATGAAAGCACCAATTTGTGAGAGTGATTTTCGTCCCACGAGAATATTCGTCTAAGATTCTGTCTTCCTCTTCACTTCTCTTTCTCTTGTTGGATAGATTTTACTCTATCTATTTCTCGCAAGTGCACGAACCAATTATAGTATAGGAATGCAAGAACGAGGTCGTTCCACAGAGACTTGGATGAAGACAATCATTACTACTACTCAGACTCACAAGTAACCCTAAGACTAAATAGAATTTAAATGAGGTTGAGTTTAGTTTGTTTTGAGTGAAAACTACTAAAAAGGATGCAAAATAGCAAGTGACCAGCAAGTAGATTTTTTTAGAAAAATTAGAGACAATGAAACAAGCACTACGGGTTCAACTTCACCATGACAATCCAATTTCAAGCTACAAGTTAACAATCATCCAAGTTGATTAATTCAATTTCTAGAGTTCGTTCTTTCTTATATATGATTATCCATATGGTGTTTGGTTTTAATCAAGTACTCAGAATGCACAACTTAGCTATGGTGTTTAGTCTAAACTATGAATATGAATCCATTAAGCTTAAGAAGAACACTAAGGAACTAAGTAAATATTTAAACATGTTGTTTGTCCTAAATGCATACCCACTTATTCACTAATCAGTTCAAAAGTCATATGATGTTTATGCAAATTTCAACTAGATAACCAACATGCAGGTGTTAATAGTGGCCAACTATTTAAACATGCATAAAGATTCAACTAAGAACAAGTGAATGAGACCAGACAATTAGAAGTAATTAATAAAGAATAACATTAACATGAAACTGTATTGTCAGGCTACATTGAAACCCTAGCTCTGGTAATTAGTTACACCCCATTAATGGAAAATACATTTGAATCATAATAAACATGGAAAAGGTAAGAAAAACCCGTGTAAAATGAATTATGTTGTTGAAGAGCTCCTCACAGCTTCCACCATGTATGCTTGCAGCCAGAGATGAAGAGTGGTGTGAATGGTGTGATTGTGTTTGGGAAATGATGGAATGTGAAGGATGGAGTGGTTTATGGGAGAGGTGTATGAGGTTGTGGGTTGATGAATGTTTGAGTGAGAATAATGCTGGGATGAGTGATCTGGTAGGAATTGTTAGAGAGGGATTGTGAATCCCAAGATGTGATTGATGAAAGTGTTTGGAATGGAAGTGGTATTTATAGGGAGAAGGAAAGGGGACACCTGATTTGAATATGATTTCTTCCTACATCACTTGCAATTGAAAATCAGTTTCTTGGCTTCTGCACTTCACTAACAAATCCCACCAGAAACAATAGCTCATGCATAGTTCATCATGACCAAGCATCAATTAGGTCATGCTTAGGTCAGAATGACGAACAACTTCTTGGGCTCACGAATTGGATTTCTCTCACTCAAATGACGGCTTTGAGCCCACCATCTTCAAGTTCAGAATGTCTTCTTTTCCACCACATGTAATTTGGCCCAATCCAAGCTCCGATGAAGAAGATAAGTCCGAAACAAATTTCTAGCTTAGTCTCCACGTTTTTGCACCATTTTGCTTCAAATGCCTCAAGTGGTACCTAGAGCCCAATGAACTGATAACAAACACAAAATAGATTAAAAACACAAGTTTTACTTTAAAACAGAACCAAACAATAGGATAGAGTGCTACAAAATAATACAGAATTATGCATTGATTATCTCCCTGCAAAACAATACGGAGTAAAGGACCACACCCGTGGGGTGTTGGCCAAAGGCCCTCCGATGCCTAAGTTAGTTTGAGTGATTGTAGGAAAACAATAGCTAACAAAAAGGGTACGAAGATGGATGTATGGTGTGAACCTGGTGGCCGGAGGCGTGTGTGGTGGCTGGAGCCTTGTGTGAGAGAGAGAAAGAGTTATGGTGGCTAAGGTTTGAGAGATAGAATTTCTGCAGTATTTTCAGACAGAAGTTTAGACGTACCTCAACCCTTGGTGTAGCCATGTATTTATAGGAGTCTCAAAGGGTTTCAGAAGAATAATTCAACAGATGAAAAGGAATTATTCTTCCCCAATTTGGAGAGAAAAACATAATTATAGATTTGATTTAAATCAAATCTCTAATTAGGGTAAGAATCGAATAATTGCCAATTAAATAAAATAACTCCCAATTAGGCCAAATAATTCCCAAATTAATTGACTTAATTATTTGACCTAGGATCCATAGATATTTTGTTTCCACAAATGCCCAATTGATACTACTATGACTAGGAACATATTTAGGATTAAGGATCATAATAAGTCTCGATGTATGCAATCTCATTACATAGTTCTCATGTCCACTTATATATTCCTAGAGCTATAGTTGTTTTACAGTTATGATAATATACTAAATATCATGGTTGAAAACAACAGGTCTTACCCATGAATAACTTAATTAGTTACTACATAGGATGTCCTTAACATTAATTATAGTATAATAATTAGTTGACTTTGAGGGCATACTACTAATATAACTTCGACTAACAATTTTTTTTAATTAAATGATCACCAGGGGAGCAGTTTTTTGGATGACATTTATTGCTTTCAGCAACACTGATCTCTATCCTCCAATTTAAGAAATCCAATAGCACTTTTGTCATGGTTGAGACATATATACTTGGCCGAGTAACGATCAAACTCTGAAAATCAGAATAGGAAAAAGCATGTCAAAACTTAGAGGAGCAGGAAAACACACAAAACAATGCCATCTCTAGTAACAAGAGCGAGTATGTCAGCACAAGATACCACTCCTGGACAGACATTTTTGAGTACCTTCTTGATCTGATCAATTTTATCAAATCCCTTCAAGGTCTTGTTTGGCACATCCTACTTATTTATGGAATGATTTTTATTCCCATTGCTTTCATCCAATAGGACTGAAGCATCACAACCCTAATTCAAAATCCCCACAACATTAAGAAAGAAAGATGGAATTAGACAGAAACCCAAGTAAGGTTAATATAGCCTGACGAAGGTTAGAGCCAAAATAAAAGGGAATATTATAGCCCGACTAAGGTTAGAGCCAAAATACTCAAAGAATGAAAACTCATAAATATCATACTGAAATCATCTTATACCTAGTAACCTACATGATCAGAATAGTAGCTTAACATTCCCACATAAGAATTTTCAAATTCTCAAGTGTTAAAAATCATAAAAGAACAATTTGAACCAGAAAACCAAAACTTTTACATTAGATTGAACAACCTAGTTTCAATATCCATAGAAACCACTAACAACATCAAATTCTGAAATTAGATAACCCAGAGCAATAACAACATCAAATTTTGAGAGAAACCCATAAAGATGAAGAAAATGACCATCAAGACTAAAAGTAGGAAACCAAAGTGATCAAAACAAACCCATTTAACCATGAGATGTGGTGTGGTGGTAGCTCACCACATTCCTTAACCATGAGGTTAGGGGTTCAATCCCCACCCATAGGAATGGAGCGCATTTCGTGGCCAGCCGTTTACCTCCATTGGGAGAGCTCCCGCGGCGAAAGGGATTAGTCACTGCTGTCGGCGGTGAATACCCTTGGGTCTCACCTAAAAAAAAAAAAAAAAAAAACCCATTTGATAGAAACCCGCACAGATTTAGAAAAGTACACCAAAGAATAAAAGAAGACAACCTCTTGGAGGTCGGCGATGAAGTTGAGCTTCGAGGTTGAAAGCAACTATGACCTTAGGCTATTCAGAAGAGAGAGCTATAAGATGGGGTCGATGGTGGGGTTCACGATTCAGAATAGAGAGATGAGAGGATGAGATGGGTTTTGCGAGAGAGGGCTAAGACAGAAAGTGGTGGTGGTTGTGGAGCGACGATGGAGAGAGAGAGAGAGCTTTGAGAGAGGAAGAAAGAACTGCGAGAGAGAAAGAGAGAGTTGAGAGAGAGAACGAAGAGAGAGTTGAGAGAGAAAAGAAAAGGTGAGAAAAAAGTGTTAAGTGGGCAATACGTATGTATTTAGAGCAACGAAAAAAAATTAAAAACATTGAAAAAAAATATAAAAAAATCTAAAAAAATACTAAAAATTTCATAATTTTTTTAAAATAAATACTTAGTCATATTCTTCACTTCCCACACCAAAATTCTATACAAATTCCTCTCCTCGTATCTCATGTGAATAGTAGTTGCCATTGGGTTGCCATGACAATGGGTGGAAACACCACAAGTCTTTTGCAGGGCTGCTACTACTTACGTGAATAGTAACAACCCTTACCTTACCCTTACTTTTTGTCATGGCAAATAGGTGAAAGTGCTCTAATAGATGGTATTTGCAAAATGTCTACGAAAGTACAAAATTTTGCGCTCTTTTCCCTTCTCGCCATCTAGAAACTACAAAATTTTGGTCCCACAAGCATTTCATATCAGCCGTCCAAAGGCTAAAACACACCACATCACCAAATGGGGCTGAATTACTCGACGCTCTCCACCTCAAAGTCAGCATACGGAGCTGAGCGAGTGTCGTCTGTTTCAGTCTAATGGCGTCGTTTTTGCACCTCCCTGCCATTTTCACAATTCCCTCTCCTCTGCACGGAGCTTCCTTCCCAGCTCGCTCCAGGCCCAACTCGCTTTTCCACACCCGGTTCGTTCTCTCCTCTATCTCTCTCTCTCTCTCTCTCTCCTCCCTTCAGCTGGAACTTTGAGAGGGTTTTATTTGGTTATTGCCTTGCCTTAATAAATTGGTGTTCTTCTGCTAAGAATCTTGAAATCTGAATTTGGTTATGCAGGTTCAGCATAAAATGCAGATATGCAGAGGCAAATGTGAACAAGGACGCCTTCAATTCCGTTTCCGCCACCATAGATGTTGTGGCTGATGTTAAGCCTGAACGGGTAAGCCAAAGCCAAAGCACCACACAACTTGCAAACAATTTCACATTTATTTAGTTTATAAATCAATTTTTCGTTTTTAATTCCTCAGCTTCAGCTTCAGATATTTGTTGTGTTGGGTATTTGTTTGTGCCTATGAATGATGTCGTACGCTTCCCTTTAGCAGGTTGTCGTATTAGGAGGCAGCGGTTTTGTTGGTTCTGCTATATGCAAAGCTGCGGTGTCCAAAGGCATAGAGGTCATTGGTGTAAGCAGGTGCTGAAGACATCATTGTTTTTTTCATTTGGCCTGCACCTTTTTAATTTTGAGTTCCATTGTTTTATGTGTGAAATGTTTGCTCAATTTCGCAGGTCAGGGCGTCCTACTTACTCCGGTTCATGGATAGATCAGGTTAACTGGGTGCCAGGTATGTTACATTCTTCAATCTTCGTGTTTTTCAGTACCTTGTTTCCCTTTTAATGCAATCAATCTAAGCTTTCTGTTTTCAGACTTATTGTCACTGCCGTAAAATGGAATAATTGGGTTCGTTCCCTCCCCCACAATAGTCAAGAGCATCAGCTCTAGGTTGGGATTTGGTTCTTTTATTTTATTTTAAAAAAATTTCTAATTTTAAAGTTTTTAGGGACATGAAGCTTCCTCTCACGATGCTCAAAAGGCCTGGGAGTCAAGTACATTAGATCTTTTTTTTTTTTTTTTTGCCAAAATCTCATTCATTGCAAAGGAAAAACCAGACAGAGTCCAGCAAAAGGAAAGCTACAGAAAAGACAGAACAATAAAAAGGCAAAAAGCTCAAGCTAAACCAACCCCAGCCAAAAAGTACTTCCCCCAACCATAAAGACCAACTACCCGGGGGGAGGGCAGTAAGTCCATCAGAAACAAGAACAGAGAAGACTTGCTTCCGATTTCATTGATAATAGGCAAAATTGTCAAAGCCTGATTCTTCACACTCCCTTCTAGACCATCAATAAGAGCCAGTGAGTCAGATTCCAAAATCCCATTTTTATACCCATGTTGAACAGCCAAATCTAAACCTCTTGCAGCTGCCACAGCTTCAGTCACCAGCGCTGACATACAAATAACTGGAGCACTCAAACTGGATCTTTCTACTTCATTGTAGCTTAGAAGCCATTTGAGAGAAAAGGGAGGGGATAGGGATCTGGAGTTGGGTATTTGCCCATTTTGTTGATTTTCTTCTAACTTTTAAAAATATAATTCATATTTCAAAGGGGTTTAATTTATATATATTAAATTATAAATTTGTCCTTGTTATTAACAGAAAAGTGGATGAAATTAGAAAAACTTGACGGTAAGGGTGAAATTGAATATTTATTATGAGTAGAAAGAGTAAATCGGCAGACGAAATAATTTAGGGGGGTAAGTTTGAATTGACTAATAGTTCAGGGGGCAAAACGGCTAAAAATCCTTTCCGAAATAGAACAATGATATTTGTAAAAATAAAATAAAGTGACGAGGGAAGATTGCTCTTGGTGCTTCCTGGAGAATGTAGAATATAGAAGTAAAATGAGATAAAAACTGTTGACCTGGAAATTTATGATGTGTGAGTGAAGTGAATATGATAAAACCCTAGCTTGAGCATGATGTGGCCTTATTCCTTCCGACCAAACCATTGGTTAACTTTTAGAGTTTATTGGTGTCATTGTTCTGAATATGTCATAACATGTGTTACTTCAAGTTGATGACATCTTGGACTGGCTGGTTAAATGGCATGCAATTTTGAAGTAATTCGTGTGATGCAGGAGATGTTTTCTACGTAAACTGGGATGACGTACTTGTTGGGGCCACTGCTGTGGTTTCAACCATCGGTGGTTTTGGCAGTGAGGAACAGATGCAAAGGATCAATGGGGATGCAAATGTTGTTGCTGTAAATGCTGCAAAGGATTATGGTAGCGATGTCAATTATCATATTGCAGTAAATTATACTCCTTTGCTTGTTTTTTTCCTTCTTTTTTGCTTTATCTATTATTTGATTCACTCTTCTTGGTACTGAAGCTTCCTCCCTCTCTCACTTTCCTCTCTTTTATTCATTCCCTTTTATAAGTAACCTTCTGTCTAAACTCTATTCATCATGCTTGTTTTCTTTGCAACAAGAAGCTAATAACAATTGTAGAGCTACTTGTGCAATTTCCCTTCAGAGTCTTCAGTTGATCTTCCTAGTTCTTTTTAGATCACTTCTCTGAGTCAAGGTACTGCCTTTGAAGGACCTATAAGTTGACAGTAGTTTTTATTTAATTTAATTTTTTTTTTATAAGTTTAGTTACAATTGAGGACTTCTAACTTTTTGTTTGTTCACCAGAATAGAGAGGATGACATAGAACCCTCAAAACATTAAAGGCACCTTGCTGTGACCTTTGAATTCCCAAGAGAGTCAACACCCGTTAGGAACGGATAGAGGAAGCTTAAGAATTCTTCTCAGTAATGTTCTTTGAAAGAGGGATTAATTTGAAAGAGGGAGATGGTTAAGGCTATAGGGTTTGACTCTGGTCAAGCCGGTAGTCAAAGTGTAACTATATATATATATATAAAGGGGACTGATTTTCCCACTCCCTTTTTATCCACTTACACTCCATTTTTCTAAACAAAAAGGAGTGTAGGTGGATAAAAGGGGAGTGGGAAAATCATTTACCATATATAAATAGGAGTTCTCTAATGCGGACATCTGTATTTTGCTTAATGTCCGAATGTGTGTTTCCTTTCGCTTGTTGTGTTACTACGTCAACTCAAAAACTTTCATATCATTGTATATTAGTGCATAGGAAGGAAAAACATATATTCCACCACTTTCCCACAGCTTTTGTTTCGATGTTCCATTGTAGCTGCCTCTGTTTTGGTATGCAATACAGCTGCCTTTTTTTTGGTCTCTCATTGTTTTGTTTTATACAAATGTAAAGCTGTGAGTTATCTAAAAACAACTAATTGGATGCAAGGTAAATGGCTAAACCAGCACATCTGTATATTAAAAAATATACGGACGTCCGGACTAGAGCTTAACTGTATATATATACATGCTGATTTTTCTTTTTTAAATGCATACAACAAAACACTCATTTAGGGTACTCAACAGTGTGGCTCTGTGATCTGAACTATTCCTTTTTTAGGTTCCCCTTCAAAGATTGTCCATCCAAACGATCACCCAAATTCGGAAGTCATTTAGTCATCTCACATTAATCAATTTAACAGACGAATACATTCAAATGGCTAGTTGATTTCCGATTTTTGATTTCTTATGTGGATTGTCTTTGAAGGAATACTTAAAACATGAAAGGTTCAGATCATAAAACCATTTCTTGAGTGGACCCAGAAGATTAGTTTGTTCCATATTAAGTTACATACTGGTATGCATTTTGAAAACTTCTCATCATATATTCATTAATGGAACAATGATGGTCTCATTATGTATATCCTAGATGTTGCTTAATTAAAGCTACTCTTATGTCTCACAATTGTACGCAAAAGACGCTAGATATGTAACTTTTATGTTCCTCTTTTTTTCCTTGGCAGGAGTTCCCAAGTTTATCTTGATCTCAGTGCATGATTACAATCTGCCTCCATTTTTACTTTCATCTGGATACTTCACAGGAAAGAGAAAAGCTGAATCGGAGGTTCTCTCCAAATATCCCAACTCTGGTAATAACTAAGTTTTTTCTCTGTTTTTGGAAATTTTAGAAGAGTAAATGTGGAACGTGTAAAATTAGTTATCAAGTATTTTGCTAAAGAAGCAATGATGATGAATGAAAGAATAGTCTTTGTTAGAAAAATGTTTTTAATTGATTGGAAAACATCATTATTTAAAGCCCTTTGGCTCATTTGTTTAAGTTGATAAAGAGATCTCAACTAAATTGGAGCAACTGGTAACTTTGTTAATTTAGTACTCATTTATATACCTACATGAATCATTCCAACGTTGTTTTCTAGCTTTAGTGATTAACTAATTAAATCTACCTTCCCTCCTTATATTTTGTCGTTTCCTTTCTTTCTCTCCTAACATTTCTTTTCAATTTGAACGTCCTCAGGTGTTGTGCTAAGACCTGGTTTCATATATGGGAAAAGGAGGGTGGATGGATTTGAGCTTCCGTTGGATCTGATAGGAGAACCAGTGGAAAGAATTATGAGTGCTACAGAGAACTTTACCAAACCATTGAGTTCTCTTCCGGCATCCGATCTGCTCTTGACTCCACCTGTCAGTGTTGATGATGTTGCACTTGCTGTAATCAATGGAATTAGAGATGATGACTTCTTCGGCATTTTTACTATTGCGCAAATTAAGGAGGCCGCAGATAAGGTGAGGGTGTGAATATCTTTTGGCATGTAAAATTAGCAGGTAAGTAATGCAAACAGGTCTGAGTGTCACAGAACACCTGGTTCTGCAACCCCTTGTTGGAAAGATGAGGATAAGTTAGGTTCTGCTGTTGTAAAGACGTCCAAATTGTTTCTTAATTGAATAAAAAATGTTAGCAACAAGAATTCCTGGAACTTGCCATTAGATTTTGTCCTGGTATTTTGAAAATAACTTGCATCGGAAAGAGAGGCCAGACAAGACCATCAATCCACTAGCAGGCCAAGAGAGCCACAAAAGTAAGGGGGTTTTGAAGGATATTTTTCCAAGACTATTCACGCTGTCTACAGAGCACTTCTTATGCATTTCTCGTTTCGTGGACATTCAGGTGTTCCCTTATAATTGGGACTTTGGATTTAGGAGGAATCTAAATGAGAGGGAGTTAGCTGAGGTGATCAAGATGCTGGACATTCTTAATGGAATTAGAGTGTCAACTTCCAGATTGGACAGGAGATGGTGGGAGCTCGAGGGATCAGGGTCTTTCTCGTGCAAATTTTTCATTCTTTTCTTCTCAACAATGGGATGGCAGAGGCCTTTTCCCCTTATTCTCTAATACGGAAGGCCAAATCTCATCCTGAGGTTAAAGTTCTTGTTTGGTTGGTGGCCCATGAGAAAGTAAACACATCTGATCGTGTCCAAAGATGAAGATTGTACATGTATTCGTCTCCACACTGGTGTGTTCTATGCAAAATGAGTGAGGAAAGCGTGGATCATCTTTTTTTACAGTGCCCCTTTTCGTTAAGTCTTTGGTGGACCTTGTTGAGGGAGGTTAAGACATTTGGGGCAGGGGTAAGCGTGCTTCAACCATATGGGGTTGCTTGGTGCAGTCTGTAATTTGGAACATTTGGTTGGAGCGTAACAGGAGGATTTTTTATGAGTATGAGGGAGTGGGTGTTGGCAAATTATGGGATAGAGTTAAATTCTGGGCAGCTCCATGGGCTTATGTCACTTCAGATTTCAAAGATTATTCTTATTCCACTATATTGAGGGATATGGCTGCCTTTGTGATGTGAAGTGTTTGTTTTGTGACTTGGTTTCTTTGGGTCTTTCTGGTGTAGCAGTCTTTGTGTAGTTTGGCTGGTGTCTTTGTTTTTTTAGTCTTTTTTTTTTGTTTTTTGTTTTTTTGTTTTTTTTTTTTCTGTTGTTGCTCGTTTGGCTTGTGGATGTCTTATCCACTTAAATTTTGTTTCTATTGAAAATAAAAATAAAAAATAAAAAATCCCCAAAACCAGGCACTTAAAAAGGAACACAACTACAGCAGCACGTCAAGCCTCCTAAAATGCATTCTTAGCAACTGCCAAGACCGGAGAAAGATACTAGGATTTTGAATATCAATAATGATATTCCCAAGAAGAATAAAGTGAGAAACCATAACTCGTTGGATAGGATAGCTAGAAAAGGTATCCCACTCCCCCGAGTCTTGATTCTATTCGCAATTCTCTCCAGTAGCCGAACATATATTAATGGGAAATTCATATAATTATAAATTACCAATAGTTGAAGAAACTTCTAGTACCTTTGAAGATTGAGAAATTTGAGAGAGATGACGCCAAATTCGAATGGTATTGGGGATTTTAGTTTTGGAACTAAATGATTGATATCAAACATGTGACATAAACATATTACTAAGTGGGGAAATTTTCAAACAATGGGTCGAATTAGGGATGCATAATGCATGTCCCATCTCCATTTCCGCCTTCGTTGGGGAAAGGGTTCCCTTACCTGCCCCATTAGGAAAAAAAAAATGAAAAAAACTACTTTGTTGAACAAGAAAAAATCACTATGATCACAATATAGGTATCATTTCAATTTTTATTAACTAAAAATCTAGACTATTTTAAAAAATTAATACATGTCAAAACTACATGTCCAAGACATGATCATCATTATAGAGGTAGCACTGCCATCACACATCTTAATAATATATTTATATGGAAAATAAGTCATATATATACAGTCCCTTTCTATTGGGGGATCCCTTAAAAAACACCATTTAGGGTACCCTATGATTTTTTTTTCCAACGATCCAACCCATCTATTTTTTAAGTCTACATTCATAAATCATCCTTGCAAAAAATTAGACAAACTAGTAACCGTTTCGACATCCAATTGTATCCTACAAAATCAATGAAAGCAGTACTTCAAGAAAGTACTAAAATTTCTATAACACAATTGAGTGGTCAAACGATATCAGATTCAAGTGATTTTTTGTAGAGATGATCTTTGAATGACTATCTAAAATATAGACAGTTTGAATTAGTGAAATACAATGCGGAGTGTGTGTGTGTATATATATATATATATAGGCGGGTTCATATTAGAGATTAGAATACCATCGATGCCCCTTCCCGAACACCATGGTTGTCACCGAAAAAGATGTTGCTTTAAATTTATAAAAACTAGCAAGCGTTTGGATCGACTGTAGCATAAGCGTGTAAGAGCGAGGTTGCACCCATAGAGATTGTGTGAAAAGATAGAAAACTAACCCAACTTGAATTAATCCAATTACTAAACTAGTTCCATCAAAGGTTGATTGTTTGGTTGAAAGATAAAATTAATTTAAACATAAAAATGTGAAAATGACAATGAACTAAAATAGAGATTTGATTTATGAGAAAAATAAATATGGTATTAGAATTCACACTATTATTCCATAAAATCCTAATTATTTATCTTTCAATTCCCATGAGTAGCACTTTTAAAGGGGTTTCAATATCTTCGTCTTAAAGACATAATCCAAGCTTTAGAATATCCAACCTGAATATGGCAAGCCTCCCAAGCCATTAACCGGAGAAGAAGTGCTACAGATGGTTGAAGGTATTAATTACAAATCTGGCTCTTAAAATGGGGGAAGTGTTGGTGAGAATGATGGTGACAGAGTTTATTGGAAGAAAAAATCAAAATTCTTTGATCTCGAGTAATGGAAATACTTTCCTGTGAGGCATGTCTTAGATGTTATGCTCATTGAGAAGAATTTTTGCGATAGTATTATTAGTACATTGCTGGAGATCCCTGGAAAAAATAAAGATTGAATTGCTACTCGGTTAGATTTATTGAACATGGGGGTCAAAACAAATTTGCAACCCGAGTATGCAGAAAGACGTACTCGCTTGCCTCCAAGGCCTTGGAATTTTTTAAGAGCAGAGAAGAGAGCGGTTTGCAATTCTTTCTATGGCATGAAGGTCCCTGAAGGTTATTCTTCAAATATAAAAAATCTTGTATCTTTAAAAGATTCAAGACTTCTTGGCCTTAAATCTCATGATTGTCATACCTTGATGCAACAATTGCTCCCTGTGGCAATTCGTTCTGTTTTGGAGAAGCCTACCAGGTTTGCAATAACTCGATTGTGCTTCTTCTCAAATGCTATATGTGCAAAGATGGTAGATGTTTCCAAGCTAGATAAGTTGGAAGAAGATGTAGTAGTTACTGTGTATTTGCTTGAGAAATACTTTCCCCCTTCATTCTTTGATATCATGGTTCATCTAGTAGTTCATCTTGTCAGAGAAGTTCGTCTATATGGGCCAGTTTATTTTAGATGGATGTATCCATTTGAAATATATATGAAAATGCTAAATGGGTATGTTTAGAACCGTACTCGTCTCAAAGGTTGCATTGCTGAGCGGTATATAGCTGAATAAGCTATAGAGTTTTGCATTGAGCATTTATCTAATGTTAGTACAGTTGGAGTCATCAAGCCAGAAGATGGGAGTTTCAAAGCCATTATCAGGTTGCATAATGAGCTTAGTTGATTGAGACCTGTTGAACTAGGCACATTTATATGTCTTGGAGAATACGGAGGAAGCCCTACCTTATATCGAGTATGAGTTTTATTCTTTAAGTAGCCATTTTAATATCATTATTCATTATGTTTATCTTATATACAAGGGACCGTAATGCTTGATTTTTTTGGTGTCAATGTAGGGAACAAAGTGGTTGCAAGATAAGCACAATAACACTTTCATTCAATGGCTACACTTTAAGGTATATGTTATTGAATAACATATTGATCTTTTAATTTTCTTCTTTCTATGTTAGATTGAATTAAGATATATGATTAATTTGCAAGTTCAAAGTGAACTTAATGGGGAAGAGTATAATGACATATCAGAAAATTTGAGGTGGCTAGCAGCTGGTCCAAGCATGGCAGTGCCATCATATATGAGTTATCTTATTAATGATGTTAAATTTAACACCAAGGCACAAGATGATGTGCAAACTATCCAAAATAGTGGAGTTTATTTACTTGTGACAAGACCCAACCCAAATTCCACTTTGGAATCTGCGCCGGACCCTGTTCGTGTCCGATAACTGTCGGGTGCCGAGCTCACTTGACCAAATTGCCCTTCTAATGAAAACCAAAGTTTCTTTAGGGTTTGACTACTGCCGAAAATTCGGCAGTCTCCCCTGTAAATTGGACTTTTTCCAAAAAATTTCAACTTGCTAAAAACACAGTTAATATCCACAACTGGCAGCATGCACAGGTTAACCTTCAAGCAGTTTACAAAATAGGCATATGGCCTTCAATAATTCAAAACAGAACCACCAACAAAGCTCTTAAGTCAAAAATGAGATTTAGCGAAGCAATTAATGAACTCGAATTAAATTACGCCTACTCACCATAATTAACATAAGATAACTTCTCGATTTCCATCAAGCAATGTTTAACACCCAACACAATCATAAGCAGTTTAAGCACTCGGCCCAATTCGTACAACAATCCAAAATGGTTTAAAACCTGTCTTGGCCACAACCACAATTTAACAACACTCACTTAGTCCAACGGAAAGATAAATATTCATTTAATCAAGCCTCGTTTTCAATCGAGCTTTAAAACCACCGACAAGGTCGACCCCAAACTCATTCAAAACCAAAGAAGTGAAACTAGATCCAAATGACCAGATGAAAGTTTCATAAGTAACTTTAGTTCACGGCTGCACCCGGGTGGGACCCCAGGCTACCTGCGTACACTTACTGAGGGATCAAGCCACACGTAGTTCTTCCACTTTATATATATAATTAAGTTGTTACAAATAAGTAGAAAACGAGAAACAATTAAAATAGCCTTAGCCACGAGAACCTTACCAATGATTTAAATAAAATATACTCCCCTCTTTCACATGTAAAACAAATTCATTCCTTAAGAGAATAGATATGATTTGTAGAAAATCCTTATAACTTGGAAACCTTAAATTCTTGTCTCATATAATCAGAAAATAGATATTAAAACTTCTACTCAAAAATACCAAGATGAAATCATCAGTTTAGTTTAAACCTCTTAAAACCAAAACGCTCTCCACCTAGGCGTACCCCCATTCATATTCGATCAATACCTGTAATATTCCGTCAATTCCAATAATATTCCGTTAATTCCAAGTATCTTTTCTGTTACATCCTTGCCGGCCTCGGGAACACAAAGTCACCCGAGCCGAATTCCTCGCAAGCCTCAGAAGACCTTTAGTCATCCTGAGTAGACACCATGCTTTAATTCGAATTGAACTATGAATAGGAAGAGTATGTATGGACATTCGACAACAGGGATTAGATACATACTTGGTTGTTTAAAATGTTCTTCTATGCTTAATGGATTCCTAATGCTTAGTTTAGGTTAGACAATAGATGATCAAATTAGGGAATTATGAATACAAGGTTATGACCAAACACCATGGCTTAATCATACTTTAGCTAGAATCCATCCGTTAATCTAATTGAACTTGGGAACTTATCTACTTGAGTTATTTTCTTTTCTTTCTTTCTTGTTTTATTTATTTTCTTTCTTGTTTTTCTGTTTTGTGTAGGAAAACTGAATTGGATTATTCAATCACCAATCCCTGTGGAATCGACCTCGCACTTACATATGCTATACTACCGAACGGCTCGTGCACTTGCAAGTATCACAAGTTGAGGATGCAGCTGAATCCATTTTGGTGCAGCTAAATCGACGCAACAACTACAACGGTGGGCTACGGCCAGGAACGGGTGAGGTTGGAAGAGGACTGTGGCCCGGTCATTTTGGTATTGGCCTCATCAGATTTAGTGGGCAGATGAAGGAACTGCCGGCCAAAACGTGACAGGCTAGGTGCTGTCGTCGCGAGGGAAGAGAGGTTTTGCGCAAGAGAGAGAGAAATTCTGGTTTTAAAAAACCAGTGTCGAAAAATTATGGTTTTGCCTATACATGAATTTTGGTCATATCTCTCTCGTTACAGCTCGGATTTGAGCTCTGTTCACCCGTTTTGATTTACTTCCTGAGATGACAGGGCAAAGTTCCCCATTAATTCAAAGACCATGTTTTGGTCAGTGAATTAACTTTCTTTATGTGTTGAGCGTGCCACTGTTAGCAATTTTTCAACCCTAACAGACTTATGGTAAAAATAACTTGCGCCCCAAGTTACTAACTTTGACCAAACGATTGTGAATTTGGGTGAGGAATATCTCCCAAGTAAGTTCTTTTCTATGCCTTAGACTGGTAAGGACTTTTACAATTTATCTCAGTATAAAAACCGGTAGTTCTGGCCAAAATAACTGACAACAGATTGAACTAATTTCAGGCAGAACTCCCCTTTACAAGACTTAAAAAAGGAAAAACTGACTGTATGAGGGCAAAAAAGGGGGGCTGTGCTTCCATTTCTGCCTGGTTAGTTGCCTCCGTTCTGGACTGGACTAGGTATGTCTATGCTGAACTGGACTTTAAACAGCTTCAACTGTTAGGCTTCGGCTGCAAATCGATACCAAAGCTTGAGCTTGGCAGAGCTTTAATCTATTTCGAACCCTGGAAGGCTTTTGGATGGGCAGAACTGGGACTTCTCCAGTCTGAAAGGGGCAGAAGTGGCTAGACTTGAGCTGGGGATATACTGTAGTACCTGTGCTGCTTAGTCAGGGCTCTTCACAAATTTGTTGAGTTTTTCATATTTGAGGAAACTCGAAACTCTGCTTAGCTTGGCTTTTACTGAACCAAATTTGTAACGAGAGAAATCTCGTTATTGTTGGCTAGTGAACTGGGATTCAAACCAGAGGTAGCGATTTAAACTTGTCTTTGCTGGGAGAAGACAGGATGATTCTGCAAGCTTGTTGGCAAGCTTTTGAATATTTCAGGCTCAAAGTCTGTTGGAACTTGTTTAGGATTTTTGTGATCAAGTGATCATTTGAGTGTTTGTCTTTTGACTGAGTTTTGGTTGGTTGGTTGATTGATTGTGTCTTGCTCTGTTCACCCTCTCTTGTATATATAGGAAGTGTTCCTCTGAGAATGGGCGGCAAGTAATCAAAAGATCTTTTTAATTTTAAAATGAAATAAACAGGGGTTCTATCCATTTTCTGGCGAGTAAACACTCAACGATTAGTTCCTGAGGTGACTACTTCTGTATTTTTGATGGAGTGCCATGCCTGTTCTTCCATTCCACCTGCTTCTGCAAAAGTCTGGAGTTTTGGAGATGGCTGGCTCTCAGCTTTTGGACAGCTTCCTGTTTCCCGCTTATCTCTTTTCATAAAAACAGAGTCTGCTTATCCTCGAAAATGGCATTCCTCCAAAATATCAGAATATCTTTAGATAAACTAAGCGGGTTCTAATCTTCTGGCAACAAGCTACTTTAGATTTTTTCTTCTTTTATACCTGCTCCTGTTCTATTTTCAGTTTTCAGCCGAAATTATTGACTCCTCCAAGTCAGGGATCACGTGGGACTGTTCCGTTTTGAAGGCCAGCTTGAGTCTAGTTTGCTTTTGAGCCTAATTTTGGATTTCTTCGAGGCCCAAGTTTTTTCTGATTCCTATTGTTCCCAAGCCTCTTAATGTTTTGGGCCGTGTTTATTTGTTTCGATCCGTTTAATTTAAAGGGTCGGATCGCGTTGATGGGCTCAGAGCTTTGGAACAGTCGGCTTGGGAATGTCGTGGGCTTTCTTCTTTAGGCCTGGGTGCGCCAAATTTGAGCCCAAACAATGCCCCCATTAAATCTGAACCGTTTGTCAAGCGGTTTTCAGATTTAATGTTTTCGGCGATTTTAATTTGTGCGTGCCAGTTTAAAACGTCCCCTGTCTGCCACGTCCACCTACCTAGACCTCGTGGGGAAATGGTCAGTTACTAGCTGGTCACTAGCTCATCACTTATCAGCTTTCAGGTGGCGTCTTGTCTTCCTTTTCCCACGATTTTGAGTCCTTTAAAAGAAATTTGAAATCTTCAGTTCCTGTTCATCTCAAGACCTAGCTTTCTCAGAGTTCAATTTTCTCGGTTTTTGTCGGAATCCTTTCCCTTTGCTCTGTTCAATCCTTAAACCCTTTTCCGTTCCTAGTCTGTAAGCCCAGGAAATGTCTTCTCCAAGGACTCGTGCCCAGAGTGCTTCCTCCTCGGTTCCTCCAGACTACATTACCGGGACTGGAATCGATGCTCACGCCATGGAAGTTCGAAGCAGACTTCACCCTTTTGTTCAGAAAAAATTGGATGAAAACGTGCTTCATTTGTTCGACAGTACTCTGACCTTGGGACCTCGCTGGTTTGGTTCTGTTCCAGCTGAGATAGCAGAGTTAATCAAGAAGGATGCCGAAGCACCCTTATGTTACCAAGGGACTTCTGCCTTGTCTTCCTACTCTTGGGTCAGTAAGAATTTAAGCCGTTCATTTCCGTCCAGTGAAGTAAGGAATAGTCCTGTGAAGTGGGCGGACTGGATTGACAAACTTCTTCCCAAGTTTGGAGCTCACTGGAGGCGGGCATGAATTTATGATGCGATTCTTCTGTCTAAGCAATCCATCAACCGGGATGAGAACCTGCTTGCCGCTGCCCTATGTTTCTGGAATTCTGCCAGCAACACGTTTGATTTCCGTGTGGGTCCAATGGCGCCAACTCTGCTGGACATGGATCAGATCTTTGGGTTCAGGCCCCATGGACGACCTGTGGATGCTGTTGGAGACTATCATCGTAGGAGGAACCAGGAGAAACTAGCCAAGCCTTTCACTGTCTCTCCTGCTACTATCAATCAGAACTGCTCCTTTTCTGTTTTTCTGAGGAAATTCAGTGTGGAGAAGGACAAGGATCAGCAGCATATGCTATTCCTTCTGTATTGGCTGAACAGATTTGTGTTCCCCAATCGTTCTTCTGCTGTTCTGCTTGAGTACAGGCATTTGGCAGAAGCCTTACACAACCATACCGACGTTGGACTTAGGCCGTCAGTTCTGGCTCACCTTTTCAAGAACCTGCATACTGCCACAATGGAGAATCCCCTGAATTTATCTGCTCCTGGCTCATTTTGGATGATCCAGGTCTGGTTGCAGGTGTATTTTCCAGAGTTCCGATTTCCTGATCTAGTTCTGCCTGAAAAGCAGGTTCTGGCTCTCCCTCTGATGTCGGCAGAAGTGCCCAAGCGTTCCATTGACGAATACCTGATGTGGTTCAGACACTGTCTTAAGCGCTCCGCGGCTCAATGGCAAGTGGTGATCAGAAGAACCTATCCTTGGTTCCAGCTTGGGCACCGGCTTTTTGAAAAGGAGCCAAAAGACGAGGCTGCCAGGACAGAATACAGGAGGATATTTCTGAGCGTAGCCTTGCTGAGGGATCTGCCTCATGGAGGTGGGAAGCCACCAAACTATCATCTGGGGGCAGAAGTCTACCATCCCAATTTCTGCGCACGACAACTTGGCTGTCCACAGGTCATTCCGTTCAAATACTACCGAAGTTGCAATCGAGCCTCGTCCTGGAGAGATTCAGATAATCTGGAGGTGCACAAGGATGCTCGTTGTGCAGTTAATAAAATCAATAACAGTCTGGATGGTCTTTATCCATCCTGGGAGCTCAACTCATCCAGTTCTGCCGACTTTGATGCTTGGTGGAAAGCCAGATTTCGAGGGATGCCCGCTTCGGCTGCTGCGGTTAGGGTGCTTTTTGAGGGCTGGACCTGTGGAAATGTGTTTGCCGAGGCTGAGGCCAGAAAATTCACAGTTAAGACTATTCAAGATGTCAATGATCAGATCATAGAATGTAAATTCTTCGTTCTGTCTGCAATTTCTTGTTCTGTCATTTATACTTGTCTGACAAATCAATTCTGCCTGTATCAGACCCCTCCATGAAGAAAATCATTGGTGAACAGACAGCTCAAGCTGGAGCAATGTTTGGTAAGCTTCGATCTACCCTGTTCCTTTTATTTCCTTATACTGTGTTTAGTTCTGACTTCAAATTTCTTCCTCATATAGTCAGTTCTGTCATTGCTGCTGGGGACCTAGAGCCTCCTTCTGGTGAGGAGGATGAAGATCTGGCAGAACAGCCTGCCGTGGCCACTCCAATTGCTGGAAAGAAAAGGAAAGAGAGCACTTCTGCTCAGGGCAGCGTTGCCCAGCCTGAAACTTCTGGTAGGGTCCTTGTGTTTAGATCCCACTTCCTTTTGACCTGTTCTGCCTTGTTCCTTCTTCTAATCCTTGCTTCTTTTATGCAGCTGAAAGCCCTCCTCCTCCTCCTCGCACCAGGTCTAAAAGACTTAGGAAGAGGCGTGAGATTTATTCTGATGAGACAGAAGAGTTTGCTGCCAATCCGAATGAAGCCTCTGGGACTGATGATGAGCTGAGAGAAGCTTTTGAGGCTGTTGAAAAAAAGGAGCAACAAGAAACAGCAGTGGAAACTCCAAAAAAGAAAGGAAAAGATCTCGACGAAGAGGTGGGGTTGAATTCTGGTCATTCGTAGACATGCTCTTTCTGCTTTTTCTTTTCTAACTCCTGATTTCTGTTTGTCTGTTTAGGAGGAGATCCCGGCTGAGGTGATCGCAGAGAGCATTGCCTTGGCTCAACAACAGCGTGCCATTCCCCGGACAGAGCTGACTAGCTCAGAACTGGCCGCCTTTGAAGACACGGAGGCTGAACATTCTACTGCAGCTCCAGTATTTGAGGAACAGCCAGAGCCTTCTGTTTCAGAGCCAGTGGAACAGGTAGAAGTTCCTGTAGCAACTTCAACCAGTCAACCTGCATTCGAGCCTGTAGAACAAGCAGAACTCTCTGTCACAGCTCAAGCAGAACAGGCAATGCTAGGGTCTGGGGAGCATATGGAGGCTTTGGCAGAATCGGGACCTGTGGGACGGGTAGAACTTCCGGTTGCGAGCCTGGCAGAACCATCTGCCTCGGGGCCTGTGGAGCAGGTGGAGCTTCCTGCTGCAACCCCAGAATCTGAAGCAGAATTAACTGCTACTGTTTCTGAAGCCATGGTAAGTCTTTGTCCTTTTATTTTTGTCCATCCTTCGTGCTTTATCCTGTCCTTGTTTTCTTTTACATCTTATTCTTTTCAGGTGGAAGTGCCCGGAACTGCAGGAGCCGTGGCAGTGGTTATTAGCCCTTTGAAGCCTGTGCTCGCAGCCGTAAGTATTCACCATGTCATGAATTTTTTCTTTTATCCCTGCCCTTTTCTAATCCAACACTTTGAATTAGCAGATGCCTGTCCAATCCCGTGCTGTTTCAGCCATCACAGCCTCCCTTGCTGACCCAGAATTGGCTGAGTTCGAGGCTATGGACTTGGACGCCCAACTGGACAGGTTGGAGAAACTCAGTTCTACTCCCAGCAAGGCCAAGTTCAAGGCTGCAGATGAGGCGATGTAGAGGGTGAAGATCTGGCAGTCTAATGAGCTGGAACTGGAGGGGAACAGGGAAGCTGTTGAACAACTGATGAAGGATCTGGACCTGCTGCACAGGCAGAACATGGCTCCTAATCCAATTCTTGAGATAAGTCTGAACCTGGCCAGAGATGTGCTCAACCTTCACGATCGTTATGAGGATCTCAAGCCTACCTTCGAGACTTCTGAGCTCTGCAAGACAACTCATGATGCCAACTTGGCTGATTATGCAAAACAGAAGGCAGAACTGGATCAGATGGTCGCGGGGTACAAAGAGGCCAAGGCTACTGCAGATAGGCTGGAGGAGCAGATTGAGGAGCTTCAAAAACAACTGGCAGAACGCAGGGAGGTACAGCGCGAACTGGGTGCTAGACTGAGTTCTAAGACCAAGGCCACCTTCCTCGTGCAGAGCATGGTTTCAGCTTCCAGGCCAGCTTTGGAAGTTGCAGAGGCTTCAATCCACCAAGGGGTACTGCTTCAGAAGGAGCTCTCCATTAAGAAGACTAGTCTGCAGGAGACCCTTAGAAAATTAGGATTTTAGGATCTTATTGGATTTGTAATGAACTGGTTAGTCACCAAAGTGACTAATAGAAGTTTATTTATTTTTGCAATTTTGATTTTTCTGGATAAACTGAAAGAAAACTTAGAAAAAGATATTTGTACAAAATTAAAGCTAAAACAAAGTCAAACAACAGTCTCAAGCTGTTCCCTTTCTATCCCAGGATCCGTCTGTACAGCCTGTGAATCCCACATGGTTGGATAGAATTTTTTAACCATTTGCCATTGATTGGCGCAGCATGGACTTCTCCATCTCGATCCTGCAGCCTGTACGCCCCTAATCCTAGGACTTGGTTAATTATGAAAAGTCCTTCCCAAGTTGGTGACCATTTTCCATAACCAGCTATATGTGTTCCGAGGGGCAGAACTGCTTTCCAGACTATTTCTCCTTCTTCAAAACTCTTGTTTTTAACTCTCTTGTTGTATGCTCTTGACACAGCCTGTTTTCCTGCTAAGAGTTTGTTGAGGGTATCAATCCTACTCACGTCCAACCCTTCCAGTTCTAATAACATGGCTTGGTTGTAGTCTTCTCCAACCAATTCGTTTTGATGGGCAATTCTGAGGGATTGGACTGCTATCTCCATAGGCAGAATTGCATCGTGACCATAAGTCAAAGCATATGGAGTCATACCAGTCGCCTCCCTTTTCGAAGTTCTATATGCCCATAAGGTTTCTGACAGCTTCTCATGCCATTGCTTTGGATTCTTCTCAAGCATTTTCCTGATAATATTGATTATCACTTTGTTACTTGATTCTGCCTGTCCGTTGGCTTGAGCATAATAAGGCGTGGATTGGAGTAGCTTAAATTTGAACGCTTCTGCCATGTTCAGCATATCTCCGGATATGAAAGAAGATCCCCTGTCGGTAGTGATTGATTCTGGAATGCCGAATCTTTGTATGATCTGTTCTTCTATGAAAGTGATGATTTCTTGAGATGTGGTAGACTTAACAGGCTTGGCTTCCACCCACTTGGTAAAATAGTCCGTGGCTACAATGATGAAACAATGCTGTTGGCTGCTGGCTGGATAAATTTTGCCAATGAGGTCCATTGCCCATCCTCTGAATGGCCATGGCTTGACTACTGGGTTCATGGGAACCGAAGGAACCTGCTGGATCGGTCCATGTCTTTGACAAGCTTCACATCCCTTGGAGTAGTTAATGCAATCTTTCATCATGGTTGGCCAGAAATAACCATACCTTCTGATTAGCCAACACATTTTCCTTCCACCTTGATGTGCTCCACATATCCCTTCATGAGTTTCTCCCATGACCTTCATGTATTCTTTCTTTCCCAAGCATCTTAACAATACTTCATCCTTGCTTTTTCGGACCAAATCTTCATTCCACATAAGATAATTTAGGGCCATGATTTTGACTCTCTTTTCAGAAGGCAAGAGTGGGTATTGTAAATACCTTAGGATGGGAGTTCTCTAGTCATCCTCAGCGATTATGACAGAATTGACGTCTATTTCCATTCCTCTAGCTAGAACAGATGGCAGGCTCTTTTTCCCTACTTTGATAATTCTTTGCACACAATCTTCAAGGATTTGTATTCCTGTAGCTATTTGAGCCAGTTCATTGGCTGCGAAGTTCTCTTCTCTTGGGATGTGTTCCCAAGTGGCTTCCCTGAATTCTGTCAACAGATTCCTAGCTGCTACTAAATAGACAGCTAGAGCAGGGTTCAAACATTTGTATTCTCCAGCAATCTGTTTCAAAACAAGCATAGAATCTCCCAAAATTTCCATAGACTGGACTCCCAGTTCCACCAACATTTCAAGGCCAATGGTTAAAGCTTCATATTCAGCTCTGTTGTTGGTGCATTGGAAATCCAACTGGAAAGAATAACAATGTCTGACTCCCAAAGGTTCTTCTAGAACAATTCCTGCTCCGGAAGTTAAGTCAGTTTTTGATCCATCAAAATACAGCTTCCATGGTGTGAGATGAATCGAATAAATGAGATTGTTAAGGCAAACATGAGCTCTTGTCAGTAAATCTGCATTTTCTATATCCAAAGAATCCATATTTTCAATTTCTTCTCCTGGATGATCGGCTAGGAAATCTGCTACAGCTTGTCCCTTGATAGCTTTCTGTGGGACATACCTGAAAGCAAATTCTGTCAGAGCCAGAGTCCATTTCCCAATTCTGCCCCTCAACATTGGCCTTGTTAGCATATATTTGATTAGGTCTGTCTTGGCAATGATATAAGTGGTAAATGGCAGCATGTAGTGTCTGAGTTTTATAGCAGTGAAGTACAAAGCCAGACAAAGTCTTTCAATTGCGGAGTAATTCCTTTCTACTTCTGTCAGAGTTCTGCTCAGATAGTAGACTGCCTGTTCCTTTCCTTCCTTGTTATCTTGAGCTAACAAGCTTCCAACGGACATTTCTGATGCAGACACATAGAGCTTAAGTGGTCTGCCCCTCTTTGGTGGGGACAGAACTGGCGGATTTGAGAGGTAATGTTTGATTTCTTCAAAAGCTCGCTGGTGTTGCTCTTCCCACTTGAAAGTCTGTTCCTGTTTTAACCTTAACAAGGAGGAAAAAGGCTGAATTTTTCCTGCGGAATTGGATATGAATCTTCTTAGGAAGTTAATTTTTCCTAGAAGACTTTGCAGCTCTTTCTTGTTTTTCGGGGGTTGAGCTTCTATGATGGACTTTGCTTTATTTTTATCAATTTCTATGCCTCTCTGATGTACCAAAAATCCCAAGAAGTTCCCTGCCTGTACTCCAAAAACACATTTTTTAGGATTCATTTTCAATTTGTGCTGTCTCATCCTTAAAAATGCCTTTCTCAGATTTGATACATGTTTTTCTGCTTCCGGGGATTTGATCACCACATCATCTATATAGACTTCTAAAGAGTGTCCTATCATATCATGGAAAACGGAATTCATTGCTCTTTGGTAAGTGGCTCCTGCATTTCTCAAGCCAAACGGCATTACAGTGTATTCAAAAGAACCCAAATGCCCTGGACACATGAGGGCTGTCTTGTGGATGTCTTCTTCCGCCACCATAATCTGATTATATCCTGCGTTGCCATCCATGAAAGATAACATTTGGTGGTGAGCAGCTCCGTCTACCAGCATGTCTGCCATTGGCATAGGATATTCATCCTTGGGGGATGCTTCATTGAGGTTCCTGTAATCCACACAGATTCTTACTGCCCCTGTTTTTCTTTTCAGAACCGGGACAATATTGGCTAGCCAGTCAGTGTAAATGGCCGGCCTGATGAATCCTGCCTTGAGCAATCTTTCTATTTCTTCTTTGACTTTGAGCTCTGTCTCCATGGACATTCTTCTCCTGCCCTGTTTGACTGGAAGGTAGCCTTCTTTGATAGGCAGCTTGTGTTCTACCAATCTTCTGTCCAATCCAGGCATTTCGTGATAATGCCACGCAAAACAATCTCTGAACTCATGCAAAAGTGCGATGATTTCACTTCTGAGTGGTTCTTCTAGTAGTGCGCTGATGAAAGTAGGTCTTGGATCCTCTTCTGTCCCTAGATTAATCTCCTGTAATGGATCCTCTACTTCTGGCAAGGAATCATCTAGTGCTGCTGGTGCGAAGTCCAATATTTCTTCCTGTAAACTCTCTTCCTGTTCTTCGATACTCTCGTGCGTGAATTCCGCCATATTAATGACTGGATTCTGCACAATGAGTTTCTTTTCTTCCCAGTATATCAACAATCTTTTTGTAATGGATCGGATTGTTGCAGCTCGATCCTTTTCCTGTTGATTGGGACTAAACATCGGAGTTCTGGAGGTTCAGAACAAAAGGCCTATTCCAGTCTTCTAGAGAACTGGCCAGACCGTCTTCAATGAGCCTTTGGGCCGTGACACCATGAGGGCGGCCGTTCCGGTTGACTCCAAAGAAAGTGAAAGGAGCAAGGTCATCGTGATAGTATCTTGCCTCAAAACACATGGCAGAAGGCAGAAATGGCCGTGGATCGGCCTCTACTATCTCCATGTAACCTTCTTCATGCCAAAGAGCTAGCTGCTGATGCAGAGTAGAAGGAACGCATAGGCTTTGGTGAATCCAGTCTCTTCCGAGCAATGCATTGTAGGTAGTAGAAGTAGTGTCCACCACAAAGAATGCAATTTTCAGCTTTTTGGTTCCAACAATGACATCCACGTCCAAAATTCCATGAGTCTTAGTGATGCCCTCGGCAAAGTTGGTGACGGTCAGACGTGTTGGAATTAGATCCTTTTCTGTTCTGCCCATTTTACTTAACAGTCTGTGTGGTAAAAGGTTAATGGCTGCGCCTCCATCTACCATTACCTTGGAAACAGGAATGCCTCCAAAGTTTGCAGTTATGAATAGAGGCCTAAGGTGATTGGCCATTTCCCCGGTTGGTTTGGAGAAACAAAGCTGTTCTGCAACTGGTTTCATGGTGGTTCCGCCTGTTCTGGCAGCAGGCACTTGCTGTTCTGGCGCTCCTTCTACTTCCGTCAATCTGCACTCGAAGCTTTCTTGCGAGAGTACGTCTCCCTCTAGAGTGCTTCCTTGTCCTTCTGCTGCCCTGAATCTCTCTGATAGGATAAATACCATGTTAATGCCAAGATCACCTTGCAACAAGTTCTCCAATTCTGCCCCAAAAGCTTCGGTTTCTTCATCTAATCCCCCATCGTATTCCATCTCCTCTGTCCAGTCTCCTTGTTCTCCTGTTTCGAGGAAACCAGCTTTATCATCTGCAGATGGCTCATAGTCCAACTGTTCCTCCTCGTTTTCTTCAGTCCAGCCTTGTTGTTCTTCTTCTGGAACAGGTTCTGGCCCTTCTTGTACTTGTTGAAGTTTGGGTTGATCGGCGGGGGATGAGGTTGAACAGATGAAGGATTCTGTCTTTATCAGCTTTTGGGACTTATGTTTTGTCTGTTCTGCCTGAGGAATTGTTTCTGGATTTTCTCTTCTCCTGGCAGAATTTGATTCTGTCAACACCTGCACATCTTTCTTGTTTCTAAGGAAGGTGGAATATTGCCTCTGAACTCTTCTTTTCTGAGTTCTGGTTAATTCCAAGGTTGGTCTGCCGCTTTTTCCAATGGAATACCATCTCCCCTCTATGATAGTTGCTAAGGGTTTGTCATTTCCCGACATCCTAATTGGTATCTCCACCTTGGGCTGCTCTGGCATTCTTCTGTTGTGCTTATCTGACCTAAGATAATCCCCTTGTCTGACTCTGTTTCTGGGAGGAATCGGAGCTAGGCCTTGCCGGTGCGACGTTCCAATCCGGTCAAACACGCTGTGCGTGGGCTGTTTCTGCCTGTCCAGAGTAACTTCTAACTCACTTTCACACTTGCATTTACTGCATAGTACTATCCCGGCCGAGATGGTCGCCTTTGGCCTTTGAAAATTCTCCTTTGTAGTTCTCCTGCTTCTGCTGGAACTGGCATTTTCCCTCCGTTCTGGCCAATTTAAATTGACCATGTTAACTTGAGGTTGGGGAAACGGATCTGTCGTGACTGAAGGTGGTTTTTCTGCTAGTTTCAATCTTCCTGCAGTTATTCCTTCCTGTATGACATCTCTGAACACGACACAACTGTTAGTAGAGTGATTCCAAGAGTTGTGTCATCTGCAATACTGCCTGCCCTTAAGCTCCTCTGGTTTGGGCAGCTTGTGAGGCGTCTCTATTGCCTTTTGCGCCAACATTTCATCGAACAGAGCATCGACCTTGGTTAGATCGAAAGAGTAAACCTTGTTCTGTGTTGGTTTGTTTGGAACAAATCCTCCTGTAAATAGTGGCGGCTTCTGGTCCTTTGGTGGCTTTGTAAGAGCTTTGCAGCTGATAGGATGCTTTAACTTTGCCATTTCTGCCACTGCAACCTCTCTTTCCTCCGAGCCATCTGTGTCTTCTTCTGATTTTACTTCAATCAAATGAATTGAAGAAGAAGGGGACTTGTAGTATGTGCCTTTGGAAGAGTTCCTCTTCTGCTGTTCCTCCCTCAGCAGTTCCTCATATTTGGATGCTTTGTCTGCCAGTTCTGCCAGATCTCCGAACAGCATCTCGTCAAATCTTTTTCTTAACGAAATTTTAAGGGAGGTCTGAGCCATCTGAATGAAATGCCTTTCTTCCATGGGGATTCGGCACTTCATCTTGAGCTTCCTGAATCTGGTTATGAAATCCTGGGCAGGTTCGTCTTCGCTTTGCTTAAGAGCGGCAAGATCACTGATGGTGACTTCTGGCTGGATCCTGAAATAATAGTCATGAAAAATGTTTTCCATTTGCTCCCAGGTCTGAACAGAATTGGCTGGCAAACTAGTATACCAGGTGAAAGCCTGTCCGGAGAGAGAATTCCCAAAAAGCCTTAGCTTTAACAGAGGATTATTCTCTATGGCTATACACTGGACAGAAAACCTGCCTATGTGTTCAACCGACGAAGCATGAGGATCTTCTCCGTTAAATAAGGTGAAGTTTGGTACTTTGAAACCTGCAGGTAAAGGAATCTGATCTATGTAAGCCGGGTACGGCTTTCTGTAGGTAGGCCTTTCTCCTCTCCTGGCCTCTGGCTCCATCATTTCTCTGATCATTCTCTGTAGTGCCCCCATGTCATTCAAAGCATTGACAGGACGTGGATTTCGTCCCTGTTCTGGCTGATCATTATCAAACCTGTGCTCTATTCTGTATGGTCGGGGCAGAGCTTCCTCCCTGTGTTCTTCCTCTTCTTCAATCTCCAGATGGTTTCTCCAATTTGCCCCCGGTCTGTTCCTGTCATTGTTGGCAAAATGGTTAATTCCCCCTCTGCTTCTCCTGCCCCTTGCTAGTGGAGGAAATGGATTGGGGTCCATTCTTCTTGGTCTGTAGGGTGGCACGGCTGGCGCCTCAGGCAGAAGTGGCAGTGGTTGATCTCGTGGGGCCACAGGTTGTGCTGCAAGCGGTTCTGGTCGATTCTGGGGAACCTGAACTGGTGCAAGACCTTCTGGCCTGGCTGGGGCCTCGTGTTCTTGGGCTAGAAGGGCTCCGCCCCTCTGTCCAGCTTGGATTTCTTCGGGTCCCGGTACTCCAGCTATCTGTGCAATAAGAGGATTCTCTTGATATGGCCATGCCAGTCCAGGTGGAGGACCGTAGGGAAGGTCCAACTATTGCACTACGGCGTCAGGATTTGGAATTCTGGCCATAGCGGCCTCGCGGTCTTTCCTGAACTGCCTGTTAACTTGCCACTGCATCATGGTTGTTATATTGTTCAAAGACTCCTGACTCCTTTGTGTTGTAGCCTCCTGTCGGAACACAGCTTCCTGTATTTGGTTCAGCCTCCTGGAACCAATTCTGGAACGTCTGCTTCCTGTACTGCCATGAGCTGATTGTCTAGCGTCGCTTTCTTCTGAGTCTGGTCCTTCTTGGAAAGCTGCTTGGTCTCGTTCCATTGTGCGATATGGATTCTGGCTAGACCTTCTAATTTCAAAATACTGCAGGGTGTATATACTGAGAAGTCCCACTGGGCGTGCCAAATTGTTCACCCGTTTTGATTTACTTCCTGAGATGACAGGGCAAAGTTCCCCATTAATTCAAAGACCATGTTTTGGTCAGTGAATTAACTTTCTTTATGTGTTGAGCGTGCCATTGTTAGCAATTTTTCAACCCTAACAGACTTATGGTAAAAATAACTTGCGCCCCAAGTTACTAACTTTGACCAAACGATTGTGAATTTGGGTGAGGAATATCTCCCAAGTAAGTTCTTTTCTATGCCTTAGACTGGTAAGGACTTTTACAATTTATCTCAGTATAAAAACCGGTAGTTCTGGCCAAAATAACTGACAACAGATTGAACTAATTTCAGGCAGAACTCCCCTTTACAAGACTTAAAAAAGGAAAAACTGACTGTATGAGGGCAAAAAAGGGGGGCTGTGTTTCCATTTCTGCCTGGTTAGTTGCCTCCGTTCTGGACTGGACTAGGTATGTCTATGCTGAACTGGACTTTAAACAGCTTCAACTGTTAGGCTTCGGCTGCAAATCGATACCAAAGCTTGAGCTTGGCAGAGCTTTAATCTATTTCGAACCCTGGAAGGCTTTTGGATGGGCAGAACTGGGACTTCTCCAGTCTGAAAGGGGCAGAAGTGGCTAGACTTGAGCTGGGGATATACTGTAGTACCTGTGCTGCTTAGTCAGGGCTCTTCACAAATTTGTTGAGTTTTTCATATTTGAGGAAACTCGAAACTCTGCTTAGCTTGGCTTTTACTGAACCAAATTTGTAACGAGAGAAATCTCGTTATTGTTGACTAGTGAACTAGGATTCAAACCAGAGGTAGCGATTTAAACTTGTCTTTGCTGGGAGAAGACAGGATGATTCTGCAAGCTTGTTGGCAAGCTTTTGAATATTTCAGGCTCGAAGTCTGTTGGAACTTGTTTAGGATTTTTGTGATCAAGTGATCATTTGAGTGTTTGTCTTTTGACTGAGTTTTGGTTGGTTGGTTGATTGATTGTGTCTTGCTCTGTTCACCCTCTCTTGTATATATAGGAAGTGTTCCTCTGAGAATGGGCGGCAAGTAATCAAAAGATCTTTTTAATTTTAAAATGAAATAAACAGGGGTTCTATCCATTTTCTGGCGAGTAAACACTCAACGATTAGTTCCTGAGGTGACTACTTCTGTATTTTTGATGGAGTGCCATGCCTGTTCTTCCATTCCACCTGCTTCTGCAAAAGTCTGGAGTTTTGGACAGCTTCCTGTTTCCCGCTTATCTCTTTTCATAAAAACAGAGTCTGCTTATCCTCGAAAATGGCATTCCTCCAAAATATCAGAATATCTTTAGATAAACTAAGCGGGTTCTAATCTTCTGGCAACAAGCTACTTTAGATTTTTTCTTCTTTTATACCTGCTCCTGTTCTATTTTCAGTTTTCAGCCGAAATTATTGACTCCTCCAAGTCAGGGATCACGTGGGACTGTTCCGTTTTGAAGGCCAGCTTGAGTCTAGTTTGCTTTTGAGCCTAATTTTGGATTTCTTCGAGGCCCAAGTTTTTTCTGATTCCTATTGTTCCCAAGCCTCTTAATGTTTTGGGCCGTGTTTATTTGTTACGATCCGTTTAATTTAAAGGGTCGGATCGCGTTGATGGGCTCAGAGCTTTGGAACAGTCGGCTTGGGAATGTCGTGGGCTTTCTTCTTTAGGCCTGGGTGCGCCAAATTTGAGCCCAAACAAGCTCACTACGTGTCTACGGACTCATCTCGACGTGCTCCACGCAACGCTACAATTGAAATCCCCAAATTCCTTCCTGAATAAAAAGTCAATTTTTAAACCATTAAAATATTCCGAGGTAAAATTGTCTTTTACTTGAATAAATTAATAATTAAATATTAATTTAGGTTCGGGTTATTACAACTTGCACATACTATGCAAGTTGTTAGTGCCAAGGACAAAAACTCTATTGTCTCCAATATGGGTTTTTATGGTGTCATTCAAGAAATTTGGGACCTTGACTACTAAAAGTTTAGAATCCCAGTCTTGAGGTGTGATTGGATAGATAACACTTCGGGCCTTGGAGTTGGCGAACTTGGATTTACCCTTGTAGATATGAGTAAAATTGGATATAAGAATGACCAATTTGTTATGGTTTCTCAAGTCAAACAAGTATTTTTTTGTTGACGACCCAATGCATCGTGGTTGGTCAATAGTGTTATCAATGCCTAATAGAGAATATAATGAAACAAAGGAGAAAACACTCTTATCTTTGGTATATTGCATCGACGTGACTTAAAGCTTGTGTGGAGAAGCCGCTGTAAAAGTAATAGCCTAGTCCCCAGTAGAGTCGCCAGTTATGTTGGGGTCTTTTTCCATCTGAAGGCTCGTCCGGGCTTGTTGATTCTCGGACCACCATAGAGTGGTGGATCAAGCCTTCATTGCCCCTTTTTCTGAGTTAGTGAGGACTAGGCCCAAAGCATCCCGAGGGAGAAGCAAGTCCCAGGGGAGTACTTTGTTCTTCTTCCAGCGGCTGCGTGTTTGGTGCTGATGTTTCCACCAGCTTGACGAAGAGTTGAAGATGACTTGTTGATGTTTTCGGCAGCTTGAAGAAGAGTTGAAGATGACTTACTGATGTTTCTGGCAGCTTGAGGAAGAGTTAAAGATGACTTGTTGATGTTGATATGAGATTATATGAGCTTGGCATGAGAGCTTGGAATGTGGGAGCTAAAGACCCACAAGTTTAGCAAATGAGAATGCATGTGCTTGGCTTGGTGTTGGATATGCTTGAGTTTGGGTGTTGATAATTTGTTGTTTGTGGCTATGGCTATGGGGATTTAAGAGTTTCAAGAGGAGGATGGGAGGAAAAGCTTGAGATTTGAAGGCTATGGTGTTTATAGCTTGGAAGGAAGGAAAATCTTGGAGTTATGCTTGGTGAGGCTTTATGGGAAAGATGAAGGATTTCAAGGGTGAGGAAGTAGGAAACATGGTTGTGATGGTTGAGGAATGGCTAGGATGGTCGCTGGAATGCTTGCAGCAGCCGAAGGGAGGAAGGAAAGTGGTTTGATGGTTGCTGGGGTGCTTGAGCAACCAAGAGATGTTGGTCGATGGCTGTTGGGATGCTTGCAGCAGCCAAAGGATGGAGGTTGATGGCTGGGATGGCCGCTAGAATGCTTGCAGCAGCTGAAGGGAGGAAGGAGGATGAGTTCTCATGGCTGCTGGGAGGCTTGCAGCAACCAAGAGAGGGTTTGATTTTGCCTAGCAAATGCCTCCCAATTTATAGAGGGTGAGGGTTTTCCTTTATTTCCAATAGGAAAAGAGAGGTGTTGGAACCAGCCTATTTCCAATGGTTAAAAGGGAGCACTGGGGCATGCTATTTTCCAGTAGGTGAAGCTAGGTACCATAAACTGATTATTTCCTATGGGTAAAAGGAAGCGCTGGAAATGGCTTGTTTCCAGCGGGTAATGGGGAGTGCTGGAAAAAGGCTTGTTTCCAACGGGTAAAGCTAGGCATTTGGAAAATGGCTATTTCCTATGGGTAAAAGGAAGTGCTTGAAAAATATCTCATTTGCTCACCCACATTGGAGAACTCTAAGTAATGGGCTTGGACTTTGGTGCTCCCAAGTAGCTAGCCTAAAGTCTCCATTATCCAAGAGCTTCCGTGGGCCTTGCGGACCTCCGTAACCTTCCACACCACAATCCTTCGTGCAAGCCCCATAAACCACATGACTTAGGTTCATGTGAGCTTGATAGGTGATTGACATATGAAAAATGTATTATTGGCTTCGCATGGCACGAACACTATTATTTATTTAATGAATTAATTCCCAAAATACAGCTTGAATTAACGCATGACCAACATTATATGTTTTATTGGGCTTTAAATGTCTTTGGGCTTCTCGTAACTTTTTTGGGCCTCAACATTATTCCCCTTGATTATTGGGGCCGTGAAGTGGCAGCGAGATGGGCCAAATAATCAATTTCAGCCCAAAATAATTGGCAGTGGCATGGCATGGCTGCTTCTTCAATATGTATGAAATATCCGTGCTTGCTTGCTTGGCCATAGTCGTTTTGTTTTTTTTTGGCATGAATATCAGCATGGTTATATATATACCCTAGGATGACCAGACAATAAAAGTTAAATAACTCAAAATAAAATTTAGCTAACTCAAAATAAAATTTAGCTAGAGCATAAATGCATAAAATTCGTAATTCAAGAATGGCATGAATGAAAATATAATTTATCATAAGGACTATGTTAACTCAAAATAATTTTATTAACTCAAAATAGTGAAGCTGTAAAACTTACAGAAATCTTTTGAAAACAGGAGCAATGCCACTCAAGCACTCACACTCACTACTCTCAAATGTTATCTCAGAGTATTGTTTCTGAGAGAACTTTGAAATCTAAAGAAATTACAAAGCTTGAAGATTACAAATGACTCGGGGCTTAACTTATAGGACTTGGCAAACATTGGATTCCAAAAGAGGAATGATGACTGAGAAGAAAATAAATTTAACTTGTCGGGAAATCTGTTCTAACTCTAGTGAAACTGCTTTAACTTGGGTGAAACTTTTGAACTTTGGCTTTTACTTGGAGGAAACCACTTTAACTCTGATGAGGCTGTTGCTTTAACTCTTTAACTCTTGCTTTAAACCGCTTTAGCTGAAAAGCTAGTCTTCGTTCAAATCATATGGGTCTTGACTGTCTGGATAGTCTGCCCATCTGAACTTTGGCGTGGCTTGACTTGGCTTTTGACTGGAAGATGACTCAGATTTTGGATTGGCATCATCACTGTCTTCATCATTCATTTGTGTAACTTGATCAAGGATTTGTCTGGCTAACTCTTTTAACTCTTTCTTAGATCTTCCTTCGATTGGGAGGGAAGAGTGAGAACTGCTTGGTGAAGTAATTTTGACCGGCGCTTGGGGAGGCGGAAACTCTATGTTAACTTGATAAATAATTCTGTCTGTACCAAACTTATCCCACCGTTTGACTGAAAAAAGTCAGGACAAAATTCTGGTATCCCAATTGACTTGATAATTCCATCTCATAGTCCAAGGGACTTTGTACTTGGCTACAAAATGGAGAAGGGAAGGGAAAAACTTTTCTGACTTTTGTAACTTATGTTTTTGACCAAAATAGGTGATTGACGTTTGGAGATTAATTGGAATGATATCCCAAAGGGAGCCATGGATATCCCACCATTGAAGAAACCAGAAAGGAAATTGACTATTGAATTTGGCATCAAAATTAGATAATACCAAAGTTATTTCTACTCACCCCCCGGTTGAATCAATAGTAATTAGTCACCAAAATGCCAAAATTATTGCGAGTCCTTACAAAGTCGCCGAGTCAAACGATGAGAAGTTAGTTGAGCAAAATAATTACACCAACCAGAGTCTAATAGTTATAGGAAAACAGTTAGACAAAATAGAAACAAAAATTGATAAGTTAACTCCCCAAGAAGTTACTCTAAAGTCAAAAAAGGAAAAACCTTTAGTTCACTTCCAAGAGTTAAAACCAGAGTCTTCATTAAAGGTCAGCCCAACAATGAAGAAAATTGAAGAAATGTTTCAAAAGTTAACCCCGGTTAAACCAAAACCCAACAAAGATAAGGATAAAGGAAAAGAAGAAGAATCCGTTAGTGTCAAAGTTTTACAATGCAAAGTCAACTCTTCTGATAATGAGTCAGCCATGTCCTTAGAATCAGCCTCTAGCCATTAGTCAGAAACTAGTAATATTTCTAAAATTGAAAAAGCCTTCAGTAAATTACAAGTTAACAAGGATTCCCAAAATCTTAAGTTAAGCCGCCTTACAAGTAAAGTTAACCCTACGAGTCTCACAAAGAATTGGTATCCTAAGCCTACGCCCCCAGATATCCAGTTCGAAGAGAGAACCCAGAGCCAATTTTCAGTGTCTTCTGATAAACTATATGAATGGAACATCGATGGTTTATCCGAACAGGAGATACTCAATAAGTTACAACATATGTCCATGGTTGCCAATAGCTATGTCACCAATCGCCAGTTAAGACAGTCAGAAATAGTATCCCTTTTAGAAACAGGTTTCACAAGAATACTTTGTTTTTGGTGGGATAAACATCTCACAGAAATCGCTAAGAGTCAAATAATTTACGCAGTTAAAGAAAATGAATTAGGTTACCCTATTTTTGATGAATGTCTAGGTGCAGGTATAGAAGATGGAGTCAACACCCTGCTCTACACGATTATCGAACATTTCATAGGAACGCCTAGTAATACAACTGCTAGGATCCATGACCAGATAAGTAATCTCAGATGCCCTAAGTTAAGTGATTTTAGATGGTATAAAGATGTTTTTATTTCTAGAGTTATGTTAAGAGAAGATAGTAATCAACCATTTTGGAAAGAAAAGTTCATAAATGGCCTTCCCAACCTGTTTGCCCACAAAATTAGGACAATCTTGACTGATGAGCCAGGTCAAATTAATTACGATGAATAAACCTATGGCAATATAATTAGTACAATCAATCAAGTTGGAATAAAAATGTGCGTTGATTTAAAAATCAGTAAGTCTGTCCAGTCAGAAAGGAAGTCAGCCAAATATGAACTACGTAATTTTTGTGAACAATATGGTCTAGCACCAGTTCCCCCGTCTAGACAAGTCAAAAGAAGCAACGATAAAAGATTTAGTAAAAGCTGATATTATTCCCGGAAGAAGAATTCGTTCAGAAATAATGATGATTTTTATAGTAAAAGGAAGTTTTCCCCAAGAAAAAGATGGTCAAATGTAAGAGTCACTTTAAAAAAGAATCAAACAAAAGAAAAGAAAAGTGTTTTAAATGTAAGAGATTTGGTCATTTTGCTAATGAGTGCAAAGTTAAAGACACGATTAAGCAGTTAAAGTTAGCATCTGAAGATGAAGCCAAATTAATTAAAGTCCTTGAGTTAAATGATTCTGAGTCCAACCCCATGTCTTTAGCCAGCTCAGACAACTATAGTTCTGATCACTCCCAGTCAAGCTCACCCACAATCCAATTAGGTTGCAAAGATAAATGTTGTAATATCTTGAGTAAATCAATTTGTGTTCTCACCAAACAAGAAGAGCAAGAAGAGTTACTAATAGATTTAATCAGTAAAGTCGAAAATCCTAAGTTAAAATCTGAATACCTTAGAAAACTTAGAAAATCATAAGCCAGGAAGAACCCAGTTCGAGTAACCCTCCTAAGATAAGTCTTAACACTACCTTAGAAAGGTTTAGTAAAAAGAAAGAAGTTACCCTTCAAGATCTCCAGTCAGAAGTCAAAACAGTTAAAAAGGAAATTCTCGAATTAAAACAAATAAGTCAGAAGTTACAAACTGAAAATTATGAAATAAAGCAAGATCTAATCAATTTAATTGAATCCAAAGCAGAGTCTAGTAATCCCTTTGGAAAAGCCAACACTGATTCGGAACCAGAGTCATCTGACAAAGAAGACAAAGTTATCAAGTTAATTAAGCAAATTAATTTCCGAAAATGGTATGCCCGAGTCAGTATTTTTATCAATGAATTTGAATTAAACACATTTGCCTTATTTGATTTAGGAGCCGATCTAAACTGTATTCAGGAAGGTCTAGTTCCAACCCAGTATTACAAGAAGTCAAAAGAAGTTTTAGGCACTGCATCCGGTAAAGCCTTAAAGTTAAGATATGAGTTACCCAAAGCTCATGTATGCCAAAATAAAATATGATTTAAGACATCCTTTGTCCTTATCCAAGATATCACGGATGAAGTAATTCTAGGTTTACCCTTTATATCGTTACTTTACCCTTTCCAAGTGGAGTACGATGGAGTCACGTCAAGTCACCTAGGTGAAAGAGTTAAATTTGAATTTTTAACTAAGCCAGAGCTACACAGTCTTAAGTCCCTCCAAAAATCTGCAGTTTCTAAATCAGTCAAATTAATCCAAAGTAAAACAAAACAAGTTAATTTTTTTAAAAAAGAAATTAAGTTCAAAAGAGTAGAACAACAGTTAGCCGACAAGTCTTTACAGTCCGTAATCAGTAAGTTTGAAGAAAAGTTAAAAAATGAGGTTTGTTCCGACTTGCCCAATGCTTTCTGGCACCGAAAGCAGCATGTTGTTACTTTACCTAATGTCAAGTCATTTAGTCAAAAGAATATTCCCACTAAAGCCCGTCCTATCCAGATGAGTCAAGAGTTAATGGAATTATGCAAACAAGAAGTCACTGAGTTAGTCCAAAAAGGAATAGTTAGGAAAAGTAAGTCACCCTAGTCGTGTCCAGCCTTTTATGTTCAGAAAAATGCAGAGTTAGAAAGAGGATCCCCTCGTCTAGTTATCAATTATAAGCCCCTAAATTCAGTTTTAGAATGGATTAGGTACCCAATTGTTCACCCGTTTTACTTTTGTTCCTGTGATGGTAGGGTAAAGTTTCCCATTGCCTTGAGAACCATTGACTGGTCTGTTTGTGCCTAATAAATCACGGCCAAGAACTGACTGAAGGAGCCCCTTTTCTCGACCCTAACACTTGCTCATGAGGCTAAAACGCGGCGTTTCGCTAAGATGTCTGGCCTTCCTAAAAAAGCAAAGGAAAAGTTGTGAAGGCATGATCATTTCGGCCTTGATTATAGGCCGAGGCCGAAGCCGAACAAAATCACGGCCAAAGGCACTAAGGTCAGATCATCAAGTGGCAGCAGGGTGATCGGTGCATAATTACATATCATTTTGTACCCTTCTAACTTATGATTTGGTTATGTTTTTGAGTTAAACTTGTGCTTTTAATAAGTTTTGTGTTTGTTTCAGTGTAATAAGCTTAAGGACTCACTAATTGCATTTTGGAGACAAGTTAGCTCAAAACGGTGTCTGCAGATCAGTCAACTTCACGGATTGGACTGTACTTGCTCAAGAAGAACCATGATGAGCCATATATCATTGGAAAGATACAGAAGTCTAGTTTCTGTATAATTTTACGGTTCATGATTCCGAGTCTTGTAGAGAAAGTTATACATGTTTTGGCAACTTAAGGTCAAATTCGGCAGCATCTGCGTTACTGGGCCAAATATCACATTTGAAGGCCTTCCCGATTTTTCCTTGAGTTGGGCTGCATATGCTTGGAAAGATAATTCAAAGAGCTTCAAGATCCATATTTTTCCAGATTTTTCAGATTGGAGCCACAAGCCCAAAACGAGCCCACAAGCTGGCTGCAATGCATTGTCATGCATGACATATGCATGATGAAGTGTTGTTGATTGTGGGAAAGTTTGGTGAAGCATATTCAATACCTATTTTTGAGTGGAATTTTGCAGCAGCCAAATGAATTAATTGAAGTTGAAGTGGATGATGCAACACTAAGCTTAATGACAAGAAGAATTGTTTTCAAATGCAATTGTGTGTTAGGTTAAGTTGGTGAATTAAGTGTTGTGTGTTAGGTGAAGTTAGTGTGTTTAGAAAATTCAATTGTATAATTCAGATTTTCAATTCCCCTAGGCCTATAAATAGGGAAGTTCTCTAAGCTTGTAAACACACCCCAAGGGGGGGAGCTCTCAAACACTTCTCTAGAGCTCCCCTCCCTTCTCTCCCTCAAATTCTCTTAGTTTTGCTTTCTAGTTCTCAATTCTAGCTTTCTTTAATGTTTTCTTAGTTGTAATTTATTTTTCTTTGTTATGTAAATTCTTTTCTTTAGTTTCAAGTTTGATTAGTTTCCAAGTTTCAATTATGGTTTTTGTTCTTATTCATTATGCTTATAAGTTAATATGCTAGTTTGAATGATTGATCACCATTTAGGCTTGCATGTTAGGTATCTTGGTTTGAATTAAGAGTATACACCATGCTTTAATTCGAATTGAACTATGAATAGGAAGAGTATGTATGGACATTCGACAACAGGGATTAGATACATACTTGGTTGTTTAAATTGTTCTTCTATGCTTAATGGGTTCCTAATGCTTAATTTTAGGTTAGACAACAAATGATCAAATTAGGGAATTAGGAACACAAGGTTATGACCAAACACCATGGCTTAATCATACATTAGCTAGAATCAATCCGTTAATCTAATTGAACTTGGGAACTTATCTACTTGAGTTAGTTATTTTCTTTCTTCCTTGTTTTATTTATTTCCTTTCTTTTTCATTTCTGTTTTGTGTAGGAGAAATGAATTGGATCGTTCAATCACCAATCCTCGTGGGATCGACCTCGCACTTACATATGCTATACTACCAAACGGCTCGTGCACTTGCGAGTATCACAAGTTGAGGATGCAACTGAATCCATTTTGGTGCAGCTGTATCTACGCAACACAGGGTCCCACGCTTCATTTAATGAAGCAATGCCTCTGTTTATGGTAGCAAACCCACTGACCACGAACATCTCCGAAGAAGTGTGCTTTCGGCGTCACCGCCGGGAATTTCCTCGGTTTCTTAGTTCACCAACGAGGAATCGAGGTACATAAAAATAAAGCTATGGCCATCATGGCGGCCCCTCCGCTAAGGACCAAGAAGGAGCTCCAGTCCTTCCTCGGTAAGGCCAACTTTTTAAGGCGGTTCATATCCAATTTGGCAGGGAAAATCCGACCATTGACCCCTCTGCTCAAACTGAAAGACACGGAACGGTTCGTATGGGAAGGAGAACATCAAGCGGCCCTCGACGATATCAAGAAATATTTATCTCAACCACCGATCCTTATGCTGCCGAAAAGAGGGAAACCCTTTAGACTTTACATTTCGGCTTCGGAGAGCTCTATCGGCTGTCAGCTGGCTTAAAACAACGACTCAAAATGAGAGCAAGCAGTGCACTACCTGAGCCGTACCCTTAACATGGCCGAACTAAACTATTCGCCGATCGAAAAACTATGTTTAGCGCTCTATTTCGCGGCTACCAAGTTGCGCCATTATATGCCCCCCTCGGTCGTTCAGATCATCTCCAAGACCGATCTCATCAAATATATGCTCACTCGGCCGATCATACACGGCCGAATCAGGAAATGGATGATGGCATTGTCCGAATTCACCTTCCAATATGTGGCTCAGAAATCGGTCAAGGGTCAGGCATTGGCCGACTTCTTGGCTCACCACCCGGCTCAGGGGCAAGAAGAGGAGTTGGAGGTCGAGATCGGCATGGCCCGCATGGAGAAGAACTACTGGACCATGTACTTCGACGGCTCCAGTATTGAGGCCAGGTCCGAAGCCGGAGTCGTGATCGAATCCCCTCAAGGACAAAGGTGGCAATTTGCGTTCCAGCTTGATTTCAAATGCACCAACAATCAGGCCGAATACGAAGCACTCATCATCTGCCTCGAAATTCTGAAAGAAATGAAGGCGACCCGTGTCTTGGTCTATGGTGATTCTCAGCTGGTAATTAACCAACTGACCGGGGAATATCAGTGCACGAGCGAGAATTTAACTATGTATTACGTAGCGGCCCTCAATACGGCCGACGATTTCTCCAGGATTTCCTTTGTCCACGTACCGCACGCCGAAAACCATGAGGCCAATGAGATGGCCCAAGTGGCGTCAGGTGTGAATATTCTGGACAGTGACCACGATCGTGTGATAAGAATCGAGAGGCGCACCTTGCTAGCTTTGGCTGAACGGGGAATGACAACGCAAGTGTCATCGGCCGAGATCACCGACGAAATCAACACGGCCGAGGCCGATTGGCGCTATCCTATAGTAAGGTATTTGCGCGACCCCTCCGGCAGCCATGAGAGGACTACACATTTTCGAGCCCGGTGTTATTTAATTTACCAGAACGAGCTATATCGAAAGGGATCAGACGGCTTATTGCTCCTATGTCCCAGCGCCGAAGACGCCAAGGTCATCATGACCGAATCCCACGAGGGGATTTGCGGCGCTCATCAGTCTGGCGTCAAGATGAGATGGTTGGTTCAGAGGCACGGTTATTACTGGCCGACCATTTTAAAAGATTGCATAGAGTATGCGAAGGGGTGTATCAAATGTCAAATCTACAGCCCCATACAAAGGGTACCAGCCGAGGCCCTCCACCCGGTTACTAAACCATGGCCGTTCAGAGGTTGGGCTGTGGACATCATCGGCAAAATCTATCCGGCCGCGTCCAACCAACGCGCATGGATTTTGGTGGCAACCGACTATTTTACTAAATGGGTCGAGGCGGAGTCCTATCGGTCAATTTCCAGCGCGGAGGTGGTCAAATTCTTCAAGAAACACATCGTCCACTGGTTTGGTATACCTGAAACTATCACGGTCGACAACGGCCCAGTTTTCGCATCGGCCGAAACCCGGGAGTACACCTAAAAAATGGGGATCAAATTGGTTCACTCAACACCTTACTACCCCCAGTCTAACGGACAGGCCGAGGCGAGCAACAAGGTAATCAAGGGCATCCTTTTGAAGATGATTGAGGAAAAACCAAGGGCATGGCACGACTTACTCCCTGAAGCCTTTTGGGCTTACCGGGTCACAAAGCGATCGGCCACAGGCACATCTCCTTATGCCTTAACCTACGGTCATGACGCCATCATTCCAATGGTGTTAAAGGTTCGGTCTCTCCGTGTGACCGAGCAGCCTGGTAAAGAAAGGAAGGACTATGCGCAAGCTATGGCTCAAGAGTCAGAAGACTTGAAGCAGTCCAGACTCGATGCTTATAACCTAATGCAGGCACAGAAGCAAATCGCGGCAAGGGCCTATAACCGAAAGGTCAAGGAAAAGACTTTCGCCGAAGGCGACTTGGTATGGCGAGCCGTGCTTCCTATCGGAACCAAGGACCCTCGGTTCGGCAAATTCTCACCTAACTGGGAGGGGCCGTTTGTTATCGAACAAATCCTGGGCCGAAGCGCATTCCAATTAAAGGATAGGGATGGAGAATGGCACAACCTACCAATAAACGGCCAGTATTTAAAGAAGTATACCCCGTCATTATGGGAGATGGCCGAGAATGGATTATGAGGTTCTTACAACTGGAAGTAAACAACACAACGAAGATAAAAGACAAGGCATGCTTTCAGACAGAAGGAAAGAGGAATCATACTTCATTTATTTTAAAAAGGGGTCACGTTTACAAAGGAACGGCCAGCTCATGGCCGATTACAACATATAGATATGCATAAGGAAAGATTGCATCCTAAGTCTACGAACATCAGCTTCATGGTCCCCTCACTGGACAGGTAGATGTTTCTTCCCTAGACTGGGGGCGTCACTCAGGACACGGGTACGACCAGGCGAACCCAGGGCCGTCATTCCGGCCGAGGGAAGGGGCGTCACTCTGGACATGGGTGCAACCCGAGTGCCCAGCTGAATAAACACGGCCACGGCCACATTGGAATCATCGTACCAGACCCTCCCATCTTCATCAATCGCATTGCAATTTCTCCTCGGCCTCATAGGAAGGAAGGTCATCTTCCTCCAGGGCTGGGAGAGAATCTCGGCCACACTTTGGTTCGGTCTCACGTCGACTTTCCGAGGCGAAGGGCAAACGGGGGGCAGCAGGGGAGGAAGAGCCATCTGACTATGGCCAAACAGCCAAGTCGGAGGTTCAGCAGATATGGCTCCCCGGTTTTTGGAAGGGCTACAATGGGGGCCACTGGAGCAGGTTAAAATGAAGGGGAAAAGGAGTAGAGGAGGAAAGAGGCCCAGAAATCACTAAGCAAGTGGAGAGCTTCAGAGCAGGAGGCGTTGAAAGAAAAATGAAGGAAGGCAGGGATTTTATACTAGCACTGGAATTCAGAACAGGCGGTGTGATTCTCGAAAGACGAAATGGCCTGACAACGCACTCGAGGCACGCGAGGGTGCGTCTGAGACCTGGGGGCCGACGTTTCGGCTGGCGAGGTAAAATGATGGCTCGCACAAATCGAAAGCGTGATGACGTGTCAGAAGCCCAGAGGCCGTCATTTCATTTGACGAGGCGAAGCGACACCTCGCGTAAGTCTAGGCAATGATGGCCTGCACGACGTGCTTGGGCATTAAATGCGCCGACTAGCCTGCGCATTTAATGCAACAGTTGTCAGTCACTTCTGAAGGAATGCAAAGGGTCCATCCCCTGGAATCCATTCGGCCCCTACCCATACCGAGACCGAAGAATCCGGGGATGTGGGGGCAATGTTTGTGCCTAATAAATCACAGCCAAGAACTGACCGAAGAAGCCCCTTTTCTCGACCCTAACACTTGCTCGTGAGGCTAAAACGCGGCGTTTCGCCAAGTTGTCTGGCCTTCCTAAAAAAGCAAAGGAAAAGTTGTGAAGGCATGATCATCTCGGCCTTGATTATAGGCCGAGGCCGAAGCCGAACAAAATCACGGCCAAAGGCACTAAGGTCAGATCATCAAGTGGCATCAGGGTCCCACGCTTCATTTAATGAAGCAATGCCTCTGTTTATGGTAGCAAACCCACTGACCACGAATAAGCATTTAATGCACGAGGGAAGGTGGGAAGTGATTGAAGTCAGGATTTGGTGACAAGAATCAGAGTGATTAGACGCAGACATTCTCACAAGAATTCTTGCAGTTTGAGAGATTGGGTCACCAACTATCAGAAACAATAAATGCGTCTCCACGGCCAGAAGCGCAAAACCCACGATCAGGGCGGCGGCCGAGATTCACCGGGATTTATGGGGTCACACCACCATACTTCACGATCCCAAATGTCGATTGGACAACCCACTTGCTCTAATCAGGCTCCACCATGCAGATTTTTAGCCTCGATTACTCCTCCAAGAACTCTTCCTATAAATACAAGGCTCAAGCTACATTCACAGGGTTCAAACACCAAACAAAAGCCTCCCACCGAGCAAATTATATTTTCCTGTAATGCACTTTCAATATCTTTACTTGCTTTCCTAGGAGTAGTGTTAGTTTGTAAGGAAAATCCATTCATCAATACATCATACGACCCTTGATTTTCAAAGTGCCAGAGCACCATCTCTGTTACTCATTCATTCACCCCATATATCATACGACCGCCGCTCACTGAGCAGCGCGCCGGAGCACTGCCGAAAACCCACCATCAGCACCACCCCTAAACGGCCTTGTAGCTCAGGCCGTGAACCTTGCAGCCGAGATCAGTTCCTCTCTCGGCTACAATCGTTTGATTAGAAGACGAGTTCAAACAGGCGCACCACTTGACCATTCTATCCACATCAACATCTCGACGCACGGTAGACCGTGCTTGCACGCCCGCGCACAACCGCACCGCATCCAAAAGCAGGAAGCCACGTGTCAACGTACATCCCCTCGGCCCGGAACCCTAGGCCGTGAGATCTGCGCAACCAACATGGTCAACAAGTCAACTTTCTTTAATATGCGAGCGTGCCACTGCTAGCAATAAAACTCCTAGCAGACTTCCTAAAAACAAATAACTTGCGCCCCAAGTTACTGACTTCTAAACAAGTGATTGTGAATTTGGGTGAGGAATATTTCCCAAGTAAGTTCTTTTCTTGCCTCAAACTGGTGAGGACTTCATAATTTTTAACAGTACAAAACTAGTAGTTTTGGCCAGAATAGATGATAAGAAAGTAAACTATTTTCAGACAGAATTCTCTTTTACAAAGCTCAAAAGGGAAAAACTGACTCTAAAAAGACAAAAAGAAGACTGGACTTCCATTTTTGCCTGGGCAGATGCCTCTGATCCGGGCTGGATTGGGTATGCCCATGCTGGACTGGACTATCAACAACTTCAACTGGTCTGTTTCAGCTACAAATCGATGCCAACGTTCAAGTTTGGCAGAGCTTTAATCTACTTCAAACCCTGGGGGGGCTTTTGATTGGGCAGAATTGGGACTTCTTCGGTCTGGAAGGGGCAGAAGTGGCTGGACCTGACTACTGGGCTGGAGCTGCACTGTGGTATCTATCCTGCTTGATCAGGGCTCTTCATAAATTTGTTGAGGTTTTCATATTTGTAGAAACCTGAACTCTGCTTGCTTTGGCTTATGCTGAACCAAATTACTAACGAGAGAAATCTCGTTTTGAATGATTTATTTCTCTAAGTCTGAACTGAAATTGGGTGTCTTGATTGATAGCTGTTTGAAGGCTCTTGAGATCAAGTGATCATTTTGAGTTTTTGTCTTCGGTTGATTTTTTGGTTGTCTGATTGATTGTCCTTTGCTCTGTTCACCTTCTCCTATATTTATAAGAAATGCTTTCGGAGTGGGGGTTCTGATTTTTTAATAATGGGCGGCAAAAATTCTCAAAAGATCTTTTATTTTTAAATGCAAAGAAAAGGGGGTTTTATCAATTCTGGCAAATAAGCACTCAATAGTCAGTTCCTGAGACAATCACTTCCCTGCATTTTGATGGGGAACCCAACCCTTCTTTTAGTTTAAATGCTCCTGTAAGAGTTCAAACTGCGATGGTAAGTTTGATTTTCCAGGTTTGAACAACTCCTTGTTTCCTGCTTATCTCTTTTCAGAAAGCAAAGTCTGCGTATCCCTTGAAAATGGCGCCTTCTTTGGAGTAGAAAAATATCTCTGAATATACAAAAGGGATTTGACCTTTCTGGCGGCAGAGTTTTTTCAGAGATGTTCTTCTTTTATACCTACCCCTATTAATTCCTTATCAATCTCAGTTGAAATTGCTGACTTTTCCAAGTCAGAGGGCCACGTGGGTCTGTTTCTTCCTTGGGCTTCTCTTTCTTAATTTTAACACATGCCAAGCCCAAGTTACTTTCGCGGATTGATAGCTTCTGGGCCTCCAATGTTGGGTCGAGTGTATAGTCTCGGTCCGTTTATTTGTTGATGGCTGTCCAAAATTGATATGGGGTGAGCGTGTCAAATTAGGCCCAAACACCAATACCTAACAAAAGAGATTTAGTAAACAGGTTAGAAAAAGCAGTTATCTTTAGTAAATTTGATATGAAGAGTGGTTTTTGGCAAATCCAAATTAAAGAGTCAGATAGATACAAAACCACATTCGTAACTCCTTTCGGTCATTACAATTGGAATGTTATGCCATTTGGATTAAAAAATGCGCCGAGTGAATTCCAGAATATAATGAATGAAATTTTTAATCAATATAGTCAATTTTCTATAGTTTACATTGATGATGTCTTAATCTTTTCTGAGTCAATTGAGCAACATTGGAAACATTTAAGTAACTTCCTCAAAATAGTTAAACAAAATGGTCCAGTTATTACTACTAAGAAAATCAAGTTATTTCAAACCAATGTCCGATTCCTTGATTTCAACATCAGTCAATCCCAAATAAGCCCAATCAATCGAGTTATCCAGTTTGCTGATAAGTTTCCTGACCAAATCCTTGATAAGAGTCAACTTCAAAGATTTTTAGGATCTCTGAATTATGTTTCTGATTTCTACCAAAATATAAGAAAGTTATGTAAGCCCTTGTTTGACCGTCTCCAGAGCAATCCTCCTGCCTGGACTCCGAGTCATACAGAAATAGTTAAACAAATCAAAGTTCATGTCAAGTCTCTTCCATGCCTTGGTATTCCTGCAGTTAATTCATTCAAAATAGTTGAAATTGATGCCTCTGAAACACGTTATGGAGGTATTCTAAAACAAAGAGTCACCCCTGAGTCATCTGAGCAAATCGTCCGATTCCATTCCGGTATTTGGACAAAGTCACAAAGTAATTATAGTACTATTAAAAAAGAAATTTTATCTATAGTATTATGCATTAGTAAATTTCAAGATGATTTATTAAATCAAAAGTTTTTAGTCCGAGTTGATTGCAAGTCAGCAAAACATGTTTTGGAAAAAGATGTTCAAAACATTGCAAGTAAACAGATTTTTGCACGATGGCAAGCTATTCTGAGTGTTTTTTATTTTGAGTTAGAATATTTGAGAGGAAGTGAAAACAGTATTCCTGATTTTCTCACCCCGCGAGTTCTTGCAGGACAATCAGTCATAAAAATGTCCAAAGATAAGCAAAAAGCCCAAAACAGTCAACCAAGTCAACCTAGAATCCTCCCCAATTCAATGAACCCAGTTAAAACAGAGTCAAGCTCCCAGGTCGTCCCCTTCCCGAGATGTTCTCCAATTCCAGTTAGCAACAGATTCAATCCCCTGAGTACATGTTCTTTGCGCCCAAATTATCAATTAGCTTTAGTTTCTAGTTATGATCCCTTCATAGTCAATACACCTTCACCTGTGCCGAGTCCAACTCCAGTTAATTACAAAAAGTCCCCCTATTCTCCCAAAAGTCACTGTAATCTTTTCGTAGTTGAGTCAGTCTATGAAGTGCTTGTTGATCCAGTCAAAATAGTCAAGAAATTCTTCCCTCCTAATCTCCATTATTTCCCGAGTCATCCTTCCAAGTCAATTAAGTTTTACAGAGACATCCTCTATGAAACCCAGTCAATTGAAATTAAACCCATCAAGGATAAGAATAATACCCTCTTTCATTCCCTCTACATACGCCAAGTTCTTCAGCCACAAATTTGGAGTAAAAACCCTTTTGATCAGTTACATCTTCAGTCAAGTCTCACTTACAATTATGGTGATTACATTGATGCTTGGTACACAATCTTCTTCCACCAACATATATATACATAACGATGTGCAACTCAAGGATAACCAGTTAAGAGTCTTAGAAATCACAGCCAGATCTTTTCCGAGAAGGCTGGAGGGGTCGCAATGGTCCCGCTTAAAACCCAATCTTCTTAGACACCGAGGGTGTCGCCTTGAAGAACTTTCCTAGACACTGTAATATCGGAGTTTACTTACTAGGGTTACCAAAAGTTGGCTTATTTTGCGGCATGACATAGGAGATAAGGCTTGGTTGAATTTTAACCCAAAATAAGTTAGCTTGCATGATTGATGCGCTTGAGTGACTAGTGATGCTTGATTTGGCATGGTTGTGGTTTGCAAGAGTTGCATTAGTTTTGTATGCTTGATATTGGCTTGCATGCTTGGTTTTGACATGTATATTTAGTATTGGCATGTATTCTTGGTATTGGCATGTATTCTTGGTATTTGGCTTGGATGCTTGGCATTGGCATGTACGCTTGATTTTGGGCTTGTATGCTTGGTATTGGCTTGTACGCTTGGCTTTGGCTTGTATGCTTGGTATTGGCTTGGATGCTTGGCATAGGCGTGTACACTTGGCATTGGCCTGTATGCTTGGTATTGGCTTGTACGCTTAGCTTTGTCTTGTATGCTTGGATGTTTGGTATTGGCTTGTACGCTTTGGTATTGGCTAAGATGACATGGTTTAATATAGCTTTTGGGCTATTTAGCATGGTGGATGTGCTTGAGTGTTTGGGTTTTGGCATTTATGTAGGGGCTTTTTTATTCCAGCAGCTACATATGGGCATGGGCTGCTATAAAGAGCAAGTGGGTGGAGTTTCCCATGTATCTGAGTTCAAGAATTAGGCCCCAATGGTGCTTCGAAAGGTTTGTTGAGCGTTAGGAAACACCTTGATTTCCTTCACCAACAAAACCAACAGTTGCTTACAGATGAATATCTTGACTTGGTTTGAGAAGCTTGTGGCATGGAAGCTGAGCATTTATGAGTTTAGCATTAGAGATAGAGAGAGAGAGAGAGGGCTTGGATTTCCCATGAGAAACGGGGGTTCAAAGTAAGGGGAGAGTGAATTTTGGGAGATAGAAGAGAGGAAAAGATGAGGGTGAAAGAATGGGTGGTTTTAGCAAATTTTCGGCAGCTTAACGAAAGCTTCGTCAGGCTCTTACATGCTTTGCTAGAAGAGAAAAGGGGAAGGAATGGGAGAACGGAGCTCAAAATTGAAGAGTTCCAGTAGTGAGAGGGGATGCTTGCTGGTTGTGGATGTAAAGAATCGGTTTCTCAGCCCTTAAGCGCATCCTAGCCATCATGAAAAAGATTCAATTTGCATGAGCTCGTAGCATGACCTTCTTAGTATTTGATTGAATCATGGTGCGACAAACTTGGGGCATCATTTTGCTGCAATAGTGACCTTTTGGCATGATGGCGCATGGCTTCTTCTCCCTACAACTCTTTCTTCTCTCTTCAAGATTCAAACCCGTGGGTACTATGCATTAGTACATAAGTCATATTTCGGAAGCTCAGATCAGAAAATTTCCTTAATGAAAGTTGTTCATCTACTCGAGTACTATAGCTTGTAAAATTGGTAGTTTTTTTTTAAATTTTTCTGATGCCTCAAAGTTGGTCTGCAGCTTCTGTGTTCATCCATGGCTGGTGAGTTTCTGCATATTCTGCTTCTACATGTGTCTTTAATTTCTGATGCTCAGTTGATTGCGCCTGCTTCACAAAATTTGCTCGAAATTATGTTGTTTATAACATATCCAAAATTGAGGATCATCCAACCATTGTAGTGCTCTCTGCCTCCATTTTTCTGAAGCATGTTCATGAGTTGATGTTGATGCCTTTGTTGCATACTTGTTTTCTATGCTTGAAGCTTGAATTCCATTGCACTTTTCAAAACTGGTGAGTTGGGTACTAAATTTTGAGGTTGAGCTTTTGATTTAGGATTCTAGCTTGGTGATAAATAAGACTCATACAAGCTTACATGGGTAATGCGTGCCAAGTGTTTGTGAAAATGTCTCATAGTAGCTTGTGGGCTGTTCTTTGAACTTTCGAAATGTTTCTCTTAGAATCTAAGTTGGAGATTTTGACACATGAAAACAGACTTCTCCATGGTTGTGTTGGAACTGGTCTTGTGTCATTTGAAGGAAAAATGAATTTTTGGGTGCAATTTCAAAGGGCTAAGTTGCTGGAATTGTGCAGTTCTTGCGGCATGGCATGTTTCAGGAATCTGTTTGACATGCTTCCTTAGCTCTAAATGTAACCAAATTTTGCGAAAATGAAGCTTGATATGTCTAGTTCTAATATGGAAAGTTTGGGATTTGTTGGTTGTAAGCTTGATTTCTAGTGATTTTCCAAAGGTGAGATGTTCCAACTAGAATGGTTGGAAAGCTTGTGTATAAGTTTTGCTTGGCATGTTGCTTTTGTTTGAGAATTTAGCGTGACTTTTCTCTTGGCATTGAGTGCTGATCTGGGCATTGCTAGAGCATGATCTTGAGCAATATTGCCGTGAGAGCGTGATGTTGTATGGTATTGTGGCAAGAGCATGAGTTCTTCAATTTGCTTGAAATGCCTGAATTGCTTGGAATGCTTGAACAAAATGAAATTTCTTGGCCTGTGGATCGGATTTATGCCATGTGAATTTGTCAAATGCTTGGTTGATGAGTTTGCTTGCTGCTTATGCATCATCTCTCTACTTTGCAGGAGTTTTTTGTGTGTGAAGAAAATGAGAGCAATGATGCAAGTCCATGTGTTGAAGCATTCATCTTCATAAAATAAGCATCCCTTTCTGGTGTCTGATTCTTGGCTAATGTATCTTTTTCAGACTTGATTGAGAGGCTCCAAAGCATGATAAGTGTCATCTTCTTACTAATTTACTAGGACTTTGACAGCATGAAGGTGAGTTTTGGTTGCTTGCACTGTGACTTGTGATATGAAAGCTTCTGGAGGATTTGAACTGCTTGACCAAAGAGACTTTTGGTAAGGCAAAGAACAAGCTAGTTGTTGAGGTCACTTTGAGTGTTCTTTTAGAGATGCAATGAGTTTGTTTAATTATTGTAAGGATGGATTGAGTTTTGGAGGTTATAAAGCACATACATTGGCAGGATGTTTGAAATCGGGCATGTGCTGGAAGGATGTTTGAAATATGGCATGTGCTGGAAGGATGTTTTGTTTGACATGGAATAGGTGTTGGAAATTCTTTGCTTGTGGAGTAGGTGCTGGTAGTGCTTTGCTTAATGTGGAATAAGTGCTGGAAGAACGTGACTTGGCTTGGCATGATTAGCTTGGACTTGCTATGAGGATGTAGATAATCTAATGGTTGAGTTGAATCAAGATATAGCTTGGTCTGGCATGAGGGCTTTGGTAGATTAGAAGATGAAAAATATGGAGGAAGATGCTAAAGGCTTTAGGCATGACAGTGTCTGCGGTAGCTTGAAAGCAGTATAGGTGTTGGCAAATAAGCATTGCAATATGGAGGCCTTAAGTCACTTGGACTAGATCTTAGTTTTGTAGTCCACTGCGCTGCCTTCCAGTACTCAAATCTAGGGCTCCTCTTTCAAATTTGGTGGCATGATGGTTCACTCTTTCGGCAGCATGACTATAGGGCTTGTGTTATCTTCCAGGAGCATCTCGTACAACGCATCATTATCTTCCATGTTTTGCTTGGCTCGAATCTTGGTTACTACAAGCATATTTTGGTTGTTGTGACTTTACTCTTTTTCTTGATAGCTTGACATCACTTCAAAAAAATTGATTGCTTGGTAAAAGAAACTTCATCTTGATAGCATTTAGGTTCTTCCGGTGGTAACTGTTGCGTCAATTTAGCTGCACCAAAATGGATTCAGCTGCATCCTCAACTTGTGATACTCGCAAGTGCACGAGCCGTTCGGTAGTATAGCATATGTAAGTGCGAGGTCGATCCCACGAGGATTGGTGATTGAATGATCCAATTCATTTTCCCTACACAAAACAGAAATGAAAAAGAAAATAAATAAAACAAGAAAAAAAAAGGAAATAACTCAAGCAAATAAGTTCCCAAGTTCAATTAGATTAACGGATTGATTCTAGCTAAAGTATGATTAAGCCATGGTGTTTGGTCATAACCTTGTGTTCCTAATTCCCTAATTTGATCATTTGTTGTCTAACCTAAAATTAAGCATTAGGAACCCATTAAGCATAGAAGAACAATTTAAACAACCAAGCATGTATCTAATCCCTGTTGTCGAATGTCCATACATACTCTACTCTTCCTATTCATAGTTCAATTCGAATTAAAGCATGGTGTCTACTCTTAATTCAAATCAAGATAGCTAACATGCAAGCCTAAATGGTGATCAATCATTCAAACTAGCATATTAACTTATAAGCATAATGAATAAGAACAAAAACATAATTGAAACTTGGAAACTAATTAAACTTGAATACTTAAGAAAGAATGTACATTACAAATAAAAGTAAAGTGGAACTAAGAAAACTTGAAGGAAAATTTAGTAAACTCATTTTGTTACAACAATTGACAACTTGAAAGGAAACTAAGAGAATTTGAGGGAGAGAAGGGAAGGGAGCTCTAGAGAAGTGTTTGAGAGCTCCCCCCTTGGGGTGTGATTTGAAGCTTGAAGGCTTCTCTATTTATAGGGCTAAGAGGGAGGAACATCATGATGGATTCCCACACCATCCTTCATCTTTTGCTGCTGCACCTCAAGCATCTTCACATGGGTTCAAAGGTGATCAGTTGTGGCTGCCTTTTCTGCCAACCCATGTGGTTGCCTTTTGGTTGCCAACCCATGTGGTTGCCTTTTGGTTGCTGAAAAACGAGTTTTCTGAATCAGTCTTGGTGTAGGAAGGCCAGAGGTTTCAAAACGTATCCAATGGTGCTCAAATTTGGATATGTTATACTAGACACCCATGGGAACAACTTCTATGAAGAAAGTATTCCCATCGGAGCAATAGAAGTGTGCGTTTTGGGCCTTGCAAGTTGGCAGCCGAGCAGAGACTGGAATTGACTTCATTTCATTTCTTTGCTTTACATGAATGCACATGCTTTCTCTATAATAACTCCAGCATGTACCAACTTGCTCCTTTAGAATTTCATAGCTGGAATGCCTCCCCACTTCACTCATTATGTTGGATCCAAAGTCAGTTGCAGCATGGGTGAGGCACATGGCTTAAAGGAGGAGACAAGGCTCAAAGCTGGCAGCTGCAAATCCTCCTGAGCATGGTTCAGTGTTGGACGGGCTAAGGACTCCACATATGTTAAATTGGGCTGAAATTTGGATATGTTATACTAGACACCCAATTGAACAACTTCTATGAAGAATGTCTCCTCATCCGAATTGTGCAGATTGCTGAAATGAGACCTGCAAGGTGACTTACGAAACTGGACTGACAAGAAGTGTGGCCCAACTTTGGTTTTGTCTTTAAGCTCTTGCTCTTATCCCAATCAGCCCTTAACATGCATGGATTGCATCAAATGTGATCTCTTGCTATCTTAACCTACAAAACACACAAATAGAGGTAAGTGACTCAAAATAAAGAGAAACTAAGCAAAATCACTAAGTAAAGAAGGCAAGCAAGTGTATGAAATTATGGACTTATCAAAACAGAAAATGGATTAAAAGCACAAGTTTAACTCAATAACATAACCAAATCATAAGCTAGAAGGGTACAAAATGATATACAATTATGAACCGATCAGTAACATACCAATACCTTCGTAGTATTTTCCTTCTATTTGCCATGAACTGAGATGTTTTCCTTCTTGAGTAAAGCATAGTGCTTGGATTTCTTGAATAAGGCTTGAGGCTTGATGATGCTTGATTACGGAATTGTGGCAATTGAGACATCCCAATGGCCTCTTGGTTTGACTCTTAAACTTGGTCATTCGAATTGTCAGGGCTTAGAAAGTGCTTGAGGCGATGGAGCATATCACTTATGGCGACTTGGGTATTGTTTGTTGTAGCTGTTGTAAGCATGTTTTAGGAACCAAAAGCTTGGGCTTGGCTATTGAAGTTTGAGCTTTGCATGTGGTCACTGCAGCAAATGTGTTGGGTTACAATAGCTTGAGTTCTTGCAAGTGGTGGCAAACTTGGAGGCCATAGTGACATAATTGGAATTTCAAGGAGATTTTTGGTCTTGGAATAGTGGCTTTGGTAATAATGGATTTTTAAGCTCATTTGGGGTTTTGGAATTGTTGCTTGTGGTGATTGCAATGCATTCCCTTCTCAGCCCCCAAGTGCATCATAATCATTAGGAAAAGATTTGACTGGCATGAGCTGCAAAAACTCTTGTAGCGTGGCATTCTTAGTATTTGTTTGGGTCATTGCATGGAGTGATGAACTTAGGATATCCCTTTGTTGCAATGGTGACAATTTGGCATGATACGATGATAGCATGGCTTCTTCTCTGTGGCAGCTAGAACTGCCAAGTTCTAACATTGTCATTTTTATGATGGTTGTATTGCTTGAAAAGCTTGATATTGTGATATAAGGTTTGGTTTGCCTGAAATGATTGTATCAAGTGAAATGCTTGAGTTGCATGGTTTTGGAGATGGATTGTTTCTTCTTGGCACGATTTCTCTTAAGACCACCTCCTCTACATCCAGTACATGAGAGCATAAAAGAAATAGCCTCTATGTCTTCACACATGCTGGTGGATATGAATATCTTGTCCAACAGCTCAAATTCGTTATCCAAGTAGGAGACAACTAAAACAGGAGGCCCTTTGCTATGGTAATGGCTTGTTGATTTGACAATTTTGCCTGGTATGTTGTGCTTGCATATGTGGGTTGACCCATAGACGATTGTATTGATATAGAGTGTATTGAAGGAATCTTGAGGGAACATGGAAAAGCTGCTCTAAGAGATATTAGGAGCTGTGTGCATTGCCTCCTTGGAAAATTTTTTTATTTATTTTTTCCTTTCTATTGGTTGCAGCTTGCTTGTGTAGACATAGGACTGAGGCACGAGTCTTGTTTCATGTGGATGTGAGGCCTAGCCTTGTAAAGAGAACGGGTTATTTGCTGTTTTGAGGCTTGGGTCCTTTGCACTTGACTGTTATAATGTTGTATGACCAAAGCATACGATGATTACAAAAATAATATAAGCATTGTAGCTTGCAAATGACTAACATAATTGACATAAGCATGCCAAGCAGGTATTGTTTTAATATTGAGCATGCATAGTTGGCATCTACATTGCAATGTGTAACATGGATTGATCAACACAAATGTGGATCAATACGAAATGATAAGAAGTATAAAATAAGTGAATAGTGCATGGAATAAGGCCTTGAGAAATTTTGCTGGAGATGCAAAATTGAAAGGTGGATTAATACATATTAAATATGGATTACTCCACTTGAAGGATGGATCAATCCGTTTGAATGATATATTAATCCAGATTAATAGTGCAAATGAATTAAGCTTGAATTGCAAAGACGAAGTTTTTTTGTTTTGTTTTGAAAAAGATATATATGATTAAGATTTGGTTAAAGTAATAACCAAAACAAGTGATAATGTGTTTTTGGCAGTGTGTAACTTCTACATGGCATGATCCACAAAGGTAACTTTATGGAGCAGATAATCGCATGATCCACATAACTAATCAATCAATCTTCTTTACTTGGGCATACCAACACACGTGCTTTTGTCTATGCTTAAGACAATTCAATGAAACATAAATTTTATGAATATATTAAAACAGTAAACAAATATATATGCTATATTGAGATTAACGAGACAAGATAATAAAAATCTTATCTTGGTGAAGCCATTCACAGAGATGAGGCTAAGAGCATTGAGCAAGTGTTCCTTCTCCCTTTCTCATCGTGTTTGCACGACTCTAGAGAGGTGAGGGCTGCTACGTGTTAAATAACCCGCTTCTGGATCTTGTTCTTTAATGTAACCAACGGCAATAGACTAAACTAGCAAATATTAGAAAACTTTGACACACAAGAATTATACTGGTTCGACAGAACTTTTGCCTACGTCCAGTTGTGATTTCTCTAGGTAGAGAAATCACCGCTCCTTTGATTAATAATAGAGATTACAGAACTTTTGCAAACCCTAGAACTAATCTCAAAACTCTTGGCTGTCTCTGGCTGTTTTTCGCTCTCATAAAATAAGCCTTGCCGCACCCTATTTATAGATATAGAGTTGGCTTACATGTCCCAAGGCTGATTGAATTCCTATTCCTAGGTGGATTAGGAAATTACACTTATCCAAAACCAAATAGGCTTCTAGAATCCAAACCTGAATTGAATAAGAAAAACTGAAATTCTTTCCTAATCCCTCTAGGACAAGAATACCTCTAATTTTCCTAAAACAATCCTAAACCAACTAGGACATATTTGACGAGCCAAAATCCTAACACTACGATGGTGATTTATGGCGATGGCCAAATTTGTTTATGATGTTTCATGGTGGAGAGGTGAACAGCAGAGCTAGCCTCAATAGTTGACGATGGTGGTCAGCGGCTTGCATGTTGGCTGAAGCCCCCAGTCTGTGAATGGATGTTGAGCTCAACCTTCTTCTGCTCAAGTTTTTATTTCTCTTCTCCGCTTTGTATGCTCTGTTTCTCTCAAGTTTGAAAACTTTTTCTTTGATTTTGAAATTTGCTTGGCACAAAGCCCCCAAGTCATTTGGATTTGGGGACGGTTGTGGAGTTTGCTTTGGTGTCTTTAATACCTCAATGGCACGGATGCTCGATTTGCCTCAACACCAGGGGTCCTTTCGCAAGATTTCATTTAGCTTGAGAACATAGATCTAAGAAACAGAGAAAGAGATAATGTTACCAACATTTTTTTTGGGGGTTGTTCTACAAAGCAGATGGCTAAGAAAAATGAAACAAAGGAGAAAACACTTTTATCTTTGGTATATTGCATCGACATGACTTAAAGCTTGTGTGGAGAAGCCGCTGTAAGAGTAATAGCCTAGTCCCCAGCAAAGTCGCCATTTATGTTGGGGGTCTTTTTCCATCGGAAGGCTCGTCCAGGCTTGTTGATTCTCGGGCCGCTATAGAGTGGTGGATCAAGCTTTCGTTGCCCCTTTTTCTGAGTTAGTGAGGACTAGGCCCAAAGCATCCCGAGGGAGAAGCAAGTCCTAGGAGAGTACTCTGTTCTTCTTCCAGCGGCTACGTGTTCTTCTAAATTATCATTAAATTCTGCATTCCTGAAAAACTATAGTTTTATTTCTCATCATACCATTTGATCCGATGATCATCTCAATTCCTACTTTCCAAGCCCTTTTTGCAATTCAAACATGGTAGTATAAAGATAAAATATTTAAACCCAATAAATCATGCTTGGAAAGTCATAGTCATTAATAACTTATTCGATATCAAATAATGAAACTTAATTGCATAAAATCATTTATAAAACAAAGTCCACTCACTGGGCGTCCGCACTAGCTTGACCCTTTGAGGGTCCCTCCTGCGGGTCAGATGGTGCCTGAGTACCTATTAAGCCATTAGAAATATTTCATTAATAAAATTGCTCAACATCATTACTTAATCTAAAACCTTGACCCCCGGCTGCGTACCTAGTTTAAAACCATTCATATGCCCACTTAAGCGTTCCAGACGGTTAGAAAGGTCTGATAAGACCCAAGACTCAATAAGTGATAAATTTCCATATTGGTCAACCCGGGACCCCGTGGGGTCCATGACCTCCAATTATCAATTCGAGAGTTCCTATAGGTTCCCTACATTTTAATAACCGTGTCCCGCAAGTTTGATCCAAATTGAACGGTCGGATCACTCACGATCGTACGATCGGACAGTTACCATTTAATTAAACTTCAAATTATTGAATCGGAACATTCGGGGCTCCGATTCATGATTCGCGAGATCCTATACGATTCTAGGAATGCCTAGATCAACATATACTAAACTGAAGATGATCCAACGGTTCGAACGTATCGAACCCAGATAACGCACAATAGGCGAAATCTGTTCGAGGTTCAATCCGAGCACACCTACGTGCTCATGACAACACGAGGATCGCATTAGGACAAAATGTGGCTTCACCACCCTGCCCACGCGCTGCCGCACGCGCCGGCACCGCGTGGGTGTGTATAGTAATTTTCGGCGATGGAAAAACTCCACACTGCCGGCCATGCTTCCTACCAGAGCTACTTCTCGAGGCAGGTATCATTTCATTCAACTACGATGAGGTCCAATTTGGACGGCAACCGGCCAGAATTTCGTTTTGAAATCCGGCCAGTACCTAGGTTTCAAAATTGGATACCTAAACGCATATATTGTTCAATTCCTACCCAACAGGTAGCTAGGGCTTGGAAAAAAGAGTGAGAAACCTCACCTGATCTACCGGAAATGGGTTGGGATCGGAGCAGTGTGACGGCGGGAATAAACCGGTTCGAACCAGTCGATATCGCCGACAAGACTCTAGGTTTTCGACCGGGAAAACTAGTGGTTCGTGCTCGTGGGGTCAAGCCAGATCGAATGGGACCGATGCCGGCCCTTGCCGTGGCCAGAGCTGAGAGAATCAAAAAGAGAGAGGGACGGTGTCGGGGAGAGACAGAGAGGAGAGAGAGAGAGAGAGAGAGAGAGAGAGAGAATCACGCGCGAGGAGAGAGAAGGGAGAGTTTTCTAATTTTTCTAAGACCAACTTCGATATATTTACAAGTTTGCCACTGGACTGTTTTTTATCGCCATTTCTTCATTACAACTCCGGTTCGAGCCCACTACGTGTCTACGAACTCGTCTCGACGTGCTTTATGCTGCGTTCCAATTCAAATGTCCAAATTCCTTTCTGATCAAAAAGTCAACTTTTAAACCTATTAAAATATTCCAAGAGCAAAATGGTCTTTTCTCAGAATAAATTAATTATTAATAATTAATTTAGGTTCGGGTTATTACATAACCAGTCTGGGATCTCTCAAAATGCTCACTGGTATGCTCGTGGATCCTTCTCTCCTCATCACATGCTCCAAGGTCATGGCCTTGATTTAAGTTGATCTGCCTGAGTATCTGGCCAATTAGATTGTTTTGGTCGTCGACCCTCTGTGTGAGTTGATCAACTCATGAATTAAGGCCCACTTGATTGAATAGGTAGGGAAGAGAGGTGTGGATCGGGCCCAATGACATATGGGCTAGGGCTCCATTAGACTCGTACGCAGGTGCATGCATCAAGTGGGGTTGTGTTTGTGCCTAATAAATCACGGTCATAAACTGACCGAAGGGACTTCCTCTCAGCCCTAGCACCTACTCATGAACTGAAACGTGGTGGTTCGTTAGGCATTTTGCCATCCTAAAAAACAAAAGAAAAGATGCGAAGGCGGAATCCTCTCGGCCTCGCAACGGCCGAGGTCGAATGGCGTAAGAGACACGGCCGAAGATATCAAGGTTAAATCGCCACATGGCAACAAGGTCCCACACTTCATTTAATAAAGTAACGCCTCTAACTGTTGCAGCAAACCCACTAGCTGCGAAAAGGCATTTAATGCATGAGGGAAGAAGGGAAGTGACTGAAGTCAGGGTTTGGTGAAGGAAATCAGGGTGGTTAGGCGCAAACATTCTTACGAAAATTCTTACAGCTTGAGAGATTAGGTCACCAGCTATCAGAGCATTAAATGCGTCTCCACGGCCAGGGGTGCAGAACCCACGATCAGGGCGGCGGCCGAGATTTACCGGGATTTATGGGGTCACACCACCATGCTTCACGATCCAAAATGTCGATTGGACTACCCACTTGCTCTGATCAGGCTCCACCATGCGGATTTTCAGCCTCGATTACTCCTCCAGAGCTCTTCCTATAAATACCAAGCTCGAGCTACATTCAAAGGGTTCAAACACCAAACCAAAAGCCTCCTGATCGGTGCATATTTACATATCATTTTGTACCCTTCTAATTTATGATTTGGTTATGTTTTTAAGTTAAACTTGTGCTTTTAATAAGTTTTGTGTTTGTTTCAGTGTAATAAACTTAAGGACTCACTAATTGCATTTTGGAGACAAGTTAGCTCAAAACGGTGTCTGCAGATCAGTCAACTTCACGGATTGTACTGTACTTGCTCAAGAAGAACCAGATGATGAGCCATATATCATTGGAAAGATACGGAAGTCTAGTTTCTGTATAATTTTACGGTTCATGATTCCGAGTCTTCTAGAGAAAGTTATACATGTTTTGGCAACTTAAGGTCAAATTCGGCAGCATCTGCGTTACTGGGCCAAATATCACATTTGAAGGCCTTCCCGATTTTTCCTTGAGTTGGGCTGCATATGCTTTGAAAGATAATTCAAAGAGCTTCAAGATCCATATTTTTCCAGATTTTTCAGATTGGAGCTACAAGCCCAAAACGAGCCCACAAGCTGGCTGCAATGCATTGTCATGCATGACATATGCATGATGAAGTGTTGTTGATTGTGGGAAAGTTTGGTGAAGCATATTCAATACCTATTTTTGAGTGGAATTTTGCAGCAGCCAAATGAATTAATTGAAGTTGAAGTGGATGATGCAACACTAAGCTTAATGACAAGAAGAATTGTTTTCAAATGCAATTGTGTGTTAGGTTAAGTTGGTGAATTAAGTGTTGTATGTTAGGTGAAGTTAGTGTGTTTAGAAAATTCAATTGTATAATTCAGATTTTCACTTCCCCTAGGCCTATAAATAGGGAAGTTCTCTAAGCTTGTAAACACACCCCAAGGGGGGGGAGCTCTCAAACACTTCTCTAGAGCTCCCTTCCCTTCTCTCCCTCAAATTCTCTTAGTTTCTCTTTCTAGTTTTCAATTGTTATAATGAGATCTTTGTGCTGAAATTCTCCTTAAGTTTTTCCAAGTTCTACTTAATTTTCATTGTTATGTAAATTCTTTTCTTTAGTTTCAAGTTTGATTAGTTTCCAAGTTTCAATTATGATTTTTGTTCTTATTCATTATGCTTATAAGTTAATATGCTGGTTTGAATGATTGATCACCATTTAGGCTTGCATGTTAGCTATCTTGGTTTGAATTAAGAGTAGACACCATGCTTTAATTCGAATTGAACTATGAATAGGAAGAGTATGTATGGACATTCGACAACAGGGATTAGATACATGCTTGGTTGTTTAAATTGTTCTTCTATGCTTAATGGGTTCCTAATGCTTAATTTTAGGTTAGACAACAAATGATCAAATTAGGGAATTAGGAACACAAGGTTATGACCAAACACCATGGCTTAATCATACTTTAGCTAGAATCAATCCGTTAATCTAATTGAACTTGGGAACTTATCTGCTTGAGTTAGTTATTTCTTTCTTCCTTGTTTTATTTATTTCCTTTCTTTTTCATTTTTGTTTTGTGTAGGGAAACTAAATTGGATCATTCAATCACCAATCCCTGTGGAATCGACCTCGCACTTACATACGCTAAACTACCAACGGTTCGTGCACTTGCGAGTATCACAAGTTGAGGATGCAACTGAATCCATTTTGGTGCAGCTGTATCTACACAACACCTCCCACGAAGCAAATTATATTTTCCTGTAATGCACTTTCAATACCTTTACTTGCTTTCCTAGGAGTAGTGATAGATTGTAAGGAAAATCCATTTATCAATATATCATACGACCCTCGATTTTTCGAGGCGCCGGAGCACCATCTCTGTTACTCTCCCATCCACCCCATATATCATACGACCGTCGCTCTCTAAGCAACGTGCCGGAGCACCGCCCAAAACCCACCACCAACGCCACCGCCAAATGGCCTTGTAGCTCAGGCCGTGAACCTGACGGCCGAGATCAGTTCCTCTCTCGGCCACAATCATTTAATTAGACTTTGAACTCAAACAGGCGCACCACTTAACCATTTTATCCAAACACATCACCCCCTTGACGCACGGTAGACCGTGCTGACACGCCCGCACACAACCGCACTGCATCCAAAAGATGGACGTCAAGTGTTGATGCATATCCCCTCGGCCCGGAGCACCATGCCGTGAGATTTGCGCAGCCAACAGGTTGCTGTCTGCCGCGCAAATCTCACGGCCTGGAGTTCCGGGCAGAGGGGATATGTGTTGACACGCGGCTTCCTGCTTTTGGGTGCGGTGCGGTTGTGTGCGGGCGTGCCAGCACGGTCTACCGTGCGTTGAGATGTTGATGAGTGTAGGATGGATAAGTGGTGCGCCTGTTTGAACTCGTCTTCTAATCAAACGATTGTAGCCGAGAGAGGAACTAGTCTCGGCTGTTAGGTTCACGGCCTGAACTACAAGGCCGTTGAGTGATGGTGTTGGTGGTGGGTTTTGGGCGGTGCTCCGGCGCGTCGCTCAGGGAGCGACGGTCGTATGATATATGGGGTGAGTGAACGAACAACAGGGATGGTGCTCCGGCGCCTTGAAAATCAAGGGTCGTATGATATATTGATGAATGAATTTTCCTTACAGTCTAACACTACTCCTAGGAAAGCAAGTAAAGATATTGAAAGTGCATTACAGGAAAAAATAAGTTGCTCCGTGGGAGGCTTTGGTTTGGTGTTTGAACCCTTTGAATGTAGCTTGAGCCTTGTATTTATAGGAAGAGTTCCTGGAGGAGTAATCGAGGCTGAAAATCTGCATGGTGGAGCCTGATTAGAGCAAGTGGGTAGTCCAATCGACATTTGGGATCGTGAAGTATGGTGGTGTGACCCCATAAATCCCGGTGAATCTCGGCCGCCGCTCTTGATCGTGGGTTCTGAGCTTCTGGCCGTGGAGAAGCATTTATTGCTCTGATAGTTGGTGACCTATTCTCTCAAGCTGCAAGGATTCTTGTGAGAATGTCTACGTCTAATCACTCTATCTTCTGTCGCCAAAACCTGACTTCAGTCACTTCCCACCTTCCCTCATGTATTAAATGCTTATTTGTGGCCTGTGGGTTTGCTGCATTAAACAGGCACTACTTCATTAAATGAAGCATGGGTCCCTGCTATCACGTGATGATCTGACTTTAATATTTCTGGCCGCGATTTTGCTCGGCCTCGGCCTCAGCCCACAACCGAGGCCGAGATGAACATGCCTTAGCGTTTTTCTTTTGTCTTCAGGAAGGCAAAGCACCTTGGCGAAACGCTGCGTTTCAGTTTTACGAGCAAGTGTCAGGGCCGAGAAAAGGGGCTCCTTCGGCCAGCTCATGGCCGTGATTTATTAGGCACAAACAGTTGCAGAGGAGGGAGAGAATGGATTTGCCCCAAGACTAAGACGACGTCGAAGTAGCCATGGGGCTGCGCAGCAAATCCTGTAGCTGCGTGGTGCAGCTGCTACTGTGTTTCGACAGGAGGATGGTGCGGCAGTGCAGCTCCGGCAGCTGGCACTTGCGGCTGCCAGGCTGTGGAGGTCATGGGACCATGCGTCGACTGTTCTGCAATTCCAGCAGTTGTTTGTAGCGACTGTTCTACAAATCAAGTAGATGGAGGTGGTTGCAAAGCGCAAGTAGGCGGCTGCAAGGTGTTGGCAGCCATGATTCTGTGGGGTTGTAGCGAAGTTTCCACCACAAAACAATGATACGGGCCTGCCGTGGTGGTGTTACTCTTCGTATGTCTTGTATCAACCATTGTTGATTGGAAAAAAAGTGTGGAAAATGGATTTGGAGCACGCTTTGAGTATTATTTTGCGCTCTCAATGAAAGTACCAATTTGTGGGAGCGATTTTTCGTCCCACGGGAATATTCATCTAAGCTTCCTCATTCCTCTTTATCGTCTCTTTCTCCATGCAAAATAAATCGGAATAAGAGGACCACACCCGAGAGGTGTTGGCCAAATGTCCTCCGATGCCTAAGTTAGTTTGAGTGTTTGTAAGAAAACAATACCTAACTAGAGGGTACGGAGATGTATGTATGGTGTGAATCAGGTGGTCGGAGCCGTGTGTGATGGCCGAAGCCTTGTGAGAGAGGGAGAGAGAGTATGACGGCTATGGTTTGTAAGAGAGAATTTCTGCAGAGTTTCAAAGAGAAATTTAGACGTACCTCAACCCTTGTGCGTAGCCATCTATTTATAGGGCCACGAAGGCTAGGGTTTCAGAAGAATAATTCCACAGATGGAAAGGAATTATTCTTCCCTGATTTGGAGAGATTGGTGTAATTAGGGATTTGATTTAAATCAAATCCCTAATTAAGGCAAGAATCAAATAAATCCCAATTAAATCAAGTAACTCCCAAATAAATTGAGTAACTCCCAATTAGGTCAAATAATTCCCAAATTGATTGGCTTAATTATTTGACCTAGAATCTGAGATATTTGTTGCGTCGATTCAGCTGCACCAAAATGGATTCACCTGCATCCTCAACTTGTGATACTCGCAAGTGCACGAGCCGTTCGGTAGATTAGCATATGTAAGTGCGAGGTCGATTCCACAGGGATTGGTGATTGAATAATCCAATTCAGTTTTCCTACACAAAACAGAAAAACAAGAAAGAAATTAAATAAAACAAGAAAGAAAGAAAAGAAAATAACTCAAGCAGATAAGTTCCCAAGTTCAATTAGATTAACGGATTGATTCTAGCTAAAGTACGATTAAGCCATAGTGTTTGGTCCTAACCTTGTATTCCTAATTCCCTAATTTGATCATCTGTTGTCTAACCTAAACTAAGCATTAGGAATCCATTAAGCATAGAAGAACATTTTAAACAACCAAGTATGTATCTAATCCCTGTTGTCGAATGTCCATACATACTCTTCCTATTCATAGTTCAATTCGAATTAAAGCATGGTGTCTACTCTTAATTCAAACCAAGATAGCTAACATGCAAGCCTAAGTACCCGTTTGGCATTGCTTATTTGGAGTGATAAGTGATTTTTAAAAAATTTTGAGAACCCCAGCCCGTTTGGTAACCTATGATAAAATCACTTATTATTAAAAATTGCTGTGGGAGAAAGCAATAAAGGAAAGCAGCTAATGAGCTGCTTTCAATTTCTGATTATACGATAATTAGATTTGAGGAAGCGCTGGGTTTAATGAAAATTATAACATTCCAAAAATACCCCAATATGATTTCACGCTTTCTTCTTCTTCGTGCGTCTTCTCTATCCCAAGCCACAGAGCACCTTCTCCTTCTCTTGCATTCTTCCTCCATTTTTTTTCTTGTTGGATCAATTGAAGCGCATTCCTAAGAAGCCACAAGACTCAAGTAAGGGGCATATTGTGTTTATTTCTTCTCAATTTCATTCTTCCCTCTTTTTCTTTAATTTTTAGGGTTTTAACTATCTTGGTTCTTCTTCACGCCATCTCTTCACAGAGATCACTCATCTCCTTCTCTTCCATACTACCTACGATTTTTTCTGGTTGGATCAATTGAATCGCACTGTTAAGCTACAAGACTCAGGTATATTTCTTTTCAATTTCCTTGTTCCCTCTTTCTCTTTGATTTCTAGGGTTTTAACTTTCAATTGTAGCTGCTGTTGGTTTTCTATATTACGTATTGGCATGAGAATGGCATTTTTCTATTTGGGTTTTAGGGCAAGTTCCTATAAACTGGTTGAATTGGTATAGAAAAGGGAAATAGTCAAATAGACTTCGAGGAGGTCATAATTAACTTCTTGGAATTTTCTACTTGGAAACAGGCAAAATAGATTTCGAGGCAAATAGGGTCAACCTCCAAAGCATTATTCCTTGTTCCCGAAGATCACAGTGAACTAGATCAAAAGCAAGCCAACTTTTATGATTACTCAAATTGAACGAATAGCTAGTACACAAGTCTCACAATAGAAGTTTGGCGTAGCACCATGAAGGAAACACATATCTTAAACAACCCAAAGACGGATGTCCTCAACGGCAATGCTATAACCTGTTTGTGTGTGTGTGTATCTGATATTATTGCTCTGGGCTTGATAGTGTAAAGTCAGGTCATATAACCCCTCTCCTTTTGCCTCTTGTCTTGAGATCACAATGAATTAGATCAAAAACATATATGTTTTTAATTGAATTTGAGTCATTGTTTTATTTCATATGATCTGTAAATTCATATACAATTATTTGCACATATCATTCATTGAAAGTACGTTTAAGGTGTCCTTCATTGGTGAAGTGTATTATTTTCATTTTGTGAATTTTGTTTCACAGAAAACAATCTACTGGAACAAATCGGTCATATTTAAACACTTTTAGGTTTAACAGGATGGCTAAGGAAATTGATCCTATATGAAAATCGCTTCAATTATGTATTTGCATTAGAGTAGGATAACTCCTTTAGTTTTTTGTTTTCCACCTTTCCCAGCACTGTGTGGAAGCTTAACTATAGAGTTCCTTGTGGCCTCATCTTAGAGACAATCCTATTCACTTGCCTCCTTATTTTTCTGGTTTTTGGTGCCCGGCTGCCAACAAGGTATGGGTATTCTGTGAGCAATTTGAAGTGCCGTAGTTAGAAATTTAATTGTTGTTTTAGTGGGAGGATATTACATTAGTTAACATGGAAGAAGGGTTTTATCCTTCTATAAATGGTCATGTCAACCAGTCTCTTGGGATTACTTCATTATATGAATTTACCGATCATGTGTAGGATTCCAATTTCATGAAGGCGAAGAGAGCAAAATATGAATTTCCATATAATTTGGGAAATATCGTATAAACAAAAGAGATCTTGTAGGTGTTTATTTTGTTCTCTGTGACTATATGATTACTCTTTGAGATTCTTGCTCTAGCATATCTTAAAAGGGCAGATTGTTTCTGCAGTTCTATTTTACTCTTCTTAGTTGTAAATTTATGTTTCATTGTTGTCTTGCCTTTTGGTTTTTCTTTTCCCTGTCTCTATGCCTTTTGGAGTATGGAAAAAGAGATGGAGTATTTTACGAGACATGCCTAGTTATCCTTTTGCAAAACAAGTAAAAATCGTTATTGCAACCATGGCACTTCATAACTATATAAGAAGACATGCCAAACGTGATTGTCATTTTGATGAAAGTGAAGATGACCTAAATGGTATTCAAGGTGAAGAGATTGAGATAGAGGGTGATGCACAACAAGAAAATGGTCCTGCAACACAAGAAATGGAGGCTTTGAGAAATCATATAGCCGCAAGTTTAATGAGTTCAGCTACTTAGAAATGTATATAATTTCTTGTTTATGACTACCTTAATTTTTGTTATGACCATGTTTTTTTACAATATATTTATTTTTAATGGAATATTTATTTATTTTATAATTAAAATAAAATTTAGGGTGTGATGGAAACATATTTAATACAAAAAATAATAATAAATAAAGTGAAAGTGATTTTCCTTTTACCAAACACTTGAACAGAAAAGCTAATTTAACATAATGTCCTTTTTCGTCATTATACACAGCTCACAGCACTTTCACAAAAAAATTTACCAAACATTGAGAAACTGATTATTGGACAAACAGCAATTATAAAAAAAAGTTTACCAAACGCTAAACTGCTTTCTCTCACAGCTGATTTCTCTCACAGCACAGCAATGCCAAACTGGCCCTAAATGGTGATCAATCATTCAAACTAGCATATTAACTTATAAGCATAATGAATAAGAACAAAAACCATAATTGAAACTTGGAAACTAATCAAACTTGAAACTAAAGAAAAGAATTTACATAACAATGAAAAGTAAAGTGGAACTAAGAAAAACTTAAAGGAGAATTTCAGCACAAAGATTTCATTACAACAATTGAAAACTAGAAAGAGAAACTAAGAGAATTTGAGGGAGAGAAGGGAGGGGAGCTCTAGAGAAGTGTTTGAGAGCTCCCCCCTTTGGGGATGTGTTATGAAGCCTGAAGACTTCTCTATTTATAGGGCTAAGAGGGAGGAACATCATGATTAATTCCAACACCACCATTCCTCTTTTAATATAATCCATAACTCACACTTCATCTTGTCTATGTTAGTGTGGTTGGAATCAATTCCATCCCATACTTATTTTGCTGCACCTCAAGCTTTCTTCACATGGGATTTCAAAGGTGTTCAATTGTGGCTGCCTTTTGCTGCCAACCCATGTGGGTTTTCTCGTGGTTGCTAGAAAAAACGATTCTTCTGAACCAGGCTTGGTGTAGGAAGGCCTGAGGTTTCAATAAGTATCCAATGGGGCTCAAATTTGGATATGTCATAATAGACACCCATTGGAACAATGTTTATGAAGAATGTATTCCCATCTGAGCACTATAAGTGTACATTTTGGGCCTTGCAAGTTGACTACTGAAAATAGACTGGAATTGACAATGCATTGCAGTCAGCTTGTGGGCTTGTTTTGGGCTTGATCTTCCCCCCTAAAAAATCTGGAAAAATCTGGATCTTCAAACCCTTTGAATTATCTTTCCAATAATATGCAGCCCAACTCAAGAAAAAATCAGAAAGACCTTCAAATGTCATTTTTGGCCCAGTAACGCAGATGCTGCCGAATTTGACCTTAAGCTGCCAAAACTTGCATAACTTCCTCTAGGAGACTCAGAATCATGAACCATAAAATGCTCCATAAACTAGACTTCTGTATCTTTCCAATGATATAGGGCTCCGAATCTGGTTCATCCTGAGCAAGTACAGTCCAATTTGTGAAGTTGACTGATCTGCAGACACCGTTTTGAGCTAACTTGTCTCCAAAATGCATTTAATGAGTCTCAAGCTTATTACACTGAAACAAACACAAAATTTATTAAAAGCACAAGTTTAACTCAAAAAATAATCAAATCATAAGTTAGAAGGGTACAAAATGATATATAAATATGCACCGATCAAATACCCCCAAACCTAGATTTTGCTAGTCCTCTAGCAAAACAACGGAAAACAAAGATAAAAATAAAACAAGCAATTAATTAGACCACTTTCGTAGGTAACTCGATTGCATTGAGCATATGCAACAAGCCTTTAAACCTCTAGGCATCCCTAGTAGGAGGAGTTGTATCTCCTGAGGGTTTAACAGATACGATACCCACAAACGTTTTACTGACTCTGTAAAACAAAGTAATTAGACAACTTTAAAAAAAATTGTGTTAGTCCTTTAAGCAAAACAACAAAAATAAAAACAAAAACAAAAACAAAAATAGAAATAAAAACAAAACAAAAAAAAGACTCAAAACAATCTTCCCGAACATTTTCTGAAGAGAAATGACTCATGCACATGACTCAAAAGTTTTAAAAATAGAAGCTCAGTTTTGGTCAATATTTACAGGGTGGCAAAGTTCAAAACACAACATGCTCAAAGTGTAGTAGTGTGATAGCCAAATGCAACAAATTCCCCAATCTTAGTTTTCACACAATTTCAAAAATCATACAAAGCACAAGTTCAACTTCAAATCTCACCAAAGTTGTCCTCTCACAAATGAATCACTCAGAACAGGGCTACAATGCATCACTCAGTTATACACATGAGATTAGAGTTAAACCATAAAGGACTTAACACAAAATAGGAAGATGAAGAACTTGCATTAATATGATCTCAATAAGCATGCCAAACACTTTAAAGTAAGAAAATGCATGCAATTCAACCACATGACATTTAAGATCAATTTAGGTCTTTAATATAGGTTGTAATGGGGCCAAGGGTATAAGGTGAATAAGAAATGAAAGGTATGGATAAAACAAAGTCCAAGGAACTCGCAATGTAAGAGCATAAAATAATTGTTTACAAGACTTCGAATCATCATGATTAGATTTTTTTTTTCTTTTACATGATCAAAACTCCTTATACCTTCATTTACATTGATTCATACTCCTTTCCTTTAATTGAACAAACACCAATTTATTTTGAGGCCAATAAAGAAACCCAAAAATGAAATTTCATTCAATCACCACATAATCACAACTTTTCTTTTTTCTTTCATCAATTGTGTGAATTTTATTTTTATTTTTTTTTGTGGAATGTAACTCCCCTTCCCAAACTTAGTGTTTAAAACATAACCCAATTAAAGCTCATGAATTCCTTAGAAAGGTAAATATTTGTTTTTCGGGCTAAGGCAAGGAAATAAAATTGGTAAATGAAAGAAAAGGTTTACATGCAGGCTCAAAATGGTTAACAATGGAAAATCATGCTTAAGCATGCATAAGGTTAGCTTGAACGGCACAAACGATCCAAAGAGGGCCTTAATATCACTTCTTAAATATCATGAAATCAAATTGCATAAGAATGAATGACTTTTAAGTGTTCAACCAAATCAATGAATAATGAGATCAAACAACAACTTTGATGACAAGAAAATAAGAGTATGTGTATAACACTGATGAAATGAAGCACAAGGCTCAAAAGCTCACATTATATGGTTATATAAGTCTAATTTATGCTTGATACAATTCTTTGGGTCATGCAAATCCTTCAATTGGAAAATTATGAAACAAATGGCAAGTGCAAAGGTTTTGAACATATCATGCCAGAATGATGCCAAATTTTTTTTATTTTTTATTTTTTATTTATTTATTTATAAAATGAAATCCAATTTTCATTTAAGTCATGCAAACATTTATCACAATCTCATCATATGTGTTCGGAAAGTGACTCAAAAATAAAAACAAAACAAGACTCAAAATAAAAAGGATAAAAATAAATAAATAAAATTACTTACTAAACTCCAATACCCCCAAATCTAGAAATGAACATTGTCCTCAATGTTTAAAATTTAGGCACAAGCAATGTCATAATAACAAATGAAGGTATTAAAGCAAATAAAAATCACAAAACACACAAGAATATAAAAATAAAATAATTATAAAATAAAAATTACAAAACAAACAAACAAATATAAAAAAAAAATAACGAAACAGTCTTACACAAACTAATACCCAAACGATTGAAAGCCCAACCCAAAAGAAAGTTAACCCACTTTGAAACCCGAAGCCCACACATTTTAAAATTTTTTTTTTTGAATTATTTATTTATTATTATTATTATTTATTTATTTATTTATTTTTTTAAGATGACACGTGAATTGGGAGCGCAAAGGCAGGATTTTTGAAAAAAGAGAATGTGGTCCCTGATGTCTCGGCTCCTATGAGTCACGGGCAACAAAGTGAGGGACGTGTTACATGCAGAGGCCCCTCACACATTCCCAAGCCAGAATTATTGGCCTCTTGGGTGAAGCGGGACGACTTTTTCACTTTGAAGGTGGTGAAAGGTGAAAATGCAATTAAGGGGGGGTTGGGGAACAGGTGCGGCGACAAATAGAGATAAGTCATAAGGGCCGCGCAGAACTCAGAAGCGCAGTGACATGGTATTAACAATGGACTTCTATGACATGGTATTAACAATTTACGTCTATGACATGGTATTAACAATGTACTTCGGGCTTGTTGGGCTTGTTTTGGGTTTTTTTTGAGTTTTTTGTGTTGAGCTTGTTTTAAGTTAATCAGTGGCAGTCATGTAATTTATAGGAACTTCAATACTCATTTCTTATGTAATAAATGATTTTTGGGTATGTTTCTAAAGTGCATTCCATGTGGGGTTTTTTTTATAATATCAGCCCCTATTTTGGGTATATTACTAAAGCTCCCTACTAATTTCATCATCTACACTATTAAAGACTTAAAAATTAATCATTTATATTCCAACAAAAGAAATGGAAAAAAAAAAAAAGAGATTTTATAAAGCACAATATTAAGGTACCCAACTCATACATGAAAAAAATTAAAAAATTAAAAAATTAAAAAATTAAAAAATTAAAAAATTCACAAAGCTTTAAACAAAAGAGGAAGAGAAAAAGAGCGCATTTCGTGGCCAGCTGTTTACCTCCTTTGGAGAGCTCCCGCGGCGAAAGGGATTAGTCACTACTGTTAGCGGTGGACACCCTTGGATCTCATCCAAAAAAAGAGGAAGAGAAAAAAACCACAAGGTGTGGTGCAGTTGGCAAACTGCCACCTTCAGCTGGCGAGCAACCTGGTGCCTCAATGGTAGGGGTTCAAAACCCATTGGAAGCACTTTGTGGCCAGGGGCAAGCCGAATCCTGAGCGGGGATTAATCCCACTCTTCAGGTGTGGGGACACCTCGTGATATTTACCAAAAAAGATAGGAAGAGAAAAAAAGGGTTAAAATTTTAGGAGTTTTAGTTCAAATATCATAAACTAACCTAGAAGATTTAAGGGAGATGAGTAGAAGGGAAATCAAGAAATTTTATGGTTTATTTGTATACAAAAAGAACCTAATATATTATTTTATTTTAGGGTAAATATCCTAAAACTAATATAATATATTATAATATTATATATATCATATTATTTTATTTTATATATCATATATAATATACAAACAAAAGAGGTAAAAATGGAGTGGAGGCCTGGGACCACATTGGTCTCATGTTGGCTCCACCCTTGAATGGAGTGAGTGGACTTCTGCACAGAGATAAGCCATACCAAAGCGTTTTTCGCCATTTGCACAGAGATCAAAGCACTCAAAGATTAAGCATCTCTAACCGCAAAGAAAGGACTAACATATGATTCAACCATCTCTTCACCAAGTGTGTAGATTGAAGAACCAAGGAGCCTATATATAGTTGCAGAATAGAGCCAACGACACACAACTTTTCTCTCAGAAAAAGACTTCAGACTCAATCAACACTTGATAAATGTTCATTTATCATGTTATTCAGTTACAACCAATTTCGAGGTTTTTTTTATAATTTTAAAAAAATGAATTTAAATACATTTAAAAAGTTAAAATGAAAAAGAAAATTAACGTCTAGCTGACGTTAGCACACTCAGCCTTTGGATATGCAATTGCACAAGATGTTTCGTGCTCATGCCCATGCGTGATTCTCTTCTTGAACAGCACATGTGTTGGGCCCACAAAAAAATTTAGCCTGAGCTATAGCTGGGCTACAAGTGGCATGGGCGGAGGGCCAAAGAGCTAAATGTGGCCCTTCAAATTTGCCCAAATTTTTTTTAGCCCATAACTAAAGATGAGTTTTGCACGTTTTAGAGCTACATTTGGTCTATGGCCTATGACTTGGGATGGCCGACTATGTATGAAATTGTATAACTTTATGTATTTTTAAAATAATATTGGGCTATATAGTTATAATATTTGTTTTCCCTTAGAAAATCTTTCCTGAGCTACAGCCCACTTTGGAGCCCATTTTGGGGCCCAATTGACTCAAAACAAATAGCTTGGTGCTAAAATGCACCACAACGCTTTTTGAGGTGAACACTTGCATGCGTTTCTCTGTAAATTTTTGAACACCTCTACACGGTTATTCTCAAAGAAAAACAAAAGCAAACACAAATTCTTCAGCTTCATGCCCTTCCATGGCTTTCTGGATCCCTCCGTCAAAGTGCCAGTCAAAGATTACTCTTTAGCAATAAATTGTTAAATAATGAGTAATTTAAATTAGGTCAAGTCTAATGAACTGAATTTTACCGGTGAAGTAATGAAAAGGTTGTCGTGCGATTCATGTACTTAGATTTAATGGAAGGAATTGTTGATAGAAATTGCATTGAGGTGCCATATAGTCTATAAAGTTTCAAGTCAAGGTGGTTAATTGGAAACGTCTTTATCTAAAGTTGCGTTTGATTCTTTTCGTACAATTTTGCCTTAACTGCGGGAAAGAATTGATGCTATCAAAAAGGTCCACGTGCATTTAATGTTGATATGAGAAACAGCTGTAAATGCTTCGTGTACTTTGCTTACCAAAGAAAAATACTTGATGGACTTTGTAGCTAGGTAGCTAGCTTTATTATTATTAGAAAAGACGGTCCAATGCAGAGACATTATTATTAGAATTTAAAAAGTGGGGGCCGTAAATATTTATATTAGACTATAATAATAATAATAATAATAGTGTGATTTAACATTGGATGGTGCTGGTAGATGAGATTATGATTATGATTATATTATAAGCAGTTGAGTTGTTAATTATCATATACTAGTATAGCATAAGTAGTTGGTTCACTTCACTGGAATGAATATTGTTTAGTTTGTTTGGTCTGCGGTTCTGGGGGTCTGCGGAGATTTGGCGGAACCAGAACACCTACTCCTCTTCAGCGCCATAACTGTTTTTGTTTACCACCGCTCTCCTCTTCCGCCACCTAATTAGCAATTTTAACTGTCTACTCTGTGTCTTGAAAAACTTGTGTGAACATGACATGTGGTCAATGACTGGAGCAAAACAAGGGATATCTTTCTCCAGTGTGTCGGTATTCTTTTTCTTTTATATTTATTTACAAATAATAATTAGTTATATAATCATACCTCTGAAGAGATAAGTAAATAAATAAATAAATAAATTATCGTTGCTTTGCTCATGATTCATTGTTATTATTCATATGTCACCAAGAAAAGGAATCATCATGATATTCAATGTTCATCATTATTGTTGTTTTGTATTGCCCTGTTCAACCCGTCTCCTTGGGTTGTCGTCCCGGCCGGTCCCACAATCTCATTCATTCTTTACTAATTTAATTCTCTTCTCTTCTCTTCCCTTCCCTTCCCTTCCCTTCTGCTCATAGATCCCACTACCCGCCATATCTTCTGGTGTGGTGGATCATCTAATTTTTTATTTTTTATTTAGTCCGTGGAGTGGAAGGTTTTGTTGTCTACTTGTTTATCTTTAGGCTACTCAATCTCGTGCAATGTCAGCTTGTTGACTACTTGTTCGTTTCTTCTTCATCTTCGTCTTCTTCATTTTCATTTTCATTTTTTCTTCTTCTATAAGATACGAAGAAAAAGAAATGATGATGTTATACGCAAGAGCCCAAGTTTAATTATATATATTTCTGGAAATACAGGTCCTTTCTTACTTGGGTTTCAAGTGTCCAGCACCACTTCACCAGGAGACCAGGTAATTTATTTAATTGATTAATGCTGCTCCACTTTCCAATTCATTCTCCAATTTTGCCCTCTCTTTCTTCTAAATTTGTTGCCTTTTTTATGCTAACTACTCTCTCTCTCTCTCTCTCTCTCAGATTCTTAATCAGAAAGACTTGTTTCTTTTCATACTCTGTAACAGACGGAGACAGAAGATGCTGGCTGTGAATTGCAGCTCTTCCTCTTCTACTTGTCCTCCTCCTCCACCATTGGGCTCCCATTTAAGGTAAAACAAAATTGCAGGATTTTACGGGTTTGATTGAGTCTTTTCTGTTCTGGAATTAATTAATTAATGCTGGTTTGGTTTGGTGAAATTGCAGCGGACCTGACAATGGGGTTCTAGTTAACATGTCACCTACACTTTTCTCCTACTTCAACCCTGTAAGTAGTTCTCTTACTTGCTATTTCCCTGATTCATCTGATGCTTGCGATTCTTTCTATTAACATTGATTAATCATAAGTTTGCTTCAATTTGGGAGAATGGGTTCCAACTCAGTTCCCCTCCTCAATTTAGTTGGTTTGAGAAATTTGGATTTTAAGACATAGGTTCATTTCATGGATTCTAGTCAAAGCACTAGCTAGAGCACTTATGTACAAGATAAAAGCTCCCAAACTGGAGAAAATAGTAAAATTGCTACACGAGTCCAAGATTTCTTACTTTATATTATTTATTGAATTCAATTGATTCAGCACACCATGTTTAGGATATCAAAGGCTTGAAAATAGGCTATATCACTAAAGAATGACCATAACCAAAAATAAACGGGGAAAAGAAAGAGTAGGCATTCATGGTTGATCTTGGCCTCTGGAGCAATACTGACACATTTTCTATGTATCTTTTGACACAGATTGTACAGTTGGATAGGAATTTACCTAACAAGGCTTCCCCTTGTTGTGACTCCGAGGAGGCACTGGGTTGTACTATCATCAACTCTTTTGCTTCAACACCGAAGGTTTGTTTTTTTTTTTTTTTTTGTACACGCCTCTGTTGGCTGTAGTGAATTTCAGTAGAGCAGTTTACTAGTTTCTATCTGCAGTGATTTTTTACTCCAACTACCATTCCCAAGTCATTCCTGACACCTTTTTAGTTTTCCTTTTGTTTCAAATATAATGCATTCATATTCTAACAAATGTTGTTAGGTTGCTTTAATTTTTACATTCGGCATTAGTTTGTTTGTTTGTTTTGATTTGTATTTTGGCGTTTCGGCTCTGAAACAGTCTTCCACGGAGCTGAAGGAGGAGATTGACATGCTTGAGCTTGAAATTATGCATGTAGAACGTCATCTTCTTTCACTATATAGAACAGCTTTTCAAGGATGTGCCTTGCCGAGTACCCCAGAAAGCCGTTTACAATTTAAGACAGGACACTCCAAATTGGAGCTGCAAATGCACAGAGGTGGATTGGTCCATCATGATCAAACTTCCCCTGCACATCGCCGGGTCAGCTCAGATAATCGGAATAGTGCCACTAGCATAAAAGCCCCATCTAACTGGGTAAATTGCCTGACAATCGATTAGATTTAGATATTAATTGGTTCATACACATTTAAATTTCTTTTTTGAGGGGCTAAAGGGGATTTTACATTATTGTGCCTATTTATTTTCTCCCTAGCTATCATTTGTTTATAATTGAAGTTTATGAATTTGCAGGACCGGAAAATTAATTCTCGTCATCGCAGCCTAGCTGATCATCTTGGTGAGACTTGCAATGATAGTACCCTTAATACTCCAGATAGACTTTCTGAAGATATTGTAAGATGCATCTCTTCTATATACTGCAAACTTGCCAATCCCCAAACCCACACATGCCCGTCAGCGTCGCCTGCTTCCTCCTTGTCCTCCTCAAGTATATTTTCTTCTAAGAATCCTTGTGATAGTTGGAGTCCACATTGCAATGAGGATGCTACAATGCATCATCAAGGGTTGAAAGAAAACAGTGGACCCTATGCCACAATGATAGAAGTTTTGAAGATATGTTTAGACGATGACAGCTTCAATTATGCTGCTATGATGCTGCAAAATTTCAGGTTGTGCGCATGTACCTCAATATGAAATTTATATTTTTTTTCCTTATGGTAAAATTAGGTTGGTATAACCTTAAAATTTTTGTTGGTTTGATCATTAGAAAATAAGTAAAAAGAAAAGGGAAAAAATATATTTTGTGGTTGTGATTTCAAAACTTCTTTATATTTGTGATTCTTTCAAATGTGACATGCTTCAATGCTTTATAGGTCATTGGTGAGAAGTCTAGAGAAGGTTGATGTCCTAAAGATGAAGCGTGAGGAGAAGCTTGTGTTCTGGATTAACATTCACAATGCCTTGGTGATGCATGTATGGCTCCAGATGTTCAAACTATAAACCCTTTTTTTTCTTTCCATTATATCTTTCTCTGTACAATAAAACTTTAGTTCATAACTTCATATTGAAAACTTTTACTCTGAAGTTGACTTGTTCTATAGGCATATGGTTATCGAAAAAAGGGGATATTCTAGTAACACAATAATTACTTTTCTAAGAGATAGGTATATGTGAAATGTCAAGAAAGTCATGGTATTTGCTTAACTATTCAAAGAATATTACATAATGATAAAAACTGCAAGAAGATATTCTTCATAGGTGTAAATGCATGTCTGGTGAGGCTTATGACATTTCTTTGCAGGCATACCTGGCATATGGAACTCACAGCCGTGTGAAAAGTACTTCAATTTTAAAGGTAAAAGTCCCATCCTATAGTATACTGTGATTAAAATGATATATGGGACTCACCAGTAAACACACTTGTGTCCTTTAAATCCCACTTTCAGGCAGCATACAATATAGGTGGACATTGCATAAATGCGTATATCATACAGAGCTCCATATTAGGAATTCGAGCACACCACTCAGCACCGGTATGCACTGTTCTCTGAAACCCTACTTACCTCATATGGTCTGCGTGCTTTATGAATCTCAACACATCCCGTAAGCCAATCATGAGATTTTATGACTGCAGTTGAGTAGTACTGAACAAGTTTTGGTGATTCCATGATCTTGAAAAAATTAGGCCTCTGAGCTAGAATTAGTGCACACTCTTCTGCAACACCACTGTGAACAAAGGGCCAAGAAACTCTAAAATTACCTGCCTATTAATATCCTTACTGAGTGTTTGAGCATCCTCATTTTGGAGGTGCCTTTTGGTATCCTTACGGATAACTGAATAGCATGTCATTATCCTCAAGGAGCTTTCAATTACAATATGTCGAGTAACCATCATTTGAAGCTAAATTGGATGCCTATCCAGCATTTCACAATTTCATCGGCCATGCTGGGAACAATTTCACTTTATAATGCCTTTCTTCATACTATGTAAATGCAGTGGCTACAAACGTTGTTCCATTCAGGAAGGAAGTTGAAGACAGGGAGCATCAGACATGCATACGCGTTAGAATACCCTGAGCCACTAGTCCATTTTGCTCTATGTTCAGGGGCGTACTCTGACCCGGCGGTATCAGTTTTCTCCTGTTGAAACTATTTTTCAGTGACATTTATGCCTAGAAATAGTTGTGGCCTTTTCTATGCATCTGTTTCTAGCTTTGTCTGAAGTTGTGCTGCTTTACTGGATGCAGGTTCGAGCATACAGAGCGAAGAGCATATTTCAGGACCTGAAACTTGCTAAAAAAGAATTCATTCAAGCTAATGTCTATATGTACAAGGAGACAAAGCTTTTCCTCCCAAAAATTCTTTACTACTTTGCAAAAGACATGTCACTGGGTATGCTAGGGCTCTTGGAGGAAATAAATGATTGTCTCTCAGACATTCAAAAGAAAGCTATCAGAAGCTGCATGGCAGGAAAGCTTGACAAGTACATACAATGGCTACCTCAAAGTTCAACCTTTCGGTATGTAATCCATGAGGAATTAGCCAACGTAAAATTAACTTTATAATTCCCCAGTATGGTTAGAGAGGAGCAAGGAAGTGTTTGTTTCTGATAGGAGCCACAAATAAAGGGCAAATGTTAATCTGTACAGAGTTGGATTGAGGAAATTAAGTACAGAATATTCTTCACCATCCACTTAAATTGAATCACTTTGTTCTAAATAAAGTTTTCTAAGAATGCTTTGCGGTTATGGATAGCCTTTTGGATTTTGGGCAGAATCATGCAGCCAAAACCAATAACCGACCATTTCCAAGGACCGAAAGAACCTCTCCATCCTTCCAGAGATTGTTGTGGACTGGAGAGGAGAGGGTTGTGGTTGCTGCTGTTGACTGGCATTCGCTGGTGAATCATGGTTGAAAATAGTTTTTCAGACTCGTCTATGGACAAAGTTTCTTTCTTTTCTTTTCCTTTTTTGGTCTGGTACAAAGTAAACTTATAAAAGTGTTGATAAAGTTATAGCAAGGGGCTTGTAGCTTAAGTGGTTAAAAACATTTACTTATGTATCCGAGGTCCTAGGTTTGATTCTTCTGCCCCAAATATCCTTTGTATTAAAAAAAGAAAAAAAAGAAAGGGTGATGCTAGGGAGACGACATTATTAGACAACCTTATAAACCAACTCTCTAATAAAGGTGGAACCTATCAATACAATGGGTCTCACCTCTATTATAAATGTGGTATCCCTAGTATTTTCCAAAAAGCAAAAAAGTTACATAATTATAAATGTTGGAGTTGGCCAGCCTGTGTAATACTAATATCCAATATATGGTTGCAGCATTCTTCTCTGTGCACTCCGTTGAATCGGCCGACTCTTTGAATCCAAATTTGTAGCACAACGGCCCCCCTCCGTTAGTTACGTTTACCCTGACCCTGAGTGAGTCTAGTCTAACATAACATCTCATGTAGAATATAAATAATAAATATATGTATATATATAATTAAACTTGCTAATTAAGATTATTTACACAAAACAAGAGCATCAAAAGAAAGAATACGCTTGCTTCTTCATTAGCAATGGTAATTACGTCTGTTCATTTCTGTTTACTGGATCTCAAACATTTTCATTGCTACGCTACGCATGATTTCTTTAACCAATTAATCCCTCTATAATATTATTAATTTGTCAAAAGCATTTGCTTTAATTAGTTCTTGAATTAATCCATATTGATATAGTAGTTTAACAGCTTCGATCCGCTTTTTGAATTGTTCCAGATTCATTTTGTCATTCTTGTTAGTCGACAAGGAAAAGTGAGGCTGACCAAATGGTTTTCACCCTATTCCCAGAAGGAACGATCTAAGGTACCAGTCACTTACTTCCAACGATGTCTCCTTATGAAATTAGATAGACTTTTTCTTAGTTTGCAAGTGGGCAATTCTTTTCTAGGCGTTTTCAGCTAACTAGAAATACTTCTGGATGGGAAATGATTGTCTAAACCACGGCAGTCGACCAGACGTCGATTTAAAACGACGCAGCCTTAAAAACACAAAGTTAAAAGTACTTGTAGGTGGTAAAATTGGCTATAAGATTCTTAAACAGGTCATTGTATCGTCAATCCTACATATCGTGTGACAGTGTTGGCATAGATTTTGTATTTATCTTGGTGTGGAAATGTTGCTGCTTATATATAATGCATTGCTTACGCAAACTTTGTGAGAAAAAGGTAATGCGGGAACTGAGTGGCATAATACTCAATCGGGGCCCCAAGTTGTGCAACTTTGTGGAGTGGAGGGGGCTTAAAGTTGTGTATAAAAGGTACAAGATTACTGTTTTTCCTAGCTACTCACACATTTAATTAGTCCTTAATTAATTTTGAAAATCAAAGTTGTACACTGTAATATTGTTCTTGAAGATTCATAATTGTTTTGTTTTTTTCCTACGGATTATCATGCTCAGATATGCCAGCCTCTATTTCTGCATGTGTGTTGACCAGAACGATAACGAACTGGAAACCCTTGAAATAATTCACCATTATGTTGAGATACTGGATCGCTATTTCGGCAGCGTGAGCTTTATTAACTTTGCTCTTGCAACAAATAAAAGATTTTTTTACTATTAGTGATCTTGGGATGAATTCAATTGATTTAACTATGCCATGCTTAATTCTTCTTCTTAAATAGGTTTGTGAGCTGGACTTGATTTTTAACTTTCATAAGGTATTCCTTTTATCCTTCTTTATATCCCCGTTCATTGGCTTATGTATTTTCCAACTTTAATGGAGGTTGGTATATTTGCAGGCTTACTATATATTGGATGAGCTTCTGCTTGCTGGCGAGCTTCAAGAGTCAAGCAAGAGAACAGTCGGGCGGATGATAGCTACCCATGTATATACTATAACATTCCAATTTTCTCATATTACTGCGGATGTTTGGACGTTGTTACCGTGCGGACGCCATTATAAATATAATGGAAAGTAGGGAAGAATAATGGAAAATACATGGTGTTCGCACAGTAATAACGTCCAAATGTTCGTAATATGTGTGTGTTTGTATATTGATGACTCGGGTTTCATATATAACAGGATCGATTTGTGGAGGTTGCTAAAGAGGAGGCGAGTTCAATAGGCACTTTGATCGCACAAGTCCGCATGTAGGAGAGGAGATTGATTCATATGAAATGCACAAATATTGCTATGAGTTCTACATTAATTGATTAGAAATTCGGAACTGCCTGCCCCAACCTTCCTTCGGCAATTACCGTTTGACAGATCCAAATGTTGCTTTTATATTAGAGCTCCAACGCTGGAGACAGAGTATATAACCCACACCGTGCTTTGTACTTACTACACGTGCTGCTTCATGTTCTCTTATACACTTGATTACTGTATAGTAACGAGAATAAAGGGGCACAACTTTGCATCCATATCTTTAATTAAACAATTTCTTTTTGGCACTTCTGCACATATGTACATAGAATAATTTTTATAGCATTTTTTATATAAATAAGTTCACTTTAGCATGGCGGATTGGTGACGGTCGGCTGGTACAAATTTATGGTGATGTTTAGATTCCCTACCGTCGCATATTCAAGGTTCAAACTGCTCCAAGCGTCCCTATGGATACTAAGGTTAGCACCCTGATTTCGGCAAGTGGGCAGTGGGATGTTTCCAAGGTTTATAGTTTATTTACTTTCATGGAAGTGGAGACTATCTTGTCTATACCTTTGGTCTGTGATAACGTCGATCGTAGAATTTGGCACTTTACCGCACATGTGCGATATACTGTGAAGAGTGGATACTGGGATGCCTTAGAATATTAGAATTTTGCTCTCAGTCACACTGACACTGGTACTGGATCTTCTCCGTCACAAAAATTATGGAAGCATCTTTGGAAAATGAAAGTGCCGACGAAAATACAACACTTTCTTTAGCGTTTCGCTCAAAATGGCATCCGACAAAAGCTGTCATTTTTCACCGTAAGATCGCCATGGACACGACTTGTTTTTGTTGCTCCACTGGCTGTGAAACAGCAATTCATGCCCTACGAGATTGCCCAGCTATTCGTCCCGTATGGGAGTCTTCGGAACTGCCGACCGTTTTTCTTGGTTTGACTTTGGACGACGCTGCTACTTCGTTGTTGGGGGCATGGGATTTAATCCCAACCGCTCAGCAACCTTTTTTTGTTACTATGCTGTGGCTATTGTGGAATGATTGGAATGCTGTCCTTTTTGGTTCTAATCCTATGTCTGCGGAGCATCCCCTTTTCTATGCAAAGAACTATTTTGTCCCTTGTGGTTCTACCTGGGAAAGTTTTAACGAGGCCATTGTTAACATGCTTGTTCTTACCATGTAATATTCTTTTTGGGTTGAATGCAATACCATTTTCTCTCTCCAAAAAAAAAAATTAGGGCTTTGCACAAATAGGCCCATTCTAACTTGACATATTATACAAAAACTCATTAAAAAATTGACAAGTGGTTACTTTTGGGTTTTTCTCTCCAAATAGGCTCTATAAAGGTTTTTGTATAATATGCCAAGTTAGAATGGGCCTATTTGTGCAAAGCCCTAATTTTTAAGTGAGGCTAATGTAAACATCATTCCCAGGGTTTCCATCATTCACAGTGAGGATGTTCTCATTTTTCTTACATCTAAATGTCCTCTTATAACATAATTATATATAGAGAGAGCGCTTCAACAATTTTAGATATTATAATTTCTCCAAAAAATCACTTCACTCAAAAGTTATTTGACCAATCAATTATGTGGCATACACCATGTCACTAATACTAAGTTAATAAAATGGTGTACATGTGGTTAGGTATTTCATTTTTGAGAAACAGATCATAACATTGCATTAAGAGATAAGCATAACATCATTAGTGAGAATGGGAGACAACCATTGAGGTCCATCTTCCATCCAAACTATAAGGTCCGAAATAGAAAGTGCAAAACGTGCGAGGCTATGAGCCGCACGATTACAAGTACGAGGTCGAAACTGACCAACACAACTATGAAATATGAATTAGCCAAAACCTGAATTTCATTTACTAAAACTCCTTCGTAGCCCAAATCTGCATCACATTGGAAAGCCATCTGTATTGCTGCTTGTGCATCTGACTCCAAGTATATATGTTGCAACCCCAAGTCCTTAGCAAGTTGTAGACCCAATCTGATTGCGAATAATTCAGTAGCATTGGGCGTAAACAAGCCACACACTGGTTTGACTGCTGCTGCAATCAACTCTCCACGATCATCTCTAATAACAACTCCCAGCCCTCTAAACAACTCCCAGCCCTCTAACACTATCATTTGTCTTTAAAGCCCTGTCCACATTAATTTTAAAAAACTGAGCAGGAGGCCTCTCCCAATTCACCACCAAGTTACTTCCTCCTTGAGTCGCGCATGCATACGTACAATTCGCACAATAGAATTCTTCTGCCATCTCCTGCATGTGTTGGTAACTTTGGAAAGCATTGGGCTTACGGCCTTGAAACAATTGATCATTTCTTCCATTCCACACATTCCAACAAATATACCCAAAATGCCTAAGTTCCTTATCAGTCAATACAGTCAAGATATAGCGGAATAAATTGAGAAAGCAACCATGATATTTCGAGGTACATGAATCTTGAAGAGCTGAAAATTGCCATACCTCACGGGCTGCAGGACAGTCCCATAAAGCATGTAAAACTGTTTCCGATGCTTGGTGACATCGAAAGCAAATAGGGTTAGATACTACTCTCTTCACAGAAAGATTTGCTCGACATGGTAAAATCTCAAGCATACATCTCCATAAAAATACTTTGACTTTATTAGCCACTTGCAGCCGCCATAACCTCAACCAAATGTTCTCAAAGTTGCTGCTAGATGCCCCCACCTCTCCATCTCCGCGATCTCGAATTGCACAAGCAAGCCAATATCCACTTCGTACTGTGTAGCAACCTTTTTTCTCATAATGCCAGACCAGCCTGTCCTCATTTTGTAATACATATCCCATTGGTATACTGAGCACTGCATCTGCTTCATGTTTCCAGAAACTAGCATTAACCAGCTCGCGATCCCAATGTCCTGAATCATTGATGAAGTCACAAACTCGGGTGTTTAGGGGCAATCGTGGAGGAGTGGTGATTCTAAAGAGATGAGGTAGTGGCACCCATTTGTCCTCATTAATAGAAATTTGCAATCCATTACCAACGCGCCAACGCAGTCCTGCCATTAATAATTCTCTGCCCCACAACAAGGATCTCCATACAAAAGAAGGATACACCCCGACATCCGCATCCAAAACAGTGCCGCTAGGAAAATAACGAGCCCTGAAGATGCGCGCTGTCAAAGAATTCGGATTTATAAAGACCCTCCAAACCTGTTTAGCTAGGAGAGCTTGGTTAAAATCTTCAATGTTTCGAAAGCCCAATCCGCCCAACTTCTTTGAGCGACATAAAAATTCCCACCTTCTCCAGTGAATTCCATGCTCCCCATTACTCTTTCCCCACCAAAACTTTGCAAATATGGAATGTAGCTCTTTGACAACAGACTTAGGCATTCTGAAGCAGCTCATGGAATAAGTAGGGACCGCTTGAGCCACAGACTTAATTAGAATTTCCTTACCAGCATTAGATAAAAAAATTTCCTTCCAACCTTGAACCTTCCGCTTGACTCGCTCCTGGACTGTTAGAAATAGAGAATGCCGATTCCTCCCCACCACCGTTGGCAGCCCAAGAAATCGCTCGTGGCAAGCCACAACAGGCACTTACAGTATATTCTTTGCTGCATCAATAATTTCCGCTGTTACATTTGAGCTAAAAGACACCGCAGATTTGTCAAGATTTATCTTCTGGCCCAAAGCTTTTTCATAGGTAGCAAAAATTCCTTTGACAATTTCAAACACTTCCCTTTTGGCCTCTAGGAAAATCAGGGAGTCATCGACAAAGAAAAGATGAGACACTGGTGGGGCTTCAGCCGCCACTTTCACTCCTCTGATATGTCCCAATTGCACAGCTCGTTGAATGAGACCTGTAAATCCCTCTGCACAAATTAAAAAAAGATATGGGGATAAAGGGCATCCTTGTCTAATACCTCGATGCAGGGTGATATGTCCAAGAGGATTGCCTTGCCATAGGACCGAGAAGGAGACCGTAGTAATACAATCCATGATACGAGTTACCCAACTCTCCGCAAACCCTAAACGTTTCATCATTGCCTCCACAAAACACCATTCCACTCTGTCATAAGCTTTCGCCATATCCAATTTTAGAGCCATTTTAACACCGCTCCCACTTCGTGGCCCTTTCATATGATGAACCACCTCAAAAGCGGACATGACAATGCGTAGACTTTGGTTTGAGCTTGGATATTTCATCACTTGGAATATGTGCGTAAGCACTACAGCCGAACACCCTAAGCTTGGAATAGTCCATCGGCTTCTCAGACCATACCTCTTTTGCACTCTTAAAACCGAGAACTGTAGATGGTGATCTGTTAATCAAATAACTTGCATGATTAACAGACTCTGCCCAAAAACTATCAGGCAATCCTGCATGAAATCGCATGCTCCTCTCTCTCTCCATGAGAGTTCGGTTCATCCTCTCAGCAGCTCCATTTTGTTGGGGATTCTTCTTTACTGTGAAGTGCCTTATGATGCCTTCTTGCTTGCAGTAATCGGTAAACTCATTACTTGTATATTCACCTCCATTGTCACTTCTCAGGTACTTGATTTTTCTTCCAGTTTGATTCTCGGTTTCTGTTTTCCATTCCTTGAACTTTGCAAAAACCTCGGATTTCTGCTTCATGAAATAAACCCAAACCTTCCTAGAAAAATCATCCATGAAAGTAACAAAATACCTGGCTCCACCATTTGATTTGGTTGGTGCAGGGCCCCAAACATCTGAGTGAATATAGCTGAGTTGCTCCTTGCTTCGGTTATTTGCACTGCTACTCGCGAATGATACCTTCCTTTGCTTTCCAAGAACACAATATTCACAAAAGTCCAGTTTGCAAGATGACACGCCTTCCAACAGGCCTTGCTTGTGTAATTCCTGCAACCCTTTCTGGCTTATGTGCCCGAGCCTATGATGCCAGAGTTCAGTCTTGTCTTCTATACCTTGATTTACAGAAACAGCTGCTCCCCCGACTATAGTGGTCCCAATTAACTTATATAGCTTATTGGGTTGTAGGTCACCCCGCATTACCACCAGTGATCCTTTGGTTACCCTGAGTCTTCCCTTTTTAGACTCGTACCCATAGCCCGCCTCATCTAAAGTACCCAAGGAAATCAAATTCTTTCTTAGTCTAGGGACATACCTAATGTTCCCCAAAGCTCATATCATCCCATCAAACATTCTGATTCGAACAGTGCCGATTCCTTTTACAGGACATGCAGAATCATCCCCCATTAAAACTTCCCCACTGCTGACTTCTTTGTAAGTATCGAACCATTCTCTTACAGTACACATATGAAAAGTGCATCCAGTATCCAAAATCCAATTTGTGAAAGCCTTGGAGCCTGATGTTACTGAAAGAAGCTCTCCGTCACTCTCATGCTCGGTGACTGCACTAGCTGAACCTGAGCTTCCTTCCATCTTGGCTTTCTTCTCTTTCCAAATCTTGCAGTTCCTCTTCCAATGATCGGCTGAACCACATACGAAGCAACCTTCCTTCTTTTCCTTTTTCGTCTTGGATTTTGACCTACCTCTGTTGCTTGTTTTCTCTTCCTTGGTTTTTTCCCGCCCCCTCTCTGTGCCTTTGGCATAAAGGCCTTGAGAACTTTCAGTTATATCATCTAGTTTAGCATATGACTGAAAAGCTTGAATTACGTCTTCAAGCTTGAGGGACTCTTTTCCAAACATTAGAGTTGTTCGAAAGTGCTTGAAAGACGAAGGTAGAGACCTCAGCAAGATGATAGCCATATCATCATCTTTGTAAGTTTCTTCGACCTTTTGAAGATTAGTTATGCAATTCTGGAACCTGCATACGTGATCTTCAATATCACCTCCTTCTTCCAGTCGAAGTTCGAATAGTTCATCCTTTAGAAAAAGTTTATTGGACACGGTTTTGCCCATATAAACATTCTCCAACTTTGTCCATGCTTCATGGGCAGTCATCTTTTCAGTGATGTGTGACCGAACTGATCTTGTGAGATGGATCTCGATGGAACTCTTGGCCTTCTTGAGAACCTTAGTCCATGCTGCGTCTGTCATGCTTGTCGGCTTCTCACCGTTGAGTGCATCATCCAAATCTTGCTGTATCAGTACGTTCTTCATCATCCTTTGCCAATCCGTGAAGTCATCCTTGCCGTCAAAAGGTTTTAACACGGGTCCTAGATCCGCATTCATCTTCCCTTTAGACATCGTAGAACCCCTTGAACCTGGCTCTTGATACCAATTGTTAAATAACTTGCTGCTGGATCTTGTTCTTTAATGTAACCAACGGCAATAGACTAAACTAGCAAATATTAGGAAACTTAGACACACAAGAATTATACTGGTTCGGCAGAACTTTTGCCTACGTCCAGTTGTGATTTCTCTAGGTAGAGAAATCACCGCTCCTTTGATTAATAATAGAGATTACAGAACTTTTGCAAACCCTAGAACTAATCTCAAAACTCTTGGCTGTCTCTGGCTATTTTTCCTCTCACTAAAAAATAAGCCTTGCCACATCCTATTTATAGATATAGAGTTGGCTTACATGTCCTAAGGCTGATTGAATTCCTATTCCTAAGTGGATTAGGAAATTACACTTATCCAAAACCAAATAGGCTTCTAGAAATCCAAACCTGAATTGAATAAGGAAAACTGAAATTCTTTCCTAATCCCTCTAGGACAAGAATACCTCTAATTTCCCTAAAGCAATCCTAAACCAACTAGGACATATTTGACGAGCCAAAAACCTAACAGGATACACCCCGACATCCGCATCCAAAACAGTGCCGCCAGGAAAATAACGAGCCCTGAAGATGCGCGCTGTCAAAGAATTCGGATTTATAAAGACCCTCCAAACCTGTTTAGCTAGGAGAGCTTGGTTAAAATCTTCAATGTTTCGAAAGCCCAATCCGCCCAACTTCTTTGAGCGACATAAAAATTCCCACCTTCTCCAGTGAATTCCATGCTCCCCATTACTCTTTCCCTACCAAAACTTTGCAAATATGGAATGAAGCTCTTTGACAACAGACTTAGGCATTCTGAAGCAGCTCATGGAATAAGTAGGGACCGCTTGAGCCACAGACTTAATTAGAATTTCCTTACCAGCATTAGATAAAAAAATTTCCTTCCAACCTTGAACCTTCCGCTTGACTCGCTCCTGGACTGTTAGAAATAGAGAACGCTGATTCCTCCCCACCACAGTTGGCAGCCCAAGAAATCGCTCGTGGCAAGCCACAACAGGCACTTGCAGTATATTCTTTGCTGCATCAATAATTTCCACTGTTACATTTGAGCTAAAAGACACCGCAGATTTGTCAAGATTTATCTTCTGGCCCAAAGCTTTTTCATAGGTAGCAAAAATTCCTTTGACAATTTCAAACACTTCCCTTTTGGCCTCTAGGAAAATCAGGGAGTCATCGACAAAGAAAAGATGAGACACTGGTGGGGCTTCAGCCGCCACTTTCACTCCTCTGATATGTCCCAATTGCACAGCTTGTTGAATGAGACCTGTAAATCCCTCTGCACAAATTAAAAAAAGATATGGGGATAAAGGGCATCCTTGTCTAATACCTCGATGCGGGGTGATATGTCCAAGAGGATTGCCTTGCCACAGGACCGAGAAGGAGACTGTAGTAATACAATCCATGATACGAGTTACCCAACTCTCCGCAAACCCTAAACGTTTCATCATTGCCTCCACAAAACACCATTCCACTCTGTCATAAGCTTTCGCCATATCCAATTTTAGAGCCATTTTAACACCGCTCCCACTTCGTGGCCCTTTCATATGATGAACCACCTCAAAAGCGGACATGACATTATCAATAATATGTCTTCCTGGAACAAAAGCACTCTGTGACTCAGAAATTACCTCTATTAAGACCATCTTCAATCGATTAGCAAAAGACTTAGCAATCATCTTGTAAAGGACTGTACACAAACTTATGGGCCGAAAATCAGTGACTCGAGTAGGTTGGGCTATTTTCGGGATCAACGCAATTAAGGTTTGATTAAAATCTCGCACACTACCTTCCCCATTTAGAATGCGTAGGCATGCATCACTGACTGAATCACCCACTATATGCCAATAGCGTTGGTAAAATAAGGCAGGCATCCCATCAATTCCAGGAGACTTGGTTGGATACATCTGACCAAGGGCTTGCTCCAACTCCAAACGATTAAAAGGACGTAGAAGGATTTCGTTCATATTCGTTGTAACACAAGGAGTTATAGCTGCCAAAACCTGTTCCATATCTTGACCACCTGTCTGAGTGAAGAGACCATTAAAATAGCTGCAAAACATGGACCCAATATTATCACTATCTGACTGCCACACATTACTTTCATTGAAGAGCACCCAAATGGTATTATTTCGCCCCCTAGATTTAGCCTTCTCATGGAAAAATCTAGTATTTCGGTCGCCTTTTTTAAGCCAAGTGACTCGAGAACGTTGTTGCCACATTGTCTCCTCTACCTCCAATAAGTCATTTATTTTTCTCTTGACTTCTCGTCTGCGAGACACCCACACTTGTTCAAACTTCCCATTCTGTAATTTGCGCAATTCAGCATGGGCAATTCGCAATTTCTTTTGAATATTACCAAAGTGTTGGCGATTCCATGAGGTCAAAGAATCAGCACAGTGAGCAACACTAACCGTAACATTACTGCATGACCCCCTTGTATCCTTCCATGCCTCCTTAACCACCTCTTCACAACTAGCCTCTTGGACCCACATTTGTTCAAACTGGAATCTGCGCGTGTTCCTCCTTCCTTGTTGCTGAGTCAGTGTAGTGGATACATTAAGAAGGATAGGTTTGTGATCAGATCCCACAGTGTCTAGATGTTGAATCAGCAAATTAGGAAATCGATTAAGTAGATCTGCATTAGCCAAACCTCTATCCAAACGAACCTCTGTCATGATACTTACAGTTCTTCTCCCTGCCCACGTGAAGGGGTAGCCCTTAAAAGGAAGAGAAATTAGAGAGCAGTCACGTATGACATTTTTGAATTGTGTCATTTGTCCAATTGGTCTCTCCCTGCAACCTTGTTGTTCTTCTGCTGATAAGACTTCATTAAAATCACCCAATACCAACCACGGTCCATCAACTCCGTGGTGCAGTCTTCGTAGCAACTCCCAAGAATGTTTTCTATTGTGGACTTCAGGATGACCATAAAAACCTGTGACATGGAAAGCATCCCCATTTGGCGAATGAACAATAACATCGATGTGCCCTATTGAAGATGATAGTAAATTCATACTCCATCCATGTTTGCACAGCATCATTAGGCCTCCACCCATCCCTACACGTTTCACTACAAAAGCCATATTCATCCCAAGCCGATATTTCACCTTTTCCATTTGTGTCTCTGTCATACGGGTTTCCATGAGAAAAACCACGTCAGGGAACTTCTCCCTCAAAAGGAGTTTGAGGGCACGGAATGTTCTAGGGTTCCCAAGCCCTCGAACATTCCAACTTAAAATAATCATTGCTCATGGTGGGCCAGCTCCACTGGTCCCACCATGTTATTGACTGTCGTCATGTTTTCTGAACCATCAATTCTTCCTTTCTTGCTTCCCCTCGCTGTTTCCATCTCATCCTCGCTTGTTTTACGCTTGGTCCCTAGCACCACATTGATTTTTTCCGTAGTAACTCCAGGCTCAGTACCCCTTGCTTTCTTTTTCCATTTTCCTCCTCGCACTAAAGTTTTGAGAGGAATAATATCCATATTCATTGACAGCTCATGCCCTCCATTGTGTGGTTCATTGCTTACCACTTTAGGATTTTGGAAAAAAGTTGGGTCTGCCTTGTAGTTGATGCCTTTGTTAGTAATTTTTCCTCCACCGTTAGAGAAGTCCAAAGGCTGCCCAGGCCCCACTTCCTCTACCACCGAAACTGTTTCCCCCGCATTTACTATTCCTTGAATGTCTTCCCCTAATTGTCCTCCCAATGATTCTTTGAAACGTGCCGCAGTCAAATTGATAATAGGCGTTAATTTGGGGAGCTGTTTATTATGTTCATCATGAGGAGAAACGTTGATATCTTTTGCTTTTGCTCCAGCCATAATGGGTGTAATAAAATTATCCCCTAAATCATTGTAACTGCTGCCAACCTTTTCCTTCCCCTTCACTTTATTGCACTTGGCTATTGAATCAATTGCCACGTCAGCCCTAGTGTTTTGTGGGCTAAGTGGCGTATCCCCACCATGATGTCTGCCGTCACTCCGTCGTCCACCTTCTTGGGTGGCCTCCCAAGCCTCCAATCTTTTACGCCGCTGCAATTCCTCCTCTTCTTTGTGCCTGCTCGCCTTTGCAGGAAAAGGCCTTGTCATCTTGGCTCCCTTTCCGGAAGAAAGATCATGTTCATTTGTCATTAAGTTAAGGGATTCTCCCCTTGGACGTGGCGTTTCAATTTCTTTCTGACCTGCTCCTCCATCCTTGATTGAACCTCCACTCTGTGCGTCTTTTTGAAGTGGACCTTTGCCCCAATTACTTGGCCTCTTGGGGCTTGTTGACCAAGGTTTCGCAGAATCGTGAATCACCCTTAAGAATGAACCATAAGGTTTATCTTTTGCACTTTTGACCACATCATCCACAAATGTACAAGCACCCATAATATGTCCCATTCGCCCGCAATTGTAATAGAAATCCGGTAGCCGCTCATAACGAAAATCAACCCACTCTTGTTGTCCTTATGGAAGTGATATCTTTGTCCCCCGTTTGAGTGGTTTGGTTATATCCATCTTGACACGCACCCGTAGAAACCGACCCATACATTCTCCCTCCTATCCTTGAGTCACGTCTATGCATTCACCCATACAGTTTCCAATTTGTCTCCCTGTTTGCACCGTCATGCCGAGCAATGGAACATTATGAATCTGGACCCAAAACTCAGCAAACTTCAAAAGCATCCTTGATGGCGCAATATTACCATTCGGCTCTTCCAGAAGCACCAAGGCTTTATCAAAATTCCACGGACCGTTGCGAAGTACTCGGTTACGGTCTAACTCCGTTGCAAAGATGAACAAAAAGAGGTTCTCCCCTAAATCTTTCGCTCTGACTTCCCTAGAAGTGTTCCAAATCTTCATCATAGTCTGTTTAAAAGCTTCACAATTGAAAAGCTCGGTTGTTAGCACCTTGCCCACCAAAGCAGTTTTCAACCTTTCATGGTCGTCATCTTCATCTGCTTCTCCTATTGGCACAACATTAGTTTCTTCTTTAGTGAGGAGGAGAACTTTGTCAAAAGAAGTAATGACTTCCTCCATCTCGTCTCCCCAAAATACAGAAGAGGATCGCTTAGTGAATCTTCTCAAAAGAACAAAGAAAGAGAAATTAATTTGAGATGTAAAACCTAGAATAAACTCTAGGGGAAAACCCTAACAAAGCCGTAGGGGTGTAGAGCTCTCACCTACCCGTAGGGAGAGAAAAGGCCGGTTAGGTATTTCATTTAGAGTGTTGCTAAACGAACCCTAAAATTAACTGAGTACACCCTACTGACAAATTATTTATTGAATTACTAATTTACCCTAATATAAAATGACCAAAAAGAATAGATTGAATTGTGAAACAAATGTAATTTTAATAAGTACACCTTACTCACCATATTCAATCCTAAGCGAAAAACCCTATTTCCAAAAACCTAAACATAATAGTTGTCTATTTTGAGTTTAAATACTTGTTATCCCATATATAACCTGTCATTTTGAACAATATAAAATTATTTCCAGGAAGTTGATGAGTACGACATCTTTTACAAAGGAAATATGGAGAGCAATGGTTATTATAGTACTTATATTCATAGAAGTGGGCAAAAGCGTTATAGATGTGGAATTTTTTTTATAAGCACGACATGTATGTTAATCGATTCCTTTTTCTAGTCCAAAATGTATGAATCAAATACTTTTTAACTAGATATGCCATAAAATAAAAATAAAATAAAATAAAATAAAGAGGAAAATAATCAAGAAGAAAATTAGGAAACAATCTGTTTGTAATCGGGGCTGGATATTAACAAGGCCTAGTCTTCAATTGCAGGGATGAATACTCAAGAAAGTAAAGTGGTTGATTTAGCCATTTCGTTGGGTATTGGACTGGGGAGTTGGCGTTTGAAATACTTGGGGCTTCCACTTTAATCCATCGGCAACAAGGTGGGTTTGGTGGTCTGATAGTATTCGGCAGTCAGCTCTTGAATGGGTTTGGTGTTGTGTGATAGAGTGTATTAGGGTGTATCATGAGTATTTTTGGTAGTTAAATAGGGTATACTTAGTTAATTTTACATTTAAATTTAAATATTAAGGTGTACTTAGAACATAGGGTGTACTCAGTCAATTTTAGGGTTTGTTTAGCAGCACTCTTCATTTAATAGAGAAATTATAAAAATCAGTAATGTTTAATTTAACAAAAAGTCACCACCACATAGTGTATCCCACCACTGCCTACATTACCGTTGTTGTGCCACCTGCCACACCACCATGGTGCCCATCTCTCGATCATCTTGGCTTTCCACATTAATTAGAAGCCTAAGGCCATGAGAGCGGATCTTCGAGAGTTGTAATCTAAAAATAAGATAAACTCCTCCCACTTGAGAACTCTTGGCAAATTTATTTTTGCTTCAATACTATATCATTCATAAACCAACCAAATAACCTTCAGTTTCAAATTTTCTTATCGGATGGAGCACCCGAATATTCAAAAAGTAAGGATCTTGATAGGCATATTGATGTAGAACAACTAGCAGAGGTGATCGAGGAAGAAGTGCAGTGACGTGTAGGCAAGGGCAAATCAAGTACGTTGATGCTTAGTTTTCGCACCACCAATCAGAGTGCATGTAAACCCTTTAGTCAATCCTTCCTCAATGGCGTTCTTCTAGGCTCTAAAGAGCACACTTCCGTAAATCGTCTTTTCCTTGCGCTTGGTGTAGCGAGGTGCTGGCGTCCTTGACTCTAATCCCCTGAAAAAGGAGACAAGCAGGGATCATTGAAGAGGTGGTGATGGGGCCACCAACCACTCTCCGATGCCTAAGTCCGATTCTTTCCCAAAGGAGGATTGAAAAGTACTGTACTCAAATATGGGAGGATTTCAACTTACCTATTTAGTGGATGTTCCATTTTTGATAATATCACTACTACAAAAAGGGCAAAAGACGAACATAAAAAGACGACGGTAAAACAAAAAACCGTCGTTGTTTTTAAAAAGACGACGGTAACAAAAAACCGTCGTGGATAAGTGACTTAAACAACTAAAAAATGGAGATACTGTTGAGAATTTTTTTATAACGACGCACACAAATAAAAAAGCGTCGTCTTATTAAAAAGCTTTTCTTCAGAGTTAAAATCTGACCAAAAAACAACGACAGCAGGTATGACAAGCGTCATCTTTTAAAAATCAAGTGTCCTTTTTTTGGTAAAGACATGGTTGTTTTGAAAGAACTGTCGTCTATTATATGTAAAGATGACGGTTTTTTTATAAAAAGGGTCGTCTATTATTAAGTAAAGACGACGGTTTTTTTATAAAAAGGGTCGTCTATTATAAATAAAGACGACAGTTTTTTTTATAAAAAAGCTCGTCTATTATTAAGTAAAGACGACCCTTTTTATATGAAAAGGGTCGTCTATTATGAAGTAAAGATGACGATTTTTTTAAAAAAAGGGTCGTCTATTATGAAGTAAAGATGACGGTTTATTTTAAAAAGGGTCGTCTATTATGAAGTAAAGATGACGGTTTTTTTAAAAAAGGGTCGTCTATTATGAAGTAAAGATGACGGTTTTTTTTAAAAAGAGTCGTCTATTATATGTAAAGATGACGGTTTGTTTTTAAAAAGGGTCGTCTATTGTGAAGTAAAGATGACGGTTTTTAAAAAATAAGATTTAACGGTTATTTCAACTCTGATTTTGATGATTTTTTACAGCTACACTCCTTGACTCTATATGAATACAATGACTGCATTCGATCGTCAATTTAAAATATTAACACTAGTGGATACCACAAAATATTATGTTATATTTAATGAAAGTATAAATAAACACTTAATTGTTAGTGAATATATTATTTTGATGGCATACGCATTCTACGAAACTAGTTTCAACGATCCAACCATCAAACTTGTTTGTTTACACATCGAGATCATATACGCCAAAAATCGGAAAAAAAAATAAATCAGAGATCAAGTAACGGAACAAAACATTTCGACGGTTATAAACGAAAAATCAAGATTTAACGGTTATTTCAACTCTGATTTTGATGATTTTTTATAGGTACACTCCTTGACCCTATATGAATACAATGACTGCATTCGATCGTCAATTTAAAATATTTACACTAGTGGATACCACAAAATCTTATGTTATATTTAATAAAAGTATAAATAAACTCTTAATTGTTAGTGAATATATTGTTTTGATGGCATACGCATTCTACGAAACTAGTTTCAACGATCCAACAGTCAAATTTGTTTGTTTACACTTCGAGATCATATACGCCAAAAATCGGAAAAAATAAACATTCAGATATTAAGTAATAGGGCAAAACTTTTCGACGATTATAAACGAAAAATCACGATTTAACGGTTATTTCAACTCTGATTTTGATGATTTTTTATAGCTACACTCCTTGACCCTATATGAATACAATGATTGCATTCGATCGTCAATTTAAAATATTTTACACTAGTGGATACCACAAAATCTTATGTTATATTTAATAAAAGTATAAATAAACTCTTAATTGTTAGTGAATATATTGTTTTGATGGCATACGCATTCTACGAAACTAGTTTCAACGATCCAACCGTCAAATTTGTTTGTTTACACTTCGAGATCATATACGCCAAAAATCGGAAAAAATAAACATTCAGAGATTAAGTAATAGGACAAAACTTTTCGACGGTTATAAACGAAAAATCACGATTTAACGGTTATTTCAACTCTGATTTTGATGATTTTTTACAGTTACACTCCTTGACCCTATATGAATACAATGAACCAATTCGATCGTCAATTTAAAATATTTACACTAGTGGATACCACAAAATCTTATGTTATATTTAATAAAAGTATAAATAAACTCTTAATTGTTAGTGAATATGTTGTTTTGATGGCATACGCATTCTACGAAACTAATTTCAACGATCCAACAGTGAAACTTGTTTGTTTACACATCGAGATCATATACGCCAAAAATCGGAAAAAAAAAAAAATCAGAGATCAAGTAACAGGACAAAACATTTCGACGGTTATAAACAAAAAATCAAGATTTAACGGTTATTTTAACTCCGATTTTGATGATTTTTTACAGCTACACTCCTTGACCTTATATGAATACAATGACTCAATTTGATCTTCAATTTAAAATATTTACACTAGTGGATACCACGAAATCTTATGTTGTATTTAATGAAAGTATAAATAAAAAAAGGGTCGTCTATTGTGAAGTAAAGATGACGGTTTTTTTTAAAAAGGGTCGTCTATTATGAAGTAAAGATGACGCTTTTTAAAGAAAAAGGGTCGTCTATTGTGAAGTAAAGATGATGGTTTTTTAAAAAAAGGGTCGTCTATTATATGCTAAGATGACGATTTTTTTTTTAAAAGCGTCGTCTTTTAAAACACGCTAAAAAATGGCCGCTTAAGTGAATTCGCGCTCGATAAATTTTCAAATTTTCACCCGTCTTTGAAAACCTTATCTCTCATTAACAAGCATCGTCTTTTAAAACACGCTAAAAAAAGGCTACTTAAGTGAATTCGCGCTCGACAAATTTTCAGATTTTCCCCTGTCTCTGAAAACCTTATCTCTCCCTCCTTGAAACCCTCATGAAACTCTCTACAAAATCATCAATGAAGGAGTTGAGAGATTGAGGTCTTCGCAAATCCATAAGATGTAGAGGGAGGTTTTGTATTTGAGAATCAAAGCTGATTGAAAGGTTTGATTTGAAAGATCTCGACCTTCACTTTCTTCAAAGAAGATCTTGCTCTCAGGCACTCAACTCGCTCATCAAACTCAGCGACTCGATCTAGAAAGACTTATGGAAATCGGTATATATATATATATATATATATATATATATATATATATATATATATATATATATGTTTGTTCATGTATTGTGCTAATTTCGTGGGATTTAAGTGAGTTTCTCATTTGGGTTTTTTATAAATATGCACAGCCGTCCCACAAGGCCTTCGTAATCAAGAAGAAGCTGACGAAGAAGATGAGGCAAAACATACCCATCCCTCACTAGATCCGTTTGTTTTTGGACCGACAACATCATCAGGTCCAAAATACTTTTTGTTTTTGTTGTTTACTTTAATTATTTTGGAATTTCATTGTTAATTTTTTGAATCTCTGATTTTTCGTTTGTTATGGTGCCACCACAAGAACAGGTACTTTGCCAATTATGCCAATTGTGTTCTGCTGTCATTCTAGAGCTGCATAGATCTTTTTGCTAAGGTTAGGTTACTGCTAAACAAGTTTATGTTTAAGAGTATTGGGGTCTCTTTCGTGCAGGTCTTTCCTTTTCCGACACCAACAACTTGGAAAATGTGCAAGAAGGCAGAGCTAAGTCAACCCAAGAACAAATTGATGAAGTTAAAATCAAATTAGTAGAATTTGTGAGCTCCGTTATTTCTAATTATAGGTAGGAAGTATGTATGTAATAGAATAAAGATTGGTTGACTATGTAATAACTATTGACTCTTCAAAAAACTAAAGATAATAAAATGATGGTTTTATTGGAAAAACCGTCATCTGTATATATTATCAATGTCCTCTTTTAACACCATAACGTCTTTTTTATATACAATCAACGACGGTTTTACTAAAAAATCGTTGTCTTAGAGTTAATAGACGACAATATTTCAAGAAATCGTCGTCTTCACATTTAATAGATGATGGCTTTTTAACAAAACCGACGTCTTTGGATATAATAAAACATAGTTCTTTAACAAAAACCGTCGTTTTTACATCAAATAGACGAAAGTTCTTTAAAAAACCGTCGTCTATTATATGTAAATAGACGACGGTTTTGAGTAAAAAGCGTCGTCTATTTACATATAATAGACGACGGTTTTGAGTAAAAGCGTCGTCTTTACAAATAATAGACAACGGGGATTTACCGTCGTGGTTTTATGCATCAAAAAGATGTCGGTCGATTTCACGACGGTTGAAAAACCGAATACACGACGATGGATTACCGTCGTCTATTTCGATTTTTGTAGTAGTGTATTTTGATTGCTTATGAATTATCCTTTGACTTTTGATATGGAAAAAGGTTATGATTTTCTTGTTTGGAATTTTACCAAGCATTGTTTAAAATGTTTTATTTTTTCTTCAAAATGAATTAAATCTCATTATGTATTGTATAACATATCTCTCTTTTTCTCTCATCCATCATGGTGCCACTGAAGGAAGTTTTACCTATTCTAGAGGCATCCACTAGGGTAATCCCTCTTCATTTATTCTCTATATGGAACCTTTGATCACGCATTTCAATAATTCATCTTTGCATGTGCTAAGAATCATATCGGCTCAATGGTTTGCAAATTTAGTTATTTTCATTGACACCCTCTAAGGTTTGTGGTGTTTTAAAAAACCTCTAAAATTTCAAAAATTACACTAACACCCTGTAAGGTTTCAAATTATTTTCACAAAACCTCATTCTTTAAATTTCCATGGACATTTTGATGATTTCATTCAATTAACTTCTTCACATCATAACATTAACCTCAATGAGACAAAGTGTATGCGCAATCTAATATCTAATTTTAACTTTGTCATTTAGATTAATTTTTTTTTTTTGAAGACATGAGCAGTTTTTTACGTAACGGGTTTTGTGAAAACAAATTGAAATCTCAGGGCCCGTTTGATAGCCATTTCAATTGTAATTTTTAGTTTTCAATTTTTGTGCCAAAGTATAGAAGAAAAAGAAGGAGAATGGAAGTGAGAATAAGAGTGGAGATGAGATTGAGAAGGAAGATGAGAGTAGAGGATAGGAAGAAGGAGTAACAAAAGTGAAAACAAAAACTAAATTTTAGGCCAAAAAAAACTAAAAATTGAAATCTATTTGAAATTGTTCTCATTGGGCCAAAGCCCGCATGCCCAAGTGGGTAGTTCGAGGCCCAATGGGCCAAAGTCCGGCTTGACCCGATTGTTAGGCCTGCTTGGCCCAGTCCGTTCTAAGATTGGGTAGGGTTTGGGCTTAGGATTTGTAACCCTAGGCCCACCCACGACCCGCTCAACTAGGCTTGCCCACGACTTGACCCTTTTTTTGTCAAGTTCAAGTTTAATGGTTTAATAAAGAATTTGAAAGCTTATTTTAGTTTTATTAATTCTAATGGCACAAATTGCTTTAATTTTCTTGATGTAGTTTGGGATAGAAGTCATACATTTTCATAAGATTCATTTATAGGTATAATATTTTGTAAACATATTGGCAATAGGTCTAGGTTTAGTAAAAGAGTTTGGCTATTATATTTTTGTTTTCTTAAGTTATGTAATAATCTATACTATTGTTTAAGAGAAGACTATTTATCCATCACTTTTGACAACAAATATGTAACAAAAAGATTTAAAAGACTTGAAAAAAATATTTTTTTTTTATTATAAAAAAGCCCTGCCCGTTTAGGCCCATGGAGGCCGCTTAATGCCCTGCCTAATGGGCGAGCTTGGGCCAAGCCTTTTGAAACTTCGGCCTTCCCCTCTCATTATTTCTCTTAATTCATCCTTACTCCATTTTCATTTTCCTTTATGGTCTAGCAGAAAAAAATAAAAAAAATTGAAATGATAATCAAACGGATGTAGAGGTTTATAAAAATATCAATAACCGAAAGAGTATTGGTATTGCTGTGCTGTGAAAATAATCGTTGTTAGATTTGCTATGAGATAAATTAGTTGTGAAAGAAAGTAGTTTGGTATTTGGTAAACTTTTTGTTAAAAGTTGGAACAATAATCAATTTTTGAGTGTTTGGTAAATTTTTATGTGAAAGTGTTGTAAGCTGTGTATAATGACTAAAAAGACAATTATGTTGAAATGGTTTTTCTATTCAAGTGTTTGATTAAAAGAATAACATTTTCACTTCACTTATATATATATTTTTTTGTTAAATATGTTTTTATCACACCCTAAAAATTATTGCATAAAAAAAAGCCCTAAAAATTAGTTTAATTATATAATAGATGAAGTATCATGTTGAATTAAATATTTGTTTCCAAATGCTCTAAACTACTGTTTGAAAATAGACCCAACATACTCCATTAATAAGATCACCAATTTGAGCATTAAGACTTTGGCGTGTTCTGTCCAATTTGATAAGATCACTAATTTATATTTTCTCAACGCTTCCCATATGGCTGAATTAGATTCGTCAAGGGCAACCAGTGGAGCTGCTACTAATTGAATAATTCCTTTGTTTCTCAGTAAACATGACTGGGTTTTAGCCAGTGCTTTAACCGTAGGCCTAAAACGTAAACATCCTTAACCCCAAACACCGAAGCCCTAAAACCTAAATACCCATAACTCCAAACACCAAACACGACAAGATGGTAGTGAAAGCAGCTGTAGGGGCTTTTTTATTCCGACAACTATTGACGGGCTTGGGCTGCTGTAAAGAGCCAAATGTGTGAAATTGCCCCTAGGTCTGAGTTCAACGATCAAACCCCAAGAATGCTTCGAAAGGGTAGCTGAGCCTTATGAAGCACCTTGGTTACCTTCACCAGCAAAACTAACAGTCGCTTACAGGTAAATACTTAGCTTGGCATGAGAGGCTTGTGGCATGGAAGCGAAACAGTCATGAGTTTAGCATTAAAGAGAGAAATGGCTGTGATTTCCTATGAGAAACAAGGGTTTAAAGTAAAGGGAGAAGGCATTTTGAGAGGATTAGTTGAGAGAGAGAGAGAGAGAGAGAGAGAGAGAGAGAGAGAGAGAGAGAGAGAGAGAGAGAGAGAGAGAGAGAGAGAGAGAGAGTAGGTGGTTTGAGTAATTTCCGATAGCTAGACGAAAGCTTTGCCTAGTTCTGGAATAGCTTGCCAAAAGAGAAAATGGGAGGACATGGAGGAATAGAGCACGAAATTGTAGGGGTTCGGGGATGAGAGATAATGCTTGCTCTCCAGATGTGGGTTGAGATAATGGGCAAAGGGTACCCTCCTTTTATAGCCCCTGGAAGCTCCTCCTTCCCAAGAAACCCTAATGGGTTCTCTCCAATTTTGCCAAGTCTCCCCTTCCATTTCTCTTCTCTCCTTTCGATTCATCCCATTTTGTGAAACCTTCCTCTATCCAAACACACAAAGACAAGATTTTTGGGAGCTCTAGGCTTTCCCGCAGCTGCTTCAGTGTTGAACTCCTATTTTTGGCTACCACATCACCTTCTTTCCTTCCCTCTTCGATGGCAAGAGCTGGTGGGAGAAAGAAATTGGTAAGAGCGTTGGTTTAAAGGGTGCCCCTTCTCCTAGCAACCTGCGCGCGTGTTGCGTAGATACAGCTGCACCAAAATGGATTCAGTTGCATCCTCAACTTGTGATACTCGCAAGTGCACGAGCCGTTCGGTAGTATAGCGTATGTAAGTGCGAGGTCGATCCCACGAGGATTGGTGATTGAATGATTCAATTCATTTTCCCTACACAAAACAGAAATGAAAAAGAAGGGAAATAAATAAAACAAGGAAGAAAGAAAATAACTAACTCAAGCAGATAAGTTCCCAAGTTCAATTAGATTAACGGATTGATTCTAGCTAATGTATGATTAAGCCATGGTGTGTGGTCATAACCTTGTGTTCCTAATTCCCTAATTTGATCATTTGTTGTCTAACCTAAAATTAAGCATTAGGAACCCATTAAGCATAGAAGAACAATTTAAACAACCAAGCATGTATCTAATCCCTGTTGTCGAATGTCCATACATACTCTTCCTATTCATAGTTCAATTCGAATTAAAGTATGGTGTCTACTCTTAATTCAAACCAAGATAGCTAACATGCAAGCCTAAATGGTGATCAATCATTCAAACTAGCATATTAACTTATAAGCATAATGAATAAGAACATGAACCATAATTGAAACTTGGAAACTAATCAAACTTGAAACTAAAGAAAAGAATTTACATAATGAAAAATAAATTACAACTAAGAAGCAAAAGGAAAGCTAGAATTGAGAACTAGAAAGGAAAACTAAGAGAATTTGAGGGAGAGAAGGGAAGGGAGCTCTAGAGAAGTGTTTGAGAGCTCCCCCCCTTGGGGTGTGTTTACAAGCTTGGGAAACCTCACTATATATAGGCCTAAGGAAGCTGAAAATCTGAATTAAGTATGGCTAATGCATACAACACTTGTTTTATAGAATCTGAAATGGTTGATGCACTTCACTAATGCATACAACACGTCCATTATAAAATCTGAAATGGTTGATGCACTTCACTAATAAATCCCACCAGCAGCCCTAGCTCATCTTCATGTCACCATGACCAAGCTTCCAACCAGAAATAATAGCTCATCCTGAGGTCAGCATGACCAGCAACTTCAAGGGCTTACGAATTGGGCTTCCCTTAAGCAAATTAAGACTTTAAGCACTCAAACTTGAAGTTCAGAATGTCTTCTTTCCAGCCATATATCATTTGGGCCAATCCAAGGTCGGAGGAGGAAGTTAAGGCCAAAATAAATTGCTAACTCATTTTGCGCGCTGATAAAATCCATCCTGAGCATGGCTCTGTGTTTGCTAGGTAACAGACTCCATATTTATCCAATGGGGCTGAATTTTGGATATGTTATAGTACACACCCATTGGAACAACTTTCATGAAGAATGTGGCCTCATCCGAGCTATGTAGGTTGCTGAAACAAAGCTTGCAATATGACCTACGAAACTGAGCTGGCAGGGGACTGTAGCCAAAATTGAGTTTGTCTTTAAGCTCTTCATCCATTCATCCAAATTAGGCCCTAACATGCATGGATTGCATCATTTACTATCCAAAGCCCTCATTATTACCTAAAGCTCAATGAACTGAAAGATAAACACAAAAAAGATTAAAAGCACAAGTTTAACTCAAAAACATAACCAAATCATAAGCTAGAAGGGTACAAAATGATATGTAAATATGCACCGATCAAATACCCCCAAACCTAGATTTTGCTAGTCCTCGAGCAAAACAACACAAAACAAAGTTAAAAACAAAACAAGAAGTTAACTAGACCACTTTCGTAGGTAACTCGATTGCATTGAGCGAATGCGACAAGCCTTTAAACCTCTAGGCATCCCTAGTAGGAGGAGTTGTGTCTCCTGAGGGTTTAACAGATACGATACCCACAAACGTTTTTCTAACTCTACAAAACAAAATGGTTAGAAAACTTAATAGATTTGTTAGTCCTTAAGCAAAAACAAAAACAAAAACCAAAACAAAAATAATTACAAAAACAAAAACAAAAATAAAAGAAATAAAAATACAACTCAAAACAATCTTTCCGAACATTTTCTGAAGAGAAATGACTCATGCACATGACTCAAAAATTTTAACAATAAAAACTCAATTTTAGAAATTATTTACAAGGCGGCAAAGTTCAAAACACAACATGCTCAAAGTGTGGTAGTGTGATAGCCAAATGTAACAAATTCCCCAATCTTAGTTTTCACACAATTTCAAAAATCATACAAAGCACAAATTCAACTTCAAATCTCACCAAAGTTGTCCTCTCACAAATGAATCACTCAGAAGAGGGCTATAATGCAACACTCAGTTATAAACATGAGATTAGAGTTAAACCATAAAGACTTAACTCGAAATAGAAAGATGAAGAACTTGCATTAATATGATCTCAAGAAGGATGCCAAACACTTAAAAGTAAGAAAATGCATGCAATTCAACCATATGACATTTAAGATCAATTTAGGTCTTTAGCATAGGTTGTAATGGGGCCAAGGGTGTAAGGTGAGTAAGAAATGAAGGGTATGGATAAAACAAAGTCCAAGAAACTCAAAATATAAGAGCATAAAACAATTGTTTACAAGACTTCGAATCATCACGATTAGAATTTTTTCTTTTACACGATCAAAACTCCTTATACCTTCATTTACAATTATTCATACTCCTTTCCTTGAATTGAACAAACACCAATTTATTTAGAAGGCCCAAAAATGAAACCCAAAAATGAAATTTCATTCAACCACGAGTTTATCACAATTTTTTCTCTTTTCTTTTATTTTCTTTCACCAATTGAGTGAATTTTTTTTTCTTTATGTAATATCCCTTCCCAAACTTAGCATGAAAAACACATCCGAATTAGAGCTCATGAGTTCCTTATAAAGGTAAATTCTTGTTTTTCGGGCTAAGGTGAGGAAATATAATTGGTAAAATGAAAGAAAAGGTTTACATGTAGGCTCAAAATGGTTAACAATGGAAAATCATGCTTAAGCATGCATAAGGTTAGCTTGAAAGGCACAAACGATCCAAAGAGGGCCTTAATATCACTTCTTAAATGTCATGAAATCAAATTGCATAAGAATGAATGACTTTTAAGTGTTCAACCAAATCAATGAATAATGAGATCAACAACTTTGATGACAAGAAAATAAGAGTATGTATATAACACTCATGAATTGAAGTACAAGGCTCAAAAGCTCACTTTATATAGTTGGTTAAATAAGTCTAATTTATGATTCATACAATTCTTTAGATCATGCAAATCCTTTAATTGGAAAATTATGAAACAAATGGCAAGTGCAAAGAAGGTTTCGAACATGTCATGCTAGAACGATGCCAAATTAATTAATTAATTAATTATTATTTTTTTACAATAAAAATTTACAAGGAAAAAAAAAATAAATAAAAAATAAAATTCAATTTTTTATTTAAGTCATGCAACATTTATCACAATCTCATCAAATGTGTTCAGAAAGTGACTAAACAAAACAAGATTCAAAACAAGAAAGAAATTTAAAAATTTTTTATTTTTTATTTTTTAAAAATTTTAAGAAAAACCAAGTTTACTTGCTAAACTCCAATACCCCCAAACCTAGAAATGAGCATTGTCCTCAATGTTTAAAAATTAGCCACAAACAATGTCATAACAACAAATGAAAGGTATTAAAGCAAATAAAAAAAAATCACAAAATCACAAAAGAAAAGAAAAACAAAATAATTATAAAATAAAAATTACAACACAAACAAACAAACAAAAAAAAATGAAACAGTAAACCCTAATCACACAATTCTGAAACCCAAAAAAATTTTGAAGCCCAAAGCCCACAATTTCGAAACACAAACCACGGTGAATTTAACCCACTTTGAAACCCAAACTAAAGTGAAACCCGACCCACAATTTGTTTACATTTCCGGCTTTGTATTATTATTTAGTTTTGTAAAAACAAACTATCGAACCGTGATTAGCAACACAAAGAGCGGGATTTTAACATGGGTCATGATGTCTCGGTTCAGTGTAAGGGACCAACAGACAGGGCGAGACACGTGTCGACGCATAGAGGCGCCGCAGACTCCACAAGCAAAAATTACGGGCTCATGGAAAGGCGCGAAGACTTTACTGAACGCGTTCGTTCAGAAAAGACACGTCATGATAAATGAGTTGGGTATGGTTGGAAGGCGAGAAGGTTGTGGGACTCAAGGAATGCTTGGAGATTCAGAAAATGCTCAGATGCTGTAATGGCTAGGGTTTGTCAAAGACTAAGTCTATAAGAAAGGGTGAAAAAAACGCAAACTCAGAAACACACAAAAGAGAAAAGAAAGAAAGAAGAAAAGAGAGTGAGAAATCAAATGGCCTCTAACTACCCATTTTCGTTGGATCTCAACCTAGCTCCACCGACTCAGATACGAGGCCAAGCAGCGGCACCAGTATGGATGCCCTACTTTGCTTCCGCACGGGGGCCTGTGACAGTAACTGACTCAATACTCCTGGACAACGATGTTGCCATTGGAGTGGCTAGAAATTTAGTGACTCCTAAAGATATACGTGTTCTGGGGACAAGGGATGACAACCGGGTCGTGAGCGATGCCCTGGCACTGAGCGTGCAGAGTACAGCAACAGTCGCAAGTTTGGGTCATCGCCTACTTGCGAAGTCCCATGAGGTAGAGGTGCTCAAAGCTCAGTTGGCGGCGGAGCGAAGTATGGTTGAAGATTGTCAGAGTGCTATAAAAAGCTTGAAAAGGGAAAGGTCAAGGATAGTGGAGGTGAATCGACACCAGCTAGAAGTATTGCGGGACGAGAATAAAAACCTATCAAAGATGGTAGAGTTGTATTCTCGCGACATGCGAAAGCAGCTGGAGGACCTAGACAGACCGGGTAAACGCAAACAAGCAGATCGCGAGAGTAGTTACGCTCAAGCTAAGATTGCGATCTTTGGGAGCTCAAGTGATGAGCCCCAAGAAGCTGTGCGTGAAGCCCCGGAAGAGGACAGCCAGAGGGCCAAACTCAAAGCTCCAATGGTCGAGACACCAAGCACTGAGAAGAAATGACTTCTACTGCATTATTGATGTTTTTATTTTATTTTATTTTATTTTTTTTGGTTGTTTTTGTCTTTATTTTGTTTTGGAAATAAAAGAGTAAATTTGCAAAAGGAAAAAGAAAACGGAAAAGAAAGCACACTTTCCAAACTTAAATCAAACGAAGACGACAAACGGAAATGGAAGCACAGTTCCCTAACTAAAATAAAATAAAGATGATAGCCGAAAGGGAAAGGCAAAAACACAAAGCTCTAGAAAATGAAAGTAACGGGCAAAAACATTAAACACCAGAAAACACGGAAAAAAGTAAAGTAAAAGTAAAGGTGCTCCCCCTTGAAGCGATTAGGTCGAGCATGCCCGGGAAATCCGAAATGGTGTTGGCTCTCTCTCATCAGCATATGTCTATTTAAACCACACCTCTGCAAGCGGATGATACCCAGCATTTCTTCCTGCAACTCAAGGAAAAACATCAAAAAATCCAGAAACAGAAAAAAAAATGGCATCCTCATGCACTCACCTTGATGATCTCAACCTTGAGCTCTCACTTGCACCACCGAATGCCCAGACAAGGGCTCCTCCAAACACTGTCTTTCCAAACTCTTCATATCATCACGGCACGGCCTCAAACTTTGCTGAGGCAATACCGAACTTTTCTGAGGCACTGTCGAACAGAGCAGTGCTGCTAGGAGGCATGATTAGCAGCAAGCTCACTCCGACAGATCATCTGCATGTGGCACAGAGGTCTGATAAGGCAGCGGTAGAGGAGTCCCACAATTTAACTGTGCTCCACGCGGTCTCCGCTACCAATTTGGGCATGCGATTACTGGCGAGGACAAGGGAGTGTGCCGCGATGAGCGAGGAAATAGCTTCCTTGAAGGCTATGGTGGCGGACTTGCAGAAGTGTCTCTACTGTGCCAATCAGCACGTGGAAGCACTGCAGAGGAAAAATGAGGACCATGTCGAGCTGCTGCAGATTCTGCAAGTAAGAGAAAATAGAGGCAAGCCATGATGATGATGAAGATGAAGAAGAAGAAGTTTTTTTTTTAATTTTATTTTTTTATTTTTTTTATTTTTTTTGTTTTGTTTTTTGTTTTTTTTGTTTTTTAATGCAGCGTTTGAAATAAAAATGTGTTTTAACACTCAGAAATAAACTAACTAACAATACCACGTAAATAAATAAATAAACTAACTTAACAAAACAAAAACAAAGACTATACAGAAAAGAAAACAAAGAAAATAAATAAATAAATAAAACTTAATTTAAAAACACACGAATATACAAGCAACTCATGGATGACCAGTTAAGGGCCTCAGAAAACACAGCCAGGGGATCCGGGAAGGTTGGAGGGGTCACAATGGTCCCGCTTAAAACCCAAACTTCTTAGACACCGAAGGTGTCGCCTAAAGAACTCCTAGACACTGTATTGACGGAAGTGCTTACTGGAGTTACCATAAGTCGGCTCATATGAAAAATCTTTTTTTTTAAAAAAAAAAAAAAATTTTAAGATAAGAAATAAAAACAAATTAAGATAAAATGAAACAACAAACCATAAACAAAAATGAACTAAGTACTGTAAACAAATTCAAACAAACAACATAAATTGTTGTACTAAACCAAGAAACCAAAGAAAAAAAAAAAAAACAGCACTTTCTATCACCCGTTTATCACCATTTGGACAGATTCGTTTCTATGTTTTTCAGCTTCGACCTCTGTTCCGTTTTTAGGCTATAACTTTCCAACCGTAAGTCCAAATTTTACGTTCTTTATATGGTTGGATTCAGCATAGAAAAACAAAGAACTCAACGGGGACCAAAAGGAAAAAACAACTACGAAAATAAACAGAATTCAAAGAAGAGAAAGGATTGAAATGCTCCCCCTTGAAGCAATTAGGTCGAGTGTGATGCACTTGGAGGTCGCGACTTCTCTCATTGCTCCACACTTCCCATTCTTATGATTGAGGTTGCCATCTCTCTCCATTTATTGTTGAGCTATAATAAATTGCTAAAACAAACATAGAAAACTTGAAATAGAATTAAAAGGATGAGGAAATAAAAACTAAAATGAAAAGGAAAATCAACACACATCCAATTCCATGCTTCAAAGCAACAAGCACCAATGGGTTGTGTAAGCTGGGACTTAAACCCAGTTCTCTTGCTTGTTGGGCAATTGTCCTTTTCTGTTGGACTACAAACACAACTTGTCCATTAACGTCATTAACTTTAAAACAAGAAATTGTCTAGTTAAGAAAAAAAAATAAAGTAGGAAAGCCAAATAGAATCAAACAATGTTACCGATCCCCGGCAACGGCGCCAAAAACTTGTTGCGTAGATACAGCTGCACCAAAATGGATTCAGTTGCATCCTCAACTTGTGATACTCGCAAGTGCACGAGCCGTTCGGTAGTATAGCGTATGTAAGTGCGAGGTCGATCCCACGAGGATTGGTGATTGAATGATTCAATTCATTTTCCCTACACAAAACAGAAATGAAAAAGAAGGGAAATAAATAAAACAAGGAAGAAAGAAAATAACTAACTCAAGCAGATAAGTTCCCAAGTTCAATTAGATTAACGGATTGATTCTAGCTAATGTATGATTAAGCCATGGTGTGTGGTCATAACCTTGTGTTCCTAATTCCCTAATTTGATCATTTGTTGTCTAACCTAAAATTAAGCATTAGGAACCCATTAAGCATAGAAGAACAATTTAAACAACCAAGCATGTATCTAATCCCTGTTGTCGAATGTCCATACATACTCTTCCTATTCATAGTTCAATTCGAATTAAAGTATGGTGTCTACTCTTAATTCAAACCAAGATAGCTAACATGCAAGCCTAAATGGTGATCAATCATTCAAACTAGCATATTAACTTATAAGCATAATGAATAAGAACATGAACCATAATTGAAACTTGGAAACTAATCAAACTTGAAACTAAAGAAAAGAATTTACATAATGAAAAATAAATTACAACTAAGAAGCAAAAGGAAAGCTAGAATTGAGAACTAGAAAGGAAAACTAAGAGAATTTGAGGGAGAGAAGGGAAGGGAGCTCTAGAGAAGTGTTTGAGAGCTCCCCCCCTTGGGGTGTGTTTACAAGCTTGGGAAACCTCACTATATATAGGCCTAAGGAAGCTGAAAATCTGAATTAAGTATGGCTAATGCATACAACACTTGTTTTATAGAATCTGAAATGGTTGATGCACTTCACTAATGCATACAACACGTCCATTATAAAATCTGAAATGGTTGATGCACTTCACTAATAAATCCCACCAGCAGCCCTAGCTCATCTTCATGTCACCATGACCAAGCTTCCAACCAGAAATAATAGCTCATCCTGAGGTCAGCATGACCAGCAACTTCAAGGGCTTACGAATTGGGCTTCCCTTAAGCAAATTAAGACTTTAAGCACTCAAACTTGAAGTTCAGAATGTCTTCTTTCCAGCCATATATCATTTGGGCCAATCCAAGGTCGGAGGAGGAAGTTAAGGCCAAAATAAATTGCTAACTCATTTTGCGCGCTGATAAAATCCATCCTGAGCATGGCTCTGTGTTTGCTAGGTAACAGACTCCATATTTATCCAATGGGGCTGAATTTTGGATATGTTATAGTACACACCCATTGGAACAACTTTCATGAAGAATGTGGCCTCATCCGAGCTATGTAGGTTGCTGAAACAAAGCTTGCAATATGACCTACGAAACTGAGCTGGCAGGGGACTGTAGCCAAAATTGAGTTTGTCTTTAAGCTCTTCATCCATTCATCCAAATTAGGCCCTAACATGCATGGATTGCATCATTTACTATCCAAAGCCCTCATTATTACCTAAAGCTCAATGAACTGAAAGATAAACACAAAAAAGATTAAAAGCACAAGTTTAACTCAAAAACATAACCAAATCATAAGCTAGAAGGGTACAAAATGATATGTAAATATGCACCGATCAGCGCGCTAATATCCTTTGACTTTTTGAATGTTCTATCTTGAGGTTTGTTTTGCCCACGTGCTGGAGCCTCCCAGCAGTTTACATACATGGGCATCATTGGCTTTTATTGTGGTCCTTGTCTCTAGCTAAGTGCTGCAGATATTTTCTTGGTTGCTTGGGTCTCTCTAAGGTGATGGGTTAGCCCATTAAGGGAATGGGTTGATTTCCTAAAGTGATGGATTACTTTACCAAGGTGACAGGTCAGTTTTCTAAAGTAGTGAGCTACCTATTTCTCTCCTTTATGCTTACCCACATATTTGGGCTCAAGAAATGGGCTCGAGTTGTGGGACTCCCAAGCAGCCCAAAACTTCCATTTCTCGGGTCATCAATGGGCCTCATGAATACTCGTTACCATCCATACCACAACCCACTCAGCAAGCCCCGGGTATTTATGTGGCTTGGGCCCACTTAAGCTTGTGCGTGACTAGGTGTAAAATAATAATTTTTCGCTTGGTATGACATGTCGATTGGCGTGCTTGAATTTTACCGTCTTTGAAAAGGGATACGATGCTTGACGGGATAATTAGCATGAGCTTGTAGAGCTAGTGCCTTTTATAGGCTCATTTCAATTCTTAGTGTGACAGATTGCATATTTACCTATTTGGCATGGCATGTGGATCGAGGCTCGTGCAAGCGTGCATGACGAATTTCGTGTATTTTGAATCGGGTCTCTTTTTAATAAGGTGTTGCACTGGGCCTGAAATTTATTTGGGCCCAACCTCGGATTTTTTGGACCTCAACAACAGCAAAAACAAAAACATAGATTAATTTTGATTTTGACTTAACAATTTAAACAAAACTTCATCACAAATACAAGCACAAAATTCATCACAAAGTCAGAATTAAAACCCTATAAATTATAGCGAATGTGAATAATGAAATTGAGAAAAAATAACTCGAAGTACCTTATTATTGTGGCTTTTCTTCGATTGATCGAACAAAAAAAAGAAGTTCAAATGGAAGAGGAGCGATGGGAAGAGAGGGCGTGAACTTGAAGAGCAAGACTGAAGCATGAACGAGTGGAAGGAGAGAGCGTGAAATTAAATGAGGGTATTTTTGGAAGTACGAAAGTTTTATTAAACACCCAATGCCTACTCAATCTGATTTCCGCAAAATCAGAAAATGAAAGCAGGTCCACTCCTCAATCTGATTGCTCTCACAGCAATTTTAACAATAAGTAAGGTGGATGAGGAAATAAGAGGGGTGAACGAATATCTTAGGGCGTAAAGTCTAATTGACAAAGAAAACAAGGAAAGTAGTAGTTAACCGAGAATCAGGTGTGTGCAGGCAAGAAGGTAGGAAAAGCCTGGAAGTAAAGCATCATATAGACTGGAGCGCTCGAGTCTGTATTTTCACCCTATAGCTCGAAAATTGAAATTGATTTTCAAGTAAGCGGAGTCTAGGGTTTTGTACTGGGGTTTGATCATTGAAGAAATTCGAAGACATTCCTAAATGCAATGCAAGAAACGGTCTCTGTCCTGACTATCCTCTCTCTCCTCTGCCTGTCTCTGGGTTGTGGCTCTAGTGGAAATTTCAAATTTATTTACTAAAATGGAAAGTTGACTGAAATAGGGTTTTTCCAGGAACAAGAAAAGGAATGTGAGCTGCGACGTTTGGAGGAGTGTATAGAGGCCCATCCAGATGATCCCTCCCTTCGCTTCGAACTCGTGAGTAATCATCACTTAAACTTAATAATTACTTTTTCATTTTTTATATATGAGAATTTAGATGATGATTTGCTTTTTGTTCTAGTTTGTTTGTTCATCTTACAATCTTAAACAGTAAGTCAGTAAATAATGATGAATACATGTTAGGGAGTGTTGTTGTGGGAGGAGTGGGATGCCAAGGAAAAAGCGGCAGAACAATTCGTAGTAGCAGCGAAATTGAAGCCTGAGATTGAGAAGGGAGGGGCATTCAGATATCTAGGGATTTATTACGCAGGTCTAGACTCCCAGTCCCATAGCCAGAGAGCTCTTAAGTGCTTCCAGAAAGCCGTCTCTCTCAATCCTGATGACTCCCTCTCTGGGGAAGCCTTGTGTGATTTGTTGGACCAGCAAGGAAAGGAGAGCTTGGAGGTGGCTGTGTGCCGGGAGGCTTCCCAAAAATCCCCCAGGGCCTTTTGGGCTTTTCAAAGACTCGGTTACTTGCTACTCCATCAAAATAAATGCTCTGAAGCTGTCCACAGTCTTCAACATGCCATTCGAGGCTATCCTACCTCTCCACATCTCTGGGAGGTATCCCTATCAATGCACATTTGTTTTTTTTTTTTAATGCTAATTATCTTTCTTTCTGTTCTGCTTACTAGTCTACTTTCTACTAAACTATCTCACCCTTCCTCAATTATTGTTTTAGGCTCTTGGCCTTGCCTACCAGCGACTAGGCAGGTTCACTGCTGCTCTCAAGGTTCTTTTCCCTTTATCTTTCTCTTTTCTTTCTCTTCTTTTCAATTATTAATGCAACCTTTGATTTTTTTTTTCTTTGTCAAAGCATGATATTATCTGCTGTCTTCTGAATTTCAAATTGATACTTCTCCAGTTATATTCCTCTTTTAAATATGATTTTTATCATTGATATTACGCCATTCTAACAGTCTTATGGAAGAGCCATTGAATTGGAGGGTACAAGAATCTTTGCTTTGCTTGAAAGCGGAAACATCTTTTTGATGCTTGGTTCCTTTCGAAAGGTCAGCTTTTGTTTTGTTCGTGGTGATTCTCCAACCAACATTGACTTATTTGTTTGTAATTGTCATCAACCACGATGTTGTAGCATTTATCTTGTATTTACATTTGTTCTTTTAATATAGGTATAGTTGCATTTTCAGCACTTACATGTTTTTTAAATTTTCTTTTGTACTTTTGAGTTGTGGTTCCTTTTTTTAGTCTACTTCTCCTCTCAGAATTTTTGTACTAAAATGGGTTCAATTTTCTAATAGAGTTGATGAGGAGCAATTAGTTGGACTTGCAGGTGTAGTTATGCTGATTGTTAAAACAGATTCTTTGCAGCATATAAGATTATACTGGAGTTTTCCCATAATATTTGAAGTCCTGTGTTATAAAATATATCTCATGTGGTGGTGTTTCTATGTGAAGGGAGTTGAGGCATTTCAGCAAGCATTAGAGATTTCTCCCAAAAGTGTCTCTGCGCACTATGGGCTTGCTTCTGGGCTGCTGTGTTTGGCAAAGGAATGCAATAATTTGGGAGCATATAGATGGGGTGCTACAGTGCTAGAGGTAAATTGTCTTTGAGTGTCTAAAGATTTACAATTCAAGTTGTTGAAATGTTAAAAGATGAACAGTTTGATTTGATTTCAGGAGGCATCTAAAGTTGCCTGGATGTGTACTCAATTAGCTGGAAATATGTCATCTATTTGGAAGCTGCATGGTGATATACAAGTATGATCCTTTAACGATTCAGCTATGTTATGCTCATTTCTGTCCCTCAAAGAGATACTCATAGCGGACTTATTCTTCAATCTTTCATGTTATTTTTTAGATTCTACTTAACTTTTTCTTGCATATGAATCTTGTTGTTATTAATTCATTGTATGTCGACCTTGCTATTTAAAAAATAATAAATTTGACAGGAACCCAAAACTAATCTGAGATATGCTTTACCTCTGTGATAGCTTACTTATGCAAAATGTTATCCATGGATGGAGGAGGACCACAGTTTAGAATTTGATGTGGAAGCCTTTGATAATTCCATCCTTTCATGGAAGCGTACCTGCTGTTTGGCTGCGAAAACCGCCAGGTGCTCTTATCAGCGAGCCTTGCGCTTATCCCCATGGCAAGCTAATATATATGCTGACATTGCAGTAACTTCAGATCTCGTAGACTCTTTTGATAACAGTACTGGACATGAATTAAGTGCTTGGTATGATCTAATATACTCGTTTAATCATATTATTTAGCTGTGTATTTTTCTCTTAATTTACCGCCTTTTTTTTTACCAGGCAGCCATCCGAGAAGATGGCTTTGGGAGCCCTGTTACTTGAGGGTGACAATTCTGAGTTTTGGGTAGCATTGGGATGTTTGTCTGATCATAATGCATTGAAACAACATGCTCTAATCAGGGGATTGCATTTGAATGTATCTCTAGCTGTTGCGTGGGCATACTTAGGGAAGGTACCATCCAATTACATAGATTTTTTTTTCCCTTTTCCCTTTAGTGTTTTCATGGCCTTTCTGCATGGGTTTTCTTTTACATGAATTTCAATTTTAATGGGAAATGAGGAAACATAAAAATTACTGAAAGTTTGTCTGTCATATTCACTGGAGAATTTTGGATTTTGTAGCGTGGTTGATTTTTTTATGTGTTTGCTAACATTTGTCGAGTTGGGTTTTAATATAGATTGGTTGAGCCTTGCCTTAGAGGATTTGGCTATTGCTTGAATTACTAACTATTGCTTACCTATTTAATTGTGTCTATGAACATTTGCATGCCACTGGGTTGATCCATTATATAATTTAAACATCCAGAAGGCATTACTGATGTTTATTGGAAACCTTTAGCTTGCAAAATTTTCTTGTGTTGTCTGAGTTTTTGATCTTCCTACAGCTGTACAGAAAACAAGGTGAGAAGCAATTTGCAAGGCAAGCATTTGATTGTGCTAGAAGTATAGATCCTTCACTCGCGTTACCATGGGCAGGCATGTCAGCTGATTTTCATGCTAGGTAAAAGTTTTATTTATTTTGGATTTGTTTTTCAGTTCAGCTGATTTAATTTTTGTAGCTTTGCACTCAACGTTACTAACAGTGAGTTGTGCATTCTTAGAGAGTCTGCAGCTGGAGAAGCTTATGAGAGCTGCTTACGAGCTGTGCAGATATTGCCTGTAATTTTCTATCTCTTGCCCCTTATGTTATTCCACCATGGTTTAAATAGGAAGGAATGTTAAATGTATTTATTACAATCCATTTAAACTGATGATCTGTTCTATTTTGGTATTTTGAGATCTTATGACCTCCTTTAGAGGTGACTTTTAATTCTTTCTATCTTCTTTCACGTTATTGAACTTTGCTTTCTTGTTTTTAACTTTAAATCTGTGTTCTTAATTTCTTATTCCTTTATTTTTAATTCTTTCTATGCAGCTTGCCGAATTCCAAATGGGTCTTGCAAAACTTGCTCTTGGTTCAGGGAATCTTTCATCTTCGCAGGTCTAGTCATGCCTATGTGATAGTTGACCAATCAGAGATTATAGAAGTAGCACATGTTTTATTTTGTCTCCCTCTGTAAGAAGGGCCAGCAAGAGACATCCTTGTGTCATTTTAATTTTCTAATGGTACTGCTGCTTATCGTTGCTGCAGGTCTTTGGAGCCATCAGACAGGCCATGCAGCGTGCACCTCACTATCCTGAATGCCATAATTTAACTGGGCTAGTCTATGAGGCACAATCCAATTATCAGTCTGCCGCCGCTTCTTATAGACTAGCACGCTGTGCAATCACCAATTTGTCAGGCAGTGGTAGAAAATCTCATATGACGGATATATCAGTCAATTTGGCCCGATCACTTAGTAGGGTAACGCATATAATATCTTTTCAGTATCTGTTTTTGATCTGTAAGGGTGTAACCCTAATTACATGTATACGCACGCATACCATCGTACATGTTATCCTAATGCAAGTGTTGCTTCGTATTTCGTTAAACATTTTCTGAAAAATGCTTCTCTGTGATGCAGGCAGGGAATGCTCTAGATGCTTTGCAGGAATGTGAAGATTTGAAGAAAGAAGGTTTGTATTAAGTATGCTTACATATGACCTTATAACAAGGATAGAGATAATGTATTAGTGGCTGAATGCTTTCTTATTCACATCAGACCAACATTTACTTATAATAGGGGATGTTTAGAATTTTTACAAGCTGCCTTCAAGGATCTGTATTGTTGCTTCTGTTCTTATGAATAATTTTGTGTCTGACTTAAAGAAGAGCGTGAAAAGACTTTCTTAAGAGCATCCTTGGATGTGGTTGTGTTCGATTACATATTGAAAACTTGTAAAAAAAATGTCACTTTGTTGACTTATTTTTTTGTCTGGTGTCCTTCATGTTTAAGGGTTGCTTGATGTGGAGGGTTTGCAAATATATGCTTTCTCCTTGTGGCAACTTGGTAAGACTGAACTGGCCCTCTCTGTGGCAAGAAATCTGGCAGTGAGCGTCTCTACAATGGAACAAACATCTGCAGCTGCCTCTGTTGTTTTTATCTGTAGATTCCTGTATCATATTTCTGGACTGGATTCGGCAATCAATAGCATTCTGAAGATGCCAAAGCAACTGTTTCAGAGTTCAAAGATCAGTTTCATAGTATCTGCTATTCATGCTCTAGATCGAAGTAATCGGCTTGAGTCTGTTGTGTCAAGCAGCCGTTACTATCTTAAATCTCATGAAGAGATAACTGGAATGCACTTTTTGATAGCACTTGGTAAACTAGTAAGTTTATTATTCCAGTAACCTCTCATGTTTGGTTGGGATTTGCTTGTTTATTTATGATTTTTGAATGATAAGTGATATTGCTATACTCTGGGTTGCTTTATGCAGATAAAACATGGATCAGAACACCGTTTGGGATATCAAAGTGGAATTGATCACCTTAGGAAAGCTCTTCACATGTATCCTAACAGTAGCTTGTTAAGGTATCTCCAACAATCAACCTCGTGGTTGAAACCTGATTTCTGTATAACTGCTGACATTGCCAGTAGCAACTGCTGTAAAGGAATTAACTAACAGAATGACCACATATGGTAGAGAGGTGTCTTAGTTTTAAGATTCTGGTGGTATTTTTGGTGGATTTCTTGTTCACTGATTGTAACATTAGTTTTTCTTTTATAAAAAAATTGTTGTTTGTTATAAAAAAAAAAAAAAAAAAAAAAACAAGCATCTGAATTTTAGTGCAACTTATTGGATTGAAACAAGAGATTTTATTGGTCAAATCAAAACCTTCTGTATTTATTCTAGGCAGCTAGGTTGGCATTGTTATGGTTCACATGGATTTTCTGCCATCTAGTTTGTAGAATGATGCTTTTGGCGTCAACCTAAGCTTCTTAATGCCTTGCCACTTCTAGGTATTATTTTTAGTCTTCAAACATTTTTCTGACACACTTTTTTTGGAACAGGAACCTTCTTGGTTATCTTTTGTTGTGCAGTGAAGAATGGAATGATACCCACATTGCAACTAGGTGTTGCGACATAGACACTACTAATCCAAGTAAAGGCGGTTTAAAATCAGCATATGAAATTCTTGGTGCTGGAGCAGTCGCTTGCTATGCTGTTGGCAATTGCAGTCCTAAGTTCTCTTACCCAACATGCACATACCAGTGCCTGAATGAACCTGGAGCCATCCAGCTGCTACAGAAGTATTGTAACTTATTCCTGCCTCTGAATTTGAATTCATTATATAACTTCTAAGTAAAAAATCTATGCCGCTTTTAGATTTTAAGGATCAATTTCTCCTCTAAGGAAAAAGAGAAAAAGAATAATCATTCCCTCCCTTTGCCTTTTTGACTGTTTGTGTTAGTTTTCGCCTTTCATAGCTGTTTTCCTGTATGTTTTTTATATTGGCTACATAAAAACATGATGAATTAGACTACTGCTGTTTCTTTCCAGAAAGAAATTTGCCTGTTTTTGGAACGAAAAATATGAAGGTGCTTTTTATTTTAATATGGGCTTATTGCTTACGCTTGTCTTTTCCATATTAAAGTTAACATGTTTTGCTTCCTAGTGAAAAGAATCACAGTTCTTGTTTCATATCCACAGATGTTTACGCCGAGAACCATGGAACCAGAACATAAGATATCTGCTTGTTCTCAATTTACTGCAGAAGGCACGTGAAGAGAGATTTCCTTGCCATCTTTGTATTATACTTGAGCGGCTAATAAGTGTAGCTCTTTCTGATGAAGTTTATCATAATACGGGCATGTCTTATGAATATAAGAAATTCCAGCTTTTACTTTGTGCTTCTGAGATCTGTTTGCAAGGTGGTAATCTGACTGGCTGTATCAACCATGCCAAAAACGCTTCATCGATTATGCTTCCTGATGATTATATTTTCTTTGCACACTTGCTATTACTCCGTGCCTATGCCTTAGAATGTGACACTGTAAACCTTCAAAAAGAGTATATAAGATGCTTGGAGCTCAAGACAGATCATCATATTGGTTGGATATGTCTAAAGTTCATCGAATATCGTTATGAATTGCAAAGTGATTTGGATATTTTAGAGTCTAGCTTCAAAGAATGCTCAAAGGAGCGGATGAATTCATGGAATATGTGGAGGGCTCTATTCAGTCTGGTGCAAGGCTTGATATCTATATTGAGCCAGGACATTATTTCTGCTGAACAGTTTTTTGCACAAGCTTGTTCATTGGCGGGTGCTGAGAGCAGCCTCCTGCTTTGTCATGGTATTTGTCTGTTAATAGATGGGATTTTCTTTTTCCTCTAATAGGTCCTACTAATCATTAAATTTAAGACTCCATGCTTTAGTTAATTTTCTTTTTTTGGGGTAACAGTGCTGTTGTTTAAATTTGGCATGACATGTTCTAACTAAATTAGATAGCCTAAAATTGGATAGACGTCTTGTTTTCCAGTAACAAGTATATATGATGGTTCATACTACATATTCTACAAGTGGGTGCTAGGTAGATTTGGTTTCTGGTCATTGTCTATGTATGCCTGATTTTGTACAATAGCGAGGGTGGTAGAAGTTTTGTATATATCTCCTTTCATGCAGTAATTAGATCATTGATGGGTCCAGGTGCCACCTGTATGGAGCTTTCTCGCCAGGGGTGTTTGCAGTTTTTATCACTTGCTGTACGGAGTCTCACTAAAGCTCAAGAAGGTCCTCTTGTTCCCTTACCGATTGTCTCAGCATTGCTAGCTCAAGCAGCTGGAAGTCTTGGTTCAAAAGAGAAGTGGGAGAAAAACCTCCGTCTTGAATGGCCTACTTGGCCTCAAGGTATGATATCTGTGTGACGCATTGGTGTTCATGTCCTGATGATTTACTGTTTTTTTATTTAATTTTTTTATTTAATAATCCAGCTAGAAATAAGCTACTGATGCATCATCATTCACATGCAAATCCGTTTTCATGCTGAATGGTAGAATTATGTGAAACCACTGAGAATTCCTTATTGGAAAAAACAGACCTCTTTCCCTAAGAGTGGCTGTCTGGTTTTATATGATGTATAGTCCATAATGTGTGGACGTTTTAAAATCTTTTGCAGAAATGAGGCCTGCAGAGCTGTTCTTTCAGATGCATTTGCTTGCAAGACAGTCGAAAGCTAGTTCAGACTCTTCCAGAGTTGAGTTTTGTCAGAGTCCGGAGAAGTGGGTTCTTCGAGCGATTCACACAAACCCTTCTTGTATGAGATATTGGAAGGTTTTGCAGAAGCTCGTGGAATGAGTTGCAAATGGTGAAGATTGGGCATGCATTTTGTATCATGCATTATATATAGTACGCCTCCTACTTCAGCTTAGCCTTGGTGTTTAAAATTTTTACTCAGCTAATTTGTTCGTCATTGTGTACCATATCGAGAGCTGCCTAATCCTAAATGCTCCCAGTTTTTCTGACTCTTGTACAATATGCCATCATGCTGTCCTCAATTGTATGTAAATATGGAAAGTTTTTTGGGTAGCTTGTTGCTACAGAATTAGGTGAATTAAGTCATTACAGGAATAGCAGCCTTTGTAACATCAAATTAGATTTAGGAATTGTATTGATCATACCAGGCTCTACTAATACAGTTATTTTAATGATTTTTCTGAAGTAGATTGTGGCTGCTTTACCTGAAATATTTTTTGCAGTTATCATTAATATGAAGCCACAAAATAGCGTTGCATGTACTGGTTTTATATAATTTAGCCCACTGATGCGATTTTGTAATCTCGACTTTATTCGATTTCTTATGTTGAAAAAATGATGTGAAAATTCACAAGCAGCAGATGTTCAAACTTACTTTGCTTAGATTACAAAAATTCTAGTTTTAGTGTGGTGATTGGAAATTATGGCCTATCTTCCAAGACTGAGTGAGGTGGTTGAGTGTTGGAGCTCATCAGCATCAGATGGATCCCAGTCCAGTGTGGAGGAAAGAATCTTGGAGAGTGTGATGAAAGCTTCAGCCATTGTGGGGCGAGAGTTGATCTGAGTTGCAACGCAGCTTTTAGCCAACTGGGCCATGGAAAAAGCGAGATCCAAGGGGTACTCGCGCTTAAGAGATGGATCCATAAAGCCTTCAAGTTTGTCTCTCACATGGTCTCCTTCCAACACCCCACTTATGGACGCAGATAGTAACAACTCCTGATCATCTCCTGAACCACCATTATTAGAGGCCGGAGCGGGAGCAGCCGCCGCAGCGGCTTCTCTTCCAGATAAGAGCTCCAACAAGACGACCCCAAATGCAAAGACATCTAGTTTAGGAGTAATGACCCCGTTTTGGATGTACTCTGGCGGCATATAGCCATGAGTGCCCACCACATGTCTGGTGAGTTGGAGTTGGTCTTGATTGTGCTTGTGACTGTGGGAGACGAGAAGGGGTCTTGCCAAGCCAAAATTGGAAAGCTTGGCCCTCAAGCTGGCATCCAAGAGGATGTTGCTGGTCTTCAAGTTGTTGTGGATACAGGGAGGGTGGGTGAAGTTGTGGAGATAGTTGAGAGCATCAGCGACGTCGTGGGCAATCTGAACCCTCTGCTTCCATGACAGTGTAGTAGGAGAATGAAGGCAGTGGGAAAGAGAGCCAGAGGGAGCATACTCGTAGACAAGGTAGGTGTGTCCCTGGTCGACGCAGAAGCCAGAGAGCCTGATGATGTTGGAGTGGTTGATCCGCTTGAGGAGGTTGATCTCGTCTCCAGACTGGGAGACATCCCCTATCACCACCTTGATGGCGGCATCGTCCCCCTCAAACGATCCTCTGAACACGGATCCTTGAATTCTGTTGGCTTCGCTGAAGAATTGGGTGGCCCTCTGCAGTTGCTCCAATTCGTAAAGGGTCAAGGACTCAACAGCATAGCCAAGCCCTCTAGAAGAAATGGTGTCGGATGAAGGTTGCGGCGAGGTTGGCAAGTAGTCTGCGATCTTACCAGGTTCAAGTCCAGGTCCAGAAGAGACTTGTAGTTTGGAGTTGGGGGATTCCGTAGCCGCCGCCGATTGGTAATGTTGACGACGGCGGCGGCGTAACAGGAGGAAGACCGTAATAACGAGGAGGAGGAGGCAAGCAGCTCCAACGCCGACACCCACGAAGATAGGTTTGTTGATTTTGCTGTTGTTGTTGGAGTTTGGAGGTGGAGCGGCGGATGGAGGAGGAGGAGGAGGAGGAGAAGAGCGTTGTTGCAGTTGAGCAGGGGTAGGTTTGGAAGTGAGAGGAAGCAGAAGTTGGGTGAAGGGATAGATGATGTCGTTGGAAGAGAGGCGATTGGCTTGGAGCAAGGTGGGTAGGTCTAAACCGAAGCGTTGGGCGATGGTAGTAAGGTCGTCTCCCCAGGTGACCAGGTAAGAGAGGAGGAACTTGACCCCAGCGGTGGTCTGGTTGGCGGTGGGGCAAGCGCACCTCAGGGGGACTTGAAGGGTGAGGCCCACCGTGAGGTTAGTGTCGCGGAAGGGGTTCTGAGCCATGAGGGCCTGGCAGGTGGTGAGGCCCTGGTAGGTGTTGTTGGCCACTCCGAAGTAGGTGTCGGCGGAGCTTTTGAGCACATAGGAGGAATTGTGCTCGTAGTAAGAGTAGGAGGAGCAAGAGCAGTTGACGGGCACGAGTATGAGGGTGTCCGCGGGAATGGGCTGAACATCGGAGATGTTGTTGGCTGCAGCGATGAGGGTGGGTTCGGAGCCCAGCAGGTAGGCGATGGAGGTCGGGGAGTTGTAATAAGGAGGGATGGAACGGAAGGTGAGGTAGGAGGGGCATGACGATGCGACGCCATTGCAGACATAGCCGTCGGTGGTGTTGTAGTGGTTGTTGCAGTCGAGCTGTTTGTTGTTCACATAACTCTGCTGCCCTTGCACTTTGATCAAGATAAACACCACCACCACCACCACAACCAATACCATCCAATTCATCTTCAATGGGATGGCTAAAGCTAACGCAAACAAATTTCTTTATAATTTTCTGAGAGACTCCGTGTGAGGCCTCAATTATACAACTATTCAACGCGTCTTTAGTTGACCACTTGACAACCTTTTCTTTTTTATTTATTTTCATTTGACTTTAAAAGTCAGTCCACTCTTCAAACCCATAATTTTGATTTCTGCCAACCATTACCATTTTGGTTTCTTACTTCATCGTCATGACCAAGCGTACAAAATGGGCTCCTCCCTCCCTCTCCCTTGAATATCTTTCAAATTTGATTTCACTTATTAAGGTATATAATGGTCTTTCCGATCTAGGATTTAGATTTTAACCCAAAATTTGATACTTAAAACCTAAAATCAAAGCGATTAACCAATCTACTAATCCAATACTTGAAACTTAAAATATAAGTTATAAATGATAACAGCGGTTCCCTTTTTGCATCTTCATCACTCTAAGAGCATCCACAGTGGGGGGTGTAAATTCAGGGGTGTAAAGCCACTTTTACATCCCCTTTACACCTCCGGGGGTGTAAATATGTTTTTTGCTCCAGTGGGGGGTGTAAATTCGGGGGTGTAGCCGTGGGTCCCAGCCTTTTATGTTGACTTTTCTTCATTTTTGTTCTCTTTTCTCGGGTGAGTCCCACCTGCAAGGGATGTAAAAATGGATGTAAATATACATTTTATTTTACATCCCCATGGTGGTGATGTATATTTATATACATTTACATCTCACCATTGGAGACGATTCCGATAACTCGGGGTGTATATTTAACATACACCCCCATATACACCCCCCACTGTGGATGCTCTAACACCCTACTAACCCTACTAACTTGGACAATGAACAGTATAAAGATAAGTTTCACTACATATATTTGTTAATCTGAAATTTTACATATCCAGCCACTTATTATTAGGTGAATAAAATTCTATATGCCTCAAAAAACAAAATTCTACACTAGAAAGTCAAAACTAGGTTCCCCTGATGATCATCACTGCAGTGAACTAAAAAACTACCACCATCTATCATTGCGCAGGTCAGTCGCACTTTCTTTTGTGGGCGCATCTCCTGCACGCTACTATACCAGCCCAAATTACTCCTATCAAAGCAAGGACAAAAGCTGCAACATCGAACGCAAAACTATAACAATCAGGACAGCAAACACAGATAAAATCAAATCAAGTTGCAATCAATTCAGCATAATTTGATGGTACCCCTTAAAAAAAAACACAAACAAAAAATTGATTTGATGAAAGAAATGCACATCCGAATATTAGACGACCTGAATCCCTTATATATATTAAGTCTATTTAAATTTTATACTGAAGCCCTAAAAAATTATTTTTCTTTTTCTTGTTCCATTTATCCAGTCCATTTGATATTAAAGAGCTTTTGCCGGAAACACTGAAAGTTTCCCATGCAGTGTAGAAAAAAAGCGGCTAGGCACATTCCTTGCAAGAAGCATTCAATAGTAAAGCTGAAAGTCTGAGATAAACATACTCGCTACAGCACAGTAAGCTAAAATAGCCAGGCGATATCTAACAATCCATGGTAGAGTGCTTTCAAGAGAGCAGTGCCTGTGATGCTCTCTTGCTTTCTTGGTGGTTGAAGAGGTGGAATTTCTTGCTTGCAGTTCCGATAGCGATGTAGTTACACCTGTCACAGGATTTCCGTTTATATCCCTGACTTGAATTTTCAATGTCACAGGAGTCACATCCCAGTCTATCTCAACTGCTCCAAAATTAGACATGCCTGAAGAAAATACACATCCAGAAAATAAAAAAACCTGACATGCTCCGCAAGGAAACTCAGATATGTCAAATTTAAAATGACAAGCATACCATATGTGCACGACCTGTATCTGCAGTTTTGGTCCATAACTCTCATAGTGTTAGGAGTTAACCATGCCAGAAATCTCACAAAGAAATGTAGCGGTGGTGGGACTACCTTCTCAACTGCTTGGGTTATCCCACTTGAAGTAACATCATACAATGGATATCCAGTGGCACAATCATAACGTGTAATTTCTCCAAAGTGAACATCTCCACTTATGAAAAACACTCCATCCCTCTACAAGGAAAAGGATTTGTAAAAGAGCTGATCTAAGCATCCTCTCCTCTCAGACCAAGTTGTAAAAGTAAAAAATAAATACCCTGCTTCATGCATCTGCTGCTTGTATCCTAAATAGAAATCGCTACTGAAAGAAGTATAATTGAAAATATGTATATACCACCTTGCTATCTGCTATCAATTTAAATAGCCGATCTCTCTCCTTTGGAAAACGTCCCCAAGACTCCATGTAAAACAATGGCCCAGTGGTTGCTGACAGATTTGATATTACCTGAATTGGGAGAAAAGATAAGGGAGTTTCACTAAAATACCCAAAATGGGGGCTGAAATTATAAAAATACCCAACACCCAAAACACTTTATAAACATACCCAAAACTCATCATTACACACACTCAAAACCCATTTATAAACATACCCAAAACCCAGCATTACACACATACCCAAAACCCATTTTGGGTATGTTTCTATGTTTAAATAGTGCTTGGGTATTTTTATAAATACATGTCTAGGATTGGGTATTTTTATAAATATCTAAAAAGATAATTACTGAAACGTATGCATTATTAACAAAACTTGCAGACACCATAGGCAAATCCAAACAACCCAACTAGCCAAGCATTAGGGAGTAGCACATATGTAAATTAATTACATAGCTAACAGCTTTATGTAGAACAATGTAGGCATAAATTAATGTATAGAAGATCCAAGCATAGTACCAACCTACCTAATATAATGTTGGCATAAATTGACAGCATACCTGTATAGAAGATCCAATAATTGTAATGGCTGTTGGAGAATCATTCAGCTCTTTTTCTAACCATTCCCACTGTGAGTGTCCCAAAATAGTTCCATCACTACGTAAAGGGTCTCGATGGTACCTAGTATCTAATAGTATAACCTGAGGAAGTTTATTGCCCGTAATTAGAGCAAAACACATTTTTACTGAAAACAGTTGTTTGCTTACTTGATAGGCTTTCCTGGGAAAGCCCATTTGAATTCCATAAGAAGAAATGTTTCAGACAGATACTTAGAAGCTTTCACTTTGATACCTTGATTTGTCTGCCCATGGGGCCAACTGTGTAAGATGCATAAACTCCGTCTTGCTTGCGCCTACAATTGAAGCAAAAAAATAATTCAATATAATCAGCAATAATTAGGTATTACGAACTACTGCATTGCAGTACACCACAATTAGATAGAGTTAAAAATTAATGATGTAATTCATACAAAGCGAATGAGGCTTTAACAATGACAACATCAGCATCTTTGGATATCAGTAAGGCCATAATGACAATTCTACAAGGGGAGAACAGTCGCTCACCGAGGACTATGTTCCGGCTCATCCAAGAAATCAAGGAGAAGCCTTTGATTAGTTATTTTCCCGGAAAATTCTTTTCCTGCATCATTTAATCCATAATCGTGGTCATCCCATGTGCCAATTACCTACAAGATTGACACGCTACTACTTAGAACGAAGAATAATTATATAAAAAGGAAAATATGTATGAGCAAGATTAAGGATCTCAACAACTATTCAGTCAGAGAAGTGAGGATGAAACACCTTAGTATTCTCTCGAAGACGAGAATAACCAGGGTTAGACTTGGCTTTCTCAAATCTAGACTTCATTTCCTGCTCAGTAGAAGGAACAAATCTTGGGGCATTCTTCCACGGCCCAATTGTTCTTTCTTTTCCAAATAGTTTAAAAGGACGCCTAATGTCTCCATAAATGTTATCACCAAGCCAAATGAAAACTTGGGGATCAAATGAGATTATTGCATTCCAGATGGGCTGCACAAAACCAAAAATTTTAAGTTATCCTGAGAAACAAAAAAGAAGTAAATATATTCACAAAAGTTTCAGAGATGAAATTTCGTTGTGTGGCAAAACAAATCGATAGATGATTTGATACAATATAATGCCATTTGAACAGCTAAGTAATAAGCAACAGTTGCAGTAGGGTTCACTAGCAGAAAGTAAAAGCAGGGACAATGTGCACAGGAAGATTGCCTAAACGTCACCTATCAATGGCCAGTTGGATTCAGATTTCGCTATGAGGAGATTGCCATTGTGGTCAAACTGAAGAGCGGAAGTGGGTTCATCTCCAACAAAGTGTTCTTGAATTGTTTTTGGCATTTGGCAGACTTATAAATTTGTATACAATTATTATAAATTAGGAAGTCATCACTGATGAAGTGTGAGTCAAATATGCACTGTAATTAGAGAAACATGTGTTGTCATCAAAAGTAGTGTGCCAAAATGGCAAAGCTATTGAGAGGTGAGAAGAAGAAAAGTTAAAAAAACAAAGAGCAGAGTACAGACCGACAGACAGACCTGAGGAGCGCTTTGGTTGGCACATGATCCAAACGCAATACGAGTAACCAGATGCTGCTGCTCGGAAGGGACGCCCCACGCCACCACTCCAATCGCCGTCACTGTCAACATCCACCACCACTTCCAAACCATCTCTCTCAACTCTCAACTCTCAATTCTCAATTTTCAATTCTTAATTCAACTCTCAATTCTCATACGAGCAGCCACTAACTCTCTGATTCTCGCGTAAATGTGAGGATTCTTTCCATTCTTAACCAATCACCTTATTTATTTCCTGAAAATTGCCTTATTTCCATAACAAGAGCCTGAAACCTTCCGATCAAGAAAATCCAATAAACTAATATATTAAGGAAAAACTTCCATTAAAAAATTCTTACATGCCTCTTTTTTTTGGTTTTTAGGTGCAATAGTCCTTGAATTTGTACCCACTTCACATTTTAGTCATTCAATTTGCGAAATGCCTGCTCTAGCCCCTCAATTCCATTCGTTACTCGAGATATGTTACTTTTCTGGTTAAATTTAGGGCAAAATAGTCATTTGCGGTCCAACTCTCATTACTCACACCTACTCCACCACTCCATATCCAAACTCACCATTCTCACCATCAATCTCACGACCCCATCATCATCATAATCATCAATTTCAACCCTTCCACCTCAGCCAATACTAGAGAGACAAAGAGACGTAGAGATATAGACATAGAGAGATAGAGAGACAAAGATACAAAGAGACAAAGATGAGTGGTGGGGAGGTGCGTCAAGGAGAGGGCGTGGGGCTGGGTGGGTGCGGGGATGAGAATGGGTGTCGTATCTGTACTGTTAATGCATTTTTTGGGAGGGTCAACTTAGGTAAAGGAGCGTTGGATCTTTAGCAGGGCGAGAAGGTTATAAACCTTCGGCATAGAGGGGTCTTGTAGAAGAAAATAAGGAAGAAACAATCGTCAAGCTTCATGCACCGGTGTGGTACCTGCTGAAAGCTCTCCGATGTTTTTTTTTTTTTGGTCAAGGAAATGAACATGTCATTACCATATGGGGTTACATAAGAGTCCAATACAAAAGTCAGAAACATAAAACAAGGGCTCAACCAAACTAAATACAAGCCCAATCCAAAATACAAAAAAGCCCAAAATAACCAAAAAACCTTAGAATCAAACCCTAGATACACCAAGCAGCCGCTACCACCTAATCTACCACCGCTGCCGCAACCAGAAGAATAAGAAGGTTCAAGGGAACCAACAAAGGGGATCTGTAGAGCGTGGAGTTGGGGAAGCAAGCCACCAACATGCATCATGCTCAAGCGATCCAGTAGCAGGTATGGGTCCAAATGGACCATTAAACTGCAAAGCCAACACCTCCATAACCCGATCTCAGATATGAGATTGGTTTGTAGGGGAGAAACAGCAGCAGTAGCAAACAAGTAGACAACCAAGAAAATTCTAGGGAGAAAGGAGGATTTTAGGGTTTGAGTTTTCTTGGGAGGGGGAGAGAAATGGACTGATGGGGGGTGAGTGTATGAAAGGGAAAAAGGGTGAGAGAGGTGAAATGGCTGAAGAGTAGTGATGGAGGGGGTGTGGGGGAGATCTGGGCTTACATAAGGAAAAACATAAGAGGAAGGGCAAACCAAAGCAAACTGAAAAAAAGGAAAAGGAAAGCCACACCAAAGGGTGGCAGAGAAGCCACACAAGAGGTGGCGGAGGAGCCGCCCCGAAGGGCGGCGGCACAGCCACCAGCTGCTCAAAAGAGGGTGGTGGAAAAGGAGAGAAGTTCTAGAGAGAAGGAGGATCCTCTCTCTCTAAAGCTCTCTCGGTTTAGTTAGCGAATGTGGGATATGTGGTAATTTTGACAGAGTAACAGTAAATGTGAAAAGTAGTTACCCTATTTACCTGGGCACTGTTCCCCATTTATAGGAAAGTGAAACTGAGAATTTGTATAAAGTTTCAATGTGGGACTTTGTGCAAATCACCATGATGGTGACACGTGTCTGTGGCTCTAGGTTCTGTAGTTGAGAGCATCGGCAGGTGGGTATCGCTTCGGAAGGAGGTCCTCCTTCGGTAGGTTAAGAAGGTGGTGATGTCACTCATATTCTAAGGGCTTGTCTAAGTGTCTTTTGGAGTGATCTCTTTCTTTTTGGCAGCCATCATGCCTACCAAAGTACTAGTCTTCTGATGCCAAATGCGCTTGGTTGATTATGGTGCAAATAGTAGTCTCCCAAGTTGCCAATCAAAGAGTGGCTTCTAGGTTGGGAACTTGTAAAGTGTTTAGGTAATCAAATCAAGGGCTTCGGCGTGGCGGGCACGGTAGGCAATCCCTTAGTCCCCCAAGTTCGGAAGCTAGAAGGCACGTTTGCTGGGGAAAGTAGTTCCTTAAAGGACATGTCTTTGAAACTGGCTCAGGGGGAGCGGACGGGAAGCTATGATGTCATAGGCGGGCATGTAATGTCGTTGGAGGTTCAGTACAGAGGGTGCTGAAGGAAAGGTGTTACGTCAACAAAAGTCGCATTAGTCCCTTCGAAGCTTCAGCACGGATGCTAGTCTACTTCTTGATTGGACCAATTTTTGGTTTATGGAAGATGAGATACAAAGATGATCACTCATTAACCAAAGTAGGAAACCAAAAACCTTAGCTAGGTTTTCTCCATCACTTAGCTTATATAGGACAACACAAAAGGCAATTGGGTGGATATTTGGGGCTCCATTTGGTCCATGGGCCCAATACTCTTTTGGGCTATTTTGTCAATTTCCTTTTAAATCATATTTAAAAACCCAATCCAATATTTCTATATGTCAATATTAATTCCATAATTAATCTTTTAATTATAATTTAACTATTAAATTATAACTATAGTTTTACTTAATTGACTCGGTCGAACTATTTGACTTTGGTCAATTTCTCTGGTCAACATGTTGACTTTTGACTGTTGACTTTGACATTTGATTATCAACCATTGACTTGTGTCTCCTCATTTAATTTCTCCTCATTTGTACCTCTAATTACATTTTTTGGGTGTGCAGATCCGTAGGTTCCCTTTAGCAAGGTAGTTTTACTTAGTTGACTCAACTCCTCAGAGATGATATACGAATTAAATTCCACAATTTTATTCTTCCTATTAATAAAGGTTAATTGAAACATTTTAGGACATCCACAGACCATGGTTGTTGCCTAGCAGCAAGTCACGGTTATCCAAGCTAAATGATACATTGTAAAAGAACCTATTCAATTGGAATGACCGTGCAATTGAATCCTTCTCTTATGTCAATACTCATTATTCACATTATTAGATCATGAAATCTGATTGTCAATAACCTAATGTGAATAATTCCTTTTATATGATTATCCTGGTAAGATTTGAAGACTTATTCTTTCAAGTCTTATCCACTGCTCTGTGCAGAGATTTGACCAATCATATTTTGGAGTATTCTCTGTCCTTTACTGAGAGTAGAGATTCTTCTTGTACATTCATTTGTTTCCATGACTCTATTGAGAATCCTGATGAGCACATTTAAGCTATGCCTAATTCAACATGACCGTATAGTGCTCTCAAAGATTAACAATATAGCCACAAAACATCTATGATGCCTTAGGTCTAAGGATTAGTTTGCACCATTGCAATTTATGAGTTCTAGTTTGACATGTGAGTAAAGACTTCCATGCTGTAACTCATGTGTTGGATCGTTCAGTGTACTTGTTCATCTACAAGCACCTACACACATATCGATGTGTCTCCACACTTAATGACTTGAGACCTTGTCATTCCCTACATATAGAGACGATACTGTGTGTACTGGTCTTTACGAAATATTGACACCCAATCAATATTCATATGACCAGGAACATGTTCAGGATTTAGAGATTGTGGGGGTCTTTTTGTTCCAGCAGCCAGATGAATAATGCATTTGCCAAAGCTTCCAGGGCCTTTGTTCACCCGTTTTAATTTACTTCCTGAGATGACAGGGCAAAGTTCCCCATTAATTCAAAGACCATGTTTTGGTCAGTGAATTAACTTTCTTTATGTGTTGAGCGTGCCACTGTTAGCAATTTTTCAACCCTAACAGACTTATGGTAAAATAACTTGCGCCCCAAGTTATTAACTTTTACCAAACGATTGTGAATTTGGGTGAGGAATATCTCCCAAGTAAGTTCTTTTCTATGCCTTAGACTGGTAAGGACTTTTACAATTTATCTCAGTATAAAAACCGGCAGTTCTGGCCAGAATGAAAGATGACAGATTGAACCAATTTCAGACAGAACTCCCTTTTACAAGACTCAAAAAGGGAAGAACTGACTATACAAGGACAAGGAGAGGGCTGCGCTTCCATTTCTGTCTGGATAGTTGCCTCTGTTCTGGGCTGGACTGGATACGCCTGTGCTAGACTGGACTTTTAACAACTTCAACTGTTAGGCTTCAGCTGTAAATCGATACCAAAGCTTGAGTTTGGCAGAGCTTTAATCTATTTCGAACCCTGGAAGGTTTTTGGATGGGCAGAACTGGGACTTCTCCAGTCTGAAAGGGGCAGAAGTGGCTGGACTCGAGCTGGAAGCGGGCTGTAATACCTGTGCTGCTTAGTCAGGGCTCTTCACAAATTTGTTGAGTTTTTCATATTTGAGAAAACTCGAAACTCTGCTTAGCTTGGCTTGTACTAAACCAAATTTGTAACGAGAGAAATCTCGTTATTGTTGACTAGTGAACTGGGATTCAAACCAGAGGTAGCGATTTAAACTTGTCTTTGCTGGGAGAAGACATGATGATTCTGCAAGCTTGTTGGCAAGCTTTTGAATATTTCAGGCTCGAAGTCTGTTGGAACTTGTTTAGGATTTTGTGATCAAGTGATCATTTGAGTGTTTGTCTTTTGACTGAGTTTTGGTTGATTGGTTGATTGATTGTCCCTTGCTCTATTCACCCTCTTTTGTATATATAGGAAGTGTTCCTCCGAGAATGGGCGGCAAGTAATCAAAAGATCTTTTAATTTTTAAAATGAAATAAACAGGGGTTCTATCCATTTTCTGGCGAGTAAGCACTCAACGATTAGTTCCTGAGGTGACCACTTCTGTATTTTTGATGGAGTGCCCTGCCTGTTCTTCCATTCCACCTGCTTCTGCAAAAGGTCTGGAGCCTTGGAGATGGCTGGCTCTCAGCTTTTGGACAGTTTCATGTTTCCCGCTTATCTCTCTTTTTTATAAAAACAGAGTCTGCTTATCCTCGAAAATGGTATTCCTCCAAAATATCAGAATATCTTTTAGATAAACTAAGCGGGTTCTAATCTTCTGGCAGCAAGCTACTTTAGATTTTTTCTTCTTTTATACCTGCTCCTGTTCTATTTCCAGTTTTCAGCCGAAATTATTGACTCCTCCAAGTCAGGGATCACGTGGGGCTGTTCCGTTTTGAAGGCCAGCTTGAGTCTAGTTTGCTTCTGAGCCTAACTTTGGATTTCTTCGAGGCCCAAGTTTTTTTTGATTCCTATTGTTCACAAGCCCTTTAATGTTTTGGGCCGTGTTTTTGGCCTGTCCACTCATTTAATGGGCTGGGTCGTGCTGATGGGCTTGAGGTCGTCTGATACAAGCGGCCTAGGAGATGGTGTGGGCTTTGTTTTTGGCGTGCTAAATTTGGGCCCAAACAATGCCCCCATTAAATCTGAACCGTTTATCAACCGGTTTTCAGATTTAATGTTTTCGGCTATTAATTTGTGCGCGCCAGTTTAAAACGCCCCCTGTCTGCCACGTCCACCTACCTAGACTTCGTGGGAAACCGGTCAGTTACTAGCTGGTCACTAGCTCGTCACTATTAGCTTTCAGCTGGCGTCTTGTCTTCCATTTCCCACGATTTTGAGTCCTTTAAAAGAAATTTGAAATTTCCAGTTCCTGTTCATCTCAAAACCTAGCTTTCTCAGAGTTCAATTTTCTCGGTTTTTGTCAGAATCCTTTCCCTTTGCTTCGTTCAATCCCTAAACCCTTTTTCGTTCCTAGCCTGTAAACCCAGAAAATGTCTTCTCCAAGGACTCGTGCCCACAGTGCTTCCTCCTCGGTTCCTCCAGACTATATCACCGGGAGTGGAATCGACGCTCACGCCATGGAAGTTCGAAGCAGACTTCATCCTTTTGTTCAGAAAAAATTGGACGAAAACGTCCTTCACTTGTTTGACAGTACTCTGACTGTGGGACCTCGCTGGTTTGGTCCTGTCCCAGCTGAGATGGCAGAGTTGGTTAAGAAGGATGCCGAAGCGCCTCTATGTTACCAAGGGAACTCTGCCCTATCCTCTTATTCTTGGGTCAGCAAGAATTTAAGTCGTTCATTCCCGTCCAGTGAAGTAAGGAATAGTCCTGTGAAGTGGGCGGACTGGATTGACAAACTTCTTCCCAAGTTTGGAGCTCACTGGAGGCGGGCAGGAATTTATGATGCGATTCTTCTGTCTAAGCAATCCATCAACCGGGATGAGAACCTGCTTGCTGCTGCCCTATGTTTCTGGAATTCTGCCAGCAACACGTTTGATTTCCGTGTGGGTCCAATGGCGCCAACTCTGCTGGACATGGCTCAGATCTTTGGGTTTAGGCCCCATGGCCGACCTGTGGATGCTGTTGGAGACTATCATCGTAGGAGGAACCAGGAGAAGCTAGCCAAGCCTTTCACTGTCTCTCCTGCCACCATCAATCAGAACTGCTCCTTTTCTGTTTTTCTGAGGAAATTCAGTGTGGAGAAGGACAAGGATCAGCAGCATATGCTATTCCTTCTGTATTGGCTGAACAGATTTGTGTTCCCCAATCGTTCTTCTGCTGTTCTGCTTGAGTATAGGCATTTGGCAGAAGCTTTACACAACCATACCGACGTTGGACTTGGGCCGTCAGTTCTGGCTCACCTTTTCAAGAACCTGCATACTGCCACAACGTAGAATCCCCTGAATTTATCTGCTCCTGGCTCGTTTTGGATGATCCAGGTCTGGTTGCAGGTGTATTTTCCAGAGTTCCGGTTTCCTGATCTAGTTCTGCCTGAAAAGCAGGTTCTGGCTCTTCCTCTGATGTCGGCAGAAGTGCCCAAGCGTTCCATTGACGAATACCTGATGTGGTTCAGACATTGTCTTAAGCGCTCCGCGGCTCAATGGCAAGTGGTGATCAGAAGAACCTATCCTTGGTTCCAGCCTGGGCACCGGCTTTTTGAAAAGGAGCCAGAAGACGAGGCTGCCAGGACAGAATACAGGAAGATATTTCTGAGTGTAGCCTTGCTGAGGGATCTGCCTCATGGAGGCGGGAAGCCACCAAGCTATCATCTGGGGGCAGAAGTCTACCATCCTAATTTCTGTGCACGACAACTTGGCTGTCCACAGGTCATTCCGTTCAAATACTACCGAAGTTGCAATCGAGCCTCGTCCTGGAGAGATTCAGATAATCTGGAGGTGCACAAGGATGCTCGTTGTGCAGTTAATAAAATCAATAACAGTCTGGATGGTCTTTATCCATCCTGGGAGCCGAATTCATCCAGTTCCTCCGATTTTGATGCTTGGTGGAAGGCCAGGTTTCGAGGGATGCCTGCTTCGGCTGCTGCAGTCAAGGTGCTTTTTGAGGGCTGGGCCTGTGGAAATGTGTTTGGCGAGGCTGAGGCCAGAAAATTCACAGTTAAGACTATTCAAGATGTCAATGATCAGATCATAGAAGGTAAATTCTTCGTTCTGTCTGCCATTTCTTGTTCTGTCGTTTATACTTTGTCTGACAAATCAATTCTGCCTGTATCAGACCCCTCCATGAAGAAAATCATTGGTGAACAGACGGCTCAAGCTGGAGCAATGTTTGGTAAGCTTCGATCTACCCTGTTCCTTTTATTTCCTTATACTGTGTTTAGTTCTGACTTCAAATTTTTTCCTCATATAGTCAGTTCTGTCATTGCTGCTGGGGACCTAGAGCCTCCTTCTGGTGAGGAGGATGAAGATCTGGCAGAACAGCCTGCCGTGGCCAGTCCAATTGCTGGAAAGAAAAGGAAAGAGAGTACTTTTGCTCAGGGCAGCGTTGCCCGGTCTGAAACTTCTGGTAGGGTCCTTGTGTTTAGGTCCCACTTCCTTTTGACCTGTTCTGCCTTGCTCTTTCTTCTAATACTTGCTTCTTTTATGCAGCTGAAAGCCCTCCTCCTCCTCCTCGCACCAGGTCTAAAAGACTTAGGAAGAGGCGTGAGATCGATTCTGATGAGACAGAAGAGTTTGCCGCTAATCCGAATGAAGCCTCTGGGACTGATGATGAGCTGAGAGAAGCTTTTGAGGCTGTTGAAAAAGAGGGGCAACAAGAAACGGCAGTGGAAACTCTAAAAACGAAAGGGAAAGATCTCGACGAAGAGGTGGGGTTGAATTCTGGTCATTTGTAGACATGCTCTTTCTGCTTTTCTTTTCTAACTCCTGATTTCTGTTTGTCTGTTTAAGAGGAGATCCCGGCTGAGGTGATCGCAGAGAGCATTGCCTTGGCTCAACAACAGCGTGCCATTCCCCGGACAGAGCTGACTAGCTCAGAACTGGCCGCCTTTGAGGACACGGAGGCTGAACATTCTACTGCAGCTCCAGTATTTGAGGACTAGCCAGAGCCTTCTGTTTCAGAGCCAGTGGAGCAGGTAGAAGTTCCTGTAGCCGCTTCAACCGATCAACCTGCATTCGAGCCTGTAGAACAAACAGAACTCTCTGTCACAGCTCAAGCAGAACAGGCAATGCTAGGGTCTAGGGAGCATATGGAGGCTTTGGCAGAATCGGGACCTGTGGGACGGGTAGAACTTCCGGTTGCGAGCCTGGCAGAACCATCTGCCTCGGGGCCTGTGGAGCAGGTGGAGCTTCCTGCTGCAACCCCAGAATCTGAAGCAGAATTAACTGCTACTATTTCTGAAGCCGCAGGAGCAATGGCAGTGGTTATTAGCCCTTTGAAGCCTGTTCTCGCAGCTGTAAGTTTTCACCATGTCATGAATTTTTCTTTTGTTTCTCCCTTTTCTAATCCACAATTCTGGTTTTACAGATGCCCGTCCAATCCCGTGCTGTTTCAACCATCACAGCCTCCTTTGCTGACCCAGAATTGGCTGAATTCGAGGCTATGGACTTGGACGCCCAACTGGATAGGCTGGAGAAACTCAGTTCTACCCCTAACAAGACCAAATTCAAAGCAGTGGATGAGGCCATGGAGAGGGTGAAGGTCTGGCAATCTACTGAGCTGGAACTGGAGGAAAATAGGGAAGCTGTAGAACAACTAATGAAAGATCTGGACCTGCTGCACAGGCAGAACATGGCTCCTAGGCCAATTCTTGAGATAAGTCTGAACCTGGCCAGAGATGTGCTTAACCTTCGCGATCGCTATGAGGATCTTAAGCCTACCTTCGAGACTTCTGAACTCTGCAAGACAACTCATGACGCTAATTTGGCTGATTATGCAAAACAGAAGGCAGAACTGGATCAGATGGTCGCAGGGTACAAAGAGGCCAAGGCTACTGCAGACAGGCTGGAGAAGCAGATTGAGGAGCTTCAAAAGCAGCTGGCAGAACGCAGGGAGGTACAGCGCAGGCTGGGTGCTGGACTGAGCTCCAAGACTAAGGCCACTTTCCTGGTGCAGACCATGGTTTCAGCCTCCAGGCCAGCTTTGGAAGTTGCAGAGGCTTCAATCCATCAGGGAGTACTGCTTCAGAAAGAGCTTTCGATTAAGAAGACGAGTCTGCAGGAAACCCTTAGAAAACTAGGATTTTAACATTCAAATTTTGGAATTGTAATGAACTGGTTGAGTCACCAAAGTGACTATTTGAAAATGAAAGTTTATTTATTTATATTTTTTGGAATTTCGATTTCTCTTGACAAACTGAAATAAAAGCTTATACTAATACCGAATTAAAACTTAAAACAAGATCAAACAACAGTTTCAAGTTGTTGTCTTTCTATCCCAGGATCTGTCTGCACAGCCTGTGAATCCCACATAGTTGGATAGAATTTCTTTAACCATTTGCCATTGATTGGCGCAGCATGGACTTCTCCATCTCGATCCTGTAGTCTGTACGCCCCTAATCCTAGGACTTGGTTAATTATGAAAGGTCCTTCCCAAGTTGGTGACCATTTTCCATAACCAGCTATATGTGTTCCGAGGGGCAGAACTGCTTTCCAGACTATTTCTCCTTCTTCAAAACTCTTGTTTTTAACTCTCTTGTTGTATGCTCTTGACACAGCCTGTTTTCCTGCTAAGAGTTTGTTGAGGGTATCAATCCTACTTGCGTCCAACCCTTCCAGTTCTAATAACATGGCTTGGTTATAGTCTTCTCCAACCAATTCGTTTTGATGGGCAATTCTGAGGGATTGGACTGCTATCTCCATAGGCAGAATTGCATCGTGACCATAAGTCAAAGCATATGGAGTCATACCAGTCGCCTCCCTTTTCGAAGTTCTATATGCCCATAAGGTTTCTGACAGCTTCTCATGCCATTGCTTTGGATTCTTCTCAAGCATTTTCCTGATAATATTGATTATCACTTTGTTACTTGATTCTGCCTGTCCGTTGGCTTGAGCATAATAAGGCGTGGATTGGAGTAGCTTAAATTTGAACGCTTCTGCCATGTTCAGCATATCTCCGGATATGAAAGAAGATCCCCTATCGGTAGTGATTGATTCTGGAATACCAAATCTCTGTATGATCTGTTCCTCTATGAAAGTGATGATTTCTTGAGACGTGGTAGACTTAACAGGCTTGGCTTCTACCCATTTGGTAAAATAATCCGTTGCTACAATGATGAAACAATGCTGTTGGCTGCTGGCTGGATAAATCTTGCCAATGAGGTCCATTGCCCATCCTCTGAATGGCCATGGCTTGACTACTGGGTTCATGGGAACCGAAGGAACCTGCTGGATCGGTCCATGTCTTTGACAAGCTTCACATCCCTTGGAGTAGTTAATGCAATCTTTCATCATGGTTGGCCAGAAATAACCATACCTTCTGATTAGCCAACACATTTTCCTTCCACCTTGATGTGCTCCACATATCCCTTCATGTGTTTCTCCCATGACCTTCATGTATTCTTTCTTTCCCAAGCATCTTAATAATACTTCATCCTTGCTTTTCCGGACCAAATCTTCATTCCACATAAGATAATTTGAAGCCATGATTCTGACTTTCTTTTCAGAAGGCAGAATTGGATACTGCAGGTAGTTTATGATGGGAGTTCTCCAATCATCTTCAGTGATTATGGCAGAATTGACATCTACCTCCATTCCTCTGGTCAGAACAGATGGCAGACTTTTCTTTCCTACCCTAATAATCCTTTGCACACAATCTTCCGGGATTTGTATTCCTGTAGCTATTTGAGCCAGTTCATTGGCTGCAAAGTTCTCTTCTCTTGGGATGTGTTCCCAAGTGGCTTCCCTGAATTCTGTCAACAGATTCCTAGCTGCTACTAAATAGACAGCTAGGGCAGGGTTCAAACATTTGTATTCTCCAGCAATCTGTTTTAAAACAAGCATAGAATCTCCCAAAATTTCCACAGACTGGACTCCTAGTTACACCAACATTTCAAGGCCAATGATTAAAGCTTCATATTCAGCTCTGTTGTTGGTGCATTGGAAATCCAACTGGAAAGAATAGCAATGTCTGACTCCCAAAGGTTCTTCTAGAACAATTCCTGCTCCGGAAGTTAAGTCAGTTTTTGATCCATCAAAATACAGCTTCCATGGTGTGAGATGAATCGAATAAATGGGATTGTTAAGGCAAACATGAGCTCTTGTCAATAGATCTACATTTGCTATATCCAAAGAGTCCATATTTTCGATTTCTTCTCCTGGATGATCGGCTAGGAAGTCTGCTACAGCTTGCCCCTTGACAGCTTTCTGAGGGACATATCTGAAAGCAAATTCTGTCAGAGCCAGAGTCCATTTCCCAATTCTGCCTCTTAGCATTGGCCTTGTTAGCATATATTTGATTAGGTCTGTCTTGGCAATGACATAAATGGTAAATGGGAGCATGTAGTGTCTGAGTTTTATAGCAGTGAAATATAAAGCCAGACAAAGCCTTTCGATCACAGAATAATTTCTTTCTACTTCTGTCAAAGTTATGCTCAGATAGTATACCGCTTGCTCCTTCCCTTCGTTGTTGTCTTGGGCTAACAGACTTCCAATAGATGTTCCTGACGCAGACACATAGAGTTTGAGCGGTCTGCCCTTCTTTGGTGGGGACAGAACTGGTGGATTTGACAGATAGTGTTTGATTTCTTCAAAAGCCTGTTGGTGCTGTTCCTCCCATTTGAAGATCTGTTCCTGTTTTAGCCTTAGCAAGGAAGAAAAGGGCTGAATCTTTCCCGCGGAATTGGATATGAATCTTCTTAGGAAGTTAATTTTTCCCAGAAGACTTTGCAGTTCCTTCTTGTTCCGAGGTGGTTGAGCTTCTATGATGGACTTTGCTTTATTTTTATCGACTTCTATGCCTTTTTGATGGACCAAAAAACCCAAGAAGTTTCCTGCCTGCACTCCAAAAATACATTTTTTAGGATTCATTTTCAATTTATGCTGTCTCATTCTTTGGAATGCCTTTCTCAAATTCGACACATGACTTTCAGCTTCCTTGGATTTAATTATCACATCATCTATATATACTTCTAGAGAATGTCCTATCATATCATGGAAAACAGAATTCATTGCTCTTTGATAAGTGGCTCCTGCATTTCGTAAGCCAAAAGGCATCACAGTGTATTCAAAAGCACCTATGTGCCCTGGACACATGAAAGCTGTTTTGTGGATATCTTCTTCTGCTACCATGATCTGGTTATACCCTGCGTTGCCGTCCATGAAAGATAGCATTTGGTTCTGGGCAGCTCCATCTACTAGCATATCTGCCATAGGCATAGGATATTCATCCTTGGGGGATGCTTCATTCAGATTTCTGTAATCCACACAGATCCTAACTGCCCCTGTTTTCCTTTTTAGAACTGGCACAATATTGGCTAGCCAGTCAGTGTAGATGGCCGGCCTGATGAATCCTGCTTTAAGCAGTCTTTCTATCTCTTCTTTGACTTTTAATTCTGTTTCCATGGACATTCTTCTTCTGGCCTGTTTAACTGGAAGGTAGCCTTCTTTGATAGGCAGCTTGTGCTCTACCAGTTTCCTGTCTAATCCTGGCATCTCGTGATAATGCCAAGCAAAACAGTCTTTAAAATCATGTAAAAGTGCGATGATTTCGTTTTTGAGCGGTTCTTCCAATAGTGCACTAATGAAAGTGGGTCTTGGATCCTCTTCTGTCCCTAGATTAATCTCCTGTAATGGATCTTCCACTTCTGGCAAGGAATCATCTAGTGCTGATGGTGCAAAGTCCAATATTTCCTCCTGTAAACTCTCTTCCTGTTCTTTGATGCTCTCATGCGTGAATTCTGCCATATTAATGGCTGGATTCTGCACAATGAGTTTCTTTTCTTCCCAGTATATCAACAATCTTTTTGTAATGGATCGGATTGTTGCAGCTCGATCCTTTTCCTGTTGATTGGGACTAAACATCGGAGTTCTGGAGGTTCAGAACAAAAGGCCTATTCCAGTCTTCTAGAGAACTGGCCAGACCGTCTTCAATGAGCCTTTGGGCCGTGACACCATGAGGGCGGCCGTTCTGGTTGACTCCAAAGAAAGTGAAAGGACCAAGGTCATCGTGATAGTATCTTGCCTCAAAACACATGGCAGAAGGCAGAAATGGCCGTGGATCGGCCTCTACTATCTCCATGTAACCTTCTTCATGCCAAAGAGCTAGCTGCTGATGCAGAGTAGAAGGAACGCAGAGGCTTTGGTGAATCCAGTCTCTTCCGAGCAATGCATTGTAGGTAGTAGAAGTAGTGTCCACCACAAAGAATGCAATTTTCAGCTTTTTGGTCCCAACAATGACATCCACGTCCAAAATTCCATGAGTCTTAGTGATGCCCCCGGCAAAGTTGGTGACGGTCAGACGTGTTGGAATTAGATCCTTTTCTGTTCTGCCCATTTTACTTAACAGTCTGTGTGGTAAAAGGTTAATGGCTGCGCCTCCATCTATCATTACCTTGGAAACAGGAATGCCTCCAAAGTTTGCAGTTATGAATAGAGGCCTGAGGTGATTGGCCATTTCCCCGGTTGGTTTGGAGAAACAAAGCTGTTCTGCAACTAGTTTCATGGTGGTTCCGCCTGTTCTGGCAGCAGGCACTTGCTGTTCTGGCGCTCCTTCTATTTCCGTCAGTCTGCACTCGAAGCTTTCTTGCGAAAGTACGTCTCCCTCTAGAGTGCTTCCTTGTCCTTCTGCTGCCCTGAATTTCTCTGATAGGATAAATACCATGTTAATGCCAAGATCACCTTGCAACAAGTTCTCCAATTCTGCCCCAAAAGCTTCGGTTTCTTCATCTAATCCCCCATCGTATTCCATCTCCTCTGTCCATTCTCCTTGTTCTCCTGTTTCGAGGGAACCAGCTTGATCATCTGCAGATGGCTCATAGTCCAACTGTTCCTCCTCGTTTTCTTCTGTCCAGCCTTGTTGTTCTTCTTCTGGAACAGGTTCTGACCCTTCTCGTACTTGTTGAAGTTTGGGTTGATCGGCAGGAGATGAGGTTGAACAGATGAAGGATTCTGTCTTTATCAGCTTTTGGGACTTATGTTTTGTCTGTTCTGCCTGAGGAATTGTTTCTGGATCTTCTCTTCCCTTGGCAGAATTTGGTTCTGTCAACTCCTGCACATCTTTCCTGTTTCTAAGGAAGGTGGAATATTGCCTCTGAACCCTTCTTTTCTGAGTTCTGGTTAATTCCAAGGTTGGTCTGCCGCTTTTTCCGACGGAATACCATCTTCCCTCTATGATAGTTGCCAAAGGCTTGTCATTTCATGGCATCCTAATTGGTATCTCCTCCTTAGGTTGTCCTGGCATTCTTCTGTTTTGCTGAACTGGCCTGAGATAATCCCTTTGTCTGACTCTGTTTCTGGGAGGAATCGGAGCTAGGCCTTGCTGGTGCGATGTTCCAATCCGGTCAAATACGCTGTGTATGGGCTGTTTCTGCCTGTCCAGAGTAACTTCTAACTCACTTTCACACTTGCATTTACTGCATAATACTATCCCGGCCGAGATGGTCGCCTTTGGCCTTTGAAAATTCTCCTTTGTAGTTCTCCTGCTTTTGCTGGAACTGGCATCTTCCCTCCGTTCTGGCCAATTTAAATTGACCATGTTAACTTGAGGTTGGGGACTGAAGGTGGTTTTTCTGCTAGTTTCAATCTTCCTGCAGTTATTCCTTCCTGTATGACATCTCTGAACACGACACAACTGTTAGTAGAGTGATTCCAAGAGTTGTGCCATATGCAATACTGCCTGCCCTTAAGCTCCTCTGGTTTGGGCAGCTTGTGAGGCGTCTCTATTGCCTTTTGTGCCAACATTTCATCGAACAGAGCATCGACCTTGGTTAGATCGAAAGAGTAAACCTTGTTCTGTGTTGGTTTGTTTGGAACAAATCCTCCTGTAAATGGTGGCGGCTTCTGGTCCTTTGGTGGCTTTGTAAGAGCTTTGCAGCTGATAGGATGCATTAACTTTGCCATTTCTGCCACTGCAACCTCTCTTTCCTCCGAGCCTTCTGTGTCTTCTTCTGATTTTACTTCAATCAAATGAATTGAAGAAGAAGGGGACTTGTAGTATGTGCCTTTGGAAGAGTTCCTCTTCTGCTGTTCTTCCCTCAGCAGTTCCTCATATTTGGACGCTTTGTCTGCCAGTTCTGCCAGATCTCCGAACAGCATCCCGTCAAATCTTTTTCTCAATGAAATTTTGAGGGAAGTCTGAGCCATCTGAATGAAATGTCTTTCTTCCATGGGAATTCGGCACTTCATCTTGAGCTTCCTGAATCTGGTTATGAAATCCTGGGCGGGTTCGTCTTCGCTTTGCTTAAGAGCTGCAAGATCACTGATGGTGACTTCTGGCTGGATCCTGAAATAATAGTCATGAAAAATGTTTTCCATTTGCTCCCAGGTTTGAACAGAATTGGCTGGCAAACTGGTATACCAGGTGAAAGCCTGTCCGGAGAGAGAATTCCCAAAAAGCCTTAGCTTTAACAGAGGATTATTCTCTATGGCTATACACTGGACAGAAAACCTGCCTATGTGCTCAACGGACGAAGCATGAGGATCTTCTCCGTTAAATAAGGTGAAGTTTGGTACTTTGAAACCTGCAGGTAAAGGAATCTGATCTATGTAAGCCGGGTACGGCTTTCTGTAGGTGGGCCTTTCTCCTCTCCTGGCTTCTGGCTCCATCATTTCTCTGATCATTCTCTGTAGTGCCCCCATGTCATTCAAAGCATTGACAGGACGTGGATTTCGTCCCTGTTCTGGCTGATCATTATCAAACCTATGCTCTATTCTGTATGGTCGGGGCAGAGCTTCCTCCCTGTGTTCTTCCTCTTCTTCAATCTCCAGATGGTTTCTCCAATTTGCCCCCGGTCTGTTCCTGTCATTGTTGGCAAAAGGGTTAATTCCCCCTCTGCCTCTCCTGCTCCTTGCTAATGGAGGGAATGGATTGGGGTCCATTCTTCTTGGTCTGTAGGGTGGCACGGCTGGCGCCTCAGGCAGAAGTGGCAATGGTTGATCTCGTGGGGCCACAGGTTGTGGTGCAGGCGGTTCTGGCCGGTTCTGGGGAAGCTGAACTGGTGCAAGCTCTTCTGGCCTGGCTGGGGCCTCGTGTTCTTGGGCTAGAAGGGCTCCGCCCCTCTGTCCAGCTTGGATTTCTTCGGGTCCCAGTACTCCAGCTATCTGTGCAATAAGAGGATTCTCTTGATATGGCCATGCCAGTCCTGGTGGAGGACCGTAGGGAAGGTCCAACTGTTGCACTACGGCGTCAGGATTTGGAATCCTGGCCATAGCGGCCTCGCGGTCTTTCCTGAACTGCCTGTTAACTTGCCACTGCATCATGGCTGTTATGTTGTTCAAAGACTCCTGACTCCTTTGTGTTGTGGCCTCTTGTCGGAACACGGCTTCCTGTATTTGGTTCAGCCTCCTGGAACCAGTTCTGGAACGTCTGCTTCCTGTACTGCCATGAGCTGATTGTCTAGCGTCGCTTTCTTCCGAGTCTGGTCCTTCTTGGAAAGCTGCTTGGTCTCGTTCCATCGTGTGATATGGGTTCTGGCTAGAACTTCCAATATACATATACTTTCAAAATACTGCAGGGTGTATATACTGAGAAATCCCACCGGGCGTGCCAAATTGTTCACCCGTTTTAATTTACTTCCTGAGATGACAGGGCAAAGTTCCCCATTAATTCAAAGACCATGTTTTGGTCAGTGAATTAACTTTCTTTATGTGTTGAGCGTGCCACTGTTAGCAATTTTTCAACCCTAACAGACTTATGGTAAAATAACTTGCGCCCCAAGTTATTAACTTTTACCAAACGATTGTGAATTTGGGTGAGGAATATCTCCCAAGTAAGTTCTTTTCTATGCCTTAGACTGGTAAGGACTTTTACAATTTATCTCAGTATAAAAACCGGCAGTTCTGGCCAGAATGAAAGATGACAGATTGAACCAATTTCAGACAGAACTCCCTTTTACAAGACTCAAAAAGGGAAGAACTGACTATACAAGGACAAGGAGAGGGCTGCGCTTCCATTTCTGTCTGGATAGTTGCCTCTGTTCTGGGCTGGACTGGATACGCCTGTGCTGGACTGGACTTTTAACAACTTCAACTGTTAGGCTTCAGCTGTAAATCGATACCAAAGCTTGAGTTTGGCAGAGCTTTAATCTATTTCGAACCCTGGAAGGTTTTTGGATGGGCAGAACTGGGACTTCTCCAGTCTGAAAGGGGCAGAAGTGGCTGGACTCGAGCTGGAAGCGGGCTGTAATACCTGTGCTGCTTAGTCAGGGCTCTTCACAAATTTGTTGAGTTTTTCATATTTGAGAAAACTCGAAACTCTGCTTAGCTTGGCTTGTACTAAACCAAATTTGTAACGAGAGAAATCTCGTTATTGTTGACTAGTGAACTGGGATTCAAACCAGAGGTAGCGATTTAAACTTGTCTTTGCTGGGAGAAGACAGGATGATTCTGCAAGCTTGACCCTCTTTTGTATATATAGGAAGTGTTCCTCCGAGAATGGGCGGCAAGTAATCAAAAGATCTTTTAATTTTTAAAATGAAATAAACAGGGGTTCTATCCATTTTCTGGCGAGTAAGCACTCAACGATTAGTTCCTGAGGTGACCACTTCTGTATTTTTGATGGAGTGCCCTGCCTGTTCTTCCATTCCACCTGCTTCTGCAAAAGGTCTGGAGCCTTGGAGATGGCTGGCTCTCAGCTTTTGGACAGTTTCATGTTTCCCGCTTATCTCTCTTTTTTATAAAAACAGAGTCTGCTTATCCTCGAAAATGGTATTCCTCCAAAATATCAGAATATCTTTTAGATAAACTAAGCGGGTTCTAATCTTCTGGCAGCAAGCTACTTTAGATTTTTTCTTCTTTTATACCTGCTCCTGTTCTATTTCCAGTTTTCAGCCGAAATTATTGACTCCTCCAAGTCAGGGATCACGTGGGGCTGTTCCGTTTTGAAGGCCAGCTTGAGTCTAGTTTGCTTCTGAGCCTAACTTTGGATTTCTTCGAGGCCCAAGTTTTTTTTTATTCCTATTGTTCACAAGCCCTTTAATGTTTTGGGCCGTGTTTTTGGCCTGTCCACTCATTTAATGGGCTGGGTCGTGCTGATGGGCTTGAGGTCGTCTGATACAAGCGGCCTAGGAGATGGTGTGGGCTTTGTTTTTGGCGTGCTAAATTTGGGCCCAAACAGCCTTCTTGCAAGATCTTGTTTTGCTTGAGAATGAAGATCTAACACACAAACAAATGGAGCATGTGAGTAATATGTATTATGTTTGCTCTGGAAATTAGATAGCCAACAAAAGGGAAAGAAAAAAAAAAAGGAGAAAGAGGGAATGTTCTTATCTCTTTATTTTCTCTAGTTTATTGCTTTTGGTCTTCTTCTTTGGAGGTATCGGTATCGGTTTAGATATTGGCTTAATCCCCAGTAGAGTCGCCAATTTATGTGGGGGTCTTTTTGTTCCAGCAGCCAGACGAATGGGCTTGGGCTGCTGTAAAGGATGAGCAGATGTGTGAAATTGCCCCCTTTGTGTCCGAGTTCGAAGATGAAGCCCCAAAGATGTCTCGAAAGGGTGATGACGCCTTAGGAAACTCTTTGGTTACCTTCACCAATGAAAACAACAACAAATTACAGATAAATCTTCTAGCTTTGCATGAGAAGATTATGGCATGGGAGCAAAATTATCATGGGTTTAGCACTTGAGGAGAGAGAGCTGTGAGTTCCTATGAGAGACAGAGGTTTTAAGGGAAAGAGAAAGGGATTCTAAGGAGGTTTGATGAAGAGGGAGAAGGATGGTGAAGAATTGTGGTTAATCTTAGCAGTTTCCGGCAGCTTGACGGTGACTCTGTCAAAGCTATGCCAATCTGCCAGAACAGGGGAAATAGGGGAAATAGGCAAGGATAGCACGAAAATTACTGGGTTTGCATGTGAGAGAGGAAGTTTGCTCTCTGAAGGTTGTGGGTTGTCTTGTGTTGGGTAGAAGAGGCCCTATTTATAGCTGCTGGGGTTTGATCTTCTCCAAGAAACCCTAATGGTTTCTTCCCAATCTAGCTAAGCTTTCCTCTCCCTTCCTTCTCTTCCTTCTTGACTTACCTCATGGTGGCAAAGTCAGCTCTGCCCAATCCCACAAAATCAGAGATTTTTGGGAGCTCAATGCTTCTTCCCGCGGCTGCTTCAGAGGGGAGCTTCCATTTTCATCCATCTTCTTTCTCCTCTTTCTTCCTCTTTCCATGGCCAAATCTGATGAAGGAAAGAAAATGGGTGCGCCTGCTGGTTTAAGGGATGTCATCCTTCCTTGCGTGCCAAAATCCCTTGGTCTCTTGGATGCTTTCACTTGGAACTTGTTCCTTAGCCTCCCAGCGGTCACATGTGGATTCCCCAAGCCCCTGCGTGATTTTGTCTTTCAGCCGAATGCCAAAGCTGGTGTTGCTTTTTTATTCTAATTATATGGGCTTTTTAAGACAACCACATGATCTATCTAATGGATGAGATGACTTTATCAAATGTTGGGCTTTTTGGTTGGCTTATTCTAATTGAAGCAATGGGCTATTTTGGTTGGCTTATTCTAATTGGAGCAATGGGCTATTTTGGTTGGGCTACTACAATTGAAGCAATGGGCTATTTTCCCTCTTGTGCTTACCCACATTTGGGCCTAAAAATGGGCTTGAGTCCCGAGGCCCCAAGCGACCCGAGACTTCCATTTCTCGACCCATCGATGGGCCCCATGACAACTCGTTACCATCCATACCACAACCCACTCAAGCAAGCCCCGGGCATTGGAGTGGCTTGGGCCCACTTAAGCTTGTAGTGAGATTGGGTGTGGGATAGTAATTTCCCGCTTGGCATGGCATGTTGCTTGGCACGCTTTTAATCATTATGCTTGATGGGATAATTAGCATGGATTTGCAAAGCTAATGCACTTTATAATCTTAATCTTGATTCTTAGCATGACAGATTATTTATTTGGCATGGCATGCAGGGTGTGGCTTGTGCATGGCAGACTTTTGTGTATTTCAAATCGGGTTTTTTTCCAATAATATATCGTCTTGGGCTAGGAATTTATTCGGGCCCAACCATGAATTTTTTGGGCCTCAACAGAGATGATAAGAAGTCTCCATGTATGCAATCTCATTACATAGCTCTCATATTCACTTGTGTATTCCTTGGACTACGGTTCTTTTACATATTGAAAGATAATATAGGATGATTTAATGTATAAAACAACCTTTCTTGCCCATTGATAACATAGTATGTTTTTTTTATCAAAGATGTCCTTAACTCTAACTATTACATAATTAGTTGGCTTTAAGGGCATATTTTTAACAATGGGCGGGCCAGAGCTGCTGCAGTTTGACCTGGAGCCTTCACCGAAGCTGCCGCTCAGCATGGATGAGCTTTTTCCCGAGGGTACACAGGATATTGACTTTGCCGCAGTTCGGTAGCTGAAGAAAGAGGTGACCCTAGTGATTCATTGTCAGGAAGTGCCTCTTGTGAATGCCTTCCTAACGGAGGGTGAAGATGTATGCGGGGGAGTTGGCTTAGACCAAGGTCACAGGCTTCTCTGATCGAGTGCAGAAGACAGTCCTGTCCGCTGCCAACATGAGTATTTTAGTATCATAGTGACCCTTTTTGTTTTTTAAAACCAACTGTATCTGATAATGATGTTGTTTGTCCGCAAGCCTTTGGAGATATGTATCTAACCCTAGCTAGGGCATATAAGGAGGTGGCGTTGGCGAGACATCAGTCGAAGACCGCAAAGGCCACCAATGCCGAAGCTGAAGTTGCGATTCGGGAGAAAAATGCACTGCAGCTAAAGGTCGGGAGGCTAGAGAGGGAGCTGAAGGAGATGTCACGACGGCGGGAGGTTGCAGAGGAGGCCCGAGCCGAGGCTGAACGGAGGAAGGTGGAGGAGTACAAGGGTTCGGAGGATTTCCGAGACCTTGTATTAGAGGGGATGGTAGAAGAGCAGCTTGGCTGGGAGAAGTTGATAGCGAGGTTCAACCCGGCTCTGGATATCAACTTCGACACCGGTGGCGTTCCTCCTCCCATTCCTCTAGGTAGGGAATAGAATATATATATATAGCCGACATTCTTCCCTTTGATCTCCTTGAGACAGCCAATTCAAAAAGCATGAGTTATTCTTCCCAAGTCTTTTAATTTTCATGGCAAATTACAAAGTTCCATGGATATTAAAGTGGTCTTATCCAGTCAACAAAGCAGAAAGAATCCTATTCCGACGTTTTACTGTCAAATGGTGGGACAGATTCAACATTGAGAAAACCATTGCCCAGGTACAGAAGGACTTCTCTGCAACCTGCAAGCAGCCTAAGCCAAAGCAAGGAACTCCTAGTTCCTCCCATACTTCTATCCCCATAGAAGGAAGATCTAAGTCAGAACTCCGAGAGTTAGCTAACCAACTCATCATGCAGGCATGCCTTGCCAAAATCCGGGTCGTCACATGCCTCATCCTCCAACCTACTGTTGCATTCCTAAGAGGACACAAATTAATGTGCAAACAACCAATTAAAAATACCCGCAAGTGCACGAATCTATTGAAGTATAGATTATGTAAGTACGGGGTCGATCCCACGAAGAACTTGTCGGCTTCCTATAAGTTCTAATTTGAGTACGTAAAGAACACTTAATTGACACACCACAAATGCACAAATGCAAAATGGAAACTAAAAATGAGTAAAGAAGTGTAAAAGAAATGAAACAACACAAGAAAACTAAACAAAAACACAAACAGCATTTTCTATCACCCTTTTATCACCCATTTATCACCTATGAACAGTGCTAAAGCGACCGGTCGTCAGGTAAAAGCGACCGGTCGTTTTTGGGCAGATTCGAAACTCAAAATTTGACTTGAAAAGCGACCGGTCGTCAGGTAAAAGCGACCGGTCGTTTTTGGGCAGATTCGTTTTCTCTGTTTTTCAGTTTCGACCTCTGTCCAGTGTTTTGCCTATAACTTTCCAACCGTACGTCCAAAATTCACGTTCTTTATACGGTTGGATTCAGCACAGAAAATGGAAGAACACAACGCGGACCAAAAGTCCAAAATAATTACAGAAAGAAATAAAATTCAGTAACAAAGACACGTAACGTGTCAAACACGCAACTCACACACACATTGGGGGGGGTTTTGATTTGGTTCAAGTGATCTATTTCTATTGCATGTAAGTAAATGGACTTCGAATTTAAATGAGAATGGAAGAGATGAATTATCAAGATGTGAAATCAAAATGTAACAAACACTAGGGTTTCGGAATCCACCCTAAACAATTCTACCCAAGTTCATGAATACTCAAGTGATGAACTCTAAACGTGTTGATGAAGATGTTCGCAATCAAGACCATGGGTCGTGGCTCAAGACGCATTGATTCTCTCTAATATACGTAAATTGCATGGTTCGTGCTACAATACTTGTGCCCTCCTCATAACCGAACCTAGGTATGGTTCGTACTTCGATTCAATTACAAGGAGAACCCATTAAGTTCAAAGAGAATATGAACATCACAAGAATCCTAATAGCATGGTGTTTACATTAGGTATTCAAGAAACCAATTCACATGGATGATTCTTACTTCATCCATTTATTGCTTAGGATAACATGAGGATACACATAATCCCAACAATCTCAAGAAGCATGCTTTCAAAGGTGATCAATCAAAGAAGAACATACATCAAGGATAGATTAATTTGGTGAATTGGAATTCATCAACAATATCTAGAAATTCATACACTCAAGCATCAAAACAATAAGGTATTCATGTTTAGGGCTTCAACCTAAGCCCTAGCTATGGAGTTTAGTTGCTCATACTTATTTCAAATACAAACTCAAAATGAAATTAGAAAGAGTTTACAGATTTTCAGAAAATGATGAAAGCTTCAAGATCATCAATGGTGGAAGTCTTCTTCTCCACTTTTCTTGGCTGCACCTTGGCTTTCTCCAAGCTCCAAACTCTCCAAAATCTGCTCTCAATCTGTATAGAATGTGGAATAGCCTGATTTCCCACGATCAAAAGGCTCCCAATATCAGATTGCAATTTTGACTTCTCCTCCCTCTCTCCTCCTTTCCAGCTTTTACCTTTTAATATAAAACTACCACCTTTGATAAAGCCTTAGCCCATTGTCCCCTTGCCATGATGGAGCTTTGACTTCACAAAGATGCCAAAAGCTCAGAAAATATCTATTTTACAAATGTAATTCCTTGTTACCAAGAGTTATGGTAACAAGAAGTTAAGATGACACAAGGGAGGTAAAAGCTGGCCAAATCCGGACTTCCAGAACTGTGGTAACATGATGGATTGGTTGGATAGGCAATACTTGTCCAATGGAGCTCAAATTTGGATATGTTGTAGTTAACATCCATTGGAACAAGTCTCATGAAGATCATGACCTCATCCGAGCACCAGAGCATGTTGATCCCAGGCCAAGAAGTTGACCTACGAAAATGAACAAAAACAGAATTTATAACTAATAATGCACTTTTAGCTCATTTTCATCCCAACCAAGGCAAAATCTAAGAAAACACAAAAAGGAAGTAAAAAGCTATAAAATGTCAAGAACTAACTCAAAATAGTGGGTGAATAACATGAAAAATCATGTGTAAAAATGAACCGAACAAACTTCCCAAACTTATCTTTTGCTAGTCCTCGAGCAAAACAGAAACTAAAACAAGACTCGAAACAAAACTTTTCGAACACTTTCCAAAGAGAGAGTGACTTATGCAAATGACTCAAAAATTTTCACAAGAAAAACTTAGTTTAGACATTAGTCACAAGGCGGCAAAGTTCAGAACACAACATGCTCAAGTGTAGTAGTGTGATGGCCAAATGAAACTCATTCTCCAATTTCAGTTTTCACACAACTTCAAAAAATCATACCAAGCACAAATGTAACTTCAAATCTCACCAAAGTTGTCCTCTCACAAATGAATCACTCGGGAGAGGGTTACAATGCATCACTCAATAATAGACATGAGAATAGAGTTAAACCATAAGGGACTTAACTCAAAATTAGCAAGCTGAAAAACATGCATGAATATGATCTCAAGAAGGATGCTAAACACTCAAAAGCTGAAAAATGTGTGCAAATCAACCACATGACATTTAGGATCAATTTAGGTCTTTATTATAGGTTGTAATGGGGCTAAGGGTGCAAGGTGAGTAAGAAATGAAGGATATGGATACAACAAAGTCCAAGGAACTCACAATGTAAGAGCATATAATCGTTGACTAAAAGACTTTGAAACATCACGCTTAAGATTTTCAATTTTTTTTTTTTTTTTTTTTTTTTTTTAGGGGTGATCAAATAGACCACAAAGCCTTGTACCTCCACTAATTATGATTCACACTCCTTCCTTCCATTCGAACAACCAAGAAACATGGAATTGGATTTGAAACCATTGCCACTTAACCACAACTTTTCTCTTTTCTTTCACCCTTTGAGTGAAGTACTCTTTTTTTTTTTTTTTTTTTTGAAATGTAATAACCCTTCCCAAACTTAGCATGAAAAACATATCTAAATTAAAGCTCATGAGTTCCTTAGAAAGGTATATTCTTGTTTTTCAGGCTAAGGCTAGAAGTAAAAATTGGTTACTTGAAAGAAAAGGCTTACATACATATAGGCTCAAGGTGGTTAACAATGGAAAATCATGCTTAATTCCATGATCTTTATATTCATTTCCCACATTATACTGTCAATTCCTTGTGTCACATCCTTGCAGGTCTCGGTAAAACGAAGTCGACCCGAGCCACATTCCTCGCAAGACTCAGGAGACACTTGGTCGACTTGAGCCGCATCCTTGCTCCTCACGGTCCGAATATCCTTAAGACTTGTGGGGCAAATGTCAAACCTGCGCTGACTCAACCGAAGGCAATTAGAATGTTCGTGGACATTATTATAACCAAAGGCAACAATTTATTTGAAGGTAACATATTATCCGAAGGCAACAATTTTGGGTACCTATGGTGGTTTAAAAACCTTTCCTGAAAAGTTATCATTCTACTTCTCATTGAATCCTTATACCCTGTTATTATTTCTTTTCCTACTTTCCAAGCCATACATAAAGAAACATAAACAGAATTTCATCAAAAATATTTGAATTCACATATTTGAGCTTGGAAAGTAATAGTCATAAATAAATCATTCAAGACCAATTTAATGAAACTTTAATTGCATAAATCCATTTATAAAACAAAAGTACACTCACGGGGCGTCCGAGCTAGCTTGACCCTTTGAGGGTCCTTCCTGCGGGTTCGAAGAAGCCTGAGTACCTATTTAAACAATTATACACATTTAATTAATAAAATTGCTCAACCATGAATATTTAATAAAAACCCTGACCCCTAGCCTCAAAAGTGTGTGTACAAAATTTAGAAAAGTTCCTAGGCCCATTTTCAACCTTTCTAACAAGTGGAATAGTCTAAAACGACCCAAGGTCCATAAGCGATAAATTTCCCAAAATGGTCAACTTGGGACCCCGTGGGGTCCACGATCTCCAATTACCAATCTGGGTCTCCGATTCATGATATGCGAATTCATACACGTTCCTAGGAATGCCTAGATTAACATATATTAAATTGGAGTTGATCCAACGGCCCGAACATATCAAACTCGGATAACGCCTAATATGTGATATCCGATCGACGATCAAACGATAACCAAATTGGAATCCGAGCATGCCGTCGTGTTCGGAATGACGTGAGGAACATTCTAGGACAAAAACTCAACCCTGACACCCCACCGACGTGCCGCCATCGCCGGCGGGTGTATTGAGTAATTTTTCGGTGATCGGAAAACTCCAAACCGCCAGCCAATAATCATACCTACGGATTAAGCACATCAAGGGGAGTAACTTTATACCTGGCTCGATGATCAATTCCACCTTTAAAGCCCTCGAACGAAGCTTTCTGTCTCTTGAAAACCTAGAAATTTCTAGTTCAAAGTCAATGAAATTTGAATGGATTCTCGTTGAATTTTCAAAGGATAATATAAGGGGAAGGTAGGAGAGTATTTTAGGTGTAATTACCTGAGCTGTGGCGGCCGGAATTGACCGAAAATGACCACGAACAGTTACTGTTTTTGCACAACTGGTTTGGGCTTGTTTTTTGCTCAAAATCGAGCTCAAAACTTGGGGTTTTAATTTGTAAAAAGTAGGAGGTTATGAAGAGGGAAGATAGCTGAAAATTTTGGAGGTTGTGGCATGAAAAATGTTGGGTGGAGTGATGTGTTTGCCAGCCAAAATGGCTGGCTGTTTTCTGTCGCAAGAAGAAGAAGAAAAATCGCAGGAGAGGAGAGAGAAGAGAGGTGATGCGCGTGAGAGAGAAGGAGAGGTCTAATTGACTATAAAAAAAAAATCTGACTTTCGAGATAATAGTATTTAGGGGTAAAATCTGGCTAAAAAAAGTCAACTTTTAGACCATTAAAACATTCCCGGGGTAAAATCGTCCTTTACTTGAATAAATTAATTATTAAAAATTTATTTAGGACCGGGTTATTACAATCTACCCCCATTATAAAAATTTTGTTCTCAAAATTTCATACCCATCACTCAAAGAGGTAAGGGTACTGGGCCCGCATATGCTCCTCGGGTTCCCAAGTGGCCTCTTCCACAGTGTGACTTCTCCACAGGACTTTCACTAGTGGGATTTCTCTAGAACTTAGTACTTGTATCTTCCAATCCAAAATTTGAACGGGTTGCTCCACATAACTCAAATCATCCTTCAATTCTATTGGTTGTGACTCCAGAACATGAGAAGGATCTGAAATATACTTCCGAAGCATGGAGACATGAAATACATCATGTAATTGAGACAGTTTCGATGGCAAAGCAAGTCTGTAGGCTACTGGGCCCACATGTACCAAAATCTTGTATGGCCCAATGTAACGAGGACTAAACTTTCACTGCTTTCCGAATCTCACCACACCTTTCCAAGGCGACAACTTTAAGAACACCCAGTGTGGAGTGATGGCCAAAATTAGCCTTGCCGAATAACCTTGTGGGCCAAGGATTGGGCTCTAGAATGGTTGCCACAAATGCCCTCATGGATCTCTCGAATGACATAGTTTCCTTCTTCTGGAGTCAGACACCGAAGGTAGGGGAGATTGAAGCCACATTTGTATAAGGCGCCATTAATGATCAAGTATCTGGTGGATCGATAGCGAACAAGTCGTGCCTCAACAGGATCAATGGGCAACGTTTGGCGTTGTAGGAACTAGAGTATGGGATTATCCATGTGGGGCTGTGGTCAATGGTACAGATGACTGGTGTGTGGGTGTTGGGCTTTTCTAGGAACTCCATGTGGATGTTGCGACTGATGCCTTGTTCTAGTGCCGAAGCTAACCTTGCCAAAGCATCAGCATGACTGTTTTCATATCGTGGGATCTGACTGATGCGATAAGCGTCGAAGGTTTTCAGCAGGCGATGGGCATGCTGAAGGTATGCCGTCATGAAGGTATCCTTGGCGTTGAAGTCCTAGTTGACCTGATGGACGACGAGTTGGGAGTCGTTGAATATTTGAATCTTTTTAGCCCCTATCTCCTGGCGAGCTGAAGGCCAGCTAAGAGTGCGTCGTATTCTGCCACATTATTGGAGGCATTGAAGTTAAAGCAGAAGGCGTACTCCAAGACGACCTTGTCTGGGGAAGTGAGGACTAAGCCTGCACCACAACCTTGGGAGTTGGAGGATCCGTCAACATGGAGTGTCCATAAGGGCCTGTTAAGGTTGAAGTTGCCCTCGCTGGCTAGGTGGACGAGGGTTGATGGGGGAGTAGGTTCGGCGATGACTAGTGGAGTGGCCGGTCGTGGCTTATAGTGAATATCAAACTCCCCGAGCTTGATGGGCCGTTTAATCAGTCTGCCAGATGTCTCTGGCTTCTGCAACACTTGTCTTAGGGGTTGACTAGTAAAGGCATGAATTGTGTGGGCCTGGAAGTAAGGTCGAAGACGTCTGGTTGAAACTACCAAGGTGAAGGTCAGCTTTTCCATGTTCTGGTATCGAGCTTTGGCATCCTGTAATGCCTTATTGATGTAGTGTACTGGATGCTAGGCACCATCATGTGGCCGGATTAGCACTGAGCTAATTGCAGTGGTGGATACCGAAAGGTAAATCATGAGGATTTCACTAGGCTCAGGTGTGGACAAGAGAGGTGCATTGCTCATATATTCTTTGAGTTTGATGAAAGCTTTATCGCATTCGGGAGTCCAGGTGATGTGACACTTGTTGCCCTTGAGGGCTTTGAAGAAGGGGGTGCAGCAATCAGCAGCCTTGGAGATGAACCTGGTTAGAGCTGCAACGCATCCGATAAGGCTTTGGATATCCTTGATCGTCTTCAATACCTTCATGTCCAAGATGGCTTGAATTTTTTCTGGATTGGCCTCGATGCCTCGCTGGCTGATCATGAAACTAAGGAAGTTGCCTGAAGCCAAGGCGAAGGCACACTTCATTGGATTAAGTCGCATGTTGTATTACTTTAGTACGGCGAACATAGTTAATAGGTTAGGGATATGTTGTTCGACGGTGCGACTTTTGACTAACATGTCATCAACGTAGACTTCCATGGTGTGGTCGATCAATGGGGCGAAAAGGTTCTTCACAAGGAGCTAGTAAGTGGCTCCGGCGTTTTTGAGGCCAAAGGGCATTTGTAACAATATAAGCCCCGGTCGGTAATGAAGGATGTGCGGGCTTGGTCGTCAGGATGCATGAAGATCTAGTTATACCAGGAGTAGGCATCCATGAAGCTGAGAAGGACATGGCCTATCATGGCGTCGACAAGTTGGTCAATTCGAGGAAAAGGGAAGCTATTGTTGCGTAGATTTAGCTCCACCAAAATGGATTAAGCTGCATCCTCAACTTGTGATACTCGCAAGTGCACGAACCGTTGGTAGTATAGCATATGTAAGTGCGAGGTCGATTCCACAGGGATTGGTGATTGAATGATCCAATTTAGTTTCCCTACACAAAATAGAAACAAAAACAAAGAACATAAAACAAGGAAGAAAGAAATAAGTAACTCAAGCAAATAAGTTCCCAAGTTCAATTTAGATTAATGGATTGATTCTAGCTAAAGTATGATTGAGCCATGGTGTGTGGTCATAACCTTGTGTTCCTAATTCCCTAATTTGATCATTTGTTGTCTAACCTAAAATTAAGCATTAGGAACCCATTAAGCATAGAAGAACATTTTAAACAACCAAGTATGTATCTAATCCCTGTTGTCGAATGTCCATACATACTCTTCCTATTCATAGTTCAATTCGAATTAAAGCATGGTGTATACTTTTAATTCAAACCAAGATAGCTAACATGCAAGCCTAAATGGTGATCAATCATTCAAACTAGCATATTAACTTATAAGCATAATGAATAAGAACAAAAACCATAATTGAAACTTGGAAACTAATTCAACTTGAAAACTTAAGAAAAGAATTTACATAACAAAGAAAAATAAATTACAACTAAGAAAACATTAAGGAAACTAAGAGAACTTTGAGGAAGAAAGGAAGTGTTTGAGAACTTTGAGGAGGGAGAAGAAAGTGTTTGGGAACTTTGAGGATTTGGAGAAGAAAGTAGAGAGGTGTTTTGAGAGCTTTGTGGATTTTGGAAGAGAGTGTTTAGGAACTTTGAGAATTTGGAAGAGAGTGGTTGAGAACTTGGAGGATGTTTGTGAACTTGGAGAATTTGAGAACTTAGGGAAGGAAGAGAAATGTGTTTGTGAAGTGTTTGAGACATGGAGACTTTTGGAAGAGAAGGGAAGTAGAGAGATGTTTGAGAACTTTGAGGATTTTGGAAGAACATGTGTTTGAAAGCTTTAGAGAATTAGAAGAAGAGAAAGGAAAAGTGTTTGATATTTAGTACAAAGAAAATTTAATAGAATGATCTTATTACAACAATTGAGAACTACAAAGGGAAACTAAGAGAATTTGAGGGAGAGAAGGGAAGGGAGCTCTAGAGAAGTGCTTGAGAGCTCCCCCCATTGGGGTGTTTACAAGCTTAGAGAACTTCCCTATTTATAGGCCTAGGGGAAGTGAAAATCTGAATTCAATATGGCTAATGCATACAACACTTGTTTTATAAAATCTGAAATGGGTGATGCACTTGTATTAGAAAATCTTGAATTGGTTGATGCACTTCACCAATAGATCCCACCAGCAGCCCTAGCTCATCTTCATGTCACCATGACCAAGCTTCCAACCAGAAATGATAGCTCATACCTAGCTCACCATGACCAAGCATCCAACCAGCACATGCTGAGGTCAGCATGACCAACAACTTCAAGGGCTTACAACTTGGGCTTCTCTTAATCAAATTAGGACTTTAAGCACTCCAAATTGAAGTTCAGAATGTCTTCTTTCCAGCCATATGTTATTTGGGCCAATCCAAGGTCGGAGGAAGAAGTTAAGCCCGAAACAAATTGCTAACTCATTTTCCGCGCTGATAAGATCCATCCTGAGCATGGTTCTGTGTTTGCTAGGTAACGGACTCCAGATTTATCCAATGGGGCTGAATTTTGGATATGTTATAGTACACACCAATTGGAACAACTTTCATGAAGAATGTGGCCTCATTCGAGCTATGTAGGTTGTTGAAACAATGCTTGCAATATGACCTACGGAACTGGACTGGCAGGGGGCTGTAGCCAAAATGAGTTTGTCTTTAAGCTCTTCATCCATTCATCCAAATTAGGCCTTAACATGCTTGAATTTGCATGAATTATGCTCTCTAAAGCCATCATTATTACCTAAAGCTCAATGAACTGAAAGATAAACACAAAAAGGATTAAAAGCACAAGTTTAACTCAAAAACATAACCAAATCATAAGTTAAAAGGGTACAAAATGATATGTAATTTATGCACCGATCAGCTATCCTTAGGACATGCGCAATTGAGGTTGGTGTAGTCTACACACATGAGCCAACCTTTCTTTTGTTTGCAGACCATTACCACATTTGCCAGCTATGTGGGATAGTCCATCTCCTTGATGAAACCGATGCTTCGTAACTTCTCAACCTCCATCTTCATGACCTCATACCTCTCTGGGTCATAGGTATGACGCTTCTGCCAGACGGGTCGTATGGTGGGGTCAATGCTTAACCTATGGGAGATGATGTCAGGCGATATGCCAAGCATATCATTGTAGGACCAAGTGAAAACCTCAGAGTTGTGGTGGAGGAACCGATGAGTGCAGAGCAAAGGTCGGGTAGAAGGGAGGTGCCGATTCTTACTTGCCGATCTAGGAAATCGTCACGGAGTCAAACAAGTTCAAGATCTTCCACTGGTTCGGCTTGGGGGGTGACAGATTCTTCCCTAGGATCCTCAGGTCGCTCAACGTCAGCGCGGGGAAGAGGTGGGGCTGTGGTTACCGAAAGAGCTTCACGTCCTAGAGGACGATTGGTGGATTTGACTGCCGAAATATAACAGCTTCGGGCGCCAAGTTGGTCGCTGCTCACCATGCTCATGCCGTGAAGGGTAGGGAATTTCAGCATCAACGTGTGCATGGAGATGAAGACCCTCATTTGTGCCAAGGCGGGGCGTCCAAGGATGACGTTGTATGCCATGGGACAATCAACGATTAGAAAGGGAGTGGTAACTGTGGCTCGTTGGGGTGCTGAACCGATAGAAATGGGGAGGTGGAGGCTTTCAATGGGTTGGACAACATCCCCAGAAAAACTCATAAGAGGCGTGATGCTGCGGTCAAGCAGGTGGTCGGGGACCTGAAGTTCGTTGAAGGCTTCTGCAAACATGACACTCACCAATCTACCGATGTTGACCAAGATACATCCAACATCGAAGTTGGAGATGTCTGCCGGAATAATCAACGGATCATTGTGGGGAAAGATGACGCCACGCTCCTCCTCCTCGATGAAGGTAATGGGGTCCCAACCTATTGTGGTCTAATTTTCCCTCACGAATGAGGCCTTCAATGATGTTTCGTAGAGCGATGCAGGATTCTATATCGTGGCCGTTGAATTTGTGAAAACAGCAGAAGACACCGTTGTTTGGCATAGGCTTGGTGATAGGTCTTCGGGGAGGGGGTTTGGGTATAATGGGTGCCTTATTGACCAGAACATTTTCATAAATGGGGGTTGTGATGAGAGTCTCAAATTACATATTTTTAATATTATTTTGGAGACTTTATGATATAATTTTGGCTTAATAAATATAATTTCACCTATTGTCACATTTTATTCTCACCAACTGGATTTATGAATTTTCTATATTAATTTGGTGAACTTATTAGGTAAATTTATCTTTTGTAGGAAGTTGGAAAGCCAAAAGATGAACATACATTTGTCCAAGTTCAAGCTAGGTGTGAAGAGAATTGTTGGTGGATTTTATTGAAGAATTGATTGTGGGATTATTGTGATTATAAAGAAGGAAAAGAGAAGACAAAACCGTTGAAGCTAAAGAGCCTATTTCATGTCATTCATAGCCATTTAATGCCCACTAGCTCACCGTTATTTCTTTTCCACCAACTCTCCACCATCATCACATGTTTAATCCAATTAATCCCTCACTTAAACCCTTCATTACCCACCACGAATGTATTAACTTCCCACTCACCTCATTATTTGGCAAGGGCATCTCGACAACAGATTTCTTGATCCATTTCATTCAAAATTTAATTATGTTTTCCTTTGTAATGAGTTGCTAGAACCCTAGCTAAGGCTAAAGGGAATGTCCTTTGAGGAAGTTTGTGAATTGTTCTTTAATCCAATATACGGTATGAATTGCTAAATTCTTTTATTTTTGGTTGTTCAATATTTTCATATCATTTTATTTTGATTGATGTTAAGTGCTACTATCTTTTCATGAGTTCAATTATATTTTTCTCATTGTTAAGAACTGACTTAGCTTGCTTTTAAATTAAAAGATTAGATATTAAGCAACTCCATTTTCTGAACAATCATTAATAAAATTAACATTGAAAAAGTAAATTGGTTTTAATTTCTTTATCTTCCAGTTAAAGTCTCTCAATGATAATTTTAATTGAGTTCAATTTGGATTAAAGAGCATGAAACATATTTTGCTTAAAGAATTGAACCTTGATGCCTTATGGCGGTTCGAGAATCAACAAGCCCGGATGAGCTTTCCGATGGAAAAAGACCCCAACACCCAGCAAGCCCGAAGTACATTGTTAATACCATATCATAGAAGTGCATTGTTAATACCATGTCATAGAAGTACATTGTTCATACCATGTCATATAAGTACATTGTCCATACAATGTCATATAAGTACATTGTTAATACCATTTCATACAAAAAATTCAAAAAAAATTCAAAAAAGCCCAACAAGACATCCGATATCCTTTGCAGAAACCACCTCCAATTGTTCATAGTTTCACCAGAAACAATTGCAAAGGCAAAAGAAAATACCTCTATAAGAAAAAAAAAGGTACACTGTTAATACTATGTCATGGAACTATCTTCCTATTAAAAATCACATTATGCATATCATAAATTTCAAGTGCACAGCTATATATATATATATATATATATATATATAGAGAGAGAGAGAGAGAGAGAGAGAGAGAGAGAGAGAGAGAGAGAGAGAGAGAGAGAGAGAGAGAGAGAGAAGTATAGAGCATGCTTTGTTACTGAAAATCTGTTAATACTATGTCATAAAAGTACACTGTTAATGCCTTAAGGAAACTCCCAAAGTCAGTGACATTGCAAGTGAAATAGTTAACGATGATGAAAATTCAGAACGACCTTTCGGCAGTCCATGCATGATGATAGAAACAAGAGAATCACAATAGTGTGGTTTGTTTGACATACTTTCCCTGCCAATATCAAAGAGTTACATATAGTAACAAGGGAATTGCCTCAAAAGCATCAAAATGAAAATAATAAGTTATGTTGATCAGCATTCCCAAATTGTCAATCCTTCCATCTATTTCCAAGTCGACATATAAATTGTCTAAATTTCTTCGGGCTAAATTGAGCAAGTCCTTAATGAACTCAGAGAGATAAAAGCATTCCCAAAATTGCTCAATACATATATTCATACATACATGAATATATATATATATATATATATATATACACACTAAAGGTAGACTTGGTTATGTCCAACCCAAAATTGCTCAGTATATATATTCATACATACATATTGATCGGTGAATTGTTGAATTAAAGGTAGACTTGACTTAAATTACCACGTTCTCTTAAAAATTCAGTAGCAAAATCAACAATTTGCAACCAAAAATTTACCAGCATAACCAGATGATAATGCAAAGCAGGAGAAGCAACATGCAACCAAATAAACAAATTCGTTTAGCTCACGAAAATGGAAATTTGAAAATAAAATTATAAAATTCAAACCACATGCATGCATTAATTCCACTGAGAAGCTACAATTCACAAAACGCAACCAAAATCAAAATACCAAAAACTAATTGTTTGTACCCAATTTTGGTCAATGGACCAAAAATGGTTACCTCCCCAAAAAGGAGCATGGCAAGGGCCCAAGCCCAATAGTTGTCTGCAGGATGAATTTTTCAAGAAGATTTTTTCTTGTTTAAAATAAACACCAAGACAAAAAGACGAAGCCCAAGAGCAGAGGGCCCAAAGCGATTGGACTACTGAGAAATGGGAAATCGGAAGCTGTTCCAAACCCACGCGAAGTTGGAGAAGGACCATCAACATTTAATGACGATTTGACTTTTCCCCCTTCCAGTAAGAAAAGCCAGCCGCCTAAGGAAGCCACCAAGCCAGGTAAGAAGCCAACTTGCACATCAAATCGCCAAGTACGAAACGCTTCAAACCAGAGAACTGTTTCGAAGGACCGACGGTTCTCATTAGAAAAACTCAATCACCCCCGCTATGGACCAATTCAGGACGTCAAGTCAGCAAACTGACTTTGGACAACAGCCAAATATCCTTGCTCAGTCATCATCACTTGAGACCTCTTCTGCTCCTATAAATAGAGAGCTCCCAGCACGGAAGAAGGGGACTGTCTCTCCAAAAGCCAGACGCAACGTCTTGTAAAACAATCAAAAAAGCACTCAAGATATTCCAATCGACTCACTCGGATTTCAGATAGCCAGACGACCTCTGTGTTCATCTTTTTATTTCTCTGCCATCTTCATGGTACGATTAATTTCTGAAATTGTTCAGTTTGAATTTGTATAATTTAGCCGGCTATAAACCTTAGATCACCATGATAATGTACTTCATAGTTGGAATTAATGAGCAAGGATCTTTACTGTTTCTGTCGTCGGTTTAAGAACTGGATGAATAAGAATGATGGAACTCGTATCTAAAGAACCCTGTTATGCTTGAATCTGTGTTCATTTCTATACTCGCAATATTTAAGCATTTTCTTGTTTATATCCTATAATATCATAAAAGGTTTTAGCCCGAATCAGACCTCATAGGTCTAAGGGATATGACCCAGTTGGGCCCGAAAATAACATAGTTGGGCCCGAATTCGTGATTAATTCCTATATAAATATGTTTAAAATTCAAATTTAGGTTTGTAAGCCCGCGCGAGGTGTTTACTGACCAAGAACTCTGTCTTTTTCCCCTGCTTGGATAAGTGTTGCTCACACCAATCAAAGCCGACATATACACGAGAGAAAGAATGGTGAAGTCCTCTTAACTGAGGCATAGAAAAGAACTAATCCAGGCTAGTACCCCACTTGGAGCACAATGGCTTGAGCAGAGGTCCAGAAAGAAGGTGCAAACTCCACAAAACACTCATCACACTTGTTTATACCAGGTCTGTTGGACTGGTCTCCTACCCAACAGTGGCACGCCTATAAAGCAGAACTCATGAATCAGGAGGAATCTGAAAGTTAAGCCCAAAGCAGGGCTAGACTGGATTTTTGTCAACCTGATTCAACTTTCAATTTTGTTGAACTTTGAAATAACATCTGCGTGGGCCAAAAAGATACAATCGGGGCATTGGTGTCGGTCTAGCAGCTGCCGTATTCTTCCGAGCACGCCTATCGCGACATTTGGCGAAAAGAATACCTGACAGGAAAAGAGACCAACACTAATAAGAACAAAAACATCAGGATAAGGTAGTAACGCAACAGTACCTGAGCTGATAAAAGAATCGAAATTCTGGTTCGAGATCAAACCGCTGATAGCCATTTTGCTCTGTACCTTTTGATGAAGCTAAAGCTCAAACAATCAACTGTTTCAGCTCAACAAGCTCTCACACCATTTCATAATTCAGAGCTCAGCAACCAAAGAACTGAATGCAAGGCAGGGAGTGAAACGACAGCATTTTCACACTCTCAAAAGCTAAAATTGATTCCAAATAACTATACTATCAGCAAGAGCATGAGGAAAGGATTGAAATCCATACCTGGATCGGCGACAACGGTCGCCAGAACCGCCCAAAAAGGTGTCGGAAAACTCGAAACCCTCGAAGGTTCCTAGAGCTCGCGACGACGAAAGGAGGCTAGGCTCTCCAGGGCTGGGCTCAAGAGTGGTTCACCGGCCTCCTCTAGTCATTTTCCGACTAGTCACGAGTCTAGCCGTGGCTGGAGCACCAAGATCGCTAGCCAAAACTAGCCGACCTGGTTTCTACGAAGGGAGAGAGACGAAAGAGAGAGTGCCCAAAATTTTTCAAAAAAACTATTTTAATACTAAAAGGATAATAAAGGTATTTCATTTAACTAATTAAACAAAAAAATTGTAACAACTGTCAGTTTTGGGTGTGTTTATATACATTGAGTGGTGTAGGGTTTCTTTATAGAACTATGGTTAGGAATGGGTATTTTACTAATCTTCTATTTCTTTTTCCTTTCGCTGAACCATATCCATTCTTGTTATGTTCCGTATTTCTCTCTCTTCCGCATATTTCTTTATATTTATCTATTTACATCTTTTTCTCTTATTTTTATCTCTTCTACCTTTTTCTCTATTATTTTATCCATTGTACATATTTGTCTCTTTTTCTTAATTTTCCTATTTTTCTGTACATCATATTTCTCTCTTATTCACACATCTTTATATTTTTGGGGTTTCACTAAAACACCAAAAATGGGGGCTGAAATTATAAAAAAAACCCAACACCCAAAATACTTTATAAACACACCCAAAACCCATCATTACACACACTCAAAATCCATTTATAAACACACCCAAAAAATATACAATTGTTGATTTTGGGTGTATTTCTATGTTTAAATAGTGTGTGGGTTTTTTTTTTTTTAAATACATGCCTAGGATTGGGTTTATTTATGTTTACACCCAAAATAAACAGCCAATAAGGGCAAGACACGTGGAGGGAACTGGGCCTGGTCAGAGGCGCCCTCGGCACCCTACCTACCGATCTCTCCATTAGGGCAACGCCCTCTCCTGGGACACGTGGCGCCCTCCCAAGCGACGCCCACAGTCCCACATCGAAATAATCAACAAAATGCACACCTCCCAAGAGCTATAAAAGGAGGCCAACTATCCCAAAATAGAGGTAATCAGAACTTACGGCATACAAGCCTATTGATCTGTCAGTTGAACTTTCTGTGGGCCATATGGACATCCTACCGAACCTCCACAGGGGAAACTCCCTTCAGCCTTGCATTCGGCTCAGAAGCCGTTGTCCCAGTTGAGATCGGTGAGTCTTCTTACCGAACGGAAAGCTTCGAGCCGAAGGCTAACGAGGCAGCACTCGCGTTAAGCCTGGATTTAATCGAAGAACGGCGGACGGTAGCCAACCTTCGGAACGAAGCTTACAAACAGCGCGTCTCTCGGTACTATGACTCAAGGGTCAAACCGCGTTCCTTCAGAATCGGGGACTGGGTTATGCGCAAGGTTTCGCTTGCAACTAAAAACCCAACGGAAGGAACCCTCGGACCTTCTTGGGAAGGACCTTACGAAGTCATCGGCATCCTACGTTCCGGTACTTACAGGCTCCGAGGCACAGATGGGAAGACCCTCGGTCACCCATGGAATGTGGACCATCTCAAGAGTTATTTTAAATAAAGCCCCCTAGCCAACGGCAGGGAGGAATTTGTATTTTTGCCTACGGCATATATAAATAAAACGAGATTATCCAGTTCCATGCATTCAGAACGTAACATCCTAGCAGTATCCGTTCGGAAAAAAAAAAAAAAAAAATTGTTTCGGTAGGGCTCACCAAAATGAGCCACAGTAACATTGCCTACGGCAATTCAAAGTACACCACTACATGCTTACTGCCGATGCAATTCAAAGTACACCACTACATGCTTACTGCCGATTCCAACTTAGCTTGTCAATTTTTATTCCAAGTTAATACAGTATGTACAAGCCTACGGCAGTACAATGCCCTAGAATTACCTACGGTATTCTCATCGCGCATGGACTACAATATGGTATCCTAGACGTGCCCACGGCATCTCCATAGGCGAAAGGCTATTGGGACCTTGTTCCTACCGATGCGCGTAATACTTGGGTTCCGGCAAATAGTTATGAGCCAATGGCAGTATCGCTACTTTGGTTTGTATACCGAAGGTAAGGGCACTTTGGTTAAATCCAAAGCAAACAAACTCCTAAGTTGCCAACGGCCCAATCGGTAATTATCCTACAGTTATTAGCCTACGGCAGTAACAAGCATGGATAAGAATTCAAACATAAATTAACAAAAACACAAGTTTGAAAAGACAAATTACTTTAAATTAAAAATGCCCTCGGCATTAATGTGTTCAGAAATTTTGCCAACGGCAATTAAAATACAAAAAAAAATTATTACAAAAACGCAGCTCAAGCCTCGACAGCCCGACCTCCCTGGTCTTCGGTATCCTCAACCACGGCATCGACGTTGGCGTCAGGGGCATCCTCGGCATTAGGACCCTCGGCATCTTCAGGGGCATCTTCCCCCTCATATTCCTCGATCATCTCTTCTGTGATGCCTTCCGGCAGGGGAGGAGGATCGGCAGCGAAGTTCAGGTTCAGCTTCTGGCCCGGGTTGAACCGTTTGAAACGGTAGATGAGGTCAGCCATCTCCAAAGCCACCTCATTGTCCACCAGAGAAGTGAACTCGGCGGATGAACGGTAGTCCCTGATCGCCCCTCTAACGGCAGCCTCAACCTCCGCCGCCTTCGTCCGCTCGGAAGCCTCCAACGCCGTCTGCGCCACCAGCTTCGCCTCTTCAGCATCCTTGGCCGCCCGCTCTGCGCCATCCAGATCCTCGCGCATCTCGGCGAGCTTCGCCTCGTGCGCTTGGATCTGCCGTTCGGCAGCGTGCATGTCCTGCACGAGGTTGGCGTGGTCCTGGAGGGCCTTGGCTGCGTCGGCAACCTTGGAACGGCCATCCTCGTATAGCCGTTTGGTGCGCTCGGCAGCGTTGATCGCCCTCCTCATGCACAGCCACATGTCCATCGACGCCTGAAAGGTGAAGCCACAAGTTAGTACCGAACGAGACATAACAACAACGAAAACACAATGGGAATCAGAAGGTTACTGTGGCTTGGAGACGGAAGGCACACCCCACCTCTTCCCGAAGAGCCCTCTTCGGCAGCTCGTCGATTTCAGACAGGTCCATCTGCGAACCCAGGATCATGTGGTTTGCAAACTGAACTGTCTTGGATGGACATGCAAGTGTCACCGCTTCGGCAGGGCCCTCCTCGTCCTCAACCGCGAAGATGGCCCTCTGGGAATCGGCAAGTCGGACCCGCTTGGGAGTCGAAGCGGCATCCAGGTCCACCGTCACGAGCCGTTTCCCGGACGCCTTGGACGAGGCGGCATCGGCACCCTGGCTCAGAATGGGTGCCGGCTCGTTGACAGGCGCCCTTCTGCTCATGGGCTCGGCATGGCGTTGCCTGTGCCGTTCGGAAAGGGGTTGCTCCTCAGGGACTGCCTCCGAGACCCTCTCCGCCGAAGCCTCTGGATGCCGTTTCTGCTTCTTCCCTTTCGAAAGCACTTGGAGGCGCCTCTTCGAGGTCTCCGACATCTTCTTGGCCTCGGCAGTCTTCCTGGCCTCTGACACTGCAGGAACGGTGGAGTTAGCCGAAGAAGTACAAAAAAAAAAAAAAAAAAAAAAAAAGAGACAGAAAAACTCAAGTGAACTTACTCTCGGCAGGGTTCGCAAGACGGGCTCTGACGAGGTTCTCGGTAAAGAGGAATTGTGGGTATTCCCTGTCACCGGCAGGAACTCTCAGCCGAACTCTGTCAATCTACCGAAGCTCTGACTGTGTTGCCGATGGTTGCTTCAGTTTGCCTACAAAAATAACGAAATAGGTTAATCCATTGAACCGAAAAAACTGATCTACCGATCGGCATGGTAGCAACCTAACCGAAAAAACTGATCTACCGATCGGCATGGTAACAACCTACCGGCAATCTGAAAGGTATTTGGGATATGGAAGCGAACGGGAACTCCTGAGGGCGATTCCCAATCGCCAGAGAGGAGAACCCGCCGATTCCTCCAGGACTTCTGGGAGGTTGGCACTGCCGTAAGAAAATGGACCCTTTCGGAAGCCCTGAGACAGTTCGCCTGGACCCAGCCACCATGATCGGTACTCTTCGATTTGGTGATGCTGTATAGGTGGGAGAACTGTTCGTAGGAAGGCCCCTCCTCATCGGCAAGCCCGAATGCCGTAACTACCCCCATCAGAACAGCCCAGAAGTTCGGATTGAACTGCCCAGGGGCATATCCAATCTGGGCCAAGATTCGCTGAACTGGGGGCTGCAACGGTAGCCTAACGCCCTGCTGAAGGACGTCGGTGAAGAACGCAACCTCACCGTCCTGGGGGTTGCTCAGAGATTCGGTAGGGCTTGGGATCCTCATCCCTACCGATTGGGGAATCTTGAACTCCTCCCTGATCCTCGCCAGCTCTCGGTAGGTCAGCTTGTTGGGCGGCAGGTAGTCTACGTCAAAGAGCTGCTCTCTCGGTACACCCATCGGTACCCTTGGGTTACCGCTGTTTACTATCGTCACCCTCGGCATGGAAGGTGACTCAGAAGGCTCTCCACGGCCTGAGGTGGAAGCCTCCGGACGGTGACTGGAAGATGCCTCTGGCATCCGAACGTTCTCTTCAGGTTCGGGATACGAGCCCAGCTCAGCTTGACGACCGCTGCTATACACGATCGCCAACGGTAAGGGCTGACTAGTCATGAGCCCCTTACCGATCCCATGGGTAGGCGCAGGTCTGAACCTCTCGCCCACCACTTCCACCTCAGAACCACTATCGCTATCGGTATCTTGGGCTGACTCTTCACTATCGGTGGTCTTCCCCCTATCTGGAGACTCCTCCTCAAAGGCGTTGGGCTCACTCTCGAATCCCGACTCGCTATCAGACATCTACAAAAGCAACGGAAGGAACCTAAAGGGCCATGCATGGAACTATCCTACCGATGCCTACGTCTCTACCTATGGCAACTAGACTACCGAACCACATCCCACTTGCATAAAGTTCTAGTCTAGTTCAAACCATGGAAGGACGTATGCACAGTGAAAAGAAGAAATGGAAATTGCAAAGTTACCGAACGGTACCTTGTGTATTGGAAGTGAAAGGCTCAAATCGCTTCTAGTACCGTTTACTGTTGCCGGAAATCGCCTGTGTTGCCGTTTGCTCACACCGGAAATCGCCTATGTTACCATTCGCCCTTGTCAGAAATCGCCTGGACAGAACTCTCGCCTTACTCACAAATGCAAAGTGAGTTTTGCCTCAGAGACTCCCTCTATTTATAGGGCGAAAGTTGCAACGGTACGCCTCGAAATACCAAACGACGCATTAATGGCGCCGCTCCGCGTGATAAGACACGCCACGTGTCGAGCGCTGAATGGAATCTCTGACAGCACGCTGGGTGCAGAAGACGAAGCGTCGTTCTGTCCCATCGTTACCCCTCACTGTGCGCGAGGTCGCATGAGAAGATATCAAACTCGCCCAAGTTAACAGGACATCGGCAAGCATCTCTCGGAACCCTTTAAACATACTAAGACCTGCCGAACGGTAACCCTCGAAGTGGCGACTCTTGAGTTTCCGGGCAAGTCTTTGAAGTCGATCGGCACCAGGACAAGGCCCCAGCGCGCCTCCCTGACAGACTACCGAACGGTAGATTAACCGAGTGATTACCGAAGGACATACAAGTCCCCGACCGAGAAATCTCGCTCGAGAACTTGGGGGACTCCTGTTTACACCCAAAATAAACAGCCAATAAGGGCAAGACACGTGGAAGGAACTGGGCCTGGTCAGAGGCGCCCTCGGCACCCTACCTACCGATCTCTCCATTAGGGCAACGCCCTCTCCTGGGACACGTGGCGCGCTCCCAAGCGACGCCCACAGTCCCACATCGAAATAATCAACAAAATGCACACCTCCCAAGAGCTATAAAAGGAGGCCAACTATCCCAAAATAGAGGTAATCAGAACTTACGGCATACAAGCCTATTGATCTGTCAGTTGAACTTTCTATTCCCGAACTTACTTAAACATCGGAGAGCCTTCGGCCGGTACCACACCGGTGCCTTAGGTCTTACCGAGCGTACTCTCTTTTGCAGATTACGCAGGCTACCGAGGCATCAACGATACCGAAGGCATACAATTACTAAGTTGACCCTCTAAGTCAGAGAACCACTTTTTGGCGTCAACAATTTATAATAATCTATATATTTTTTTCTTTCCAAGAATCGCTCATAATCAAATTGGAACCGCATAGGTCTAGTTTGGTTTTATTTTCTAGATACCTTTTATAAAAATCAAATGGAATCGAACCGTGTGTAATTTCCGGTTTCGGTTCCACCCCTAGGTACAAGTAGAAGAATGAAATTGATGGCAGAAAGGAATAGTGCTAAGTTGGGCTTGGCACTACCACACAAAAAGTCATTAGACCAAACAAAGCTACAAAGCCTAGAAACAAACAATAGTTGGGGAAAGATTCTTCAACGACCAGTGCATTTCCCAAATTCCTACATTTGGGCTTTTAGACCAGACCCTAGGAAATACAAATGCAAATGCTGCAGAGCTCAGTGTCATTGGGACTGTCAGCGTCTCCGGTTCGCGTCGTCAAGTGTTCTTTGGTCAGGGCTCCGAGCACCACCGTCAACGATCCCAATTCAATGGCAGCAGCTGGTCCCAAGTGGGCCCAGAAGACCATAACTCTGCCTCCCCAGAGGAGGGGTTGTCATCTCATCACCCCTAAGGTACTCTTTCACTCTTGAACCCTAACCTGAACAGCCACAAAGTGTTTTCGATTATGACATAACCTGCTTATTATTATGAAGCCCTTCAATTGAAACAAGTGTTGTGTTTTACTTTTAAGCACAACTTCAATTCAATTATGACTTTGTGTTCAACAATTCAATATCTACTGGTTTCTATTTCAGATAGTGAAGGAAATTGGCCAGGAATTGTCAGATTTCAACTGCGGCCTTGCACATCTCTTTTGTAAGTTAGCGAAGCCCCAAGGCTAAACTAATATCTGCCCCCTTGTCATGTTCAAAGTTCAATATTGCCTTTTAGTATTAACTATTTTTTATTTTACCTTTTGTTTTGAAAAAAAAAAATTAATATTCCAGTGCAGCACACTAGTGCTTCTCTTACTATCAATGAGAATTATGACTCTGATGTTCGTGATGATACAGAGACATTCCTCAATAGGATAGTTCCTGAGGTTAGTTTGTTTCCTGTAATGTCTCGCGTAGCAGTTGCAGTATACCTTATTCTATGGACATAGATAATGTGATGTTTCGATGTTTATTTTCAGGGGACATCTGCACCATGGAAGCATACCCTTGAAGGTTGGTATTGGATTCATTTGATCTCTTGGTCCGTGGAATACTTTGGTTTTCTCTGTTTAACCCAAATTGTTACTTAACGCAGCATTAACTTGATTGGCTAGGTCTTCGGGTTGCATTGTATATAATTTCATATGATTGATATTGTACCCAAAATTTATGTTTGATCAAATAACCCTTTGTTTGGGTTGGGTACATATAATTGTGGTCTTATTTATCTGGTTCTTTGCATTCATCCCCAAATGTTGATACTGATTTATGTAAGTTTTTCAGGCCCAGATGACATGCCGGCACATATTAAATCATCAATGTTTGGCTGCACACTGACGTGAGGATACCTTATCAGATTGGTTGAAACTACTTTTTTGCTTTGAAAATATGTAGCCTCGATGACATTTACATGTTTCTTGTTCTCATGCAGGGTTCCAATTACAAATGGAAAGCTTAACATGGGAACTTGGCAGGTCTGTGAAACCAATAATTAACTTTCAGAAGTTTTCTACTTATTAAGAGCCTTATTTCTCAACAACCTTGTCTCATCATTTATAGCTTAGCAAGATTTTCATGGATGCTCTGCTGGGTAAATTTCTTGGGCATGGGCTAATTATTAGCTATGAGAATAGAACTTACAAGTAAATTATGGGCATAAAAATGCATCATGATTAAGGAAGGTGAACCACAAAGCAGCAAAGAAATTACTAGCTGCAAAACAAGTTGTTATGAGAATACACTTGCGTGCTTTACATTCTTCCTTACTAGAATTGGAGTTTCCATAAATTGGTTTTGATCCTTAATTGAACTATTTTCTATTTAGACAGAGTATGTAAATTAAAAAGACTAGAAATAGTTGACCCCAAAAAAAAGGGACTAGCAATGTCTTATGTAAAATGTTTTGAAGAGAGGAAGTCAATGGTGAAACATTTTCAGACCTAGCTTTAAGAAGCTGCACTAGGCTGCAATTTCTTGTACTTGAGTATGTAAACTGGGTAAGAATTCATGAGATCACTGAGTGAGAGATAAAGATAAAAATAGGCCTTGTGCTTAAGATTTTACCACGGCCTTTTAACTTCCAAGGGGCAGCTGAGGCAATTAACAAACTAATAACTATGATACAATGAAATTAGCACTATGGTTTTCAATTATTGGTTATCGTTTTTGTTTTTGTTTTTTTGGAAAGCTTCAAATACGCAGTACATGTGCATATTCTTGTATGTTGTATGATGGACAATTAGTTTCCATTGCTTAATTGTTTGGCTGGCTGTGTTATTGATATGTCATATTGCATAATTTTTCCTTCTAATATCATTCAGGGAATATGGTTGTGTGAGCATCGTGACTATCCTACTGCGCGGAAAGTTGTGGTCACCCTTAATGGAATATGAGAAGCTTAGATTTAGAAGTTTCCTGTTTCTTTCATCCAGTGTGCAAATGAAGTTGTACTCAAGTAACTTCTCTGTTAATGGGTGGGTGGGATGTTAGTGTGCTAGCTATTTTCTCTGTTAATGGCAGCTTCCCTACCAGAATCTGGTAATACCTTGTTACTTGTAAAGGATTTAAGTTTTGTTATGCAGACTTGTAGAAAATGTAATGGAATTAACTTGTTACTTATTAGCTATTGTGACAATAGCAGCTGCTTGCCAATCACCATGTATGAAATTTTGGAATTTCCTGGGAGTTTCTACGTCAAAACCTTGCAGGTGTATATAACAACAGTGGGTCAAATTGCAGGTATTAAAGTTACGGGGAATGCTAGCAATCTTCCCTTTAACCTTTTCCTTTGGACTTTCTCCCTTTTTCTAATGACATGTGTCACTCTTCTTACACTTAAAATAATTCTATTAATTACAAAACAACCAATAATTATATTTCCATATTTGCCCTTGGTTGAAGCTAAAGTGTCTTCTCCTTGCTTTATCGTTCAGAAGAATGCTCCCTGCCTTTTCAACTCTCAACCACAAAATGCACTCTTTCTGCTTCTCTGTCCATGAATTGATTGACTGTGTTAATAAAATTTCTATTCAAACAACTTTTGTTCTTTGCCAATAGTCTTGTTCACTTCTCTCGATCCAAGTCTAAGGCCAAATGTATGGTTTTTTCATTTCTGAAGTATTATTATGCCGAAAATTAATATATTTTGAAAGTATTTGCTAATTTTAAAATGTTTTGTTTTGTTTCTACTTAGATTTGGGTGATATTTTGGTTTATTTAGTAGTATAAGAAATGCAATCAAGCAATTTCCTTTGGAAAAAAAAATGTTAGTCTGTAAACTATGTACCATTGGGGTGCTTACGGATGTGAAGGACTTTTCTTTTTTTCTTTTTTTTAATATAAAATAGAAAATTGACATTTCTTTTGTGTTTAGAAAAAAAAAAAGACATTTCCTCTTTTTAAAAATGCAGACATTTTATTTATAAAAAAATAATTGATGTTTAAAAAAAAAAAAGATGGTAAGAAAGTTGCGGAAAAAAAAAAAGGATAAATTAAATACAAATGGTAAATTTGGAAAGCAAAAGTTTGTTTGTATAATGCATTAATTATATTTTTTTTTAAGTGTAAGGAGAATGACACATGTTATGAGAAAAAAGAAGAAGGTTAGAGAGAAGGTTGCTAGCATTCCCCTAAAGTTACATGATTCTGCAGTGGGAGTCACCCTGATTGTGTTTTAGTACAAGCGATTGTCTAAATTAGAGGGGAATGAGTGAATGAATGAGTAGAATTATAATTGGTCACTTGAGTCTGCTCGAAAAGGGGGAAAAAAAGGAAAAGGAAATATCTGAGTTACAAAGTTGCTATATAAATGATGTATACACACACACAAAAGGAATGAATGGAATTAAATTAATTTAACGCATCATGATTGTGAACTCATTAAAGTTCAAAACCCCATCTCCATTAAGGTCGAACGCTCGAATCATGGCCTTGCAGTCATCGATGGAGCGAGAGTCGCCGAGGCGGCTGAGCATTCTCTTCAAGCTGGTTGGGGTTATGCAGCCAGAGCCTTCCATTTCATACATCCCAAAGGCATCTCTGAGCTGCTGATTCTTGTTGTCGTCGTTTGTGGCTTGCATCAACTTCTGGAATTCTTCAAACCCCAGCAGCCCATCTCCATCCAAATCCGAAGCCTCCACGGCGGCCTCCGCTTCCTCCTCAGACAGCTCTCCCCCAACACTCCTCACACAAGTCTGCAGCTCTGCTGGGGAAATCTTACCATCTCCGTTCTCGTCGAAGAAATCAAACACCTTCCACATCTGGAGGTCGCTGTTGCTGCTGATGCTGCTGCATGTTGTTGGGTTCTCAATTGGGCCCTCAACATCATGATGACCTGCCTCTGTCTTTCTTGGAGACAGTTTACGGCACAATCTTCCCAGGGCGGACGATGATGACTTCGGGGTGATCTCCATTGAAATTGCTAATTTGGTACTTTAATTGCTGCTATGTAAATGCGGACTTTGGTCTCTTCAAAGTGTTCTTCCTGGCTTTGTGGCTTCCTGACTTGTTGTAACTTGTATATGATGCTCTTTATAGACGATGAGACTATGGGGATAAAGCAACGATGAAAAGAAGAGGATAAACTTAAACTCCTATAAAACAATGGATCCTTGTTGGAGTGTAACAATAACAAACGTGGAAGCCTCTTATTTATACAAGTTGAGGGATATTTGAGAGGAGAGAGAGATATATATTCTTCTATTGGGATATGGAATGACAAATTCCGTATTACAGAGGGAGAGGGAGTACAGGAGAACACGGTTTTGAGCGGCCAAATCCAGCTTTTTCTAATTATTTTAAAATACTTGATAGATAAAATAAAGACATGTTTTGCCGTACCCGCCAGCTGTTTTGTGGTTTGAGGTTTCAGCGCGTCAGGGAAGCTTCCTGCTTGCAGCCTGCAGCGGGTTTCTCTTCTTGGCATTTCTGCGTTTCTTTATTTTTTTGACAATTTAATAGTCTCAATTAAGGTCTCTTTATTTGGTTGACCTCACTGCTTTTTCGATCCTATTGAATTTCTAGACGTGGGAACAGTGTCGTACACTTGATAACTAAGGGGACAAAATAGAGTATGTCGGCCACCGTCAAAACTTGTGTATACAAAAATAGTTTCCTCCACTTATACTTCCTTTTGTTTTTTAATATTTTTTTATCTTTCTCTTCTCTATTCTATTATTAGAGCATCTCCACCCATAAGAGCTAAGAGCAGCTCCACCAGTTAGCTGAGCCCAAGGCTTGGGGGGGGGGGGGGGGCAAAAAAAAAAGACATTCCAGCGAGGAGCCCAAGCCCGGGTTGGGAGTGGGACCCACGAAGACGGGCTGGCCCTCAGGCCAGTTCAGCCCGAGCTTAAGCCCGAGGGGGCTAAATGCTTCTAGAGATGAAGAGAAGGCAATCAAAAAGTATGGATGCTAGTCTACTTCTTGATTGGACCAATTTTTGGTTTATGGAAGATGAGATACAAAGATGATCACTCATCAACCAAAGTAGGAAACAAAAAACCCTAGCTAGGTTTTCTCCAACACTTAGCATGTATAGGACAACACAAAAAGGCAATCGGTGGGTATTTGGGGCTTCATTTGGTCCATGGGTCATGTCATCTTATGCCACTTATGCCTTGGGCCCAATAGCCTTTTGAGCTATTTTTCCTTTCCTTTTAAATCATATTTAAAAGTCAAATCCAATATTTCTATATGTTAATATTAATTCCATAATTAATCTTTTAATTATAATTTAACTACTAAATTATAATTATAGTCTTACTTAATTGAACCGGTCGAACTATTTGACTTTGGTCAATTGCTCCAGTCAACATGTTGACTTTTGACCATTGACTTTGACATTTGATTATCAACCATTGACTTGTGTCTCCTCATTTCATTTCTCCTCATTTGTACCTCTAATCACATTCTTTGGGTGTGCAGATCCGTAGGTACCCTTTAGCAAGGTAGTGGGTTGACTCAACTCCTCAGAGATGATATATGAATTAAATTCCACAATTAAATTCTTCCTATTAATAAAGGTTAATTGAAACCTTTTAGGACATCCACAAACCATGGTTGTCGCCTAGCAGCAAGTCATGGTTATTTGAGCTGAATGAGACATTGTGAAAGAACGTATTCAAATTGGAATGACCGTGCAATTGAATCCTTCTCTTATGTCAATACTCCTTATTCACATTATTATATCATGGAATCTGATTGTCAATATCCTAATGTGAATCATTCCTTTTATATGATTATCCTAGTAAGATTTGAAGACTTTTTCTTTCAAGTCTTATCCATTACTCTGCGTAGAGATTTGACCAATCATATCTTGGAATATTCTCTCTCCTTTATTGAGAGTAGAGATTCCTTGTTGTACATTCATTTGCTTCCATGACTCTATTGAGAATCCTAATGAACACCTTTAAGCTATGCCTAATTTAGCATGACCGTATAGTGCCCTCAAAGATTAACAACATAGCCACAAAACATCTATGATGCCTTAGGTCTAAGGATTAGTTTGCACCATTGCAATTTATGAGTTCCAGCTTGACATGTGAGTAAAGACTTCCATGCTGTAACTCATGTGTTGGATCGCGTTCAGTGTACTTGTTCTTCTACAAGCACCTACACACATATCGATGTGTCTCCACACTTAATGACTTGAGACCTTTCTATTCCCTTCATATAGAGACGATATTGTGTGTATTGGTTTTTGCGGAATATTGACGCCCAATCGATATTTCTATGACCAGGAACATATTCAGGATTTAGGGATGATGAGAAGTCTCCATGTATGCAATCTCATTACATAGCTCTCATATCCACTTGTGTATTCCTTGGACTATGGTTGTTCTACATATTGAAAGATAATATATGATGATTTAATGTATAAAACAATCTTTCTTGCCTATTGATAACATAATATGTCTTTTATCAAATATGTCCTTAACTCTAAGTATCACATAATTAGTTGGCTTTAAGGACATATTTCTAACAGTTGGGTCAGCACATCATCCCCACACCTGACCTCCCTACGACAATTGCAGGCAATGACTTTCAGTGGCTTCTGGAAACTGTCCTTGACCATCGCCTCTTTAAACAGGGCAATTCCCTAGTTGACAAATGGCTTATCAAATGGGTTGGTCTCCCCAATACCGACACCACTTGTGAAGTAGCAGATGAAATTCTTGCTCGCTTTCCTTCATTTGTCGCCTAAGGACATGCTCCATCTCGAAGGGGTTGGAATTGATAGAACCCCTGTATCCTCATGGAATGATCTCTACCTCCCATGTCAATACCCTTTGCTGTTATGCTTTCCCTGAAGGCTGCTTTAGCCATTCTACCCTTTGTGGTTTAGTTATTTTCCTTTTTGTATGTGGCAGTTTACAGGCTGGTCCTAACAAATCATTGTATAAATAGCTACATTATCAATGAGAAGAGCATAATAGAACTTTGTCAATTACTTATTTCTCTATTTCATTTGCCCTGCTTTCAATTCTCTGTATTAGTACCTATCACATTTGGAGAAAGAGGAGATCGAATGGAGAGAAGTTAAACAGTTGTACCCGTTATTATCGAAATAAAAAATGCATTAATTGATTTTGAAATAAGAAATGTATTCATTATTATTGGAAATAGTTTTATATATAAGATGCAATCTCAGCCATTCAAGTTGTTTTGATCTGACAGCTTACAAATTGTGTCAAAAATGGTGTAAAAAATAGAGTTCCACAGATCTGCCCCCTATATATGTACAGATTTTCTCTTAAACGTCTGAATTTTCTTAATGTACGGACGTCTTTGTTTTTTATTCCACCCCCTCTTTCCTCCCTTTCTCAATTTTCCTCCCTGTCTTTTGTACTCATACGCTTCAACAAGGCAGCAGTGGGTATACAAAACAAGCTTTAGATGTAAGAAATATAGCTGCAACAATGGTGTTTGTACGGTAAGAAAATCAGGACATCCGGATAAGAAAAGACATGCAAGACATGCTTGTTTATACAGTAGTGGAGATAACTTTGTCAGGATTTGGTTGATGCCAGTTGCTGTTTTTTGACAAAATCTTCTTTTCTTGTGCACCTGGCCACAATTCTTATAGAATAGATTCAATGAAATTTCAAGACATTTCTTTTCTCTTTGCTTGAGTGGTAAACTCATATCAGAATTTTGATTATGTATAATTGGGGAAGGTGCAAGTAAAATTTGTCCTTTATCCGTGATTGTTTTTCTGTTTAATAACGTCTAATTGCTTGTTTACTTGCTGAATTTTTCCAGGGGTCGAAAGTGGAATCCTCTTCGTCAGAGATTAGACATAGCTATGACTATACTGTCAAGCAACACATTGTTGGATCTCTTCTGTTCACACCACTCCTACTTCTATTACCAACAACTTCTGTTTTCTATATCTTTTTTTACCATTATGAATATAACCACCAGCCTTATCTGTATACTGATTGAAATCACTATATCTGTTATTCATGCCTCGCCTTATATAAAAATTTTCCTTTGGTTGGTCATGCCAAGAAGATTTCCCTCTGGGATATGGTTTGAAATTGTATCTGTTTGGAGTGATTGCATTTATTCTCATAAGGATATTAGTTCACCAGCAGAGAAATTGCAGACTGAGAAGGGCCTAATTGGAGAAAAAGCCTCTGTTGTGGTTTCTGTTTACATCATAATCAACTGAGCATATTTAGCACCAAAACGACTAGCACCAAGGCAGACACTCCTTCTTCCTTGCCGAAGGAAGACACTCTTCCAAGGCGACCAACATCTGTCGAAACTCCTGACTACCGAACCTAGCCTCCAGTGACACGTGTCACCACCATAGCAACTTGCACAAAGTCCCACATCGAAACTTTGTGCAAGCCTTCCATTTTCACCTCCCTATAAATAGGAAACAGTATCCAAGATGAAAGGGGTAACTATTTTCTCACCTTACTGTTATTATGCCAAAATTACCACAAATAGCTGACTTAAGCATCGGAGAGCCTTCGGCAAGCACCACACTGGTGTCCGAAGCTTAACGACTGCTTTTTCCCATTATCTTCTGCAGGTTCCTCAGTTACTGAAGGTCCTAGCCTTCTTCCCTGCCGAAGACCCTACACTTCCTTATCTAAGTTGACCTCCCAAAAAGAGCATCAATAGTTTCATTTCTTCGTAGCAGCTTCTTGACTGTAGGTGAGCTCGATTATTTTATTTAGTGAATTAGTGATGTTTCAGTAGGAGGATTTAAGCATCTAGCACAAGATCAAAGATGATTTAAGCATCTAGCACAAGATCCCAAAAGTTACATGATTAGATTAGAGATAAGAGAAATGCAACACTCTAGCTATTCAAGCATTTTCATCACCCAAAGTAGCCTTTATTTTATCTATTATTTACCCAACATAATAAGGTAGAATACAGAGAGTTACATTTAGAGCATAACCAAGAAAACTGAGCATTGTTATTTAGGTTAGTGTTATCCATTCATTTCCTTCCTGTAGGGGTCTTTTTCTTCCAGCAGCCAGACGAATGGGCTTGGGCTGCTGTAAAGGATGAGCTGAGGAGGTTGCCCCTGTTTCTGAGTTCAAAGACCAGGCTCCAAGAGAGTTTTGAAAGGAGTAGTGACAACCTTAGAAAACACCTTGGATTCTTTCACCAATCAACCAAATAAACGTGACAAATTAGCAATGGAATGGCTTGGCATGAGTAGCTTGTGGCATGGGAGCTAAGCTTTCACAAGTTTAGCAATTTGAGAGAGAGAAAAGCATGAGTTTAGCATAAACAGAGAGAAGGCTGTGAATTCCTATGAGGAACAGGGGTTATAAGGAAAGGGAAGTGATTCTAAGAAGGTTGGCTAAGGGGGGAGAGAGATAAGGAGGAACGATGGGTGGTTTAAGTAAATTTCAGGTTGCTTGACAAAGCTTGGTCAAGCTCTGAAACTGGGTTTGCAGGTGAGAGAGGAAGCTTGCTCTCTGAAGAATGGGTTGGTTTTCTGGGTAGCTAAGGCCCTCTTTTATAGCCACAAAGAACCCTAATTTTGTCTTAGCTTTTCCCCATCTTTCATTGTTTCGTCCCACTATAACTTCTTTGGTGAATTTCTCTCTTCCAAAGCGCATGGGTAAGGAACCCTTCATGGTTCCAAGGGTTTGACGCAGCTGGACCTCCCCCAAAAGGGTGAGGCGCCACCTGCTTTTCTTATCAGTTTTCAAGATGGAGCTTGCAGAGGAAAAGAGAGATGGAGGGAGTTCTTTGTCCGATGAGTATTCCTATGAATCTCCGTTGGTTTTTGCAGTGGCTTGCTATTTGACTTGGTTCTGAGACTTTTGACAATGCTAGATATTTTATAAGGTACTGGGAGTGTTGGGTCTTTAGCCTGTTACTTCTATCGTTTGACAGGTTTTCGTCAAGCTGCTGGAAGGAGTTTGCCTGTTGCATTTTTAACAAAGTATTTTGGGCATTCTAATTAACACAGGGTTTTCTAAGCAGACCATTGTATTCTTCCTAAGGCTTTGGGTCATATTCTCTCCTCTCTCATGCTAACCCATGTGTTTGGGCTCAAGAAATGGTCTTGAGTTTTGGGGCTCCCAAGCAGCCCAAAACTTCCATTTCTTGGCTCATCAATGGGCCCCATGAAAGCTCGTTACCATCCATACCACAACCCACTCAAGCAAGCCCCGGGCATTTGCGTGGCTTGGGCCCACTTAAACTTGTAACGTGGCTATGTGTAAAATAATGATTTCCTGCTTGGCATGGCATGTCAATTGGTGTGCTCGAATTTTATAGTCTTTGAAAGGAGACATAATGCTTGACAAAATAATTAGCATGAGCTTGTAGAGCCAATGCCTTTTATAGGCTCATTTTAATTCTTAGCGTGATAAATTGCATATTTATTTGGCATGGCACGTGATCGTGGCTCGTGCAAGCGTGCATGAAGAATTTCGCATGCTCCGCATCAGGTTTCTTCTTAATAAGGTGTCGCACTGGGCCGGGAATTTATTTGGGCCCAACCCTTGATTTTTTGGGCCTCAACACTTCCAAACTTGAAGAAGTTATAAGTTATCACATCCATCTTTGGAAAAAGTAAAACTAGATGTCACTAGTATTCCTCCAAAATGATCTAAGTATAGTGTTAATCCAGACAGAGCATCTGCACATTCCTTATTATCATATTCCAACAAGAAGACATGATGAAGCATATAATTTCAGGCTGAGCAAGATAGGAGAAGAGACTTTTGAAGTATTGCATAATAAATTAGTAGGTCATCTGGAAGGATAATATGCTGACATCTCATACTAAAACAATTTAGCATAAGTAGAGATTCATGATATCATGAACATGATATAAAACAAATCTATCATCTCCCAACAGCATAAGCAGCCATAATAGAAGCAATAGCATCAACACCCACGTATAGAGATCATTTGCATAGTACCAAACTTTACAAAAGAAAGTGGGATCATGTTTGGCACCATACGGAAAGCAAAAAGAAAATCTCCATTGGCATCATTTGAAAAGCAAAATCCCCGCGGCGAAAGGGATTAGTCACTACTGTCGGCGGTGGACATCCTTGGATCTCATCCAAAAAAGCAAAATCAGACTTCCCAGGCAATCTAAAAAATGAATGAGGAATAGGTCCTTATTTAATACTACGAACCATATACTTACCTTATATATATATATATATATATATATTTATAAATTTAACCGTTAAAAGATAAATTGAAAATATAAAATGCACCAAAAGACCCATAAATTGAGGTGGCTAGGCCCCTCATCGACCACCAAGGATTACTCTTGACCCAGATTGATCAAATGGTTAGCAGCCAAATTTTTTAAAGCTTGTCACTTTTACTTGGATAAAGAATTGGATTGTCTATCGATGCATATCTACAGGCAAAAGAGCTCTACAGCTGATAGCCCTGCAAATCCTTGTCTTTATCTCTCACTATCTTACCACGCCAAACGGTCCGGTTACGGTACAGAAAAGCCATAACAACAGCTAAACTGATATAGCAATACATGTTCCACTAATACAATATATCTAACCGCATTTCACCAAATACATATCATTTGATGCATTCACATACATTCATCAATCAGAGAGACCAGGTCACACACCAAGAGAGAACAGGTTAGATCATAGGTTAGATCATTCCACCTATCACAGAACCCCAAACCAGAAAGACAACAGCAAATTAATACACATGCGAAACAACTAACAATGCGCTTTGTTGCTTATTCTCAGTCATGCCATGCAAACTCTCCTTTCCTCTCTCTTAAGCTTCTTCCCCTTCTATAGTCAATTTCTGCATCTGAGCTTGATAGACCCAGCTGATACTTTCTGCTCAATTTAGACGACCCCATCTTTGAAAAAATGTCCTCTTCGTCAGCCAGAACACGGATACCAGGACCAGGCGTACTTGATCGAGATACATCAACAGGCTGCCTCCATGATTTGTGATCTGAGTCATACAAGAAATGAACATTACTATCCAAAAATAAAAAATAACCAGGGGTAAGAAAGGGGAGAGAGAGTTCAAGTAAGATGAAACGTTCCCTGATTCCTTTTCTATGTGTCCTTTACATTTTTCTTCCATTGCAAAGGCACACACGACAGTGGTAGGCGTTATCGGGGAAAAAAAGACTAGCTTAAATGTTAGTGTCCTCCAACTTTTGATAAACAAGCGTGAATGGTTTCGACCACATAAAATTTGATGCATTAAGGCGTGTTACTTGAATTTAGTTTTAAAGAGACTACTCTTCATCTAGTTGCTAAGAAAACATGGACAAATGAGGGCTTATGACTAATTAAGGTTGCATAAGCTGTTCCAGCAGTCAAACATTGACTTTTTAGGAAATGATAATTTTCATTTTTAAAAAAAAAAAGTTTCTTCCCTACTTGATTTTCAAAAACCAATGAACAATAGCGTAATTTAGATAAAAATTATAACAGTTCACCTTCATATCCATTACATGATATTGGCAAGTCAGAGCTTCCACCCTCATCAAGATCTGATTCCGATTTAGTAGTGTCCTGACTCTGCAAGATTGTCTTTGTCTTCTGTGCTTTAAGTCCTTCGGTGACAGACGTAGGTTCTATATGTTCTTCGGTAGGTAATTTATGAGAGGTAAAAGGAGTCATGGTAAATGAGTCATCCATTACATCAGAAATCTCCACATATTGTGTTGTGGTGATAATTTCATCAGCACTGAACCCAAAGGATGCTCTATAGGCTTCTAATTCTTCCACATCTTGCTTGGGGCTTCTATTGTGTCTGTTCTGACTTCCATTTCCACCAGTTGAGTAAACATCTGAATCCTTGGAAACGCTTAACCTTCCACCAGCATGAGGAAATGGTGGATTATCCAGATAGAATTGTGCAAATGTAGCAGGACAGAAGAAATTTGAGTCTTGAGATGCCGCAGAGGCTCCAGTTGTGTCATACCCAAACAGCCTGGCAGAACCACTCCTTGGATAGGTGCCATTCTGGGGAGAAACTGAGGGATCCCACTGTCGGGGGAAATCACGTTCAGGAAAAGATGATGAACAGTCATTTGATGCCCTCGAAATTGGTGATCTGAGACTACTAGCAGGACTTCCAGGATAGAGCGAATAAGTTGCTTGAAGATCATTTGCAGCAATGTAATTGGTCTTGTCAGTGGTTTTAATGTCTACTGAAGATGAGAGGAAACGAGCAAATGGCACATCTGGGGAAGAGGGAGTTGTTAGGTGAGCCAATTCTGGTGGGGGAGTGAGAGGAGCTGTGGACGGCTCAGTTGTGAAGGTTGAGAAAACAGGAGGAGAGACCAGTTGTGTTTCATTGGCATATGGCCCGGTGGCATACATTGTTGACGAAGGACCTCCAGGTGAGTTGGCAGATAATAATAAGGAACAACTGGGTGACTGAGCTGTTGAAGGAAGTGCTGAATTTGTAAATGATGCTGGTGAAGAAGGCGGAGCCAAAAGAGATGGAGCTAGTGATGTGGCTTGGTTGGTCAGCCCAACTGTTTGGGGTCCATTTGGCTGGGTTGCTGATGCATTGCCTTCAGGAATACGAGACGCAGGGACTATACGCTTTCCACCTTTATGTGAGTCAAAACAAGAGAATGCACCCCAACATCCTCCCCATCTCTTTCTCTGTCAATACAGATGGAAGCCATAAGCTTGATTGAGAATTGCTCGCAAAAAGAGAAATGCAAAAACAGACAACAAATAGGCCAGTAAATCGAAGAGCCCATTCTAAGTTACTAAGTAGGCAATTCTATTCATGGTGTGCAAATATCAGCATGCATTACCAAGATACAGTCCATATGCTTGGAAAGTAGGATTTTATAAAATAATAGTGTGAAGAACTACCCAATTACTGCATCCATTAAACTAAATCAAGCAACATTCATACATTAGGGAAGAGCACACACCTTCCACTGTACAATGTCAATGATCTCCAAGGAAGATGAATTGAATCTACTACCTCAACCAAAAATATGAGAATTTTATAGCAGATGCTATGCAAGAAAAAGTAGGTCTCTATGGGGCCAACAGCTTGGAAGATCAAACTTGCTGAGGCCCTTTTTAGGGGTTTAATGTATTGGGACAGATTGTGATCCAAGCAACAATTTATAGGCCAACTATTCGAAAATTGACTCAAATTTGGCATTGAACGACAGCACTCAGTGTTGATAGCATGGTAAGCACGCAGTATATGAGATAATGACAAAACGTTAGGTAGATAAAATGGGAGATGATCTTGAACTGGACAGTGATTAGTGACCAAGAGTCATGCACAGCCTAAATTGAATTTAAAAAAGCAGATCTGTCCAGAGAAAAACAATGATGCACAGATCTGATTGAGACCCAGAAAAGCAAATAGAATCCAAAAGCCAAACACAGCAAAATGGTGCACAAAAGGCCCCAGATCTGAAACTGAAACAAACCCTCACTGACCCATTCATTACCACAACAACAGCAGCAGCAGCAGCAACAACAGTTAGACATTCATTTAATCACAGAGCGAAGCACAGAGAGAGAGAGAGAGAGAGAGAGAGAGAGAGGAGAGAGAAGCATTACCCGTTCCTGCTGAGGGAATCTATTCTGCTCCGACCCCATTAAAGCAGTCTCTGAGCTTCTTTGATTTGCTTTCAACTATAAAAAACAAGCTCACACTTCCGCACTCTCTCACTACTCTCACATTCCTTTTCAGAACAAAGCGAGAGCGAGAGCGAGAGCGAGAGCGAGAGCAAGAGCAAGAGCAAGAGCAGCAGCAGATGCTGAGTGTCACCACCACCACCACCACCCACCACCCACCATCACCGCTTAAGATTTTCACTCTCAAGGAGTCGAGACTCAAAGAGCCTTACCCAAGCACAACTAAATATAAAGCTGAAATCTCAAAGAAATGTAAAACGATCAACGATCCCACGGAAAGCAAACCAATTTCCTTTAATCTCAAATTGTAAAATGGAAAAGGATATTGTAGATCAAAGACAGGGAAAGACAAAAGCGAAAAGGAAAGCAAAGATTGAAGTGAAGTGATAGGGAAAGAGAAAGAGAAAGATAGAATTGACACCGCTGATCTTTTTCCTTTTTCTTTTTTATGTTCTTAATTTTTTAATATTAAAAATAAAAATAAAACAAGACTGTGCGTTTTGTTTTTATAGGAGTTGAGGCCTGAGGAAGGAAGGATTTGACCCAAAAAAGAAAAAAAAAGGCCCGAGGAAGGAAAGACAAGTAATAAATATTAGGCTTAATAAGACAAGGAAGGAACCATGAGGGAAAGAGAAAGACGCCATTAAAAGTTAGAGCTGCTGCAGCTGCTTATATAAACACTCGGGGAATGGGAATGGGAATGTCAAAATGGGAATTTTGGGACCCTACACGCTGCCATGCGAGAAGCTCTTTTCTTTTCTATTCATTAAAGTGATTCATGTATTTCTTCATAAATTTATTTAAAGTGATTTTAATACCCATTTAAAGCACTTTAAATTTTTTGCCAAACACATTATTTTCTTTTTTGGAAGTGCTTCCGTTTTACTACAAATATACTTTAAAAAAAAAATACAAACGATATTTTACTTTAATCTAATCTAAACTATAAAGCTCGGGTGTAGGGTGGAGAGCACATCCATATCTGCTACTACAAATATACTTAAAATTACACGTTTAAATCTGAATTTTTCGTGAATAATATACACCTTTTCAAATAATTTCCAATAATACAAGTCTCTAGCTTTGATTGATTTTTCCCTGTAATCTAGGTTGTAATCTGGTTAGCCCATGCCTATCTGCAAGACTGCAATATATGTAAAACATATATGGTGTTTTGTTTTCTTCTGAACGATGAATATCCTGTGTAAAGATCCACCCTATTTGTTTATATGAATTAATTTTCCTCATTATATTATGATGATGTAGTAGATAGTACCATTACAGGACAAGTTTGTCTATGAATTATGACTGCAACAAGTTGGAAACTTCAGAGTTGAACCACCGGAATTATTCTGAGATCGTGAACAGCATCCAAAGTTGAGTTTTCCACGATGAGATGGGTTGATATGTGGTGGCTATCATATATGTTGAATTGTTTAACTTGATTCTGAAATTTCTTTGAGTGATGAAAAGCTGAAAATGCTGATTCGTCCAAGTGATGCTACAAGTAATATAGGAAAGGATAGCCCAAATCCAAAATGTCACATCCCTGGCGAAAGGGTTTATTTGTTCATGATCTCCAGATGAAAGTAAAAAGCACTCATTTACTTTCAGTGATTCAGAGGATTGTATTTTCCCTATTATACAATTAATCAAAGGGATTTCATACTTGTTTCGGCACCAACTCATACGTGTTCCGGCACCTAGTAATCCTTGAAGGGACAAAGTAATGAGAAAAAGCAAGGATGTTGGACGTGTTTAGATGGCGATATGTCCCATAACCTTTTGATTCTTTCATTATATTGATTGATGAAATCATAGGCTACTGTTTTGAGTGCAGGACTACATAGGAAACATTAGGGCGGAGGTAGAGTTTGATGTTTTGTTTTTGTTTTTTTTTGGGGGGGGTTGTTTATACGGTTTTTAAACCGTTGTGAAATCGCCATATTTTGATGCATAAAACCATGTTGTGAAATTATTGCAAGCGCACAATTCGCACAAGTAATAAAGAAATAAGTAGAGTATCGTTCCCACGAAGACTGTAATTTCCTATTAATTACCAATTATGATTAATTCAAAAGTTTATCTGAACAATTGATTAAGAAGATTGATTGATTTAAGTAACCTAAAACAATTATGAAAAATAGCAATTTAATTAATGATAGAAAATTAAGATGATGAGACACTAGAGCATCCGATTTCACCATAACCAATTCCACTTAATTCTTATAGCCAATTAACCCTAATTACTATCCATGTTGACAGTTGGTTTCTCCTAATTCATTCGATATCCCCTCTCGGGCTCAACCAAAAGTATTCTTAATTAACAACCCATTCTCTCTCGAGCAACAGATTTAGAAAATCAAGAACCCATTAAGTTCTATGAGAACCTGCAAGAAAACTGCATGAGTCATGTTAGTCCCTCTCGGGCACTCATTCAAGTCATGGTATTTGTTACAAGAAGCAAACACCAAACATCTCCTCTCGGTCTCCGCTTGGATCATCAAATCAATTAAATATTGGCCAGATATTCAAAGCATTAAGAACAGTAACAAATACTCAATATGGAATAGTAATAAGAAATTAATATAACTATAAAAATTAAGTATTCATGGTTAGGCTACATCGTAGCCCTAGCAAGGATAATTAGTTCATGACAAAAGAAAAGATAAACAAGAGAATTATTGTCATAAAACCGATTTGGCAGATGAATTTGATCTTCGGAGTCTCCACAGGAACACCTTCGAAAGCTCCTCAAGTAGTGCAGCAGCAAATCCTTGGCTCTCTCTGATGTTTCTTTGGGTGTATGAAAGTTGGTGGAAAAGTATGGTATATGGGAGGATGATCTAAAGAGATCCTTAGGGTGACCTTATATAGTGTAAAACAACTAAACCCTACTCTTAAAAGGTCTGGAAAAACTCTCCTAAAGTAAAACAAAATCCCAAACAATTAAGGAAACAAATTAGGAAAGAATCCTTCTTTGACTTGGAAACACGTCAGCCATCTTGCACGCACGTTTTGAGGTCGTTCCAATTCCTAGTAAATTCTGGAAAAATATGAGAAACGTAGCTTTATCTCTAAGCTTTCCAAGCATATATTACACGCCACTAGGAAAAATCGGAAAGGTCTTCAAATCTTCAATCTTCAACAGCAGTGCAGTTCTGACGGGATTTCAACTTAGGCTGTCTTGACTTGCAAGTCTGGAGCATTTGGCTTGGTAGAAAATTATGAAACTTTGATACAATGATCTTCAATGCCTTAGATTTCTTCTCCAATTGGCCTTGTGCTAAAATTCATTCGAAAAGTTGATTTTCAGTTGAAATCCTTCCAAGAGCGCAGAATCGCTGAAAATAAGGAAAGTAAGGTAATAATGCTCTTTTTAATTAACTTTCCCTACAAAAACCAAATAAAAGAGGTATAAAAATATAGGAAATAATGCACTTATCAAACCACGACGGGAAATCGCCGACGTTGTTAAGACATACTACGTCAACTCTAAACAAAAACCGATGTCTAATTACTATAAAAATAGCAAAAAATGAAAACCGCCATATTTTGATGAATAAAACCACGACGGCAAATTGCTGACGTTGTTAAGACATACTACGTCAACTCTAAACAAAAACCGATGTCTAATTACTATAAAAATAGCAAAAAATGAAAACTTCAACAACCTTAGACAACACTTTTAGAAACATAGAGACGTCTAAAGCAGATTACATGTCAAAAACTCCATACGTATCGCCGTAAGACAGATTAACCACAACCCCAAGTGTTGACTTACCGTTGTTTATAATGTCGTCACCAATGTTGTTAAGACATACTACGTCATCTACAAACAAAAACCAACGTCTAATTGCTATAAAAATAGCAAAATAAGGAAAACTTCAACAACCTTAGACGAAGCTTCCAAAATACCCAAGACGTCTAAAGCTGATTACATGTCAAAAATTACACACGCACCGCCGTAACACAGATTAACCACGACCCAAAGTGTTAACTTACCGTCATATATAAAGTCGTCCATGACGGTCCTTTAAAATAAACAGCCTTGTTAAGAATATTCCACGACGCCCATGATCACTACTGACGTTCAAAAGCAGTATTAACGTCCGTAAATGTGAAAAGAACATAGTTATTACTATATACGACGACGCTATTGTTTCACAACCAACATCTAATTAATATAAAAAAAACAGCAAAAATGCCGATTTGGATAAGCTTAGACGACGCTTTTTGGAAATCAGTGATGTCTGAAGTCGTTAACATGTCACTGTTTTTTCCTTTACAATTGTAACATTGAGTAACCATGACCCAAATATTATGTATCGGTCGATCAAAACCATTTTCACGACGGTTAACGGAAATAAATTGAAGTGGTTAGTAAATTGAACGACGTTTATTGAAAATAAACCGCCGTGGTTAATATGTCTACTACGGCCATAGTGTTTACCTGGTCGTCGTTGTTAGTACGGTTACCATGATGGGAAGAATATAAATATGGACGTGGTTCCTTTGGTACACGGAGCTTGTAACACCAATATCGTCGTGTGTATTCTCTGAGATGACTGTAGTTGTCATTTTACCGACGTTCAGAAGAGCTCTCACGACATGTAGTAGAATTGAGAGGCCTTTTGTGGTTCTTTTAGACGGCGGTAAATATTTATGGGAGGTCATAGTGTTCTCCTAAAATTCGTCAGTTTGTGCAATTTATCGTCGTGTTATTACTTTTGAAATGGCGCTTCTATGAACATCTTCGAGGTGAATTTTGAAAAGTAATGGCTTAACGTGACCGTCGTTGTTGGTAATTTCAATTAACCGACGTGTAACATCAATTTTAATTAACCGATGTGTTTTTTTTATTTCAAATGGTGGTTTTTATTTATGTACGGTCGTTTACATCATCCATTCCACGTCTTTTGTTAAAATACGACGTTGGGTATGATTTAGACATCTGTTTTTGCAATTTGTTGATTGGACCGTCATATTTTACATCTTGAACCCAGTATTTTTAATATTGAAATTGTCGTGCCCAAAACCTGCATAATGAAAAAGTGATAAAACATAATGTCAAACATTACAATTTATTACAAAATTAATGTCATACAGAGCCATTAATTAATGTCATACAATTAACTGCTTAACTAATTTCATACATTACAATAATCAATCAATCCATATATCTTCACACCCATATCTAATATTTTCACTTCCAAACTCACCCACTAGGTCATCAAATGTGTCAACATTGGGTATCCCTCTAGTAAATGGCTCACATTCAATTCTAATATCACCTAGCACATCATCACCAATAACATCATTATATTCTCTGTTAGGCATTGATAACACTACCGACCAACTATGATGCATTGGATTGTCAACAAAAAATACTTGTTTGACTTGAGAAGTCATAACAAATTGATCATTCATACATCCAATGTTACTCAGATCTACAAGGGTAAATTCAAGTTCGTCAACTACAAGGCCAGAAATGTTAACATACAATCACACATGAAGACTGGGATTCTAAACTTTTGGTAGTCAAGGTCCCAAATTTCTTGAATGACACCATAAAAACCCATATTAGAGACAATACAGTTTTTATCCTTGGCACTAGCAACTTGCATAGTATGTGCAAGTAAATAAACTCTACTCTTTTGAACAGTTTGCACATCATCTTGTGCCTTGGTGTTAAATTTAACACCATTAATAAGATAGTTCCTATATAATGGCACTGCCATGCTTGGACCAGCTGCTAACCACCTCAAATTTTCTGATACACCATTATTGTCTTCCCCATTAAGTTTACTTTGAATCTGCAAATTAATCATATCTTAATTCAATCTAACATAGAAAGAAGAAAATTAATAGTCCAATATGTTATTCAATAACATATACCTTAAAGTGTAGCCATTGAATGAAAATGCTATTGTGCTTTGCAATCACTTTGTTCTCTTTTTAAATTTTGGATAAGTGGTCTAGATGTGGATCATATGTTCCCTACATGACACGAAAAATTCAAGCATTACGGTCCCTTGTATATAAGATAAACATAAGGAATAATTTAAAATGGCTACTTAAGGTAGGACTTCCTCCGTATTCACCAAGACATATAAATGGCTACTTAAAAAATAAAACTAATACTCAATATAAGGTAGGACTTCCCTAACTCATAAGCCTTCGATCTTCTATCTGCATGCATTGATGTGATTAATTGCAAGTTGACAATATCGCTCAAATTTGTGTTGTAGTAAATAGAGTATCGTTCCAAAGGGGATCAAGTTAATTTATTAAATATTAGAGTGATTTATTTCTAATTATATTTGAATTTTAAAAAAAAAAGAATTATGATGATTAAAATCTAATTAAGCAAGTAAAATAAATTGATTTTAAGTAAATAATGTAAAAGATGAAAACAAAGATAATGAAGCACTAGGGCACCGATTTCACCTAGCTAATCCCACCCAAATCCTTCTAGCTTGTTAATCCTAATTACCTAACATGTTGATAATCGTTTTCCCTTACCTCACCAATACTCTCTTCCGAGTTATATTAGTTGTATTCCTTACCATCAACCTACTCTATTCCTAGTTATGGATTTAGATAGCTAAGAACCCATTAAGATTTGTGGAAAAGAATGAAGATTACTCAAACTATAACCTAATCTTCCGAGTCGGCTATATAATTTATGGTACTTGTTACTAGAAGCTTTTTATTATGAATCTCCTTCCTCAACCCAATTCTTCTAATCATGCAATTAGCGGCCAATTAATTGAAAGCATTAAGAACATACGGTAACAAGCACTCAACATGTATAGATAAATAAAATTAACAATATCAAAGAATTTGAGTATTCATAGCTAGGCTACATTGTAGCCCTAGTAAAGGAAATTAGTTCATGAAGGACTTATTGAGAATCATGATGGTTGATGAAGACATGGAAGGCACCGAATTCTCCAAGTAGAACGCCAAGGTTGCACAAGCTTTCTTCGTATTCTCCTTTGGGTGTTTCGGCTATGAGTATGAATATGTAGGAATTTGATGGTGTCAGATGGAGGATGATGGATGATGGATCCTTTGATCAATGACCGAAACTCCCTATTTATAATACTCCTAGACATCCTAACTATCTAAGGTATAATTACAATTATTATAAAAGTAGGATTCCTTCTAAAATAGGGTCTTCTTTATTTGTCCTTATTTGACTTGATAAAACTTGAGCCATCTTGAACTAGGGAATTTGACAACATTCCTTGCAACAAAAGGAATGACTTGGCTTCTTTTTAATTAATCTCCAATCTTCATCTTCTTGCCCTTTTTAGCACACTTTCTTATATTTCCCAATTCCTTTACAAATCTCACAAAACCAATTAAAACAACCAATTTAATTCAAAGAAATTAACAAATAAATAAATAAAGGAGGCATAAAATATATATAAAATATAGGCTTATCATGCATCCATGACTTATCCATCTCCTACACTATACAATCATATATATAATAAAGTGAAAAGACAAGCAATGACAGACGACGGTATTCACATACCAGAGTATAATTTAAAAAAAAAACAAGTAATACAAGTTTCAGACGACGGTATTTACAAAACGATCGTCGTGTTATAGTAATACAGACGACGGTATCTCCAATAACCGTCGTCTTTAGGCTACCAAAACCTAGAAAATTGTTCATCAAAATGCAATACAAATTTCATACGACGGTAGTTACAGAACCACCGACGTATAATGACAATACAGACGACGGTTTGCTCCAATGATCGTTGTCGTAGGTTACAAAAACCCAGAAAATAAATCTCCAATTCCCAGTCATTTTCCAAGAACCCATAGCCAACCAAACATATATTAAGAACACATAACAGAGAGTTGTTATGAAAAGCATGCAAACACTAAATGGGTTTTTAAGATTCCATTCCCGATTCATAGCTCCCAAAACATATATTAAGAACCCATAGCTACCAAAACAAACGAAATCATTAATTGATTTAAGAAGCATGTCAGATTAGGTTTGTACTTAAGAACCCATAAAGTAGGACAAGCATGTGAGATTAGGGTTTGTACTTACAAGTAGACAGAGGTCAGAGAATATCACCAAGCGCAATCTGAAACGATGGAGGATGGAGAGTGAAAACTTTAAGATTAGAATTTGAGTTGAAGAGAGAGAGTGAAATGTTTTTGAGGGAGGGCGAATTCTGAAAATTTTAGATCACAGTCAAATATTTCAAAGGCCCGTGTTTTTAAAAAATGAAGAAAATGTTGTTGTCGGATTCAGCCACGCCAAAATCTATTTAGCTGCATCCTAAACTTGTGATACTCGTAAGAGCATGAGCCGTTTGGTAGTATAACATATGTAAGTGTGAGGTCGATCCCACGAGGATTGATGATAGATTGATTCAATTTGATTCCCTACACAAAACATAAATGGAAACAAGGTTGAAAGATAATTGAGAAGAGTACATGAATTGAAAACAAAAAGTTAAACAAATAAAGAAGAAAATTAAAACTAGTTTTGGGTTTAAAAACAGTTTTAGGACACTAAGGAACAATCTAATTCTAAGTCTTAAGCAATCAAGTTAACAAGTGTTGGGGTCTTTTTGTTCCAGCAGCCTGACGAATGGGCTTGGGCTGCTGTAAGAAGAAAATGAACAAAACCTCCTGATGCCTGAGTTCAAGAACTAGACTCCCAAAAGAATTTTTAAAAGACTTGCTGAAGCTTTAGAAAAATATGTTTGGGTTCTTTTCACCAACAACCAAAAGAACCTATCAAATTTGTTAGTGACTTAGCTTGAGGAGCTTGTGGCATGGGAGCTAAGCCTTCACAAGTTTAGCAATTTGAGAGAGAGAGAGAGATCAAAGCACGAATTTCTTTCAAAAAAGAAGGTTTTGAGTGGAAGAAGGGAAAATTAGGGGGGTTTCTATCTCAGAAAGAGAGAGAAACGATGGAAATAAAAGATGGGGTAAATTCTAGTTCGCTTGACAAAGCTTGGTCTTGCTCTGGAATGGTGTGTGTTTGTTGGGTAGAGGGAGTTTTCTTTTATAGGCACTCAAGACTCTAATTCTACCAATCTTCCATTCCCACCTTTCCTTCGCTTCTCTCCATTCACTCCTTTTGGTGAAATCTCTTCCACCGGAGTGCAGGCTCCTTTGAGTTCCAAGGTTTTCTGTACAGCTAGGTCTCCCCATGGGGGTGAGGCGCCACTTGCTTTTTCCCCTGGTTTTCAAATTGGAGCTCGCAGAGGAAAGGAGAGAATGGATGAAGTCATTTGTCCAATGGGTATTTCCTCTATGTACATCGATTTCCTTTGGTCCCTGCCATGGCTCCTTGTTGACCACCTTGGAGTTTTGATAAGAGTGGAACACGATGCTGGAATTTTTATAAAGTGCTGGGATGGGCTTTGTGCATAGTATTGGGTCATTGGCATGCTATTTCCAACATTCGATGGGTTTTTGTCAAGCTGTTGGAAACAACCCCTTTGTTTTTCACTTTGGGCTTTTTACTGATGTAGGCTTATCTAAGTATTGTAGCAAACTAGATATTCTCCTATGGCATTAGATTAATTTTCTCCCTCTCTCATGCTAACCCATGTGTTTGGGCCCGAGGAATGGGCTTGAGTTTTAATGCTCCCAAGTGGCTTAAAACTTTCGTTCCTCGAACCCTCAATGGGCCCTGTGATCGCTTGTTTCCTTCCATACCGCAACCTTCTCAGCAAGCCCCGGGTAATTACGTGGCTTGGCCCCACTTGAACGTGTAGCATGGCTTGACGGCATCGCGTGTTTATTTTTCGTGATTGTGCTTGAGTTTTATTGCGCCATATTAAGCCAATATCGAATTAAATGGCACAGGACAGGTTCATGAGTGTGAATTTATAAGGCCGTTGCATTTTTGGCCTTTTTGCGCATGCTTGCTTGGCGTGACACATGACCCACGACTTATGTAGGCGTGTCCTACAATTTCTTTTATATCCCGATTGGGCTTCTTTTGCGACTAATTATGTGTGCCGGGCTAAGAACAAGTTTGGGCCTAGCCCTTGGATTTTTGGGCCTCAACAACAAGTTCAATTCAAGTAAAAAGATTGATTCTCTCTAATGTATAATCTAGCCATGGTGTCTGGTCTAAACCTTGTATTCCTAATTCCCTAATTAGATCCTTAGGGTGATAGTTCAGGGGTGGTAAACAACTACAAATCCTAAAAAGAAAGGCTTATTGCTTCTATGTATAGCTGAAGTAAGTGCACACACTATATACGTTCTCAATGAGATAGGTAGCAACTAGGCATGGACTCGGTTTGGGTTGGTTCCGTGTTGAGCCAACACCGAACCCCCAATCATAGCTGGTGGAGTATTTTTTAGCGCCGACGTCGAACCATCACCTCCGGTTAACCGGTCTTTCATGTTGCCTCAGCTCAGTTTTGGTGATTAACCGGTGACTACAAAGACGAAGACTTTGTGGCATGGACGATGAGATTTGTCCGCGAGATCTGGACTCGAAGACATCGCGGCTTGGACGGTGAGACAAAGACAAAGGGAAGAGAGAGACAGAGAGACAGACAAACAGACAGACAAATCCAATTTTTTTTTTTAAAAAATAGTATAGCTGCGCGGCTATACGTGGTTTTTCCTAATGTTTTTAAAAGAAATAGTATAGCTGAGGGGGCCTATACTCGGTTTTTTTATAAAAAAAAAATTAAAAGAAATAGTATAGCCGCCAGGCTATACTCGGTTTTTCCTATTTTTTTTAACACACCTGTTTTTTACAAACTCTTCAATAATACACACAAAATTCACGTATTATACGCATAATTATCACATATTATTGAAGAAAAATAATATATATTAAAAATTTTAAATAAATTATATTAAAATATTATATAGTGGCCAAACTTTTAAGTTGTAATTTGATAAAATTGTGCCGAATAAAATATCTATAAAGTATAAATTAATGCAACTAGGAGAGTCCTTTTTTATAAATTTTTTTTTATTACATAGTATAGGCGCGCAACTATACTAAAGACTTTTTAGAAAAATAGTATATCCGGGTGGCTATACTCGATTTTTCTAAATTTTCAAAAGAAATAATATAGCCGCTCGGCTATACTGTAACACCCATAACCCAATTTAATCGTTTTATTCAATTTATGTAATTGTGAAATTACAATTTTGCCCTTGGGGTGTAGGGTCACTTTGGTCACTTGTTTTGATCCGGAAAGATTTTGGGGAATTGAGTGGCACCATTGCGTAGAGCTCGTCGATACGAGTCCGTAGACAGGTGGCACACTCAATTCCGAGTTGTAATGAACATGTAAAGGTCTAGAAACAAAAAGGACGAAATTGAAAATTTTAAATTTGTTACTGTAGCAAACAGAGTCGCTACAGTATGTTTGCTACAGTACTCGGGCCAACCCTATTTCTCTTCTTCTTCTTCCCATGCGTGCTCTCTCTCCCTCTTCTTAAGCATAACAGGCTCGCCATTTTGGCTGGCGATTTCTCCCAACTCCGGCCACTATTTCAGGCAAGATCGGTCACAAAATCTTCGTATCTTCGTCCTCTACCTAACCCAGCCCATTTCCTAGCTCAAAAACCCAAAGATTCGAGGCTGGAACGACTGGAGGTGTCGGCGATTTTTGAGGTTTCCGATGTCGTTTTCAGGGACTCCTGCCACTGTTTTCGTCGAGTGAGGTATGAAACTTCATCTACTCTTCGTGATCTATCTGTTTATGTAGGTATTGTAGATCGATTTTGAGGTTTTACAGATCGTTCAATATACCCATATGAGGTCGGTGGTTTGGCCGTGATTTCATCTAACTCCTGTCACGTTTTGGCCATGGTCTAGGAACAAAAAGTGTTCCTCTTGTTAGTCTGAACGTATTGGTATAGGTATTGTAGGGTGTTTCGAGAATTTCTGTGGACGAAAATTTCTCAAGACACCCATGCGCTGTCGGCGCGTATGGCGGCCCATTTTGTTCTAGAATTGTTCCCTCGTCATCTCAAGCACGACGGTGTGCTCGGATTAGAAATTGGATACTGTTTGACTATTGAACGGATATTATCCCTATCAGGCACAAGGTCTAAAATATCGATGGTATCAGAAATATCGGTAGTCCAAAAACACGGAAATTTCAATGGAAATATCGAGATATTATCGATATCGATAAAAATTGAATAAAAACCACATAAATTATAAGAAAAACTTGGAAATTTTTATTGAAACTTTGGAGGATGTTTATTCAGTCAATTATGTATTAGTTTATCACAAAAAATTGGAAGGAAATGCATTGCATGATGGGTTAACTGATTTAAGTTGATTATATAGCGAGCTGACAAACATTGTGAGTGTGGAAAATATGTAGTAATTAATGGAAGAAGATTAAACAAACCATAATCATTTATATATAATGATTTACTACAACATTTTACACTTTATACATTGCGTGGTAAGATACATGAGTGACTTAGTACCACATAGAGTTCTTATGAGGTTGAAATTTTTCACAATCTTCATCATTTTTATGTGTAGGGTAAGGTATTGTGAAGAGTTGTCATCAAATGATAAACCCCCAAAATAGTTTTGCATGTAATTGTTCAAAAGAAAACAATATAAATATACATATTTTAGCATATTATCACAAAAACATAAGCAACATGGTGGTTAAGGTGTTGGAGGAGTGAAATGGCAAGGGTTTGAATCCCCTTTGTGTGTTTGAGTTTTTTTTTTTCTTTTTTTCTTTTTTTTTCATTAAATCGATATTTTTGATATTTTAGCGATATTTTGACAAAATATTGCTGAAGTGTGAGTGAAATTTTCGACATTGATATTTTCCGATATTATCGATATTTATATGATATGTGTATGAGTAGTTCCGAAATCTTCGTGACTCGAAAAAACGCTAATATCCTTGATATTTCGTCGATATTATCGATATTTTAGACTATGATTAGGCGATATCCAGGTTTGATCGGTCCCATTTTCTAATATGTCATTCCTCATATCTCTAGGATCATGTAGGAACTGGTTGATCGAGAATCGGAGTCTTCTCTGAATCAATGATGCTAGGGTTAGGCGAAGCCATCGCTGTCCGATCGTGCGATTGGTTCATATTCAACCGCTCGATCGAGACCAAACCTATAGACTTGTTTAGTGGATGTTGTTGAATGTGTAAGAGTTTTCTTGGATTGGAAATCGGAGGTCGTGTGCCCGGTTGACCAATATGGGAAGTTTGACCCCTCGGTTGACCATCAGTCTTTCGAGGTAGTGTCACCCTTCGAAAAGTACTAGAATGACCTTATAAACGAGTCTTGATTGTTATTTGAGTTATTTTGATTATATTGGGATTATGAGATTATGTTATAGTATTTTATGGAATTATTGGATACTATTTTGATATTTGAAGTTATGGAATATATGATTATGGGATACTTAATTGATTTGTTGTGAAAGCGAGTCTTGGGACTCGACTGTGATTATTAAGAAGTGAGTGGACATTGATTAAATGAGCATTACTTTTCCAATATGGAATTGCATGCATAAATGAGATTTGGTATATGTTTTGGCTATGATTTTATCAGAATGTGATGGTTTTTCCAGGGATTATTATTACTATTATTATGTTTATTATTATAATATATGGATGATATGGGGTTTGATTATTAAAGTGTTTTATGGATTTTCTTGCATTTTTATATACTTTGGATTATTTTGATTATTGAGACCATGAATATTTTGGGTCTTTATGGAATTTATGCTTGTGAGAGTTTATTTTATATACTATGAATAAATATTTGGGAAAATTGAATGAAGGGAGGGTATATTATTTTTTTATATTATATATATGGGTTGTGAATCTCACCATCATACGTACCTTCCCTGGTTATTATACCCACACGTGGTGTTGGATTTTCTGGCATGTGGCCTTTGGATACTGATTACTGGTTACTTTACCACACATGGCGTTGGATTTTCCGGCATGTGGTAAAGAACCCGGACAGAATTGATATTGGTTACGTTACCCACACGTGGCGTTGGATTTTCCGACGCGTGGTAAAGAACCCGGACACATTTGATATTGGTTACTTTACCCACACGTGGCGCTGGATTTTCTGGTGTGTGGTAAAGATTTGGGCACTTTTGGTCGGGTGTGTCACGGGCAGTCTGCGTGTATGACATGGTTTGGTTTAGCTACACGTGGCGTTGGATTTTACGGTGTGTGGTAAAGGTTCGGACACCTTTGGTCAGGTGTGTCGTAGGCCTTGACGTCAGTTTGCGTGCGTAGGACATGGTTTGGTTTCGTTTGGTTTGGCCGCACGTGGCATTGGATTTTCTGGCATGTGGTAAAGATTCAGACACCTTTGGTCGAGTGTGCCGTAGGCCTTGACGGCAGTTTGAGCGCGTAGGACATGGTTTGGTTTGGCTGCACGTAACGTTGGATTTTCCAGCGTGTGTGCTGTAGAGGGATAGTCCCCTGGTTGGACAGCTTATCCTTAAATGCAAGGTAGAAAGTTGAAACCCTACCGGCTAGTCAAACGATCCCCGTGTTGGATTGTTTTCCCTGGTACTTGTGATGGTGTGAGGTTGTCTTATATAGATATTATACTTATACTTATGAACTTTGTAGTTTATACCTATACAGTCATGGAAGTTTTCGTGGTCTATTTTTATATCTTTATATGTATGTATACGTTAGTTATTTTTTAAAGCTTCCCTTGCATATTACGTTTTGAAAGTCTATATATCAGGATTGTGGAAATTGACGTTGAGTATGACTATAAAAGTTTTGAATGTTCTATGTGTGTGTTGCTGATTTTTTGATATAATAACTACGTGTGGATTGATCCCTCACAAAGAGGTACGTAGGTAGCCTGGGGTTTAACCTAGGTGCAGCCGCAAAATAAACTGTTTAAGCTATGCTTGTATTGTTCTAAGTGTGGAAATGAATTTTGGATTTACAAAGAAGTTCAAAAGCAAGAACATTTTAGAAAATGTTTGGTCATGAGGCCGGAGGCCTGTTTGTTTGTTGTGTGTAACGTACTTTGTGCATGTTGAAGTTTGGTGATTTAAAACTGTGTTTTTGACAGGTTGAAAAATATGGTAAAGTTCGTTTTTCAGGGGAGACTCTGTCGAAATTTCGGTTGGAGTCTCAGCCCTCTTTTCCTTTGTTTTAGGGGAAGAGGATGTTTGTAATTAGTAAGTGGGCCTGTCATCGATTGAATGTCGGAAAAACCACTGGATTCGTCACAGGTTTCGAGGAATTTAGGGCGGGCCTTTCATATACGCGGTTTTTAAATTTTTTATTAAGGAATAGTATTGCCGCGCGGCTAAACTCGGTTTATTCCAAATTTTTTAAAAGAAATTGAACAGCCGAGCAGTTATTCTCGATTTTTTTCAAGTTTTTTTAAAAAGAAATAGTATAGCCGCGCGACTATGCTTGAGTTTTCCCCATTTTTAAAAAAAAGAAATAGTATAGGCTATACTCGGTTTTTCCAATTTTTTTTAACACACCTATTTTTTACAAACTCTTCAATAATACACATAAAATTCGCGTATTATTGAATACAAATAATATATATTAAAAAAATTATATAAATTATATTAAAATGTTATGTAGTGGACGAACTTTTAAGTTGTAATTTGACAAAAGTTTGCCGAATAAAACATGTACGTACTTTATTCGTATAGTCGTGCAGGTATACCAAATTAATATCTATAAAGTATAAATTAATGAAACTAGGAGAGTCCTTTTTTATAAATTTTTTTTATTAAATAGTATAGGCGTCCGGCTATACTAAAGTTTTCTTAAAAAAATACTATAGCTGAGCGGCTATACTCCGTTTTTTTAATGTTTTCAAAAGAAATAGTACAGCTGACCGGCTATAGTCGATTTTTTCCAATTTTTTCAAATGAAATAGTATAGCCGCCCGGCTATACTCGGTTTTTCCAAATTTTTAGGAGAAACAGTATAGCCGCCCGGCTATACTCGGTTTTTTCAATTTTGTTTTTAAAAAGAAATTGTACGGCCTTGCGGCTATACTCGGTTTTTTCAATTTTTTTAATACACCTTTTTTTTTATAAATACAAATTCTTCAATAATACACACAAAATTGACGTATTATACACATAATTATCACATATTATTGAATACAAATAATATATATTAAAATATTTAAACAAATTATATTAAAATATAATATAGTGGCCGAACTTTTAAGTTCTAATTTGACATAATTTTGCCGAACAAAACATGTACGTATTTTATTCGTATAGCCGCATGGATGTACTAAATTTGATTCACTATACCAAATTAATATCTATAAAGTATAAACTAATGCAACTAGGAGAGTCTTTTTTTATAATTTTTTAAAATTAAATAGTATAGGTGCGTGGATGTACTAATTTTTTTTTTTTAAAACAATACTATAGCGGGGTGGCTATACTAGGTTTTTTTTTGTAATTTTTTCAAAAGAAATAGTATAGCCGGTTGGCTATACTTGGTTTTTTCCAATATTTTTCAAAGCGGCTATACTCCGTTTTTCCAATTTTTTAATACACCTATTTTTTTACAACATCTTTGATAATACACACAAAATTTACGTATTATTGTTTGGGGGTGGTGAAAATTCACCCAACACGGACACTTTTCGAAAACACAAGCTCTGGGCGTGAAGAATGGCGGCCGGGTTCGAGAAGATGGCTGGGTGCGAGAATTGACTCCGGGCATGAAGAATGACGATTGGGCTTAAGCAGTGGTCGGGCTTGAGGAGTTGCGGCCAGGCTAGAGAAGTTTGGCGGTCGAGCTTGAGTAGCAGCCGGGCTTGAGAAGTTTGGCGGCCGAGCTTGAGAAGTTTGGCTACCGGGCTTGAGTAGCAGCCGGGCTAGAGAAGTTTGGTGGTCAAGCTTGAGTAGCAACTGGGCTAGAGGAGTTTGGTGGTCGGGCTTGAGTATCAACTGGGCTAGAGGAGTTTGGCGGCAGGGCTAGAGAAGTTTGGCGGTCGAGCTTGAGTAGCGGCCGAGCTTGAGAAGTTTGGCGGTCATGCTTGAGTAGCGACCGAGCTAGAGCAGTTTGGGGGCCGGGCTTGAGGAGTTTGGCTGTCGGGCTAGAGAAGTTTGGCAACCGGGCTTGAGGAGTTTGGCGGCTGGGCTAGAAAAGTTTGGTGGCCGAGCTTGAGAAGTTTGGCGGCCGGACTAAAGAAGTATCACGGCCGGGCTGGAGAAAGTCTGCCCCATATAATTCCAAGGAGCCTAGAGGGCGAAGCCCAAGCCATGGATTCGTGCCCAGGATTTCGGAAGAGTGTATGCACGTGGAGGTGGCTTCACTAGGAAAAAAATCAAGGAGATTAATAGTTTAGAATATTCCAAACACAAGAGAGAATCAAGTAATCAAAATATCTCCACCAATGTAGTCTCATGGATTTAGGGAGCCACAAATTTTTTTTTAATTAAAAAGAGTTGACATTTGGTCATGCAAGCCTCTCAGCAACCATGAGAACTCACCTTTCTTTAGCTACTGCAAGAATTCTAGTAGCCATCACAGTCATTCCTGAGCCATCAACCTCTATCCTTTGGCTGCTGCATGCATCCCAGCAACCATTGACCAACATCTCTTGGTTGCTCAAGCACCCCAGCAACCATCAGACCACCTTCCTTCCTCCCTTCGATTGCTGCAAACATTCCATCGACCATCCCAACCATTTCTCAGCTATCACAACCATATCTTCTACTTTCTCATCCTTGAAATCCTTTATCTTCCCTATAAAGCCTCACCAAGTATAACTCTAAGCTTTTCCTTCCTCCTCATACCCTTCCAAGCTATAAACACCATAGCCTTCAAGCCTCAAGCTTTTCCTTCCATCATCCTTCTCTTGAAACTCTTAAATCACCATAGCCATGGCCACAAGCAACAAGTTTTTAGGACCCAAACTCAAGCCTATCCACACCAAGCCAAGTACATGCATTCTCATTTGCTAAACTTGTGGGTCTTTAGCTCCCACACTCCAAGCTCTCATGCCAAGCTCGCACAATCTCGGTTCAACATCATCAAGTCATCTTCAACCATGCAAAAGCACGACCAATCACTCGTCAAGCTGCTGGAAATATACTCAAGCCACCCATCCTCTATCTCCATCTCTCTCTCTCTATCTCTCTCTCTCTCTCTCTCTCTCTCTCTTTCTCTCTCTCTCTCTCTCTCTCTCTCTCTCTCTCTCTCTCTCTCTCTCAAAAAGCTCCACCCCAAATCTGAAACACCCATCCTCTCAAGCTAAGTTGAAACCATAGTCATTATCTTTTTGGTAAGAAAATGCAGACATCGCAAGCTCTTCGTCTAGCTGCCGAAAACACTCAAAATCTCAAGCCTTAATCCTTTCTTTATACTCCTGTTCTCTTAGCTCCCATGCCACAAGCCTTTCATGCCAAGCCTAGTAGTATCTTAATTCACCAAAGGAAACTTTCATGCAAAGCATGTGCAACACCAATGCACTATCTCCAACTCTTCGTCTAGCTACTGGAAACATTAGCACAAAACACGCAACTACTGGAAGAAGAACAAAGTACTCCCCTGGGACTTGGTTCTCCCTCGGGATGCTTTGGGCCTAGTTCTCGCTAACTCGAAAAAAGGGGCAACGAAGGCTTGATTCATCACTCTATGACGGTCCAAGAATCAACAAGCCCGGATGAGCCTTTTGATGGAAAAAGAAAAAGGACCCTAACATAAGGGAGATACACAACCAAGACACTAGCCAGTTACTCAAGCAGTTCACAAGACACAATGCAAATTGAAGTAAAAGAAATAACTGAAGTTTCCACAGTGAAGTGACCAACCGACCAAGTTCAACAATAAGAAGATGGTCCAGCAAGACCAATTATTGCAAACAAGAAAGCATATTACAAAAGCTTGAAAAGATAAAGGAATCTTCATATACTCCGAGACTCCAGTAGGAGACCCCTGGTCTGCAACCTCTTTGGCGTCCACCTGATCAAGATGTCAGCATTCTTGCGCTCAAGATGAAAGGGAATTCTTCTTAGCATTCTTTCGACTTTGCACGGTGGCAGCAGAAGAGTTGAGTTCACTATCCTTCTTAGAAGGGGAACTCTTCAACTCAGATATATTCTCCTTCAATTTAGACATCTTCTTTTCATAACGGATCTGCTCGACCGAGAGCTTGCTAGTAAGATCATCATTCTTCTTCTCCAACTCACTGAGCTGAGCAAAAGAGAGGGCAACGGCAGATGAATTCCGGATGGTCTCAACAGCAAAAACTACTCATTTTTTAAGCAAATGAACAGTCGCTTCCCTTTGTTTTTCCAAGGAAAGGCTTGAGAAGGTGTCAAGATCGCCAGCCTGATGGATATGCTCAACTAGCTTGGCACAAGTAGACGGGATTGACAGGAAGTTCTTCTTCAGCAGATCAGACACACCTGCATCCCTTGCAGGGTTGGACTTGTCAACTTTGGGATTAGCCGTTCGCATTTCCGAAGAACCCTTCACATGGGCAAATTACTCTCTTGCCCTCTTGGCCGCAACTATATTAGCCTCCAAGGTAGTTAGCGACGCCGAATCAATCCATTCTTGACTACTCATGACTCAACCACTGGATCACGATGGTTAGGCGGATGAGCAGACCTCCCAATTCGATCTTCATCCCTTGACGGTGTAGACGACTCGAACTTCAGAGAGAAATGTCAGCATCACTTTGCCTCTCAACAAGTAAACTGGTTCGCGAGCGAACCTCTTGACAGGGCAGATCACAGTTTTCTGAGCTTGTTGGTAGGAGACTTGAGTGGAACGTGGCGAATGTTTCGCATACCACCAACCTTCTTGCTATCTACACCGACAAGATGCTTAACCCTAGCAGATGACAAGAGAGTAGTTCTTACTCGAGTCTTCTTAGCAGATGGGACCTCTTTCAAGGAAGACTTGGTCAGAGCATAAGGGTGTCTTGGCTTCTTTCTCAACACAGACACATCTATCGCTTGTGAAGTTGTAGCTTCATCTCTCGAGGACTTGGAGTCAGCCTTCCTCTTTGAGTGGGGTTCAGCAGAGCACTCCTCTAGTTCAACAAGCAGATCATTAGAGTCTGGACCATTCTGCTTCTTCTTAACATCCTGGGCAGGGGGCAGACCACCAGCTTTCTCCCGATACTCTCTCAATGGCCAGTGCCATTTGTGAAACGCTGCAGGGATGTTTAGAGCCCAGTCGACCTTAACCATATCCTACCCAAGATCTAGTCTATTTCAAATTTCATTCTCTGCAAGCAGAAGACAGAAGTTAGTCAGTCACACTTCAACAAATCCAAATAAAAAGGAAGCATATCAAAACAACAATATGACATACTGTCGCAGTAGGTGATGGGAACAAGTGGACCATCACCAACATCACCTTCCCACCGTCCGCTGACTTCCAACACGTTGGAATGCCATATGTGATCACCTTGGTTGAACCTGTCAAACAGCTTGGCATTGCACACACTAACCTAAGCATACTTCTTGTAGCTTCTCACTTCGAATAAGTAGAAGAACTCTCGCACCGACATATCTAGCTTGAAGAAATGGCTTAGATTCTCAAAGCACATGATCGCCCAGTGACATTCGGAGAACACTAACTTGGAGCACATTCCATGGTGCAGAACAGCTCCTTGGAGAACTTTGACAGCGGGTTTAGGGTTTAGGGACAGAAGGTGATGATTCTAGCATCTAGATCATTCGCATCCACGCAAGGTGCATTGTCAATCGAAGACTCTACCAGCTTGACATGCATGTCATCAGGAATAGCGGAAGCATAAGTGGCACGCCACTTCTAGAACCAAGCATTAGACGTAACACGATGCAAATTAGCCATAAATCTCTTTTTGTCCACTTTGGAGCCTCCCCACAAATACAAAGGCACTTGTGAGCTTGGTGATCGGCTACCATCCTCGAAAGACATGATCAATGAATAGCTGCAAAAGGGGAAGAAAATTGCAAGTCATATAGCATGTCAAAACCTTAAATATGTAGTTCAAAAAGAAGAAGGAGAAATTGGCCTTGCTGCTCGGGCCCCAGCTGCATCAGATAACCATGGCAGCAACAACCGCTATTCATGGTAGGGTCTACCTGCCCAGCTACCGAACCACAGCCAAGGCCACAGTTCAGCTGCCAGACGTGCGATGAGCTCAACAAAAGCGCAGTAATAGCCACCGCCGCGCCACCACCATCCATGGTGACTATTCCTCCAGCCGACGCCCACGATGACAACCTGCTAGGCTCGTGCCAGCTGGTCCTTACTACAGTCGTAAGAAAAAGAAAAAAAAGAGGAGAGGAAGTCACGACAGCTGCCGCCACTGTGACAGCCGCATCGATACCACCACCGTCGCCTAGGGCGCTGTCACGACAACAACTGGCTGGGCCCATCCTACTAGTCCTCATCGTGAAGAAGGAAAGACGAAGAACAAAAAAAATACATGCTTGACTTACCTTGGGAGGTACGGCAACTCCTCTCTTCGACAAGTAGTACAAAGTCTTCAAGATCTCTCTCAAGCTAGAAAGTAGAGAAGACAAGTTTGCAATTTGAAGAAGAGTGAAGAGAAGCCTTGTATTTATAAAGGTTGGGCATCCTAGGTCAAGGGGGAGTCACAAGCCTATTCCCATTAGGAGCCCAATCCAAGAAAAGTCAAAAGCCTACTCCAATTGGGATCTTAGTTTGCAAAAGGAGTCCAACTCAAAGAAGAAAGCCTAGACGCAGTTAGAAAGCTCAAGGAATATTTTTCATCTCCTACATGCCTCACAAGCGCCATGCTGGGGGGCATTTGTTCATCGTAGGATGCCACGTGGAGAAGAAGAATATCTCATAGGTCAATTAATTGAGCCCATTTATTTGGTAAGTTAATTGATACTAAAAATAGGGATATTATCTTTAATTAAAGAGATAATATCACTAATTAAGATATTATCCTAATTTGGAGATATCATCATCAATTAGTGATTTGATCCCAATCAAATCCCTAATTGACTCAATCTCTACAATTTGGGGAAAGAATAAATTCCTTCCCAATAGGAATTATTCTTTGGAAAAACCCTAGATGCCTAGAGCTCTATAAATACATGGCTTCATTCAACAAACAAGGTAATCTGAAATATAGCCCTAAAACACTCGAAATTCTCCACTCTCTCTCTCCTAGCCGATGACACTACTATTGCTGCCGGCCACGCCTCCCATATCTCTCCATATTTTCATACACGGGTCTGGTCACCCGGTTCTCACCATAGAGAAAACTCTGTACCCTTTTTAATCTATTGTTTCACCTAGATACAATTGAACTAACTTAAGCATCGGAGGGCCTTTGGCCAACACCTCCCGGTTGTGGTCTATTTACTCCGATCTTTTTTATAGGAACCGAGGAAGAGAGAGAAAGAAATTCAAAGGGCAAAGGATCTTCAAGCGGATATTCTCCCGTGAGAATATTTGCACAAACACTTTTGACGTGTAGAATACCGGGTGTTATGCCCCTAGCTCTTCTCAGATAAGAGCTGAGCTGACTGCTGAGTTGGACACCACCAAGTAGATGAACAAATCTTCACCTGGTATGGGTTTTGAGAGCAGGGGAGGTGAAGTGAGGTAGGTCTTCGAGTTTTGAAAAGCTATTTCGCACTCTTCATCCAACTTGTCTCTTTGTCCTTTCTTCAAGGCTTTGAAGAATGACCTTCACTTGTTAGTGGATCTCAAAAGGAATCGGTTGAGGCAAGCAGCTTCATGTTGAGGATGGCCTTGATTTGATCAGGATGTGCTTCGATGCCTCTTTGGTTGACTAAGTATCCCAAGAATATGCTGGATGAGACTCCAAATGTGCACTTGCTCGAGTTCAACTTCACGTGGTACTTTCGAAGTAGGCTGAATGCTTCAGCAAGATTCTAGATGTGATATGCTCGTCAGGGAGCTTTGACTAGCATGTCATCTACGTAGACCTCCATAGTCTTAACGATATGCTCCTTGAAAATCTTTTTCATGAGCCTCTGGTATGCTGCTCCGGCATTCTTCAACCCAAAAGGCATGACTTTGTAGCAGTATGTGCCTCTTTCAACTATGAAAGTAGTCTTCAATTTATCGTCCTCATGCATCATGATTTGAATGTAGCTGGAGTAAGCATCCATGAAGCTTAGTAGTTGATTGCCGGAAGTTGAATCCATGAGCTAATCAATTCTTGGTAGGGGAAAGTTGTCTTTTGGGCATGCCTTGTTAAGGTCAGTGTAGTCCACACACACTTTCCACTCAGCTTCGATGATGGCAACTCGCTTGGGAGTGAAGTTACGTCTCTTCTAAGCTACTGGTCTGCTGGCTGGGTTGACATAAAGGCGATGGTAAATGATCTGTGGATCGATGCCTAGCATGTCAGATGGTGACCATGCGAACACGTCTTTGTTGTTCTAGAAGGCTATAAGCTCCACCTTCTCTTCTGGGCTTAAGTGTGAGCCGATACGCAATATCTTTTTCTAGCTTATCAGGACCAATGGATACTAGTTTGACGTCCTCTTTGAGCTTCCATCCTTCTTCGAGGAAGACCTTTGGGCGGATTCCCTCGTCTTGGTCCTAATTCTATAATTGCTACTGGGGAATGGAAATTCCCTTTCCTTTCTGGTATGCTCGACTGTCAGGAACAAGATATGCTTCCTCCCTTACTTGTTATGCTCCTTTCAGATCTACTTGATTTACAAGGATGAACTACGCTTACTTGCTTCTCTTTAGCCCTTGAGCTGAGCATTTTCTTGCCAACACCCCTAGGGATTGGGTAGCGAATTTTCTGGTGTGTGGTGGAAGGATGCCATTGTAGGGGACATTTCGTCAATGATCATGAATGTATGAGCATAAATCACCCGTGGGGAGTAGACATCGAGCTCTACTGTTCCCACAATGATTGTGGTTCCTCCGTTGAAGCCAATCAACGACTTGGCTGACCTGTTGATCTTGGCCTCCATTCCCATCTGCTGGACCACTGAAAGTTGTAGGATACTAGTTGCGCTGCCCTTGTCTACATGAACTCGCTCGATCATGGCTTGCACGATCTGGATGCTTATGACGAGAGCGTCATTGTGTGGTAGATCAAGCCCACTTAAATCTTTCTTCTGGAAGCTGATCACGGGATCGTCTTCAATTGCTAGGTAGTTGGTTAAGACTTGGGAGATAACAGTGGCCTGTTTAATCTTCCTTTTCTTTTCCTTGTTGGTCAGTCCAGATAGGCCTCATCATTTGGCCCGCGGGCTCATGGGCCTATGGGGGCCCGCCCGGCCCATCGAAAAAAAGCCCGGCCCGGCCCGTTATGGGCTTTGAGAGGGCCCGGCCCGCTTGGGTTTGGGCTGGGCTTGAGTGTTTGAAGCCCAGCCCGGCCCATAGGCCCGGCCCGATGAAGCCCAGCCCGGCCCGCCCATAAAAGCCTGGCCCGTTAGGCCCATATATATATAGCCGTTATCTAATAATAATATATAGCCGTTAGGGGGCTGGTGCTTGTTTCTGGAAAATAAAGAAGAAGAGAAAGGCCCAATAGCCATTTAGGTCAACAGCCTAATACAATGCCTCTATATAAAAGAGGTATTATCAGATAATTCAGTCTAAACCTAGCGCCGCACCCACTTCACTCTTCCGACTCTCTCTCTCTTCCTCTTCGGCTCTGTCTTCCTCTTCATTTCTCTTTGGCTATCTCGATTCTCAACCTCTTCAGTTCTCTTCGGCTCTCTCTCTCTCTCTCCTCATTCGATAATCGAAGTCCAATAATCCAGGTGCTTCACCTTTACATTTCTTGGTTTTTAGATTTTCCCTCTTATTTGTTTTCCCACAAAATATTTATATTTTCAATTTTCTCTTTCGATTTCATCTTCTCACTGACAAAACCTCAGATCTTTGACAAATTTGCAGTGCTTCACTGATTGGGCAGCACTGAAAGACGACCTCTTCGCAACTTTCATGTTGGAACCTTGAGAACATGCAAACTATGGTATGTTTCTTTGCACACTACCCATTTGAATTTTTGCTGATTTTTAGTTGTTGCATTTTGTTGGTTGGTCTCCTCCTTTTTTCATCTATTGAGTTGGTAATTGATAATTTTTGAAGATGTCATACTTTTGGAAAATGATAGGATTGTGATTATGAGCTTATTTAGTTCGTTTTTAATTTTGGGGTTGCTGCTTTGTTTTCTTTGCTGCAAAAGGTCAGTTGTGTTGATACGATTGTTTGTTGGTGATGCGAAAGTGAGTTAGTGGGGGTGAAAAGAAACGTTTGTCTCTGGCATGCGAGCTGATTGCAAGCCCCTCTGTTATATTTGCTGACGAACCCACTACTGGTAAGCAATCCCCTGCATCTATATTGTACTGGTGGATGACTATTGTAGCAGGCTTTTGGTTTTTTGTAACACCTTTTGTTTTCATCTAATATATACTTGTGATTCTTCTAGGGCTTCATCTAATATATACTTGTTTTCATCTAATTTGGTTTTGTTGATTGCGTCTGGACATTTCTACTTGTGTGTGTAAATTGAAGTCTCTGTTATGGCTTTTATTTGAAAAAAGCCATGTTGTTATCTTATGATTATGTATAAAATCTTGCCAAATTACCAACACTCCTGTTAATTCTCATAGTTCAATTGGTCAGAACCATCTTTATTAAATTGGAGCATCATGAGAATACTGAGAATCAGATATGCATGAAGGTTTTTACCCTCTGCTAGATTCATTTGACTTGATATCTAAAAGGTTGCCCATTCCTCCATAACTGATGCCAGTTAAGTACCCTTGAGGCCTCAAAATTGTAAGCTTTACCAACCCATTGTCCAGTATAACCTAAGCAAAATACCCAAATTCAGACACACAATACCAAAAAAAAAAAAACAGAAAATGATGAGAGAGAGTAATATGCGTAGCATAGCAGCATGAGAATATGATCAACTTACATAGGGACCATCAATACTCATTTTAATACTCATTTTGTGTGTGAGGCTAGCTAGCTAGCTTTAACATTTATTGGTGAATCTTCCTTTTCCAGATTTTTAGCTTTGGGTTTTGTTTCCTTTCCCCTCAATCTTTCTTTCTTGATATATATATATATATATATATATATATATATATAAATTATATCTTGTCCTTTGTGTGTGGACGGTGGAAGGAAGCTTGTCTTATGGATTTTTTTTCATGAATTTTTTTATAACTTGTGGATTCTTCTACATTTAGCTTGTCTGAGAAAACTGCAAACATCTTGCTGTATTAGTGTTGAACTTTGATTATTAACGAGTTCTTGGTTTATTTTGCAGGTGTTAGTGCTGCAAAACTAAAGCTTGTGCTCTGCTGTTTATCAAGTAACACTTTCCATTTGTCTTTATTTTTCTTAATATCATCAAAATGGATTCTTCTAGTGCATCACCTGCGTCACCTTTGCTTGAAAGTACAAATGATTCCAATACCCCTCCAGAGTCACATAGTGCATCTAGATTAACAAGTAAAGTTTGGTCTTTTTTTGAAAAGGTTAACAAAATTGAAAGTGGTAAACCAGTAATTAAGGCTAAGTGTGTTATTTGTAATACTTTGTTGTCTGGTAATTCTAGTAATGGTACTAGTCATTTATCTCGTCATTTAAAGAAGCATGAAGATGCACAAGCTAGGGTAAGTCCAGGTCAAATGTTATTAAATGCTGATGTTGCTGGAAATTTGACTAATTTTGTTTATGATCATGATGTTGCTCGTAAAGAACTTGTGGATTTTATTATTAGAGCTGAACTGCCATTTAAATTTGTTGATAGCCATGATTTTAAAGGCTTGATTCAGCGTGCGTTCTGTCCTCAATATAAAGGAATTTCAGGCTCTACATGTAAAAGAGATGTGCTAAAAAAATTTGATCTTGAAAGGATTAATTTGCTTGCTGTTTTTGAAAAACTTGATTCAAAAATCTGTTTAACTTCTGATGTTTGGTCATCACGACAGAAAATGGGTTATATGTCACTTACTGCACATTTTATCGAAAAAGAGTGGTGTTTGAATAAAAGGATAATTTGCTTTAAAATGATTGAGTACCCACACACCGGAGAGTCACTTGCAACTCATATATTTGATGAATTGTTATCTTGGCACATTCACAACAAAATATTTACTCTATCATTAGATAATGCATCAAATAATGATTCAACTGCAAGTATACTTCCATCAACCCTTTTGCTGGATTCTGTGCATGAAAAGTTGTTTCATGTACGATGTTGTTGTCATATATTGAATTTGATTGTGCAAGATGGACTTAAAGTTTTATCTCCGTCTATTGATAAAATTACTGATATTGTTCGTAGCATGAATTCATCTAACAAGAGACATGAAATTTGGGTGAAATGTTGTAGTGATTTCCATATGGGAAAGAAAAATATAGATATTGATGTGCCTCATAGGTGGAATTCAACGTATGAGCTTTTACATGTTGCTATAAAGTATAAAGCCCCTTTGCATAGGTATGTTCAAAAGGTAAATGAATCACGTTTTTGTAATTTACAAGTACCTAGTGAAGAAGATTGGAGAATAGCACAACTTGTTAGTGGGTTTTTACAAATTTTTTATTCTTCAACTAAGGTATTTTCTGGTGTGTATTATCCTACTTCAAGTCGTGTTATTAATTGTTTAATAGATATTCATGGATCATTTGCTGCATATTCTGAATTTTCTGTTTTTAAGGATGCTTTGACTGAAATGAAAACAAAATTTGATAAATATTGGAAAGAGTTTCCTATGGTTTTTGCTTTGCTACTATTATGGACCTTAGGTTTAAATTATATGCAATTGCTGAATGGTTAGACATGATAGGTATTGATCAATTAACCATTGACTCAAAAGTTTTAGCTATAAAGACTTTATTATTTCAGTTATTTGATATCTACAAGAAGATTCCTAATGTGGTTCAAAATGTGCAAAATGTTGTTGCAACTTCTACTAGCCAAACTCCTGATTCTATATCTGTCCCTATAATGAGAAATTTCTCTATTGAAGGCTTGAAAAGGAAAAAGCTATCTTCTTCTTCTTCTTCTTCTTCCACCAACACTTCTGAATTACAATTTTATCTTGATTTACCAACAATAGAAGTTGTTGATGACAATCAATTTAGTCTTTTGGGTTGGTGGAAAAACAATCAATCATTATACCCTATTGTTTCCCTCATGGCTCGAGATTTGCTAACTGTTCCAGCTTCTACTGTAGCATCAGAATCATGTTTCAGTGCAGGTGGTAGAGTTGTATCGGAGAAAAGGGCTAGTTTGAGTCCGAGTACAATAGAAGCTTTAATTTGCTTGAAAGATTGGGGCTTGGCAGATTCAAGAAAGCAAGATGCATTGGTGGATGAGCAACGAGCTGAAGAATTAATGAACATTAGAGCATCAAGACCAGATTGGATGGTAGACAATGAAGTTGAGATTGTTGGTGAATCTGAAAATGAGACCATTCAAAGTTGAAATGTTATGTAATACGACTATATTTTATTTTGCAAGCATTGGATTTTAATTGTCGTAACAGACTTTGGGACATTATCATGCTTTTGAGTAAGCCTTCAGTGAAGCTTTTGATGAGATTGTCAGTGAATCTAATTTGATTTTGCATAACTTGGTTGTATTAGATTGTGATTTTGTAAGACCTTTTGTTTAGAAGGGTATAATTTTAATGGTTGTATTAGATTGTGATTTTGTAAGACCTTTTGTTTAGAAGGGTATAATTTTAATGGTTGTATAAGATTTGTAAGACATTCACATTTTGTGAGCTTCATACATTAACAGGAATGAAATGAATTTCATAAATTTGACTTGTTATTAGTAAGCCCATTTCGGCCCGGCCCAATTGGGCTTGCCCGGCCCGGCCCGATAAAGCCCATTAAAGCCCGTTCCATGGATCGGGCTTGGGCTTTGATTTATTGAATAAAACCCAGCCCGGCCCGGCCCGATAATATTCAGTTACTGTTTGAGCCCGCCCCGGCCCGGCCCAAGCCCGTTAATTTTGGGCCGGGCTTGCCCGGCCCGGCCCATTGACGAGCCCTAAGTCCAGATTCCTTGGAGTTAGCCAAGATCGTGTTAATCCTTATGACCTTCTATGGGGGCTCTTTAGCTACGTTGCGATCCTCACTCTAATGTATGGCCTTCTTTGCCACAAACTCTGTGCAGTGGCCTTCTCTCATGAGCTCTTCGAGGTACATCTTCCAAGATCGATAGTTGGCTGTGTCATGCCCATGTTTTGCATGGAAGGCGTAGTACTTGTTGGGACTTCTTTTGTCAGGATTTCCCTTCAAAGGTGGTGGTCTCCTCAGCCAGTGAAAGAGAATTTCGTATAGCCTTCATCTATTTATGCGCCACCTTGGGTGGTGCCATGTGCTTTCCTTCATAGTTCCTACTGCTGACTTACTGCCTCTTTGACTTGCCTCCTTGGGTGATTGGTCAGCTTGCTTAACAGACTTCTTTACGAAGATTTGGTCAGAGCGCGTAGCCTTCTGCAGTCGCACAGACCTCTGCTAGACTATGGATAGGAGCAATGGTCAGCTCTTGCAGACCTCTAAAGGTAAGGGATGCGATTCGCCATCGCATCCCATAATGTTGGCTTTCTTCGCCTTGAATCTTTTGATGTAGTCTCGGAGGGACTCATCATGCTTCTTGCATAGGTTGAATAGGTGGTCAAGGTTCTTTTTTATCATCCGATAAGAAGTGTACTCCTTTGAAAAGACGAAAGCTAGCTCCTTGAAGCTGCTGATCGATTCGGATGGCAGGGTATTGAACCAATCCTAGGCTGCTCCTCATAACGTCATTGCAAAAACCTTGCACATCAGTTCATCCTCGGCTTTGTAGAGAATCATAACACTTTTGAAGTGCTTCATATGGCTCTCGGGATCGGAATCCCCTTTGAAGTGTGTGCAAGAAGGTGTTGACACTACTACAAAAATAGAAATAGACGACGGGGAAACACCGTCGTCTTTTTTTTTTCAAACCGTCGTTAAATCGACCGTCATCTTTTTGAAAGTCAAACTACGACGGTAATTAACCGTCGTCTATTATATGTAAAAACGACAGTTTTTAAACGAACCCTCGTCTATTACATGTAAAGACGACACTTTTTCTGAAAAAACCGTCGTCTATTGAATGTAAAGATGACACTTTTTTTATAGAACCGTCATCTATTAAATGTAAAGACGACACTTTTTTTGAAAAAACCGTCGTTTATTATATCTAAAGATGTCTATTAAATCTAAAAAAGACGGTTTTGTTCCAAAAAACCGCCATTTATTATCTGTAAAAATGATGTAATAATTTCATTTTAGATATCCTAAAAAATTATTTCTTTCATAAAAATTGAAGATTCAATTGTAATTACATTGTTTACCAATCTTGATTCCTACTATATCTATACAAAATACCATATTTATAACATTATAATCTATAATTACAAAATACCATATCCAAAGCATTAACCTATGGTTGTTGTATCTTCCACAATTTGTACTTGTTCTCCACATTCAGCTGTCATCTTGGAGTAGTGTTCTAAGTCATCTTGGTTAAATGGATCTTATATTCTTCTAAGTTGCCTACCAACTGGGCCTTTGAGCTGCACTCGATATAAGCTGCAGCACCTATTTGCCATGTCATCTTACCTGAGCAATCAAAAACCACAATAAGATTACATTATCTTGCTGTCATCTTAACTAACAAAAAATATGCATCATCTATACAAGCATAAGCTTATGCAGGAAAAGTTCATTTGTAACACAATACAGAAGAAAATTTTGACTAACTTAGAGTTGCTTTTGTGACGTGGATGGCGAGCTCACCAAGAAGGCGCGATGGAGATCTGTCATCGAACCTCAGGCGACATCGAAGACCAAATCTGATGTTCTAGGATTTTCCAATCTCGCAAGGTCTCTAGATCTATTTTCAAGGTCATCTTAACTAACAAAAAATATGCATCATCTATACAAGCATAAGCTTATGCAGGAAAAGTTCATTTGTAACACAATACAGAAGAACATTTTGACTAACTTAGAGTTGCTTTTGTGACGTGGATGGCGAGAGCTCACCAAGAAGGCGCGATGGAGATCTGTCATCGAACCTCAGGCGATCTCGAAGACCAGATCTGATGTTCTAGGATTTTCCCATCTCGCAAGGTCTCTAGATCTGTTTTCAAGGACATCGTCGTCGTTGACTGTGAATATGGCATCAATGGCGGCTGGTGATGACTGATGCGAAGAACGATGGCGTTGACGGCATCGCTGCGTCGATGGCGTCGATGGCGTCGATGGCTGGTAGGTACGTATGAGGAGTAGAAAGGTGAGAGATGGAGTGTTTCAGATAGCTCAGGAGGGTTTCAAGAAGAGAGGAGCTCAGGAGGTTTCAAGGAGGGAGAGATAAAGTTTTCAGAGACGGGGGAAAATCTGAGAATTTGTCGAGGACGAATTCACTTAAGTGGCCTTTTTTTAGCGTGTTTTAAAAGACGACGCTTGTTAATGAGAGATAAGGTTTTCAAAGACGGGGGAAATTTTGAAAATTTGTCAAGCGCGAATTCACTTAAGCGGCCTTTTTTTGGCGTGTTTTAAAAGACGACGCTTTTTATAAAAAAATCGTCATCTTTACATATAATAGACGACCATTTTTTTAAAAAAAACCGTCATCTTTACTTCATAATAGATGACAATTTTCATATAAAAAGGGTCGTCTTTACTTCATAATAGACGACCCTTTTTATAAAAAAACCGTCGTCTTTACTACATAATAGACGACCATTTTTATAATAAAAAACCGTCGTCTTTACATATAATAGACGACCCTTTTCATCTAAAAAGGGTCGTCTTTACTTCATAATAGACGACCATTTTTATAAAAAAAACCGTCATCTTTACTTCATAATAGACGACCCTTTTCATAACAAAAACCGTCATCTTTACATATAATAGACGACTCTTTTAAAAAAAAAACTGTCATCTTTACTTATAATAGACGGCAGTTCTTTAAAAAAAACCGTCATCTTTACATATAATAGACGACAGTTCTTTCAAAACAACCATGTCTTTACCAAAAAAAGGACACTTGATTTTTAAAACACGACGCTTGTCATACCTGCTGTCGTTGTTTTTTGGTCAGATTTTAACTCTGAAGAAAACCTTTTTAATAAGACGACGCTTTTTTATTTGTGTGCGTCGTTATAAAAAAAAATTCAACAGTACCTCCGTTTTTTAGTTGTTTAAGTCACTTATCCACAGCGGTTTTTTGTTACCGTCGTCTTTTTTAAAACAACGACGGTTTTTTGTTCTACCGTCGTCTTTTTCACTTTTTGTATATTGTGAGAATTGCTTTCGTGGAGCTGCCTGCTCGATCTTGGTTGTAAATGTTGAGGTGTTCACTTGGTCCATCTCCTTGCGCAGAGCATCTTCGAAATCTCCTCCAATCTTCAAGTCTTGAAGTCGGCCACTCATTAGCTTCTCGACATATTCTGCCCGCATGTTCTGCGGTTCACATCGATGTCCTCCATGATGTGGGCGTCGTTGGTTTACCTTCTCATTGTCTCTTCAAAGTAGATCTCCTCGATTGTCCTGCATGTGCGGCGTGTTGGTGGACTGAGCTTGCGAGTTACCCTATGCAATATGTTGTCGTGAGTTGGCTCCTCCGGACCGAGCAGGTGAGTGTCTTTCTTCTCGTACTTCATGGCAATGACCGCGAGGCTGATCTCCTTGGGGGCCTAGTCTCACGTGAACGCTTCTATGCGGGCCCAAGTAGGCGTGAACATCGGATCGTGGGCCTAACCTCTCGTGCACGTTGGTCCTTGGACTTAATCTCGATCGGAGACTCGATGGGGCTTGCGGATGCTTGTAACATGCCAACGTGCTGAGCACGCTCTCATCCTTCTCCTTGTTTGCTTGCTCCTGCTCAACTTGTATGGGACCTCTCGAATTGCCGTGAGTGGCTAAGGCACCGTGGATGGCGGAGGAGTGCGCCATTGCATCGCCATGGTGGACATCGTCGGATTTGGCAATGAAGGTTTGTGGCAGCAAGGTTGTCCCAGCCATGAGGTGGACCCGGCCATGGTGGCGTGCAGCAGCTGCGAGGTGGATCCGGCCATGGGGCCATACGGTTGCGATGTGGATCCAGCCATGGTGGCGTGTTGCGGCTCATCGGTTCCAGTCGCGAAGCTTTGCGGCTGAGGTGCAGTTCCAACCATGGAGCCATGAGGAGGAGAGCTTGGATTCATCGTGGATTGCGTCATCGCGACGCCCTTGCTCCTCGTACGCTTGTTTCCAACCTTGGTTGTTTGGAAGGCTTTGGCTGAGTGATTAAAGCGAGGAAACAAATTCCTTTTATTTAAGAGCACACTTTGTGAATAACTAGTGCTCTCATTGAAAGCACCAATTTGTTTATGTAAATTTCCACATGGGGAATATTTGTGGGTTGATTCCTTGACCTTCGATCTTCATTCTCTCTCTTCCTCAATCCATGCGAAATAAATAAAAGTAAATTTACCACACCTGGGGGTTGTTGGCCAAAGTCCCTCCGATGCCTAAGTTAGTTCAATTGGATCTTTGAAAAACTATACGGCAATAGCTAAAATTGATGGAGTTTTCTCTCACGGGGAGTGCCAGGTGGCCGTGGAGAGAGAGAGAGAGAGAGAGAGAGAACTGGCATTTATCTAGGTTTTTGGAATTACCTCAAATGTCTTGTGTGGCTATGTATTTATAGCCTCCTTGTGTGCTAGGGTTTTGGGAGAATAATCCTTATTTGATTAAGATTATTCTTCCCAGAAAGATGATAGGAATTACTCCAAGAGATTTGGTGGAGATTGGTTCCCTGATTTAAGGAGATATTCATATCTTAAATCAAAGATATTTCCCTAATTAAATAGGAATTAATTAGGGTAATTAGTTTGCCCTAAGGAATATTCCTTTTTCATGTGTCGTCTTCTTATTGGCTAGTGAAATATATGTTCCCATAGCTCTGATACCAATTGCATGATTTAAATTTTTGTTTAAGAAGTTCATTTGAATATTAAACATGCATTAAATCAAATTAATCGCAGCGGAAGTCTATGGTGGTTGTTCAAATTAAAAAATAAAAGTTCTTCCAAGTATCTTACGCCATGAACATTGATATTTTTTCATAAATGGAAATTCAAGAGAAAATGATAAGATCTAATTACCCTTGAAGTTATTATATAAACCAATTTGTGTTTGGTCTTCTATTGATGATTTCCTCTTTGTACTCCTCTTTGATCTTCGATCTTTGCTCCTTGATCTTTCTCCTCTATGTGAACCACAAACGTGTATGGTCTCTAAGTCTCCACATCAATGGAACCTTGAGATGAGAGGAAGTATCTTGAGAATACAAGCATGCTAGTGCAAGATTCTCAAGATTAGTTTCAATCTAAACCCTTTGAAAGATGAAAGTGTTTCTCTCTTGAAAATTCTATTTTATCTCTCTTTAATCTCCCAAACCTATTTGCTTGATATTGGATTGTGTTTATGTGTCAATTAGTATATGGAAACAATTTCCATACAATTACTTAAGCATTTTCAGCCAAACCCCAGTTTATGGAAACAATCTCATAATATTTAGGTGTCTTAAGCCCTTGGGCTTCCCGTTAACTATTATCGAAGCCCAAATACGTTTTTACACATAGTAAATCATCTACATCAAATCAATCAAATTGTAGGCGTCAATCCTTGCTTGTTCCAAATCCTCCAACTCTTGACACATAGCCTATTTATAATCCTTTTTGCTTTGGCTGCACTGCTCGGTCACGCGAAGTGACCGAATATTCATTTCCATCGATAGAAGGGTATCGTGACCATAAGTCAAAGCGTATAGTGATGTGCCCGTGGCCTAGCTTTTTGAAGTATGATAAGGCCACAACTTTTCTAGCAAGAGGTCGTGGCAAGCCTTGGGTTTACTGTTGATAATTTTTTTTAGGATGCCTTTGACTGTTTTCTTGCTTGCCTCGGCCTGACCACTAGACTGGGGATAGTACGGCATTGAATGAACCAATTTAATCCCTAAATTTTCAGTATACCTTTGATCGTGGCCGAGATACAAACAGGGCCATTATTAACCGTGACAGTCTCCGGAATCCCAAACCTATGAACAATGTAATGCTCGAAAAAGTCAATGACATGAGCTTTAGAGATTGACTCATAAGACTTCACTTCGACCCACTTGGTGAAATAATCAATGGCCACAAGGATCCAAGCATGCTTGTTAGATGAAGGGGGATGAATTTTGCCAATAATGTCTACGGCCCACCCTCGAAAAGGACATGGCTCGGTGATAGGATGAAAAGCTTCGGCTGATACTCTATGTATATTTGACACTTGATGCATCCCGTTGCAAATTCAATGTAATCTTTCCAAATTGTTGGCCAATAATAGTTGTGTCTTCTGATTAACCACCTCATTTTTATGTCGGACTGATGAGCCCCACAAATCCCTTTGTGATATTCTCCCACAACCGTGCAGCATCTTTGGCACTGAGACAAAATAGTAGCAAGCCATCAGACCCCTTCTGATAGAGGTCATTTTGATAAATTAAGTACCATCGAGCCTAAAATCGTATAGTCTTCTAATGGCAACCTGAAGGATTTTGAAGATATTTGACAATAGGGTATCGCCAGTGGGATGTTGCGTCGATTCAGCTGCACCAAAATGGATCACCTGCATCCTCAACTTGTGATACTCGCAAGTGCACAATTGGTGATTGAATAATCCAATTCAGTTTTCCTACACAAAATAGAAAAACAAGAAAGAAAATAAATAAAACAAGAAAGAAAGAAAAGAAAATAACTCAAGCAGATAAGTTCCCAAGTTCAATTAGATTAACGGATTGATTCTAGCTAAAGTATGATTAAGCCATGGTGTCTGGTCCTAACCTTGTATTCCTAATTCCCTAATTTGATCATCTGTTGTCTAACCTAAACTAAGCATTAGGAATCCATTAAGCATAGAAGAACATTTTAAACAACCAAGTATGTATCTAATCCCTGTTGTCGAATGTCCATACATACTCTTCCTATTCATAGTTCAATTCGAATTAAAGCATGGTGTCTACTCTTAATTCAAACCAAGATAGCTAACATGCAAGCCTAAATGGTGATCAATCATTCAAACTAGCATATTAACTTATAAGCATAATGAATAAGAACAAAAACCATAATTGAAACTTGGAAACTAATTAAACTTGAAACTAAAGAAAAGAATTTACATTACAAAGAAAAATAAATTACAACTAAGAAGCAAAAGGAAAGCTAGAATTGAAAACTAGAAAGAGAAACTAAGAGAATTTGAGGGAGAGAAGGGAGGGGAGCTCTAGAGAAGTGTTTGAGAGCTCCCCCCTTTGGGGGTGTGTTTTGAAGCTTGAAGACTTCTCTATTTATAGGACTAAGAGGGAGGAACATCATGATGAATTCCAACACCACCATTCCTCTTTTAATACAACCCATAACTCTCACTTCATCTTGTCTATGTTAGTGTGGTTGGAATCAATTCCATCCCATACTTCTTTTGCTGCTCTTGAAGCTTTCTTCACATGGGTTTTCAAAGGTGTTCAATTGTGGCTGCCTTTTGCTGCCAACCCATGTGGTTTTTCTTTTGGTTGCTGGAAAAACAAGATTCTTCTGAACCAGGCTTGGTGTAGGAAGGTCTGAGGTTTCAATATGTATCAAATGGGACTCAAATTTGGATATATTATAATAGACACCCATTGGAACAACTTTTATGAAGAATGTATTCCCATCTGAGCAATACAAGTGTACATTTTGGGCCTTGCAAGTTGACTGCCGAAAATAGACTGGAATTGACTTCATTGCAATCAGCTTGTGGGCTTGTTTTGGGCTTGATCTTCCCTCCTACAAAATCTGGAAAAATCTGTATCTTGAAGCTCTTTGAATTATATTTCCAAGCATATGTAGCCCAGCTCAAGGCAAAATCGGAAAGCCCTTCAAATGTGATATTTGGCCCAGTAACGAAGATGCTTCCGAATTTGACCATAAATTGCCAAAACTTGTATAACTTTCTCTAGAAGACTCGGAATCATGAACCGTAAAATTCTCCAGAAACTAGACTTCTGTTCCAATGATGTATGGCTCATTATCTGGTTCTTCTTGACCAAGTACAGTCCAATCCGTGAAGTTGACTGATCTGCAGACACCGTTTTGAGCTAACTTGTCTCCAAAATGCATTTAATGAGTCTCAAGCTTATTACACTGAAACAAACAGAAAATTTATTAAAAGCACAAGTTTAAGTCAAAAACATAATCAAATCATAAGTTAGAAGGGTACAAAATGATATATAAATATGCACCGATCATGGGATTCCCCACTTAGCCACGGTAGGTAGAGTCCTTTTCTCAATTTTGATGACTTAGCTATATTCTCCCTCTGGAAGATTCACGCCGGATGCTATTTAAGCCATTTCATTAGCTTTGTGATTTTCGACACGCGGGACATGCTCAAAGGAGATCCTAGAAAAATCTTCAGCCGCATTAAGGGCCGTGACATAATATGTGGTTAACATATCACTTGTGCAATTATATTCCCATGTTAATTGATTTATGACTAACTGAGAATCATCGTACACCAAAACTCTTATGGCTTTCTTTCAAAATCATCTGATCGATGATTAGTGCCTCATATTTGGCCTGATTGTTGGTAAATCTGAAATTGAGTTGCTAAGTGAATTGCCACCTTTGACCTTGCAGAGACTCGATACTCATGCCCCAGACATAACCTTGGTACTTGATCCATCAAAATATGTGGTCCAATAATTCTTCTCCATGTGCACCATGTCGATCTGGACCTCTTCTTCTTCAGTCATTTCTTGGTATGGGTGGTGAGCTAAAAATTCAGCAAGAGCTTGCCTCTTTATCGATTTCTTAGCCACGTGATGAAATGTAAACTCAGATAAAGCCATGGTCCAATTCCCAATTCGGTCACGGATGATTGTCCATGTAAGCATGTATTTGATCAAATTGGCCTTGGAAATGATCTGGATGATCGAGGGCAGCATGTAGTAGCATAGCTTTGTAGCTGCAAATAAAGCGCCAAGCAGAGTTTCTCTGTTTGGGAATATTTAATCTCAGCCGTATTGAGGATTCACATCGACTTGACAACAACATCGTTAATGTAAACTTCAATTGTTCGGCCAATTAAATCATGAAAAATAAGATTCATCGCTCGTTGGTACATTGCCTCGACATTTTTAAGGCCAAATGGTGTTACTACTCATTCATAAGTTCCAATAGCTCCCAGACATCTAAGGGCTATTTTTTGAACATCCTCTTTGGCGATAATGATTTGATTCTACTTGGCATGGCGTCCATAAAAGATAGGAGCTCATGTGTTGCCGCTCCATCTACCAATAAATCGGACATCGGTATTGAGTATTCATCCTTGGGAGTTGCAAGATTCAAATTCCAATAATCTATGCAAATCCTTAAAGCTCTGGACTTTTTCAAAACTGGTATGATATTGGCGAGCCAATCAACGTATCGAGCAATGCAAATAAAGCCGGCTTTAAGAATCCATTCAATTTCTTCCTTAATCTCTAATTGTACATCGCCGAAAAATCATCATGGTGGTTGTTGGAAGGGTTTGAATCCTTCTTTGATTCTCAACTCATGTTCCACCAAATCCATTGGTAACCCATGCATTTCATGGTAGTCCCAAGCGAAGCAATCTTTATATTCATTGAGCATGCTTACATTTTTGGTGCTCAATTTAGGACTCAAAAGTTTACTAATAAACAAGGGTCGTGGTTCAGCCTCAATCCTTACATTGATCTCCAACAAGTGGTCTTGAACCTCGAGATGGCTGTCCTACATCTTGGCCGATGCCGGATCAAGGTCGTCAATAGTCAAGACATCACCGTCTTTGGTCTCTTGTAAGAACTCGATCAAATTGATTGGTGATTTCGGCAATAATGATTCTTTGGGCCAATGTTCCAATAGTAGCTTCATTAAGTCGGCCACTGCTACTGGCCCTTCATCCTTTGTGGTGGTGTCAGACATTAATAAAAATTGGTTAAGTCGACCAACACATGTCATGCTGAGTCCTTACGGCCATTCTCGACACCTAACTCTAAGATCTCTTTGGCTGATGTTCTCGTTGGTCAGCCATTTGAGTTGTGACCACTTAGGACGACCCAACCAATGTCATCATCATAGATCCTTGCCTGCACGGAATGTGCTTCAATGGCTTTTCTTCAGCCGGATGAATCGATACTTTTTAACCATCCCAAAAGCAAAGCACCCGGAAAAGTGAAGACGGTATGCAACTGGTTTGGTGAATCCAGTCTTGGCTAACCAATATGTTGTAGTCAACACCTGATTCCACAACATAGAAGGCCACTATGCGTATTTGATAGGCCACAGTTATTTTTAAAGGCAATTCTCCGATATCAGTTTTGGATTTGTCACCGACGAAACTGCTCATGACAACGTCGCTCGGTATGAGGTTCTTCTTGGTTTTGTTAAGCTTTTTCATTAATGATAAAGGGAGGACATTGACCGTGGCTCCGCAATCAACAAAAATCCTAAAAATTGGCATGCCTTCCACATGCGCCATGATATACAAGGGCTTGAGGTGACGGTACCTATTAAGCTTGTCCTTGGGGATGATCTCATGGAAGGCTGCTGCCAATAGTTCTTCTCGTGATCTCAGCCTGAAATCTGGACTGTCCTCATGAACATCGCAATCAAAGTGGTTGCCTTGCCGTTCCACAACCAGAAATTTCGACGGTAGGATTAGGGCCATGCTCATGTTCATCACATCAGGCACCGATGGATCCTCTTTGTTAGCCTCATCCTCCTCATCAACATATCTCTCTTGCTCGGTTTGTCTGAAATCTCGGCCAAATTTGCCATCGAACAGATCTATAGTCGGCTCGTCTTCGGTAGGTTCTTTGGTTGGATCTTCCTTGCCATCAACATATCTCTCTTGCTCGGTTTGATGCTCCTCGACCGTGAAGGTTTTCATGGCTGAGACTTTGTTGGTTGACACCTTGACTTTCCCTTTCTGCTTCAGAAGTTGCTTAGCTTCAGTTAGGGAATCCCAAGCCATAAGGTATTCATCCAACCTACTAATTCGAATATTCTCTTCAAAACTCTGACCAAATAAAACATCAGCCAGTGTTACTGAAAAGTACTGGCGCAGGAATGCGAGGTCGTCCTAAGTGAATGAGGCCTTAGCTTCCAACTTCTCCATGTTGGGTTGGTAAGATGGCAACTAGCTAGGTAAAGGGCCTTGGTCGTCGGATTAGAACTTTTAGTAATTAAGATTTTCTCGGCCATTGGAATAGTGAGGGCCAAATCAATGATCTTTTGGCATTCTAGGACCATGCGTAAAGATTAATAGCCGAGTATCTCTTGTGAAATTCCTTGAGGAACGACAACCAAGTAACTGAAAAGGGAGGATCCATTTCATGGTAGACATCGATCGAGTCGTCTTCTAGAGCCTTCTGGACTTGCACCTTCAACTCCTCCTGGTTAATGATGACTCAGTAGGGATTGAGTTGTCTTCTAGAGCTTGGAGTCTTCGGCTCTAGAACTTCAAGTCGAAGTTCTCCTTCCAGTTGATGCCTCGGTAGGGGTCGAGGGTTTCCTAGTCCAAGTCGTTTCCCTCTTGTGTCATTTGGATCTCTCGGCTTGCGCGGATTCGGATCTAGCTTGTTGGACCTACTTTTGCATCCTTCTCAGTTAGGTCTTCGTTAACGATTTTTGGCCTTGCCCCCAACTTTTGTTTTGTACTAGCAGTCATCCTAGACGATTGGTGGCTTGAAAGTTTTGGCTTATCACGGCTCGGCATTCTTTTTCCTACTTAGCCCCTCATCTCCTAGTGGTCGTCATGCCCCCAGCCAATTACTATTGTCAGCCCTGATAAGCTCTTTACATGTGAATAGCTTATCGATGTTGACCTCGGCTACGCTGATCTCTATCTCAGCTTCGTTGACGGCGTTCCGGTCACCCATTTCAGCATATTTCATGACCAAATTCTTGTAATATGTCTCTTTTGTGGTCGTCTTCTTCTGCATTTCTTCTTTCAAAAGGGACTCATACTTACCGACTTTGTCGGTCAAGTCATGCATATCAAGGAACTCAATACCTTGAAATTTCTTGTGGTATTCAAACTCCAAACCTTCTTCCGCCATTTTTTATGAATTCACTTTCATCCAAATTGGTTCGGTATCATTTCCTATTTACTTTGAATCGGTGTAAAAAGTCTTGAGGAGCTTTGTTTGGCAGTTGACTCATTCTTACGAGTTCGGCTACAATGATCTCGCAGTTGGTTTGATAGAAATGCTCATGGAAATTCTTTCCATGTCGGTCACATCCTTGATCGAATTCGACAGAGGGTTAATGAACCATGAAAACGTCGAACCAGTTGAAGAATGGACGAACAGATGGAGTCTTTGGGCGTTAGAATCTATGTCACCGCATTAAGCTATGAAACAACTGATATGCTCGATCGATGAAGTATGACTGTCATTAGAGAATAATGTGAACTTGGGAAAATGGAAATTCCGAGGGAGTGGTGCATGGTCAATCTCAGGCGGATACAGCCTGGTATATCTTGGCTCTTCTGGCAGCCTTTGGGCTAGGCTATCTTTGATCATACGTCGTACATCTTGCAAGCGAAGCCCTGCGGAAGTGGCTTGAGTGTTGCGGGTGGAGGTTGCTGAAGCTGCTCAATCTGCGGTGTTGTCTACTGTGGCATGGGTCCACTAGTTTGGCCGGCTTGTAAGTGTTACTTGGCTGCAAGAATTAGATTGAGCTGTGATTGCGATAAGGCGGTATGGATCGAGTCAAATTGCCATTGCGATCCAGTTGTATGAACCGAGCCGAGTTGCAATTACGGTACGGTCGCATGAACTGGGTGGAGTTGCAATTGTGGTACAATCGTATGGCCTGGGCTAGGCTGCGACTGCGATATGGTCGTATGAACTGGGCCGAGCTGAGGGTACACCCTAGCCGCCAAGTTTGTTGAGCTTGCCCCCAATTGTGGAACATCGATTGGGAATATTGACTGAAGCCTGAATTCGAGGTTTGGTGAACAACACCATGACTGCTACTTTTGCCGTACGAATGCTTGATAACCTTCCCAGTATCTTACTTATGTTGTTCGGTCGGGAAAATTGATGGATATGCTCAGGAAACCTCTCTTGGAGAATACTACATGAGTCGGTGGATATCCTTTCCATTGCGGCCATAAAGGATGCTCTATTTGTTGGTTTGGTTATCCATCAATTCTTCCATCGGTACGACAGAAGATTGAGAGATGAACCTATCCGTTTAGCTGAGAATAACAGGGCCTCTTTGCTCAAATACCGGCGAATACATCACCCTAGAAAATCCCCCTTAGAAAGGCGGGTTGTGACCTTAAAAACTCGGTTGTAGTAGTTGAAATTTCTGAAACGACGGCCGTACTGCTATCAACAGCTTCGGCTTCAAAAGTCACGACTAGTGGAGACTGTTCAGGAATCTCTGGAGGAGGCATGTCACTCATTTTGTTTTTAATTCTCGCTTGAGACCATGTTTCCATAAATCTTGACAACTGTCCCATTGGGCATGCTAAAAATGTTGGCGGTGCAAAATCTCTCCGACCAAGTGTCACCGAGCTAAGCGGATTCACCGAACACTAGGCGTCCTGCTTTGGTTGTGTGTGTGCATGGGCGCGCCATCACGGATTGGCCGTGCAAATGATGATGATGTGGATGGATGGATGGATGGATTGCGCTTGTGTGATCTGACTTCTTCACAAACGATTGTGGCCGAGAAAGGAACAAAATGGTAGAAATGTGCCCTAAGAGACAATACATTTGATGTAATATCCTTAGAATACATTTTCATATATGATATATAAAGGGCAAACTTATTTTGTTATCTTTTATATCGTGTAAAGAAACAAATGCCCACGGTATGCTAAATAAGAGATAAAGTAATCTAAAGAAGATTATATTTGGGAGACCTTTAATCTCTAACTGTAATATCCCAAAATGTTCCTAATCATAGGTTTATCAAATGGGCATTGATAAACCAACACGATTAGCACATATTATGTATGCTCAATAAGGATGATGGTTAGTCTCAAACCATTTGGGTAGTTCACACTAATACAAGTATGTGGGTGCTCATTAGTGAATGAGTACACTGAACGCGATCAACCGTAGTTCTCGTATGGAGTATTTATCTACATGTCAAATGAGAACTCATAGTTGCAATAATGCAAATTAGTCTTTAGACCTGAGGGATCATGGTTGTCCTGTGATACGTTATTGATCTTTGAAGCTCTCAAAGGCAAGCCGTAAAAGATTTGTCTTAAGTGTTATTGGGGTCTCTTAATTCATCATAGGGGCATGTGAATGTTCAATAAGGAATCTCTACCTTCAATAAAGAAGGCGAATGTTTCAAGATGTGATTCAGCAAATCTTTGGCCAAAGTATTTTGAGCTTGGTTTAGAATGTTATTCTTAATCATGTTCTTTTGAATCACATGAGGTTATAAATCATATTAGGGGTTTGACATAGTTAATCCATACCCTAATAATATGATTTGAAACATTGTATAAGAGAAGGATCGTATTGCATTGCAATTCCAACTGAATAGGTTTTTCATCTATTCTGGTTAGCTTGGGTAGCCTTGATATATTGCTATATGTCACTCTTGGCTCGTGGAAGTTCTAGGATTGATTGTGATCTATCCATATAAAGGAAGAATTAAAAAGGGGTTTTAATTATAGTTGATTAGAAAGAGTTCTAATATTTTCCAACCGCCTTGCTAATTAGAACCTAATGAATCGCACACCTTAAACGGTTAACTTTGAGTAATACAAATGAGAATGAGGAAATCAATTTGATTGATTTGATGTGGATGATTTATTACGTGTAAAAACGTATTTGGGCCTTGGTAATAGTTAATAGGAAGCCCAAATGGTTAGATATCAAGCCCAAGGGCTTAAGACACCTAAATATTATGATTTAAGTATCACAAGGCCCAATTGTGGAAGCCCAATGGGGTTTGGCCGAAAATGCTTAAGTAAATGTTTATGGGAATTGGTTCCATAAGCTAATTAACATACAAACACAATCCAACATCAACCAAATAGGTTTGGGAGATCAAAGAGAGATAAAAGAGAGTTTTCAAGAGTGAAACACTTTCATCTTTCAAAGGGTTTAGATTGAAACCAACTTGAGAATCTTGCACTAGCATCCTTGTATTCTCAATATACTTCCTCTCATCTCAAGGTTCCATTGGTGTGGAGACTTAAGAGGCCATATACTTTTGTGGCTCACATGGAGGAGAAAGACCAAAGATCAAAGAGAAGATCAACAAAGAGGAAATCATCAAGAGAAGACCAAACACAAATTGGTTCATATAATTGCTTCAAGGGTAATTAGATCTTATCATTTCTCTTAAATTTTCCATTTATGAAAACATATCAATGTTCGTGGCTTAAGATACTTGGAAGAGGTTTTGTTTTTTAATTTAAACCACAACCATAGACTTTCGCTGCGATTAATTTGATTAAATGCATGTTTAATATTCAAATGAACTTCTTAAAAATGTTTTGAAATCCTACACAAACATCGGCCGTCAAGTTCACGGCCTAAACTACAAGACCATTGGTGATGGTGAAGACGGTCGTTGTGATGGTGCCGAATCTGGTTATTCAACGGCTTGTGGTGCTGAACATGTGATTGGCGATTGGTAGATGATGGGGTCGCCAAATTGGGTAATTTGACGATGGCTGCACCAAACTTGGTCGTTAATTGGGTTTAGACTTCTCCTGAAACGTGATTATCTGGAGAAATTTGGATGCAAAGGGTGGTGCTCAAGATAATCTTTGCAAGAAACAAGAAAAATGTTGTTCATACTTTGATGAATGGATAGGAATGGGGAATGCCCACTTAGGCGGAAGGGATTTTCTAACAATAGTTATCCCATTCCTAAGAAAACATTTTAAGATATTGAAAATACATTACAGGAAAAAGATAAGTTGCTTGTTAGAGGTTTTGTTTGGTGCTGGACCTTCATTCTGTTGTTGGGAGTCTTGTATTTATAGAAGGAGAGCGAGGTAAAGGCAAGGCAGAGAATTCTTGCCATCTCTTTCGATCTTGGGTCATATGGCCCCATGGACTGGTCTTAATGAATGCGCCTTGTCGCACCCTTAAAAGTTACTGATTAGGGCGCTTCCCAAGGTAATGGACACGTTCTTTTGACAACGACGGGCACTTGGAGTTTGACCACAGCTAGAAGTAACCACGACCTTGACCAAGTATTCGGTCTACGGCTGGCTCTGATTGGAGGATGATTTTGAGCTCAGGTAGAAGCCAAGGTAACCACTTCTTTCATTATTGTTTGTCATGGGTCTCACGGACTGATCTTCATAAATGCGCCTTGTCACGATGCACAAAGTCTTCACCATTTTCCTAAAATCCCGTTCCCATAATTCCTTAGTGCGCCACCTGCACATCTCCCAAGATAATGGACACGTCATGACAACAACCTATACTCCTTACTCGACCGTGGCTCAAAATACTATGGTCGTGACCTAAGACCGAACCTTTGGTCTATTGTCATCCTCGATACGTTCTCGCGATTAGGCTGACCTTTCAAATATTGGGCCGATCCTTCATCCATGGGCCGAGGACGGCCGTGGCTGAAGGGGTTCGACCACTGCCCTTTATGGTCTTGGGTTTGGGCCTTCTATATTGGGCCGAAGTCTAGCCAATGGGCTAGCAACATGTCAACAATACTTTTAGGGTCGTGGGCCAAAAATTTCAGGTATAAACAGTGGCGCGACATGTGTGCACCAGGTGAAGGCGAGTGCCTTGAATTTATTTGGCAAGGTAAGTATCAATCAGTAGTTATGGCCTTCCGAATTACAAGTGGTCTCCTGCGTGATGCCGACCTTCATACTTTGGCGACGTGGGACTGTTGTGTTAGGTTACTCTTCCTACTTGGTCTTCGGCAAGTGGTGGTTTTGCTTCATCGTCTGCGGAATGTGCTCAGCCATATATGGTAAAAACAATGTCAATTTGGTTTTCCTCCGATCAAGGAAAGACCTAATCCTAACAAAGGTAGTACTAGTAACAGTCCAAGTCCAATAATAAGAACCTACCATATAATAGAATACTAGGTTCGCCGATTACATGGTTACTAGCCCACATAATCTTTTCCATTGGTATATAGTGGACTTATGAGTCGCACACAAGCCCATATAATAATGATGGAGTCCGAGAGCTGTTACATAGTGAACAACATTATCCAACCATGAATACATTATTTATGTCTATGTTAGTGATACTGTAAACTTGATGCAACAATCAGGGTTCGTGGGAAGGGGGAAGGAAAGGACATATAAACGAGTGAAGGAACTTGCTAGTTCTGTTAATTGGCAGCTACATTGATAAAGACATAAAATATTGTAAGATTTGTCTATGAATTATGATGGAGGCCAATTAGTTTGAGATGAGCAGTAGTTGAGCGTTACGTAATTAGGAAGCTTGATAAATTGATCAGTGAATCAGTGATCGCATATGTAACTTAGAGTGAGAGTCAAAGGTAGAGTTGGCGAGGGAAGGAAATAAATAAAAGCAAAGTCAAAAGGAGTCCCCAAATCTACAGTAGCAGAGAGATATATATATATATATATATATATATATATATATATATATCTATATGAGAGAGTGGTGGTGGGTCAGACAGGACAGGAGAGAGGGAACGACGAGATACAGCTAGCAGACCGTTTGGCGACGTGACCGCCTGATTCCACATGTGCCCAGTTGTTTATATTCACTTCAGTTTTTTCTTTCATTATTATATGGAAAATGATTAGAGGGATCAACTTTGGGCACTAACTTGAGCACCAACTCTCTAATAGAGTTTGGGACCCGTTGTATTGGAGGGCTCCACCTCTATTAGAGAATTGGTGACCAAATTGGTGCCTAAAGTTGGTGCCTCTAGCACCACTCTTATTATATATAACTATTAATTACTTTCACAAGAATTGATAAACTATTGGTCAACATTTTTTAATAATTCAACGTTTCTTGTTTATTGCTCTGGTTTTACTTTTTTTTTTTTCCTTTGTGTAAGTAAATTAATAAAGAAATAGATAAAAGAGAAACAACAATGAAGAAGGTTGTTGAGTTGTGGTTGATATTTTTTTAATCAGAATTAGGAACAGCCATTGGTTAGATCGATGGTTCCAATCTTTACATATTCAGAAGTTCGGATATCCGTAGATCCTCAATCCAGCTCGCGTATTTTCGTCTTTAATGGTGATCTTTTTCTGTCTTGTTTTTTTTTATCCCGCCGTCAGTTTTCTTCTTCTGTCCAATTATTTACAGTTACAGCAGCCAGGAAGATCCCTGAAGGAATCGCTGATTGGCTCAGAGTAAATATGACGTAAGCAGTTTTCTGTGTTATCTAATTAACGGCAAGCAAGCAAGCAAAGAGTTGAGTTTTTAAGCGAGGAGTTGACGCGAGAGAATCGTTACCGTTAGAGAATAGTGTACGAGTTGTGAGTAATAATGACGCAGAAGCAGCAGTTGTGTCGGCGGAGATATTGATAAGACTTTTTTTAATAAGAGGGAAAATTAAGGATGAGAGAGAGAATGTTATTAATTAACTCAGGAACAATAAGAGAGAGAAGAGAGTTTTCACTACTAGAAGAACTAGAGTGAGTGACTGAGTTCTGACTTGACTTGTTCTGAGTTGGGGTTAGTTGGTAATTAGGTTTAAGTTAATTTATTAATTATTTTTTATCTGAATTCTGATGTGAGAGAGTGAGTTGAGTTAAAAAGGAAACAGATGGCTTGTACTTGATCATCTGTGAGCTGATCGGCGTATATTATTATGTTTTGGTAACAAAAACAAAAATTACCGAGCAAGGGAAGTTAAACGAATTGAGCGAGATAAGTGAGAAGCAAAGAATGATAAGAGCGAGAAAAGCCAGAAGAGGAGGTGGAGGAGGAGGAGCAGCAGCAAATCTTCCTTGATATTTCCAAACTGAGTGTGAGAGAGAGAGAGAGCTAAAGAAATTGTAGCAACGCTGTCGGTGGGCATAGTTGCAGATGTGGGAGTAGCTAGCAGCTACAATAAATAAGGATAAGACGGGAGATCGATCTCTAGCTGTCTGAATTCTGAAATGGAGGCGAGTGCTGGTTTAGTTGCCGGCTCTCACAACCGGAATGAGCTTGTCGTCATCCGCCGTGAACGTGATGGGGAATCTGCTGTAATGCTCATTAATTTGCTAACTCTTCATTGCTTTCTTAATTATCTATGTTTACATTTTGGTTGGTAATTTGTGGCTGCTGCTGCTGCCCTTTGTGTTGTTAATTAGTTAATTAATATAGACTGTGTATCAATTGTGAATGAATGAATGAATGAATGAATGAATGAATGAATCTAGTGTAACTGTTGATGTGTTGGTTTTGTAGCCGAAAGCATTACAGGGGCAGATTTGCCAGATTTGTGGAGATGATGTAGGCCTGACTGCAGACGGGGAGCTGTTCGTGGCCTGTAACGAGTGTGCCTTTCCCATTTGCCGCACTTGCTATGAGTATGAGCGCTGCGAGGGAAGCCAAGTCTGTCCTCAGTGCAAGACCCGCTTCAAACGTCTTAAGGGTAACCACTCCAACTAATTATACCAATTTTCTCCTACTACTGCTACTATCTCATAGTTGTTGTAAATTTTAATACTACTACTGAATATATAATTGAATATTTCATATCAGTTAATAATGTTGGAGTTTTTATGGGTGCCAGGGTGTGCCAGGGTGCAGGGTGATGAAGAAGAAGATGGTGTGGATGACTTGGAGCACGAATTCAGTTTTGATGCAACAAGGAGCAGACATGGTATGCAGCAGGCGCTTGCTGCAGACACAATGCTTCACGGCCACATGACCTATGGCCGTGCCTCTGACTCTGATTTCCCTCAAGTCCTTCATCCCATCCCCCAACATCCCCTCCTTACAAATGGTCAAATGGTACTCTCACATTCAATTCAATTCTCACTCAATTGAACAAGATTGCTTTCCTAACTCATCGTTTCCATACTTTCCTTCTTCCATGCGTTGCTTGTTGCTTTAATAATGCTTGTGAGTTGTTGGCGCAGGTTGATGATATCCCTCCTGAACAACATGCTTTGGTCCCTTCTTTCATGGGAACTACTGCCGGAGGCAAAAGGATCCACCCTCTTCCTTTCTCAGATCCTGCCTTTCCAGGTAACCATCTCACTCAGCAGTCTTGCCTTCCTTCACATACTCCAAATCCAATTCTTCTTGGCTACCTGCCCTCTTTATGTTAACTTGAATTTTTGGCATCTATCCTTTTTGCAGTACAAGCCAGATCCATGGATCCTTCCAAAGACCTCGCTGCTTATGGCTATGGTAGTGTTGCTTGGAAGGAAAGGATGGAGAGTTGGAAGCAAAAGCAAGAGAAATTACAGATGATGAAACATGAAAATGGTGGCAAAGATTGGGACTATGATGGGGATGGGAATGGCCCTGATCTACCACTGTAAGTGCTCCTCTGCAGTTTTGCTCCTTTTTTCTGAGGTTGTGAATTGTGTTTAGTCATTGTAGGGCAATTTCTCTACATAGGCCCCTAATGAATGCATATTCAAATACAGAGTGAGAGCTAATATGATTTAAATTTAAAATTAGCCCAATTTCTCTCCTCTAAAGTTAGTTATTAATATTCCCATTTCCTATACCATAATGCTTGAAATATGCAAGGATTGCTGATCACTGGAAATTATTTGTGTCACTCATGGGTCAGAATGGATGAGGCAAGACAGCCCTTGTCAAGAAAATTGCCAATTCCATCGAGCCAAATCAATCCTTACCGAATGATCATCATGATTCGACTTGTTGCTCTTGGATTCTTCTTTCATTATCGGGTCATGCATCCTGTGAATGATGCATATGCACTGTGGCTCATCTCAGTAATTTGTGAGATTTGGTTTGCTGTTTCATGGATTCTTGATCAGTTCCCAAAGTGGCTTCCCATTGACAGGGAAACTTATCTGGACAGATTGTCCCTGAGGCAAGTAATCTGAATACGACTTTCCTTTTGGTCTGCATTTGAGCGCATTTACAGTTCATGCTAATTCTCCATTTTTCAGGTATGAGAAAGAAGGCCAGCCTTCACAACTTTGCCCTGTTGATATTTATGTCAGTACAGTTGATCCGTTGAAGGAGCCTCCTTTGGTGACTGCAAACACTGTTCTTTCCATTCTTGCAGTGGACTACCCTGTCGACAAGGTCTCATGTTATGTTTCAGATGATGGTGCTGCTATGCTGACATTTGAGGCACTGTCTGAAACATCTGAGTTTGCTAAAAAGTGGGTCCCTTTCTGTAAGAAGTTTAGCATAGAACCACGGGCACCTGAATGGTATTTTGCACAAAAGATAGATTATCTTAAAGATAAGGTGCTTCCATCATTTGTGAAGGAACGGAGAGCAATGAAGGTTGGGAGGGTTACTACCAGTTGATACTTCCTTCTTACTCATTGCAGAAAATATTAGTAAATATTCCACTTACTATTGTTTCAGAGAGAATATGAAGAGTTTAAAGTTCGAATCAATGCTTTGGTTGCTAAAGCTCAGAAGGTTCCAGAAGAAGGATGGACGATGCAAGATGGAACTCCGTGGCCTGGAAATAATGTTCGTGATCATCCTGGGATGATTCAGGTTTGTGACATGAGAATTTGATATTGTATTGTACACATATAGTTCCCGTGCATTTTGGCATAAACCAGTTTAGATGCACCTTCTTAGGTTTTTCTTGGCCAAAGTGGAGGACATGACACAGATGGGAAAGAATTACCACGCCTGGTATATGTTTCTAGAGAAAAGAGACCTGGGTTTAACCACCACAAAAAGGCTGGAGCAATGAATGCTTTGGTAGGTTAAATTGAAAAAGAGAGAGAGAGTTCTTTGGAAGTCCATATTCTTAGCAGTCGATAAAATTTTGTGTATTTGTTGTCTCTCTCTTCTTTTTCCTTTGGGAGTCACATTTTCTTGTCATCTTGTATGTCAAACAGGTGAGAGTCTCAGCTGTTCTTACGAATGCACCTTACTTGTTGAACTTGGATTGTGATCACTATATCAATAATAGTAAAGCTCTTAGAGAGTCAATGTGTTTCATGATGGATCCGTTGGTAGGAAAGAGAGTGTGCTATGTCCAGTTCCCACAGAGATTTGATGGTATCGACAGGCATGACCGATATGCCAACCGAAATACGGTGTTCTTCGATGTATGCTTCTATATCCAGTGAGACATCTTTGTTTCTTTTTGCATTCGTTTGTGTTCTATTTCAGATTTAACATGTAAGTCATCATCAATAACAGATTAACATGAAAGGCTTGGATGGAATCCAAGGGCCTATCTACGTCGGGACTGGATGTGTCTTCAGAAGGCAGGCTCTCTATGGTTATGATGCTCCAAAAACAAAGAAGCCACCAACCAGGACATGCAACTGCTTGCCAAAATGGTGCTGTTGTGGATGCTTTTGTTCTGGAAAGAGGAAGAAGGCCAACAAACCTAAGACTGATATGAAGAAAAGGAATTCCAGGAAGGGAGATACAGAGGCTCTGGCACCTGTCTGTGCTCTGGAGGGTATCGAAGAGGGCATTGAAGGTAAACCCTTGCCTTCCATAAAATTGGTCTCAATCTAGCAGCCCTAACTTATGCCAGGCAGGTGATAGAGGTGTAGATGTATGTTTGCTACCTTTGTAGAGATAGGTCTTTTTATAAATGGTAAATACACCAAATTGTTCCTTGTTTCGCAGCAAACTTGTTTGCCTTTTGACTTCAGAAGTCCTTGTCAGGTGTTGAAGTTAAAAATTTGACTCTGATGTCTGAGGAGAAGTTGGAAAAGAAGTTTGGGCAGTCTTCTGTGTTTGTGGCATCCACCTTGCTAGAGGATGGAGGGACACTGAAAAGCACCAGCCCAGCATCTCTGCTTAAAGAAGCCATCCATGTCATTAGCTGTGGCTATGAAGATAAAACAGAATGGGGAAAGGAGGTAAGATGGTGATCCCATTTCTGTGCTTATATCTTGGTATAATTTGTTTGCTTGCTCAATTAAACTTTCCTTCCAATCCAGGTTGGCTGGATATATGGTTCAGTTACAGAGGATATCCTAACAGGCTTTAAAATGCATTGCCATGGGTGGCGATCCATATATTGTATCCCTGCAAGGCCTGCATTTAAAGGGTCTGCTCCCATTAATCTGTCTGATCGTTTGCACCAAGTCCTTCGGTGGGCCCTTGGATCAATCGAAATATTCTTGAGTAGGCATTGCCCTCTTTGGTACGGGTATGGAGGGGGTCTGAAGTGGTTGGAACGTCTGTCTTACATAAATGCTACTGTATATCCATGGACATCCATTCCACTTCTTGCTTATTGCACTCTACCTGCTGTATGTCTGCTAACAGGCAAATTTATCACTCCAGAGGTACATAAAATTTGATGGAGAGTAGTGACTTGCTCTACTTTATGACTCACTTAGCACATGATAGGTATCTAAGATTATTTTTCAAACATTAATTTATATTTTTTACTGCAGCTGAGCAATGTTGCTAGCTTGTGGTTTCTGTCTCTTTTCGTCTGCATCTTTACAACGAGCATATTGGAAATGAGATGGAGTGGCGTTGGCATTGATGAGTGGTGGAGAAATGAGCAGTTTTGGGTGATTGGAGGGGTGTCAGCGCATTTGTTTGCTGTGTTTCAAGGGATTTTAAAGGTTTTAGCTGGTGTTGATACAAACTTTACTGTGACATCAAAAGCAGGGGACGACGCAGATTTCTCGGAGCTTTATGCATTTAAGTGGACGACATTGCTCATCCCACCAACCACACTGCTCATAATAAACTTGATAGGCGTAGTCGCTGGAGTCTCCAATGCTATAAACAATGGGTATGAGTCATGGGGGCCTCTGTTTGGTAAGCTCTTCTTTGCCTTCTGGGTTATTGTTCACCTCTATCCTTTCCTCAAGGGTCTGCTTGGTAGGCAGAACAGAACTCCTACAATCATTATTGTGTGGTCAATACTGCTGGCTTCCATCTTCTCCCTTTTATGGGTTCGGGTTGATCCATTCTTGGCCAAGTCGGATGGCCCAGTCCTGGAGGAATGTGGATTGGACTGCCATTAACACCACATATTGTGTGCCATTCATATACAATCCTTGTGCAACTGGCTGGCGTATGATACAAACAAATTATAAAGTTTTGTTATGTGCCTTTGAGTGAATGTGATCAGTGTTCAGTGTTCAGTGACAGACGGGTCTGCAAGTTGTAGATTAAATACATGCATGGCACGGCACGGCACGGGTCTCTTTTCGAACAGCTCCTTCCCTTCTCGTGTTCGGTTATTGGTTTTGGTTTGGGAAATTCTAAATATCAAGTCCAACTCTGATCCGAGCTGTTGCCTGGCTGGCTGCTGTCTGTAACTACTTCTTTGAGCGCTTTGTCGCGTCGTTATCGGATTGTATATAGAGCTCTTGCTACGGCTCTAGCTTTGGTGCTTGCACCAATACTGTCCACTCCCTTGATATCGATCCTTTGGTATATACCATGCTGGTGTTGTGATTGGTTGCTGTTTTCTTCTTAGTGCACAAGTGGACTCAGGTGTGAAGTGGAAAGTGACTCTTGGAGGAATGTTCTTGTGCTGATGTGCTTCTATTTTTTTGGGAAATTTTGTTCTTGACATAAGATCGGTGGGTCTCTATGTGCAACTATGCTAACTTATGTGGAGGATGTGAATCCCCTCCTTTGTGGCCATATTGGTGCGGTAGGTGTGTTCTCCGGTCCCTTTGTGGCGACGGTGGCTCGGTTTTGTATTTTGTTTTGATTTTGTATGGGGAAGATTTGTTATACTAGGTTGTTCTGGTTCTTAGTTTAATCTTCCCTGTGCTTGTGGTACTTTGTTTCTGCATTGGCATTTTTGGCCTTGTATTCTCTGTTTGTTTCCTTTCCATTTTTGGGGTTTTAATAAACTTTGATTGACCAAAAAAATATATATATACCTTAGATTTAGTGACTTATCCAATCTAATTCAATCCTAGGCACCAAACTGGGCCTTACATCTCTGCCTTCGCATTAATTCTCTACATTTACATCTCCCACGAAGACATCAAATTGATTTTAATTAGTTAACCTAATCCAATTATGACTATGTTTATGGATTTCCTTTTTATGACTCAACTAAACTAACAAGCAAACAAAGAACGATTAAACAAGCAAAGCAAAGTATAAAAAAGGGGGTGGTGGGGGTGGCATATGCCTTAATGGTTTTCAATTGGTCCAAGGGCGGAACCAGAAATTTTTTAACGGGTAGACTCAACGATAGACTAGCTAAAGTTATTAGTTTAAAATTTAATGATTATTTTTTTGGTACTTACAATTTCTATAATCGTTCTAGAAATAAAAGTAAACATTAAATTATATAAACCATGTTAGTTCATAGCTCCATAGACTAATTTTCAATAAGCTTTAACATAAACCAAATATGGTTTAACACCATAGCGGCTCTGTACTTGTTTATGTTCCTCTTATCAATAAAATACTATCACTCTTTATCAAAAATAAAAAATAAATACATATTAAATGCAAATGAAAAACACATATGATCAAAATGAAAATATGTTCAATAACATAACTGAAAGTGAACCTATTTTAATGTGTATTTTTATTGCTGCCCTCCAACTAAATTTATAAATAAATAAAAAAATTGGACTTTTTTGGGCTTTATAAATAAGTTAATATATACTGGGCTAATATTGAAACCAAGTTAAATATATAGGTTTTATATTTTTTTTCCTTAAAAAACCACACTAGGTTGTAGCCCTTAGTGTGGTTCCGCCCATGAATTGGTCTAATTTTTTTCTTGGGAGGAAGATTTATGAATGAAGACTTAAAAAATAGATTGTTTAAATCTTCGAAATAAAATTCATAGTATACAAGGTGCCCCTCAAATAAAATAGTTGTGTTTATGCTATTCCCATTGTAGCTGTGCACAACCCCCTCAAATAATTTATAAAAAACAAAAGGTTGGCAAATAAAATCAAAATAAATGTAATTACAGTGATTTATGATGAACCAGGATTTGAAGAAGAGTCCCAAGGCGTTTGGAGTTACAAGGTGCCCCTAAACCTTGAGAAATTATAGAGTAGTACGGTATCACTACATCAGCTAGTGATACTTCCACTCAAAATATGTCATGTGTTATTTTAGAAAGTAAATAATTATTCTTTTTATAGCTGGACTTTATTTATATATCCACTGAAATAAAATTAGGCAAAAAAGAAAAGAAAAGAAAATGTCCCACCAACCCAACACAACCCAACGCCTACCCCGAACGCCACCCCTATGTCTTCTTCTTTCTCTGCTTGCCATGAACCGTCATTGGTCACAAGTAAGCCAAATCCCCATAGCCCAATAAATTTCCTACTGGTCAATTTTAGCTTTTTTTTGTGACACACCCACCTCTCATTCAAGGGCCGAATCATGAATTTTTCAATGGGTGGGCTAGTTAAAGTTATTACCTTAAAATCTTACAAATCTTTTTTTTACTTCCCGTTTCTATAGTCTTTTTAGAAATAAAAGTATACATTAAATTATAAAAATCACGCTAGTTCATAATTTCATTGACTAATTTTCATTACATTTTTTTTCCTTTTATACAAGCGATATGTGTGGAGAGGGGAATTGGACCTAGGACCTCGAGTGCATGGCTAAATGCTAATTTCCAATAAGGTTTAATATAAAACAAATACATATTAATGAAACCAAACATCATATATTATAAGATGAAAAATATGTTCGACAACATATTGAAAGGGTAACTATTTTAATGTGTATTTTTATTGATGTCTTGCAACTAAACTCATAATAAATCGGACTTGTTTTGACTAGTAATAGTTTAATCCATATTGGGAAATGTTTAAAACAAGTCAAATATATAGGTTTGATTTTTTTATTCCCCAAAACTCCCCCTAGGCTACTGTAGGAGCAAATTTCGTCCCATGAGAATATTCGTTTGAGATTCCTCTTCCTTCGTCACCATCTCCTTCTCCCTGCAAAATAGATCGGAGGGCCTTTGGCCAACACCCCCTGGGTGTGGTCCTTTTACTCCGATCTATTTTGCAGGGAGAAGGAGACAGTGACGAAGGAAGAGGAATCTCAAACGAATATTCTCGTGGGACGAAATTTGCTCATACAAATTGGTGCTCTCAATGAAAGCACCAATTTGTAGGACCAAATTTCCTTCCACGAGAATATTCGATTGAGATTCCTCTTCCTTTGTTGCCGTCTCCTTCTCCCTGCAAAATAGATCGAAGTAAAAGGACCACACCCGGGGGGTGTTGGGCAAAGGCCCTCCGATGCCTAAGTTAGGTTGAGTATTTCAAGGAAAACCGGGTGGCCGGAGCCGTGTGTGGTGGCCGGAGCCTTGTGTAAGGGAGAGAAAGAATATGGTGGCTAGGGTGTGGTCCTTTTACTCCGATCTATTTTGCAGGAGAAGGAGACGGCGACGAAGGAAGAGGAATCTCAATCGAATATTCTCATGGGAGGAAATTTGCTCCCACAGCTACAACCTACCTTAGTAATTAAGGTAGTTCCGCCCATGCTCTTATTACAACCTTCTTCACATCTGATGATAATATATAATTTAGAAGTCAACAAACCAGTGAGACATTCATTAACTAGAAAATAACACTGAAAGGTTGAGAAGGAAATCTGGCTATGATTTAGCAGAGAGAGAGAGAGAGAGAGAGAGGACCAGGGCAGGCAGCACGGGAGTAAGCGACTGAGTTGGGGTGGGCAATTGCTCGTCTCTTGTTATTTTTATTTTGTTATTTTCATAATTTTATTTTACATGGTAAAAATTAGGTTCCAATTCCATCTGTAAAATAAAGTGTGAGTTGTTTAAAAATATGCCACATGACATATTTTTAATAGAAGTATCACTAGCTGACATACTATTTTATAATTTTCCTTAGTGATAAGATTTGCTTACTTAATTCAAATTTGTGGGCCGATTTGTTTGGAAAACATATCAGAGCATAGGCTAGTTGTAAAAGAAAAAAAAGAGTGGGGGTAGGATAAGAAAAATATGAATAAAACCTCCTCAAAAAAATTAGAGATAATTAGGTGGAGTGGCCGAGTGGGTATTGGCAGTTGCAAAAAAAAAAAAAAAAAAAAAAAAAAAAACCAGTTGAGAGTGGAAAGTAGAAAGAAAGAATGTCGAACGCAGTGGCGAATGGGCTGGCAGGAGCTGGCGGTGGCATGATTGCCCAGATTATCACTTATCCCCTCCAAACAGTACTTCTCCTCCTCCATATCTCTCTCTCTCACTCTTAATTACGAGCAATTTTAAAACCAAACCACAGTTGGTTCGTACGCTCTAGTCCCTTTTTGGTCAATTGCAGGTCAATACGCGCCAACAAACCGAGAGAGTTGCCAAGAAATCCTTAGCTAACTCCAAACGCCTTGGGACTCTTGTTCAAATCCTCCAGGTTCATCATAAATCGCTGTAATTACATTTTATTTGTCAACCTTGTTTTTATTTTTATTTTTATTTTTTGTAATGATATTTAGGTAATACGAAGCGACGGTTGGGGAGGACTATACAGCGGCCTTAAGCCTTCTCTGCTTGGGACTGCTGCTTCACAGGTTATTCTTCTTTCTTTTCATTATATCTTTTTTTTTTTCCTCGAAATGATTTGGATAAAGTAAGGGCTATTTGGATTTGGATTTCAACTGTAAGAATTTGAAATTTAGATATATGAAGTCTGCATATTTGAAATTTCCTTATTTGGGTAACATTTTTTAATACAGGAATGTCTTTTCGTTTTTTTTGGTAAAGTTTTTAATGCAGGAATTTCAATTAAGGATTTCAATGAAAACTACATTAATTGGGGGAAAAAAAAAAAAACCATTACAACACTCATTCCATCAATATTGCCATTATCAAAATTTGTTTACTCAAATCCTTGATTCCAAACGGGTTCTAATAGAATCAGAAATATGCCACACTATAGAGGATAATGAATGTTAGTGATAGTTCTTTACATCATTCTGGCAGGGCATCTATTACTATTTTTATCAGGTTTTCAAAAACAAGGCTGAGGCCATTGCAGTTGCCCGGAAAGCAAAAGGACATGGGGATGGTACTGTTGGGATGTTTTCTTGGCTTCTTGTGGCGGCTTTAGCTGGGTAAAACAAAAACAAAACAAAAATTCCTCTCTTGTGCCATTAAAATAGAAAAAAACTATTTGTTTTTCTTCTTTCATAACGACCATTCTTGAAGAAGTTTGGAAGTCTGGGTAAGAGCGTAATTGAGCCAATTTTTTCAATTTTTTATTTATCGTTATGCCTAGCTGGCTTGGCTATCAAATATTTGATTGTTGAACTGGAATTTAGTTTTGAAGGATATAGGTAGGTGACTTATTTCCACTTGGTGGTTTGATAAGTTTCTTTCAAATATTTTACCTTGCAGTTCCCTGAACGTGTTGCTGACAAATCCTATATGGGTTCTTGTGACTCGTATGCAGGTTTGTTTGCATTTTCAATACATGTATGCTAATGTTTTTTAACCACCTTGTTTGCAGTTTTAACTGATTTTGGTTAGACACATGTTGGAATTTGCATTTATGTATACAAAAATCCCACTCAATTGTACTTGAAGAACTCAATGTAGTGTAGAACAAGTAACAAGAATTCAGAAGACAGAAAGAACTAGATAGAACTAGGAGAATCCAGAAGAATAAGATAGAGGATTAGAAATCGGTACTAGAAGAGAAGACACAGAAAAAGATACTCGAGGAGAAAATCTGTTTAATCAATCATTCAAGTCTGCTTCTACTGAATTACAAAGCACATCTCTATAATAACTTAATCTTGCTACAAACAGGAAAGTAATCCTAACCCTACTAGAAGTAAAAAAATGATAAGAACAAGAAAATAACGTAAAATTGGAAACTAAAATAAAATATTGCTAATTTATTATTATATATCACAATGATTTCCTAAAAGAATTTTATATGCGACGTGACATATGTATCTTTAATGTCAGTTTACATATCAAAGATTATAGAAAGAAATCTGTTTGCATTGCATCTGCATTTTGTAATGTATTAGGCCTGTAAAGGGATCAGATATGGGCGGGACTAGCCTATATCTGGTAAACTCCAATAACAAAAAAAAATTGATGGATTATTGTTAATCAAATCCATATCTGGTTTGCTATCGAATACTCAATCTGACAATCTCGAATTCTGTTGACATATTTATTACTAGCTAACCATTATAGCACTTGTTTTTACCAATTGCATGCTTTAATGGTTATCTAAGAAGTTGAGGAATTATTTGATTGTTTGGCTTAGTTTTTTTAATTATTTAATTTGACTTGTAAAATTTTTACGTAAATTAAAAAAAATTAAAAAAAATTAAAAGTTCAAATTATATATACACAAATCTATATAACATATAAAAATCAATTATAGACTATGTCAATTGGGATCAGATTTGCTCTAATTTGTATTTAAGTTGTAAAGTTAATGGTTTGTCGAATTTGGATCATAAATCGGATTGAAAATGCAAATCCATATACTATTAATTGTATTGGATTGGAATCAGATTTGGATTAAAATCCAATGCATTTACAGGTTGATGTAGTTCATCCAGGAAGGGCCTTCTTTGTGGTGGTGTGTGCTGGTTTATGAATAAAGAAACTTCTAGTGCAAAACAATATTTATGTGTCCTACCTCTGTTAGATTTACACGACTTATACCCACTGGCATCTGCATATGTTTTGCTGCAAAACTCAAATAAAAGAAGGGAAAAGTGAGATATTTTGTGAGTAGCTCATGTTATTTGTCATGATAATGCAGGTTTCCCTGGATGTTTAGACTAAAAGACCCACCCTCTTTTTGCTGTTTTTATTTCTCCTATTCTTGTGCATGTGTGTAAATTCTGAACAACCTTTTGCACAATTAAACTGTTTCATGGAATTTTCCCTCCATCACAAATATATCAACGTTACCTTCAGAGCATATGAGGACAATATCTGCCAATTTACATCAAATTCTAATTAGATTGGAATACCTTCACAATATTTGAATGCATTAATAATTATAATGGGATTTTATTTCCAATGTAAGCATATAACTTTGTTTTGCATTTCATCTTTGAAAGAATGACTTTTTTTTTTTTTTTTTTGAAGACACATACGCAAGCTGAGAGAAAAATTATGGAGGAAAGAAAGGAAGCACTCTTAAAGGAAGCTTCTGAAAACTGTTTGACAGGTTCAGAATTGCAAGTTAAATTGGCTGAACTTGATTCAATAAAACCTCATCCCTATGGAACTTGGCAAGCGGTTGGTAAATTCAACTTCTTTTGTCCGGAATATATTTTTCAATAACAAATGACATGTGATTTTTGGTTAGTATTCAGTCAATATCCTTTGCTTTTTGATGCTCGAGTATTTATGTTACGCCCCAAACTGTATAGGTTAAAGGTGTTATTTCTTCTAAGAAATATGTAAACGTTAAAGGTTTATGCGTAATTATCAAGTATGTGAAATTGAAGTTCTCAAACATACAACTTAATAAAAGAGTGGGAAAAAATGCCATAAACTTCAAACAAAAGTCAATAACTTAGCTTAGTCTGGTCAAGCCCTCCTGATTGAGTACACAACAATGCTTTTAGGGCTAACCAACCAAATAACAACCTATGGGTACATATTGACCAAGGATGTTGCCTCCCTAATCCACTTTAGCAGTGATTCTCGTTTACATTACATAGAAACTCATTAAACTAATAATGAACATAAAAGTTAGTAAGCAATTAGAGTATGCTTCAAATTGTTTTTATGTTTCTAATTCTTAGTTATGTCCTTAAGTATTTTTACAAGCTGGGCATGATTATCATTGTATGTTTCTACACATGGTAGCTAAAATAAAATCAAGGCCTAAGAATGTAATTATAAAATCCTAGTCATTCTTATGACCAAGCACTGCCTAAGAAGCTAAGTCTAGGTGTTGCAATGTTCATATTTCACCAATTGTTACAAAAATTGCCAAAGTTCTTTAAGAAATGATTGTTATCAAGCATTAACTTTCAAAAATACATGCCATCATGTTACATTATGTTTTCAGTGGTGCTATACATTTGTTTGCGTACTATTTGTTCCAATGTGCATGACATTGAACGTGCATTATGCTATATTTTGAATGAAATGGAACTAGAGCTTTGACATCGAAACATGCCGTATTCCTTCATAAGTAGTGGGTTTTCGGTGCCACATAATACTTCTGTGAAACATGGGTGAGGGGATGGAGCCTGGTGAGAAACTCTTCTGCTGCGTTATGCTTGACATGGCCGTAACTCGAGGCAATGGTGACAGTTGACATTGATAATGTGTACTAGAAAACAAAATGGTTAACCTAATTGTTTTTCTCTTGTTTTTCTTGTTGCTTCCTGTGTATGCATATGTTTTGGTTAGGTACACGAGGTTTATTCTGAAGCCAAGATTACCGGATTTTGGAAAGGGATTGTCCCAACACTTATAATGGTTAGGTTTTCAATAGTTGAATAAATTCTAGCTGCACAAAGAGTCACTTTCAAACTAATGAGTGATTCGGTTGGTAGGTTTGCAACCCAGCAATACAGTTCATGATTTATGAAAGCTCCTTGAAGCATCTTAGGGCAAAACGTGCTGACAGAAAGCAGGGATCAAAAAATATAACTGCTTTGGAGGTATAAGATCTACTTGGACTGAGTTTTGAAAGCATGGCTTTTCATTTTCTCTAAAAGGTGCTAATAACCTAGCATTGCTAGTCCATATGAAGGGTGCCATTCTTAGGAATATCCAGAATATTGGCCTTACACTATCTTCTCTCTCTCTCTCTACATTATTTTTTGGACAGGTCTTCTTGTTAGGGGCCTTGGCAAAACTAGGCGCAACTATCTCAACCTACCCGTTGTTAGTTGTCAAGGTGAAGTATACTCTGTGCACTTTATAATCCTAAAGACGTTGTGGGAAAAATTAGTTCAACAGTACTGCTAAATCCCACTTCATGTCAGTGAAGTTCATATGGTTATTCATTCGCATTGTGACAAGTCCATGAACACTGTTTCTACTTCTTTATCTCACTCAATAAATGTGCATTAATCTGCGTTTGACCATATGTGAGATTTATCCATCCTAGTCTGCTTTAAATGTCCAATAATCTGTGTCACCTTGAGCCTATGCAGTCAAGGCTGCAAGCAAAGCAGGAGATTGGCAGAAATATTTCACTAAGATACTCAGGTTCGCATTTTATTGATATATCAGACATATCAATCTTTGTTTTGAATTGATTCATTATTTTGAAGATTATGATTATATCTTTCTCATGTCACTTTTCCTTTCTGTGATGAATTTCTGATCTGCATATCCAGCATATATGAGATAAAAGTATGATCATCCTATTGAATGGATAACTGAACGGATGAGAGTTTCACTTGTGTTTTCTCTATTTTGCATGTCAAATATCAATCAATTTTTCAGTACAGAACTATATATGGGTTCTTGGTACCGCAGGTACTGTTGATGCTATAAGGAAGATGATCCAGTATGAAGGATTGCCTGGGTTTTACAAAGGGATGAGCACAAAGATAGCACAGAGTGTTTTTGCAGCTTCTGTACTTTTTATGGTTAAAGAGGAACTCCTCAAGATTTATACGTTGCTGGCAGATAAGTGCAATAAAGTTCTGCTTAGTTCAGCAAAATAAATACTTCAGTGCGAGATGAAATTGTGTCCTTGATCGAAATGTGCATTATTTATAAACCGATGTGCAATATTTACTTTTCAACACACACACACACACGTGTATGCACATTTTATGCATGCATCTTTGTGAATCTATTTTCTGAGAGAGACAAAATATGCTTAGAGTATTAGACTTGTTTCTTACCATTTCCTTTCTAATCTTGTACTTAATTATCGTAATGTTCATCAACCTACGGGGAGATATGGATCTAGAGCCTTATTTATTGTAATGTTCATAAACCTATGGGGGATATGCAGCTTCAGTATTCAAATTATGCATTTCTACAATTTCATTATTCAAGTTTTTATGAAACTTCAATATGTTTTCGTTGTGATTTTCTTACAACTTTATTATGTGTCTATTTAAGTATTTATGCAACTTCATTATTCAGGCTTTAAGAGGTTAATAACAAAGTGTTTATATAGAATTGTATAAACACTATTTTATATTTAGAAATTAATAACAATTATATTTTATTTGGTATGTTATTAATCTTATGTAGCTTCAGAAACAAAATATATGTCAAAATATTTAAAAGAATGGTTAATTACATAAAACCCTCCAAACCATGGGGTCATTTTGAAGTTAATACACATTTCGTAAGACATTTACAACTCCATACTCAAACTCCCAAAAACCCTACAAATTATCCATGTTAGTCAATTTGTTAGTATATGTGTTAAAAGATTATGTGGCAATATAGGCCCCATTTTTTACAGACGTGGACTCCAAATGGACAACACAATTAATAAACAATTCTTGTTATAAACATAAGGAATGTGGATGAACATCATAACATCCATAACACCCGCTATAAGAATAGCTTGCGTATGCACTAATTGTTATGAGCTTGTAATTTATGAGTTGTAAATGTATTTATATAATTGTAAGCTTATAAATAAGAGGTCTTACCAATATGAAACAAACAAGTTTTGATAGAGCAAAATTCTATTGCCATTCTTTTCTTTTCTCTCTATAATTTCCCTCTAATTTTATAACAATTCTTTATTTTTTCAAATTAAAAAAATTATTATAATTAAATCAATTCAAAACAAAAAAATCTCTTGCTGTCTCTCCTCCCATGCCCCCTCAACCCGAGGTACTGAGCAAACAACTACGATGGATGCCCAAATCCTACCGACACTGTCACTTCCATTCAACAATTTCTCAGACCACCTCGGCCCTCCACGTCTCCCTCCCTCACAACTACCCTGACTGCACAAAACAACCAACCCACCCAAACCACTACATGAGTTGCCCAAACTACCACACTTTGGTCCCCCCACAGCGCACCCATGGATCTTGGGAATTGGAGGAGTGGCGTCGTCTTGACTGGAAGTGAAAATGAAATTGTTATTAGCAACCCCACCCAAGTATTCTAATCGGAAAACTGGAAAACTGAGCCGAATTGAGCCTAAGAAAAAGGGCAAAAATCAAGTTGACCAAAAATTAGAGGTGTCGAACGGGACGGATCGGCCCAGCACGGCACAAGCCCAGTCCGTTTAAATGAGGCACGGTACGGCACGAGCACGAATATTAATGGGCCGTGCTCGGCACGGCACGAATACTTGGGCCGGGCCGGGATCAAAAAATAGGTCCAATGGACCGGGCCGGCCCATAGCCCGACATGGGCCGGGCTTGGCCCGAGCCCGCTTCAAGCACGGCACGAGCCCAAGCACGAGCCCAAGCACGGCCCAAGCACGGTCCATTTAGCATTTTTTTTTGGATTAACTACACTTTAGTATTCGAAGGTTTAGTGTCAGTATCGAAATGGGCTCCGAAGTATCAATTTCATTAATTTACACCCTAATGTTTTCAAACTTGTCTAATTTTATCCTTCCGTTAAGTTGACCGTGTGGTCAACTGTTAAATGGTGCATGTGGGGGCCACTTTTTTGTTTAATTGAAATATAATATTATTTAAAAACTATAATTAAATTTAAATAATTAATTATTAAATATTAAAAAACCGAAAAAATCCAGCAACACTCAATCGCTCAGATCTGGAAAAATCTCAACACCTCGCAGCCGCACCTCGCTGTCCCATCTTCTTCTCCTCTCTGTCAGTGTCTCGCCGAACACCGAACCAAACCACACTGAGAAATCGACGCTCCGATCACATCGGTTTCAAGAGCTTCAGTCCAATGTGCGCTCTCAGAAATTGACAAATCGTGGCCTTGGGTTCAATGCTCGGTTGAGGCTCAACGCGGAACCAAACCAGAGCAAGTCCAGGCCTAGTTCAAATGCAGGTCCTTCCTGGGTTTCAGAACACTGCCTCACGAATTTATTGTAATAAATCTCTTTGTGTGACTGAGATTGCACTAGACACATTCATTTTAGTACTTTTTGGTAATTAATTGCATGCAGATGCAGTCCTCAAATTCGGTGGTCGTCGTCGAGGAGAGTGAGGAGTGTGGTGGCCGCTGGCTAGAGCTAGCTAGCCCTCCCGATCTGTTTCAATGGCCTCTTCAGACTCAGTGTAAGAGAGAAGGGTGGATTTGGGCAGTGGCCATGGCGAATCTAGGCATGGTGGAGGAGCTGGGCAGTGTCGTGGGGAGGGGGGAGGAGCTGGGCAGTGTCGCGGGGAGGGGGGAGGAGCTGGGCAGTGAGCTTGGAGAAGGGGAGAGAGAGAGAGAGAGAGAGAGAGAGAAGGCCAGATTCAGATGAATTTGATTACCCTTGTTACCAGAATTTGATTACCTTGAACTTGAAGCTGGAGCAAAATTCCTCAATGTTTGAGCGATTGAGTTTTCCCATAGAGGGAGAAAGCGAGAGAGCGATCGTTTTTTTGTTGTTGGATTTTTTCAGTTTTTTAATATTTAATAATTATTTATTTAAATTTAATTATAGTTTTTAAATAATATTCTACTTTAATTAAACAAAAAAGCGGCCCCCACATGCACCATGTCAGCATTTAACGGTTGATCACACGGTCAAATTTAACGGAAGTATAAAATTGGACAAGTTTGAAAACATTGGGGTGTAAATTGATGAAATTGATACTTTGGAGCCCATTTCGATACTGACACTAAACCTCCGAGTACTAAAATGTAGTTAATCCTTTTTTTTTTCTTCTAAAAAAGTCAAAATGCAATAATTTGACATCTAATGTCATTGTTTATATGTGTTTTTTTTTTAATCATAAACATATATTTGATGTCTTTCATTTTAGGAAAATTACTTGGGTCCTTAATTAATTAAACATTTCAACTACAAATTAATTAAACAACATTGGACTTGATATCTAATCAATATATATGACATATACACTTATCTTATAATCAAAGCAAGACATTTCTTCACATATAAAATAATAAGTTGTTTAAAGATGAAAAGTTCAAGTAGACTTTGTGGAGTTGGACACTTTTTCCCCTCCGCCCCTTCATATTGTTTGGATATTTGATTGATTAATGTTTTCAAATAGTTCATCATTTCTTGCCTCTAATTATATTTTTCATGTTTATAATTTGAATTATCTAGTGGAAAAAAAAAATCAAGTGAAAAAAATTCAAATTAAATGGATTGGTTCTTGGGCCCGAGTATGGCACGAGCACGAGTACGGGCACGGGCACGGCACGAGCCCGGCCCGGCCCGTTTCAATATGGACATGGGCTTTGGGCCGGGCCGGGATCAATGATTTTATTAAATGGGCGGGAACGGCACGGCCCGATAAATTAAATGGGCCGGCCAAGCCCGGCACAAAAATATTAAAAGCACGAATTTAAATGGGACGGGCCGGCCCGGCACGGCCCGTTTGACACCTCTACCAAAAATCACCGAATTGGTTTGGTCCGGTTCTAGTTTTAGTTCTTGTAGTGAAAAAAGGAAACCGGGTGCATATTTTGTAATTTCTAAGCCCATAACTAATCTTTCTCCAAGTCCAACTCCAAATCATCTCTCTTTTCTAGGCCAAATAACCTCCCTTTGCATGAAATTGGGCTATTTATGAGTTTTTATGCCTCAAAATTAAAATTTTAGTTTGGTTTTGTAAAAAAAAAATTTCAAAAACTAAAAAAGAAGAAGAAAGATTCATGTTGAAAATTGGAAACCGAACCGGCTTATGGGCAAATCGGACCATATTGGACTGGATAATTTTTTTTCAAAATAGGATCAAACCAAATCGTGCCCACCTCTCTCTCTCTCTCTCTCTCTCTCTCTCCAGATACAAGCGATAATCTACTTTAAACTATTCTAAAGTACAAGTAGAGGGATTGGAACAACGGTCTCGAGTGGGGAGAACATCAATCCACTCTAGCCAACTTGGCTAAGCTTATGTCTACCCCCGCCCATCTCGTTTGTCTTGGTGCGGAGAGTGGTTATTCTGACTAGCGATGGTTGAAATTGGCGACAATGGTTTTTCTAGACTAGATGTCTAACCAAATGATCTAGATCTGCATGGGATGGAGGCTCTTAGATATGAAACTACGCCACCTCTCTCTCTCTCTCTCTCTCTCTCTCTCTCTCATGTGGGTTGTTCTTTGAGGATTTGGGGATGGCGCTAGGATAGGATGACCTAAGAGTTTCCGGCGGGTGCTGTGGGGAAGATGTTGGCTGTGGGAAGAGGTGGCGCGAACTGGGCTATTATTTTATTATTATTATTATTTTTAATTTTATTGTTTTGTGTTATATTCCACATCAACAAAAAAATGGCCCCTATAAATGCCACATGGGAAATTAATGTATATACTAACAGTTTGTCCAACGATGGGGGTGATTTGTAGGGTTTCTAGGGGTTTGTGTAATAACCCAATCCTAAATTAATACTTAATTATTAATCAAGAAAAAGACAATTTTACCCCCGGGAATATTTTAATAGGTTAAAAAGTTGACTTTTGTTTGGGAAAGAATTTGGAGATTTGAGTACTACCGTTGCGTAGAGCACATCGAGATGAGTCTGTAGACACGTAGTGGGCTCAAATTGGAGTTGTAATGAAGAAGTTACGATAAAAAATAGTCTAGTGGCAAAATCGCAATTTTTCGAAAGGGGATTTAAAAAAAAACCTAATTTCTTCTCTCTCTCTCTCTCTCTCTCTCCCCTGTCATGAGCCCCCTCCCCTTCGAATTTTCTGCACAGCCGATGGCTCCAAGAGCTGCCACCGCCGCCACACGTCGCCATACTTGGCGGCACCGTTCCCAAAAGTACCGCCTCCTCTCCCTCTTCCAGTCCCACCCAATCTCTGCCGCCAACCACCTAATTCTACAAAAATACAGTCGAAATTTACCCATTTTTCCTTCTACTATTTCCGACGTTTTCAGCGACCAAATTTTGCTATTTAGGTATCCTTTCTCATCCTTTCAATGTATTCTAGTTGCTGGTTGTGGTATTTAGGAGAAATTTATGCTTTTTGGTAGTCAAATAAGCGATGGAAGTTTTGGCCGGTTTCGGCCCTTGATTCCAGCCACTTCCGTCGACTTTTTAGGGTAAGTCCAAGAACAAAAGTTGCTCCACTCTATGTGCTCTTTGTGTAGGTATAAGTCTTGACCGGCAGTTTGGAGGTTTTTCAATCGTCGGAAATTATTTTGGGCACCCACGCCCTGCCGATGCGTGGGCCACCTTTTGGTTGGTCTTAGAGTCCTAAATTGATCCTCATGTCGTTCCGAGCACGACGGTATGCTTGGATATGAATTTAGTTATTGTTTGATCGTCGATCGGATATCGCATATTAGGCGTTATCCGAATTTGATATGTTCGGACCATTGGATCGACTTCATTTCCAAATATGTTGATCTAGGCACTTCTAGGATCGTATAGGAATTAGCGGATCAAGAATCGGAGTCCCAGCTCCGATTCAATAATTCAAAGTTTAGGTAAACGATAACCATCCGATCATGAGCAATCTGGCCGTTTGATTCAGACCAAACTTACAGAACAGGTATAGTAAACCTTGTTGAACCCTTAGGAACTCTCGGATCGGAAATGGGAGGTCGTGGTCCCTGCAGGCCTGGTTGACCCAATTTAGAAAGTTTGACCCTTGGTTGACTGTGAGACTTCCAAGATAGTTTCACCTTTGAGAAGTGCTAGACGATCGTATAAACGAGGCTTGACTGTTGTGAATTATTTTGATTATGGTTGGATTTTGAGATTATATGATAGTATTTTATGGTATTCCTGGATGTCGTTCCTAATATTCGAAGATTTTTGCATCATTGGAAGTATGGGATCTCTAGGGGTTATTTACTTTTTATTTATTTATTTATTTATTTATTATTATGATTATTAAAGTATCTGACTGATTGTTATTGAATGATTTAATATTTATGAATCACTATGTAATCGGATTTCGACGTGAATAAATTAATTAAACATCTAAGAACATATATATATATATATATATATATATATATATATGTATTTATTTATTATTATGATTATTAAAGTATCTGACTGAGTGTTATTGAATGATTTAATATTTATGAATCACTATGTAATCGGATTTCGACGTGAATAAATTAATTAAACATCTAAGAACATATATATATACTTTGTGGTTTGAAAGTGACGAATTATGGACACTAGTTCTTAACAGTATGTGGTGTAAATTCGAAGGTAGTTGAGAAACGAATTTTGGAAAGTTGAGAAAAGAATTGATATATGGATTTGTGGAGTATGGGAAATTTTATGATAAGTTTCGTAATTTAGTTTTCAAACCCACCGCGGGAGTACCCCACCCCCCCCAATTGTCTTTGAGACAGTTCTGTCATCTACAACAATGCCCCACGAGTTTCGGGGACGTCTGAACTGTGTGGTGCGAGGAATGTGGCTCAGGTTGACTTTGTGTCTCTGAGGCCTGTGAGGAATGCTGCTCGGGTTGACTTTGTGTTTTCGAGGCCTGCGAGGATGTGTCACATTATGTGACACAAGGAATTGACGATCCATTATTGGAATTGACGGAAAATTGGTGGTATTGACGGATCACGAATGGGGGTACGCCTAGGTGAAGAGTATCTAAGTTTTTAGATGTTTTAAACTATAATTGAGGATATTACATTGGTATTTATGGGCAAAGGTTTTAATATATGATTTCTTGCTTAAGAGACAAGGATTAAGAGTCTTCTAAGTTTTAAGGATTTTGTATAATTAACGATTATTTTCTTAAGTGAAGTTTTTTTGTACTATGTCGTTACTTGACTTTATATCCCCGTTCTTTTCCTCTTTATATTTCTTTCCAATTAGAAAGTTATTTTCCTATCATTATTTTCTTTTCCTTTTCAATTTCTTTTCACATTTGATTTTGCAAAACAGGAGGTAAATTTAAAGTTGAATATGTAACTTGTCAATAAAACAAAAAGGAAGAAGTACGTATTGTAAGATCCCATATCGACCAACGGAGAGGGGGTGATGTGCCTTATATGTACATGCCCGCCTCCATCTAGCACGAGGCCTTTTGGGAGCTCACTGGCTTCGGAGTCATGAGAACTTCGAAGTTAAGCGAGTTGGGGTTAGAACAATCCTAGGATGGGTGATCCACTGGGAAGTTGCTCGTGAGTTCCTAAAAACAAAACCGTGATGGCAGAGAGGGGGGCCCAAAGTGGATAATATCGTGCTACGACGGAGCCGATCCTGGGATGTGACACGTTGGCTTGATCCCTTAGTAAGGGCACATAGGTAGCCTAGGGTTTAACCTAGGTGCAGCCGCAAGATAAACTGTTTGAACAATATTCATATTGTTGTAAGAGTGGAAGTGAATTTTTGGAAGGAGAAAGATTAAACATTACAGCAGCTATCAGAAGATATTGTTACTGGGAGAATGAGACTTCTTTTTCTTTTCTATTTACCTAACTAGAGCTTTTTGGCTTGACTATCAACGTGGTTGTGCCTTCTCTCAACTTCAGAGGTAATTATGGATCATCATGGACTTGTGTCAACGTCCAAGTGCTTCATTTTTCTTACTCATTATTTCTGGCCAATTCCTTAGTCTTCAAGCAACCCTTTTGGAGATTTAAATAAAAATATCCAATTTTACTCTAAATTTGGTTACATTTTCTGTCCACAATTTGACTCTGTGTTTGGTCTCAGAATTTACATTTTGGTAGTGACCTAAAGGAACAAAAGGTAGAGGGGACCAAGGATTTTTTATTCCAAATGAAACAACCTAGAAGGTTCTTGATTGAGGTATATTACATCCAAGTTGAGTAGAGTCATTAATGGTTGTTGACGCCAAAAAGTGGTTTCCTGACTTTGAGGGTCAACTTCGTAAATTTGTGTCTTCGGTAGACTTGATACTTCGGTAGTCTGTGCGATCTGCAATAAAGGCAAATGCACGGTAAGTCCTAGGGCACCGGTGTGGTACCGGCCGAAGGCTCTCCGATGCTTAAGTAAGTTCGGGAATAGAAAGTTTAACTGACAGATCAATAGGCTTGTATGCCGTAAGTTCTGATTACCTCTACTTTGGGATAGTTGGCCTCCTTTTATAGGCCTTGGGAGGTGTGCATTTTGTTGATAATTTCGATGTGGGACTGTGGGCGTCGCTAGGGAGCGCGCCACGTGTCCCTGGAGAGGGCGTTGCCCTAATGGAGAGATCGGTAGGTGGGGTGCCGAGGGTACCTCTGACCAAGTCCAATTTCCTCCACGTGTCTTGCCCTCATTGGTCGTTTATTTTGGGTGTAAACAGGAGTCCCCCAAGTTCTCGAGCGAGATTTCTCGGTTGGGGACTTGTATGTCCTTCGGTAGCTATTCGGTTAGTTTACCGTTCGGTAGTCTGTCAGGGAGGCGCGCTGGGGCCTTGTCCTGGTGCCGATCGACTTCAAAGTTTTATCCGGAAGCTCAAGGGTCGCCACCTCAGGGGTTACCGTTCGGCAGGTCTTAGTATGTTAAAAAGGTTCCGAGGGATGCTTGCCGATGTTTTGTTAACTTGGGCGAGTTTGATTTTCTCATGCGTCTCACGCACAGTGAAGGGTAATGATGGGACAGAATGACGCTTCGTCTTCTGCACCCAGCGTGCTGTCAGAAGTTCCACCCAGCGCACGACACGTGGCGTGTCTAATCATGCGGAGCGGTGCCATTAATGCGCCATTTGGTCTTTCGAGGCGTACCGTTGCGACCTTCGCCCTATAAATAGAGGGAGTCTCTGAGCAAAAGCTCACTTTGCGTTTGTGAGTGAGGCGAGAGCTCTGTCTAGGCGATTTCCGACGAAGGCGAACGGTAACACAGGCGATTTCCGGCGTGAGCAGACGGCAATACAGGCGATTTCCGGCGAAGCAAACGGTACTAGAAGCAATTTGAGCCTGTTACTTCCAACGCACAAGGTACCGTTCGGTAACTTTGCAATTTTCATTTCTTCTTTTCATTGTGCATACGTCCTTCCATGGTTTGAACTAGACTAGAACTTTATGCAAGTGGGATGTGGTTCGGTAGTCTAGTTGCCATAGGTAGAGACGTAGGCATCGGTAGGATAGCTCCATGCATGGCCCTTAGTTTCCTTCCGTTGCTTTTGTAGATGTCTGATAGCGAGTCAGGATTCGATAGCGAGCCCAACGCGTTCGAGAACGAGTCTCCAGATAGGAGAGGGGCTACCGACAGTGAGGAGTCGGGATTTGATACCGATAGCGATAGTGGTTCTGAGGTGGAAGTAGTTGGCGAGAGGGTTAGACCTGCGCCCACCCATGGAATCGGTAAGGGGCTCATGACCAGTCAGCCCCTGCCGTTGGCTGTTGTTTACAGTGATGGTCGGCAGGCTGGGTTGAGCCAGCGTCCCGAACCTCAAGCGGAAGATGCTCGGGTGCCGGAGGCATCTTCCAGTCACCGTGAAGAGGCTTCTACTTCTGGGCGTGAGGAGACTTCCGAGCCAGTTACCCTACCGAGGGTGACAATAGTGAGCAGAGGGAACCAAAGGATACCGATGGGGGTACCGAGGGAGCAGCTCTTTGACGTAGATTACCTACCGCCCAATAAGTTGACCTACCGAGAGCTGGAGAGGATTAGGGCGGAGTATAGGATTCCCAATTCGGTAGGGATGAGGATCCCGAGCCCTACCGAATCCCTGAGCAACCCTGAGGACGGTGAGGTTGCGTTCTTCACCGACGTCCTTCAGCAGGGCGTCAGGCTGCCGTTGCAGCCTCCAGTTCAACGGATCCTGGCCCAGATTGGGTATGCTCCAGGTCAGTTCAATCCGAACTTCTGGGCCGTTCTGATGGGGGTTGTAACGGCATTCGGTCTTGCCGATGAGGAGGGGCCTTCATACGAGCAGTTCTCCCACCTGTACAGTATTACCAAGTCCAAGAGTGCCGACCATGGTGGCTGGGTTCAGGCGAACTGTCTCAAGGCCTCCGAAAGGGGCCACTTTTTGAATGCCGTGCCGACTTCTCAGAAGTCGTGGAGGAATCGGCGAGTGCTGCTTTCCGGCGATTGGGAATCGCCCTCTGGAGTGCCCGTGCGCTTTCACATTCCCACCACCTTTCAGATTGCCGGTAGGTCGCCACCATGCCGATAGGGAGGTCACTCTCTTTCTTTTTGTTGTTCAGAAGACTAACTCATTTTGTTATTTCTGCAGGCAAACTAAAGCAGCCAACGGCAACCCAGTCAGAGCTTCGGCAAATTGATACGGTGAGGCTGAGAGTTCCTGCCGGTGACAGGGAGTACCCACAGTTCCTCTTCACCGAGAACCTTATCAGAGCCGGTCTTGCTAACCCTGCCGAGAGTAAGTGCACTTGAGTTTTCCTTTTTCTCCCTTGTTGTTGTTGTTTTTTTTTGTTTTTTGTTTTGCTAACTCCACCGTTCCTGCAGTGTCAGAGGCCAGGAAGACTGCCGAGGCTAAGAAGCTCTCCGAGACTTCTAAGCAACGCCTCCTGGTGGTTGCCAAGGGGAAGAAACAGAAACGGCAGCCAGAGGCCTCTGCCGAGAGGGTCGCGGAGGCAGTTCCTGAGGAGCAGCCCCGAGGCGAACGGCAAAGGCAACGCCCTGCCGAGCCTACGAGCCGAAGGACGCCTGTCAACGAGCCGGCACCTGCTCCGAACCAGGGTGCCGATGCTACTTCGTCCAAGGCGTCCGGGAAACGGCCCGTGACGGTGGACCTGGATGCCGCTTCGACTCCTAAGCCGGTGCGGCTTGCCGATTCCCAGAGGGCCGTCTTTGCCGCTGAGGAGGAAGGGGGGCCTACCGAGGTAGTCACGCTGGCTTGTCCTTCGAAGACGGTCCAGTTTGCGAACCACATGATCGTGGGTTCGCAGATGGACCTTGCTGAGATCGACGAGCTGCCGAAGAGGGCTCTTCGGGAGGAGGCTGGGCGCGCCTTCCGTCTGCAGGCCACGGTAACCTTCGAACTCCAATCGTGCCTTTGTCAACAGTTTTCTTCCGTTTGATACTGACTTGTGGCTTTGTTTCTCAGGCGTCGATGGACATGTGGCTGTGCATGAGGAGGGCGATTAATGCTGCCGAGCGCGCCAAACGGCTATACGAGGATGGCCGTTCCAAGGTTGCCGACGCAGCCAAGGCCCTCCAGGACCACGCCAACCTCGTGCAGGACATGCACGCTGTCGAACGGCAGATTCAGGCGCACGAGGCGAAGCTTGCCGAGATGCGCGAGGTTCTGGATGGCGCTGAGCAGGCAGCCAGGGATGCCGAAAGAGCGAAGGCGGCGGCGCAGACGGCACTGGAGGCTTCCGAGCGGTCAAAGGCAGCGGAGATAGAGGCTGCCGTTAACGAAGCCATCAGGGGATACCGTTCCTCCTCTGAGTTCACCTCTTTGGTGGATACTGAAGTGGCTTCGGAGATGGGCGGACCTCATCTACCGTTTCAAGCGGTTTAATCCGGGCCAGAAGCTGAACCTGAACTTCGCTGCCGATCCCCCTCCCCTACCGGAAGGCCTCACAGAAGAGATGATTGAGGAATACGAGGGGGAAGATGCCCCTGAGGATGCCGAGGGTCCGGATGCCGAGGATGCCCCTGATGCCACTGTCGACGCCGTGGTTGCGGATACCGAAGACCAGGGAGGTCGTGCTGCCGAGGCTTGAGCTGGGTTTTTGTAATAGTAATTTTTTTTGTATTGTAATTGCCGTTGGCAAAAATTCCGAACATATTAATGCCGAGGGCATTTTTAATTTTTAAAGTAATTTGTCTTTTCAAACTTGTATTTTTGTTGATTTATGCTTGAATTCGTATCCATGCTTGCTACTGCCGTAGGCTAATAACTGTAGGAGTTAGTTTGCTTTGGATTTAACCAAAGTGTCCTTACCTTCGGTATCCAAACCAAAGTAGCGATACTGCCGTTGGCTCAGAACCCAAGTATTACGCGCATTGGTACGAACAAGGTCCAATAGCCTTTCGTCCATAGAGATGCCGTGGGCACGTCTATGATACCGTATAGTTTGTAGTCTGTTCGATGAGAATGCCGTAGGTAATTCTTGGGCATTGTACTGCCGTAGGTTTGTACACTGCATTAACTTGGAAAAAATTGACAAGCTAAGTTGGAATCGGTAGTAAGCGTGTAGTGGTGTAATTCGAATTGCCGTAGGCAACGTTACTGTGGCTCATTTCAGTGAGCCCTACCGAAACAATTTTTCGAACGGATACCGTTAGGGTGTTACGTTCTGAATGTATGGGACTGGATAATCTCGTTTTATTTATATATGCCGTAGGCAAAAATACAAACTCCTCCCTGCCGTTGGCTAGGGGGCTTTATTTAAAATAACTCTTGAGATGGTCCACATTCCACGGCTGACCGAGGGTCTTCCCATCTGTGCCTCTGAGCCTGTAGGTGCCGGATCGAAGGATGCCGATGATTTCATAGGGTCCTTCCCAGGAAGGTCCGAGGGTTCCTTCCGTTGGGTTCTTGGTTGCGAGCGAGACTTTGCGCATAACCCAGTCCCCGATTCTGAAAGAGCGCGGTTTGACCCTTGAGTCGTAGTACCTAGAAACGCGCTGTTTGTATGCTTCATTCCGAAGGTTGGCTACCGCTCGGCGCTCCTCCACCAAATCCAGGCTTAATGTGAGTGCCGCCTCATTGGCCTTCGGTTCGAAGTTTTCCGTTCGGTAAGTAGACTCACCGATCTCAACTGGGACTACGGCCTCTGAGCCGAATGCAAGGCTGAAGGGAGTTTCCCCCGTGGAGGTTCGGTAGGACGTTCGTATGGCCCACAGAGCTTCAGGAAGCTTCTCCGGCCAGGCGCCCTTGGCATGGTTGAGTTGTCGTTTCAAGAGCTTCTTGATGATTTTGTTTACGGCCTCAACCGGGCCGTTCGATTGAGGATGAGCTGGCGAGGCAAAAAACAGGTTGATTTTGAGGCGAGTGCAGAACTGCCTGAAGAGTTCCGAATCGAACTGCTTGCCGTTGTCAGTGATGATGGCGTAGGGAATGCCGAAGCGGCAGCAGATGTTGGTCCAGACAAATTCTTCGACTCTTGCTGCCGTTATGGTAGCTAAGGCCTCGGCCTCAACCCATTTCGTGAAGTAGTCCACGGCAACGATCGCGTACTTGACCTGTCCTTTGCCCTGTGGCATTGGACCGATCAGGTCGAGCCCCCATTGGGCGAACGGCCATGGACTTACGATCGGTGTGAGGGGTTCGGCAGGTAGGTGGGGAATATTGCCGAACCGTTGGCATTTATCGCATTTCTTTACCATTGCTATTGCATCCCGATGCATCGACGGCCAATAGTATCCCTGTCGGAAGGCCTTGTGGGCCAAGGATTTAGAGCCGGAATGATCGCCGCAGACACCACTGTGGATCTCCCGAAGGACATATTCGCCCTGCTCTTCGGTGATACATTTCATGTAGGGGGTCGAGTAGCCACGTTTGTACAGAATGTTGTTGATGACAATATACCTTGTCGATCGGTAACGCAGCTGTCTGGCCTTGGCCTTATCTGCAGGGAGGATACCGTTCGTTAGGTAAGCATGAATAGGCGACATCCATGTGTCGTTGTACTCTATCGCGCAGATCTCGGCAGTGGCTGTGCTCGGAAGTGTCAGTATCTCGACGGGGATCTTTCGACCCACTTTGTCGTTGATTGCCGAAGCCAGCCTAGCGAGGGCGTCGGCATGACTGTTCTCGTTTCTTGGTATCTGCCGAATCTCATATGCCTGGAACTTGTTTAGCAGTTGGTGTGCTGCCGTAAGGTATGCCGTCATGGACGCGTCTTTAGCCGCGAAGTCGGCAGTCACCTGGTTTACTATCAGCTGCGAGTCGCTGTAGATGCTGACCTGAATTGCCCCCATGCTTCTGGCGAGCCGTAGGCCAGCCAAAAGTGCCTCATATTCGGCTTCGTTGTTGGACGTTCGGAAGCCAAACCTGATGGCATATTCAATTTTGGCTCCATCGGGAGCGGTGAGTACCAGACCTGCTCCGCATCCTTGTTGATTTGCCGAACCATCAACATGCAGGATCCAGGAAGGAGTTGTCTGGTCGAGACGACTACCGTTCGGTAGGCCTTCCTGTGGAGGGGTTTTTTCAGTTTCTGAAGTCTCCGAAGGTGTCAGATCAGCGATGAAGTCTGCTACGGCCTGTCCCTTTTCGGCAGGCCTATGTTTGAACTGCACGTCAAATTCTCCCAACTCGATCGCCCATTTTACCAGCCTACCGGATGTTTCTGGTTTTTGAAAAACCTGCCGAAGGGGTTGGTTGGTTAGAACGATGATGGTGTGGGCCTGAAAGTAAGGCCTTAACCGCCGGGCAGAAACGACCAGAGCTAGAGCCAGCTGCTCGAGTGGGGGGTACCGAGACTCTGCCCCTTGAAGGGCCTTACTGACGTAGAAGATCGGCAGCTCTGCTTTCTTTGGGATCTGTATCAGTACTGAGCTGACGGCAGTGCTTGATACGGAGAGATATAGAGAGAGTGTTTCTCCAGGGAGAGGTTTTGATAGTAGCGGCGCTCGGCCCATGTAGTCCTTCAAGTCTTGAAACGCCTTATCGCATTCGGCAGTCCACTGTATATGGTGTTTGCCCCCTTTCAAGGCTTTGAAGAACGGTGCACATTTGTCTGTAGCTTTGGAGATGAAGCGAGTGAGGGCTGCCACTCGTCCGGTAAGGCTCTGGATGTCCTTATGTGTCTTCGGCACCTCCATGTCGATTATGGCCTTGATTTTATCGGGGTTTGCCTCAATACCCCTCTGGCTGATCATGAAACCGAGGAATCTCCTTGAAGATACGCCGAAGTCGCACTTCGTCGGGTTGAGTCTCATTCGGTAATCCTTCAAGATGCCGAACATGAGCGATAGGTTTTCCAGATGCTCCCCTGCCGTTCGGCTCTTTACTAGCATGTCATCCACGTAGACCTCCATGGTGTTGCCGATCTGCTCAGCGAAGATTCGGTTGACCAGTCTCTGATAGGTTGCCCCTGCATTCTTCAAGCCGAACGGCATGACGTTATAGCAATATAGGCCTTTGTCAGTTATGAACGCCGTGTGTTCGCTATCGGTAGGGTTCATGAAGATCTGGTTATATCCGGAGTATGCGTCCATGAAGCTGAGCAGCTCATGACCGGCAGTGGCGTCAACCAGCTGATCGATGCGCGGCAACGGGAAGCTATCCTTCGGACATGCCTTATTGAGGTCGGTGTAGTCTTGGCACATTCGCCATCCGCCCTTTGCCTTCCGAACCATGACTGAGTTCGCCAGCCATTCCGGATATATGGCCTCTCGTATGAAGCCGATGGTCATGAGTTTGTCCACCTCGTTCTTCATGGCTTCATACCGTTCGGTATCGTAGGATCGGCGCTTTTGCCTGATAGGTTTGAATGCCGGCGAGATGCTCAGCTTGTGGCTGATGATGTCAGGTGATATGCCCGGCATGTCGTTGTAGGACCAAGCAAAGACTTCTGAGTTCTGCCGAAGGAACTGGATGAATTCGGCACGGAGGGTGGCATTCAGCATGGTACTGATCCTTACACACCGGTCCGGTTGATTCTCGTCCAGCGCCACCGTTTCGAGATCTTCGGCAGGTTGTGCCGCTGGAGTGGGCGTTTCCTCCCTTGGATCGTCCACTGGTTCATTGCCGTTCGGCAAGTCTGCGACCGTGAAGGTTTCCTTCTGCTTGCGGGGAGCTGCCGATTTCAACGCCGTGGCGTAGCAGTTCCGAGCGCTTAGTTGATTGCCCCTAATTGCCCCCGTGCCGTAGCAGGTTGGGAACTTCAGGAGTAGCATGTGGGGGGATAGGTGGGCCTTTATCGCTGTGAGCGTCGTTCGGCCGATAATAACGTTGTACGCTGTAGGACAGTCTACCACAAGGAACTGGTCGTAGACCATGGTCCTTCGTGGTGCTGTGCCGAAGGTGATTGGCAAGCTGACACTGCCGATTGGCTGGACCAGGTCTCCCGAGAAGCTAAGGAGAGGTGAGAGTTGCCGATTGACTTGGTTGTCATCTATTCCGAGTTCTTTGAACGCGTCGGCGAAGATGACGTTTACCGAACTCCCACTGTCGATTAGGATTCGGCCGACATCGAATTCGGCAATCTCGGCTCGAATGATCATAGGGTCGTTGTGTGGGTAGATGATCCCTTCCTCTTCTTCTTTGGAGAAGGTGATGGGTTCCCACCTGACCTTCGGCATCTTTGTATGCCGGCTGCTTTCAATTCCGAGGACTTGGGGGTACTGTGCCGCCCTGACATACTGCTTTATCGAACGGTTAGATGTTCCAGCGAGGGTTAATCCTCCGATGATCGTGCTGATCATGTTGATCTGCCGATTAGCGTTCGGGACTGGCGCCTGCTGAGGCCTGGCTATGTACTGATCCAGTTTGCCTTCCCGAATTAACCGCTCAACGATTTTTCTCAGGCTTATGCAGTCCTCGGTATTGTGGCTGTTCTGCTGGTGGTATCGACAAAACTTCCCTGTATCCCTACCGTCTTGCCGACTGGGCTTTCGGAATGCTGGCTTCGGGATTATCTCGTTTTCGTTCATGAGCACTGCTTCGTAGGAGGTATTGAGCAGGGTAAACACCTCCGTCCCCTGGTTATGCGCCGTTAGTGGAGCTCGGTAGTTGTCCCTGCCGTACCTACTCTTATTCTTCTTGGAATGCCCCTTTTGGGAGCTCCCGGCGTCTTTGCGTTTGTGGCTTTCGAGGTACCCAGCAGTTTGCGCAGCTGGCGCGAATGGCGATGCCTGTGCCGTTGGCAGATGCTGCATTGATTCGCCTTGCCGAGCCGTGGGCTCGGCCCTCGAGTTAAAATATTCGGCTTTGGCGTGGATTGCCGCTTGTTTCATGAGTTCATCATACGTACGCCAATTGCTGCTGTGCACCAGGTACCGGAAGTGTGAGGACCGTAGGCCACTTTTGAAGGCGCCGTAGGCTGCCCTGTCATCGGTATCTGGACATCTCGAGTATTCATGACTGAATCGTGCGGCATACTCACGTAACGGTTCGTCATCTCTCTGTCGGATGGTATACAGGTCATCGGCAGAGTACAGTCTGTCCGTCTGAATCATGAAGTGGTTCAGGAAGATTTGCTTCAGCCCGTCGAAAGAATCGACCGTCCCCGGTTCCAAACGGTAGAACCAGTTCAGAGCTGCTTCCGTGAGTGAGGAAGGGAACAGGAGGCAAAGGCCTTCATCGGTTAGCCCTCGGCACCCCACTGCCGATTGGAAAGAATGAAGGTGCGTCAGTGGATCCTCCACCCCCGTGTAAGGTGTTATGCGGAGGGGCTGTACGTCCCTATCTTGCCGCGAGTGCCGTATGCGCTCGGTGAAGGGTCCTGGCCGAAGCCTTCCCCAGTCTGGCTCCTGTGAACGAGTTCGATCGTCCTCCATCTTCTGTACCCTTTGAAGGAGGAGGCGAATGACGGGGTCCCTGTCCGGTATGTCCTCGGCCGTCTGGTGTGCCGATCGCTGCTGGGATCTAACAGGATTGGCCTTAGAGAACTTCGTCGGGGTTGCCGAACGGTAGGATGATGACCGGTTTGCGGAAGGGACGTACTCGCGGTCAGACTCTGCCGTGGATTCCAGGACCGGTATCCTTCGTATCGGAGACTTCCTCCCCATGTTCCTCAGTCGGGGATCGTCCAGGCGGGCGTTGATCCTGATCGGCGATTCCTGCCGTTCGGACTGTCGTTCGACTTCTCGTTCCAACAGCCTGTGTCGGCAATCGGAATAGACCTTCTTCGGCACATGGGGCTTATTTTTGGGTGCCGGGACTACCAATTGTTTAGACGGCGCAGGCGTTGCCTTTGCCACCTTCTTGCCCTTCCTCTGCCGACGGGGAGTCTGCAGGCTTTCGGAGGAGATTGTTGTGTTTGTTGCTGGTTCAACAGCAGTTGTGTTTCTTCCACTCTGGTCGAGAGGAGATTGTTGTGTTCTTGCATCCTAGCCATGTCCTGCCGAAGGGACACGACTTGGGCTAAGAGCTCTGCGTTCTCGGCAGCTTGGATCGCAGGGGGATTGGTTGCCGGTGTGTGGGGGGCTGGCGCAGGGCTCACCCCGCTTGGCATGCCGAACGGCATCCCCTCTCGCGGTACGAACGTAGTTTTTTCAGTGGTCCCCATATGTTCGGGATAAAGGGTCGATTTGATCGTTTCCCACAGACGGCGCCAAACTGTTGACGCCAAAAAGTGGTTTCCTGACTTTGAGGGTCAACTTCGTAAATTTGTGTCTTCGGTAGACTTGATACTTCGGTAGTCTGTGCGATCTGCAATAAAGGCAAATGCACGGTAAGTCCTAGGGCACCGGTGTGGTACCGGCCGAAGGCTCTCCGATGCTTAAGTAAGTTCGGGAATAGAAAGTTTAACTGACAGATCAATAGGCTTGTATGCCGTAAGTTCTGATTACCTCTACTTTGGGATAGTTGGCCTCCTTTTATAGGCCTTGGGAGGTGTGCATTTTGTTGATAATTTCGATGTGGGACTGTGGGCGTCGCTAGGGAGCGCGCCACGTGTCCCTGGAGAGGGCGTTGCCCTAATGGAGAGATCGGTAGGTGGGGTGCCGAGGGTACCTCTGACCAAGTCCAATTTCCTCCACGTGTCTTGCCCTCATTGGTCGTTTATTTTGGGTGTAAACAATGGTTAAGTAGTAGTTAAATGGGCCGAAAGATGAAACCTTTTACTTTATTTCAGAAAGAGAATTAGAGGGTTTCATATTGAATCAATTGCCCGTTAATTGTAGAGTCTTTGATGCTGAATTTTGGTGGTATTTAATTATATACTTATAGGTTGAAAGTCTTTGGGGAATGTTCGTTTTACAGGGGAGATTCGGCAGAAGTCAAAATTAAAGTTAATTTTGGTTTTTGTTAGAAGGGCAATTTGGTCAAGAGTGTTCGGCACCTGCCAGGTGTCGGACACACATAGGATTCGGCGTAGATTCCAAGGTGGAATTTGGGTCGGGTCCTGTCAATTTGAGTATGGAGTTGTAAATGTCTTACAAAATGTGTATGAACTTGAAAATGACTCCATGATTTGGAGGGTTTTATGTAATTAACCGTTAAAAGAATCTAATATCAAATGGATGAGCAACAGTTAAGGTTGTCTATTGCCTCTGTTGCTTCAAGTGTAACAACCCGATCCTTAAATAATATTTAACTAATAATTTAATGGAGGAAAAGACTCAGTTACCCTTGGATTATTTTATTAGGTTTTAAGTTGGCTTTTTGACCAAGAAGGAATTTTGGAAATCCACTTGTACCTTTGCGTAGAGCGCGACGAAACGAGTCCGTAGACACGTAATGGACTCGAATCGGACTTGTAACGAGCAAATTACGAGCAAATTACGAAAAAGGGCAAAATAATAATTTTGGGAAAAATCATATTTTTAAATCTGATTCTTCCCTTTCTCTCTCCTCACTCTCTCTTCCTCGCGACACACCCCCCCCCCCCCTCTCTGGTTTTCCAACCGACGCAACCCCTCCTCCCAGCCACCACCATTGACGCCGGCCAGCCCAGATCGGACCGGCGACTCCCCAGCCACCCAACCCGACGTCTTTCCCGACCAGCCGCTGCCCTGGTTTCGTCGGAAAAACCAGAAAATCCTGCCGGTTTTGACAGAATTTCGTCGGCTCCGTTCGTCGTCATCCGGCCACCAAATCGGATGAATTAGGTATGGTTTTTCGACTGATTTTCATGCTCTAGCTGTTGGTTGGGTAGGTTTTCAGAGATTTTGAAGTTTTACTGGTTGATTTACGAGTTGAGTTACTGCCGGTTTTGCGTCCAAAAACAAAAGTGGTTCCAAATAGGGTGTATTACCTAGGCTAGGAGTTTGGGCCGACGGTTTGGAGATTTTCCGGCCACCGGAATTTACTATGCACACCCACGCGCTGCCGGCGCGTGGGCGGTGCGTGGGTCAGGTAACAGGAGCCACTCTTGATCCTAGAATAATCCTCGTGTCCTCACGAGCGCGTAGGATTTCGCGGATCTCAATTCGGATAACGTTTGAACCCCGAACGGATCTCGCATAGTGTGCGATTTCCGGGTTCAATATGTTCGGACCGTTGGATCATAGCCAAACTGGAGTATGTTTATCTAGGTATTTTAAGGATTGTGTAGGATTAAACGGATCATAAATCGGAGTCCCAGATGCTCCGGAAAAGCCAACCCTAGGGCTAGGTTTTTGGAAAATCGTTCGTCAGTCCGATCGGGCGATCGTGAGCAATCCGACCATCCGATCGAGACCAAACTCTCGGGACATGTGTCCTAGGCTTATCGGAACCTCTAGGAACAATCGGATCGAAATTCTGAGGTCGTGGACCCCACGGGGTCCCGAGTTGGCTTTTGGGGACTTTATCGCTTTTGAGTCCTGAGTTATTTCTAAGTCATGCCCTTTGAGAGGGAAGTTAATATGGGCATAGGAATGACCTTTAAAGTGAGGCACGTACTTTTAGGAGCCGGGGGTCAGGGTTTTTAATTTAATATTATATTACTGAGCAGAGTTTTTAATAAAATATTATGATGGTTATACAGGTACCCGGGGACCAAGTGACCCGCAGGAGGGACCTTCAAAGGGTCCAGCTAGCTCAAAGTATCTGTGAGTGGACTTTTTGTTTTATAAATGGTTTATACAATTTATTTTCATTATTTGATCTTGAATAAGTTTTATTCAACTATTAGAGCTACATAGTTTTAACTTCCGCTTTTAAATACTTTAACTCATTTGCTGCCGAGTGGGATATCCTTAAAGGATATAGGAAAAAGGAAATTCTAATTAAATATCAGGATAAATGACGGCAGAGTTTTAAGTTAAACAAGAATTCTTATATTTATTAAATCTTTTTAGAATTTCATATATATTTATATTTTTAGAAACCACCATAGATACCCAAGAGTAATTAAGGTTGCCTTCGATAAACATGTTGCCTTCGGATTTAAATGGTTGCCTTCAGTTATAACGTTGTCTACGGACATCCAGTTGCCTTCGGTTATAATGATGTCGACGGACATCCAGTTGCCTTCGGGTAGGTCAGCATGCTTGACACAGCCCCACGAGTCTCGGGGACGCTCGAACCGTGTGGTGCTAGGAGTGCAGATTAGGTGGGCCCAGTGTTCCCTGAGTCTAGCTAGGATTGCGGACCAGGCCGACCAAGTGTCCCCTGAATTCTGCTAGGATTGCGGCTCGGGTGACTTTGTGTTTCTCGAGGTCTACTAGGACGTGTCACTCTGGTGGCACGAGGATGGAATTGACGGAAACTAAAGGAATTGACGGCAATTAAAGGAATTGACGGATTATAAGGAATTGACGGAATAATAAATGGATACACCTAGGTGGTAGATTTAAAGTTGATTTCAATGCTTTCAAGGATTTAATGTTTTAATCAAGTGTGTTATTGTTTATATATATATATATATATATATATATATATATATATACGTATATTTATATCAGACTTAATGTTTGATTACGTGTATGATTGACTCTATATTTATAGATATAAATATGAATGCATTGATTCTAGTACGAGTATATATTTAAGATATGATTTAGTTTTATTACAGTTTTTACAGAGGGGTTAGTATGTTCATATGCTATTTTCTAAACTTTGTTTTTGGTCCACTCACCCTTTTAATGTTTTGCGCCCCCAGGCAGTAGTTGTGCGTCAGTGCGCCACCACCGGGCCGAGTCCAGCTTCTGACACATCCCTTGATAACGTAGGGCCTTGTATAACTATTTTATACCTGTAATCTAATCTGTATAGAGCTCTGATATTGCCCTAGAACACTTGTCTAACTGTTAGTATGTAAATCTTTTGTATGCTGGCAGTTGGTGTATATTTTTATATGCATGTTTGACAGGTGTAATCTTGGGATTGGTCCATTTCAGGGGAGACTCTGCTGAGTTTTTCGGCAAAAGTCAAACCCCAGTTGTTGTTGAATTTTGACTAGATGGGCAATTAGGTCATTTGTGCTCGGCACTTGCCAGGTGTCGGACACGAACAGGGTTTGGCTCGGATTCCAAAGTGGAATTTGGGTCGGGTCCTGTCATCAAGCCCCACCACAGTTGAATTCCCCTTGACCCGAGGCAAACAAGCAGCTTCGATTTTCGTTCGAAAGGTTAGGGGTTGGACAAACGAAAAGGGCAAAAAATCACTTTTGGTGCTTGTAGTTTGCTACTTTTACTACTTTGTTCCCTGTCGTTTTAATTTGGTCAATTTGGTCAATTTGGTTTTAATTTGAAGCGATTCAAGGACATACCTCAATTTCTGTCAAATTTTTATAACTTCCCTTACTTGTGGAGGGGCAATTCCTTCCATAATTGTTAAAAAATTCATTTAAAAAAAAATAACCAATACAAATATAAGCCCTCCCAAATCAGATGTCCCCATTCACAAATCAGTCATGGGACTCCGACAGCCTCCGATTCAAGTTCACCCTCGGTGGGTCCACACCCTCCCCGTGGGAGGACATTCCAGGGAAGTCGTTGGGTGAAATTTCATCTCAATTAATCCATCATTCCTCTCTCATTCCTCTCTTTCTCTTTCCCCAAACAATAATAACCCTCCCTCCCCACTCTCTCCATTTTCTCGGGAAAAAAAAATAGAAAAGATGCTGGGCATTAGGTATATATTTTTAATATTTAATTCTTAGATTTTTCAAAATTTCAAATTCTTTTTGTTTGATTTTAGAGTTGAGAAGTTTGATAGTATTGTACTTTGAAAATGCAAAACAACATATTTACTACAATTCGTAGTTTGAAGATCATGGATGGGTGTAAAGGAACTCAAGTTTTCGCCATTAATCCTTCGGGAACCACCATCACCACCACCAACAATGGCGGCAGTGATGGTGGTGTAGGGGTTTGGGTGGGCTTGGGTGGTTGGGGTGGTGGTTGGGTTACACACAGGTGGTGGTGTGGGAGCAAATTTCCTCCCACGAGAATATTCGCCTAAAGATTCCTTCGTCTTCTCCGCCTCTCTTTCTCCCTGCAAAACAAATAGCAATACGAGGACCACACCCGGGGGGTGTTGGCCAAAGGCCCTCCGATGCCTAAATTAGTTCAAGAGTTTTGTAAAGAAAACACTAGCTAATTAGGGTACGGAGTTATGTGTGTTTTTCTTGGGATAAACCGGGCGGCCGGAGCCTTATGTAAAAGAGGGAGAGAAAGGAGGTGGCTAGGGTTTCTGAGAGATAATTTCTGCAGAGTTTCAGTAGGAGTTTAGACATACCTCAACCCTTGTGTGTGGCCATCCTTTTATAGAGGTCTCGGGAGCTAGGGTTTCAGAGGAATAATTCCGTAGATGGAAGGGAATTATTCCTCCCCAATTTGGCGAGATTTGGCTAATTAGGGATTTGATTTATTTGATTTAAATCAAATCCCTAATCAGGATAGCAATCAAATCAATACCTAATTTAATTAGGTAACTTCTCCATTAATTGAGAATATTCGTAGGAATCAAATCAATCCTCAACCTAATTAGGTCATATTCTATTTAATTGGGTAACCCCCAATTAAATTGAATAATTCCTAATTAGGTCAAATAATCCCCAAATGGAGGGAATTATTTGACCTAGGTTTACAAATTAATTAGGTTCCCACAAATGCCCCCCAGCTTCTGCATGGCGCGTGGTGGCATGTAGGAGATGTAAATCATCTGTTGGGCTGTCCAGCTGTAACTGGGCTTTCTGCGTGGACCTGGGCTCCTGAGTAGAGGAGGTGTTTGACTTGCCAATTTTATGAACTCCAATTTTGGGAAGGATTTGCGATTCCTTGTAGGTCAAGGAATTTTTTATCCTTATAAATGTAGGGCTCCTCCAATTTATCCTTCATATCAGAAATCCATCCCTTCAACTTCGTTAGTGAGAGAGAGATAGCCTTGAGGAATTATTCCAGCATACTTGAGTCCTTGTCCTCGTTGCATATCCAAGGTAATTAGCATGGAAAATTTTTTGTGTCTTTGACTTCTGGAAGCTTGGACCGTGCCTTAATGGAGCTGCAAGGGGTGCGTGATTGGCTTGGAGGGTGGCACGAGGCTGCTTGGAGGTTTGGAAGGAGCGTGGAAGGGCTGGCTGGTACAAGCCTGCGTGCGCTAGGCTTGAAGTGGAGGCAGGAGGGCGCCAGGCCTGGTGTGCGAGGTGGGCTCGAGTTGGGGCGATAAGGCGCTGGGCCTTGCGCTGAAGTTGGCGCGCGCTGGGCCTTCGCATGCGGAGCGGGCCTTGCTGGACACGCGTTGGGCTGGAGGTGCAAGGTGGGCCGCGACGACTGCTGGGCTGCATGCTGGAGCGCCTTGGGCCTGCGCTGGAGAACTTGAGGGGCTGCACCCTTTCAGCTTGGGCTGGTCCAAGCAGCCTGAATTATTATATTATTTTTTTATTTGCTGCTGCTGCTGTTTTTTTGTATTCTAACTTGTAGAATTTTCTTTTCTTCTTGCAGTTGCCCGTTGATCATGTCTTCTGGAGATGATGGCAAAGTTCCAAGCTCTGAAGCGCCTCTGTATTTGTGGGGAGGCTCCTTAGTGCACAACAAGAGGTTTGTGGCTAACCTGCACCGTGTGACGACTGAAGCTCAGTTCCAAAAGTGGCGGGCTGCTTACGCTTCTGCCATTCCAGATGACGTGCAGGTCAAACTAGTGAAGTCTCGGGCTGACAACACGCCTCGTGCGGATGCGAGCGACCCAACTGCTAGGATCATCACCTTCCGTCCTTTTTATTTTTCCTTGGGCTTCACCTTCCCATTGTCAAGGCTTTTCAAGGAGGTGTTCTGCGCCATGGAGTGTGCTCCAAGTCAGTGTACCCCGAATGTCTACCGGGCGATAAAGTGTTTCGAGAACCTGAGTCGTTTCTTCACGCTGGAGCTGACAGTGCGGGAATTCTTCTATTTTTTTCAAGTGAGGCGTTTCGAGGACTATGCCCAAGTTCGCATCTACAAGGCCAAGCTGTTCGACAGTCTGAGTCAGGGAGATCATGCGTGGCATGATGATGTGTTGGAAGTCAGCGGACGGTGGGAGGGCGATGTCGGTGACAGCCCACTTGTCCCCATCACCTACTGCAACGGTATGCCCTTTTGTGATTCTTGATCTGCTCTTTATTTGAGTTTCTTGAAGTATGGCTGACTAACTCCTGTCTTCTGCTTGTAGCGAGTAGCATCAGCAAGCAACTGAAGCTTGGACCTGACATGGCTAAGGTTCGTTGTGCTTTGAGCATTCCCCCCAAGTTTCGTGAGTGGCGCTGGCTGTTGAGCGAGTACCGGGAGGAAGACGGTGGGCTGCCCCCTGCCAAGGATGTCGAGAGATGGAAAGAGAGCGGTCCTGACCCTGATGATCTGCTTGTCGGACAAGAAGAGTGCTCTGCCGAATCCCTTTCAAAAAGGAAGGTTGCTGCTACGTCCTCAAGACATGAAGCTACTTCTTTACGGGCGAAGGATGATGCGTCTCTTTTGAGGAAGAAGCCAAGGCTCCCTTCTGCTGAGAAGACTCAAGCAAGGTCTGCTCCATCGTCATCCACCAGGGCCACACATCCCGCGAGCGCAGATGGTAGGAAAGTTGGTGAAAATCATGATCTGCTTCGTGAGGTAGTTCGTGCCCGATCCCGTTCTACCGAGCGTCAGAGTGATGCAGATATCCCTCTTCGAAGTTCAAGTCGTCCGCATCAGTCGAAGGATGGGGATCGAAGCGGGAGATCTGATCGTGACCCAGTTGTTCAAGTCGTCTACATCATTGACCTCTTTGCAGGCGAGGTTGGCGGAGGCTAAGAAGATGAGAGAGTCGTATGCCCGGGCCAAAGGTTCTTCTTCAGTATCGGCAGTTGATCTCAAGGTGAACAAGTCTAGTCCTGCAAGGGATGCACGTGTGTCTGATCTGCTCAAGACGAACTTCTTGTCAAACCCGTCCTCCTGTGCTGAGTTGGTTGATCATATCCGTCAGGCTGGTGATCTAGGCATCTTTTCGAGTCTTTCCTTGGAAAATCAGAGGGGAGCGGCATTTCACCTAATTCAAAAGGGACTGATTTTTGCTGCTCAGACTGTTCGGAACTCATCTGATGTTTCCCCCTCTTCTGTCCAGCTCAGCGAGCTGGAGAAGAAGAATGTTGAACTTGCCAGTAAGCTTTCTGCCGAGCAGGCCCGTTGTGAGAAGAAGTCGTCTGACTTGAGGGCGATGATATCGGAGTTGAAAAGCTCTCTTGCTGAGAAGGTTTCCGAGACGTCTGATTTGAGGGCGACGATATCGGAGCTGAAATGCTCTCTTGCTGAGAAGGATTCCGAGCTCAGCTCTTCTACTGCTGATTTGGTTAGCCGAAAAGATGCCTTCTTTCGTCTTGAGCGCAAGAATGCAGACATCTCCCATAGCTATGAAAAGCTCATGGCTAGGTGTTGTGTTGATACAGCTGCATCAAAATGGATTCAGTTGCATCCTCAACTTGTGATACTCGCAAGTGCACGAACCGTTGGTAGTTTAGCGTATGTAAGTGCGAGGTCGATTCCACAGGGATTGGTGATTGAATGATCCAATTTAGTTTCCCTACACAAAACAGAAATGAAAAAGAAAGGAAATAAATAAAACAAGGAAGAAAGAAATAACTAACTCAAGCAGATAAGTTCCCAAGTTCAATTAGATTAACGGATTGATTCTAGCTAAAGTATGATTAAGCCATGGTGTTTGGTCATAACCTTGTGTTCCTAATTCCCTAATTTGATCATTTGTTGTCTAACCTAAAATTAAGCATTAGGAACCCATTAAGCATAGAAGAACAATTTAAACAACCAAGTATGTATCTAATCCCTGTTGTCGAATGTCCATACATACTCTTCCTATTCATAGTTCAATTCGAATTAAAGCATGGTGTATACTCTTAATTCAAACCAAGATAGCTAACATGCAAGCCTAAATGGTGATCAATCATTCAAACTAGCATATTAACTTATAAGCATAATGAATAAGAACATGAACCATAATTGAAACTTGGAAACTAATCAAACTTGAAACTAAAGAAAAGAATTTACATAACAATGAAAATTAAGTAGAACTTGGAAAAACTTAAGGAGAATTTCAGCACAAAGATCTCATTATAACAATTGAAAACTAGAAAGAGAAACTAAGAGAATTTGAGGGAGAGAAGGGAAGGGAGCTCTAGAGAAGTGTTTGAGAGCTCCCCCCCTTGGGGTGTGTTTACAAGCTTAGAGAACTTCTCTATTTATAGGCCTAGGGGAAGTGAAAATCTGAATTCAATATGACTAATACATACAACACTTGTATTATAAAATCTGAATTGGTTGATGCACTTCACCAATAAATCCCACCAGCAGCCCTAGCTCATCTTCATGTCACCATGACCAAGCTTCCAACCAGAAACAATAGCTCATCCTGAGGTCAACATGACCAGCAACTTCAAGGGCTTACAAATTGGGCTAGGCTGAATCAAATGAAGACTTTAAGATGTCCATTGTGAAGTTCAGAATGTGTATGATCCAACCACACAAGTATTGGCCCAATCCAAGCTCGGAGGAGGAAGTTAAGGCCGAAACAAATTGCTAACTCGTTTTTGCTCGCTGACAAAATCCATCCTGAGCATGGTTCTGTGTTTGCTAGGTACCACACTCCAGATTTATCCAATGGGGCTGAATTTTGGATATGTTATAGTACACACCCATTGGAACAACTTTCATGAAGAATTCGGCCTCATCCGAGTTGTGTAGGTTGCTGAAACAAAGCTTGCAATATGACCTACGGAACTGGACTGGCAGGGGGCTGTAGCCAAAATGAGTTTGTCTTTAAGCACTTCTTCCCTTTATCCAAATCAGGCTTTAACATGCATGGATTGCATCATTTCCTATCCAAAGCCATCATTGTTACCTAAAGCTGAAAGATAAACACAAAAAGGATTAAAAGCATGTTCGGTTCATTTTTACACATGATTTTTCATGTTATTCACCCACTATTTTGAGTTAGTTCTTGACATTTTATAGCTTTTTACTTCCTTTTTGTGTTTTGTTAGATTTTACCTTGGTTGGAATGAAAATGAGCTAAAAGTGCATTATTGGTTATAAACTTTGTTTTTGTTCATTTTCGTAGGTCAACTTCTTGGCCTGGGATCAACATGCTCTGGTGCTCGGATGAGGTCATGATCTTCATGAGACTTGTTCCAATGGATGTTAACTACAACATATCCAAATTTGAACTCCATTGGACAAGTATTGCCTATCCAACCCATCCAGCGTGTTACCACAGCTCTGGAAATCCGGATTTGGCCAGCTTTTACCTCCATTGTGTCATCTTGATTATTCTTGTTACCATAACACTTGGTAACAAGAATTTACCTTAGTAGATGAGATATTTTCTGAAGCATTTGGCATCTTTGTGAGGACAAGGCTTCATCATTTGCAAGGGGACAAGAAGACAATGGGTGAAGACTTTGCATTAGAATACTAAAAGTAAAAGCTGGAAAGGAGGAGAGAGGGAAGCACAAGGAAGTGCAATCTGATATTGGAGAGGCTTTTCAACGGGGGTATTGGATCCATTACATCATTCTACACATGGAGAGCAGATTTTGGAGAGCTTGGAGCTAGGAGAAAGCCAAGGTGCAACCAAGCAAAGTGGAGAAGAAAGCTTCCACCATTGATGACCTTGAAGCTTTCAACATTTTCTCAAAATCTGTAAACTCTTTCTAATTTTATTTTGAGTTTGTATTTGGAATAAGTATGAGCAACTAAACTCCATAGCTAGGGCTTAGGTTGAAGCCCTAAACATGATTACCTTATTGTTTTGATGCTTGAGTGTATGAATTTCTAGATATTGTTGATGAATTCCAATTCACCAAATTAATCTATCCTTGATGTGTGTTTTTCCTTGGTTGGCCATCTTTGAAAGCATGCTTCTTGAGATTGTTGGGATTATGTGTATCTTCATGTTCTCCTAAGCAATAAATGGATGAAGTAAGAATCATCCATGTGAATTGGTTTCTTGAATACCTAATGTAAACACCATGCTATTAGGATTCTTATGATGTTCATATTCTCTTTGAACTTAATGGGTTTTCCTTGTAATTGAATCGAAGTACGAACCACACCTAGGTTCGGTTATGAGGAGGGCACGAGTATTGTAGCACGAACCATGCACTTTACTTATATTAGAGAGAATCAATGCGTCTTGAGCCACGACCCATGGTCTTGATTGCGAACATCTTCATCAACACGTTTAGAGTTCATCACTTGAGTATTCATGAACTTGGGTAGAATTGTTTAGGGTGGATTCCGAAACCCTAGTGTTTGTTACATTTTAATTCCAATCTTGATAATTCATCTCTGCCATTCTCATTTAAATTCAAAGTCCATTTACTTTCATGCAATAGAAATAGGTCACTTGAACCAAACCAAAAAAACCCCCCCCAATGTGTGTGTGAGTTGTGTGTTTGATACGTTGTGTGTCTTGTTTGCTGAATTCTGTTTATTTTCGTAATTGTTTTGGACTTTTGGTCTGCTTTGTGTTCTTCATTTTTGTGTGCTGAATCCAACCGTATAAAGAACGTGAAATTTGGATAAATGGTTGGAAAGTTATAGGCAAAACACTGGACAGAGGTCGAAACTGGAAAAACAGAGAAACGAATCTGCTCAAAAACACAGGTGATAAAGTGGTGATAAAATGGCGATAGAAAATGCTGTTTGTGTTTTTGTTTAGTTTTCTTGTGTTGTTTCATTTCTTTTACACTTCTTTACTCATTTTTAGTTTCAAATTTGCATTTGTGCATTTGTGGTGTGTCAATTAAGTGTTCTTTACGTACTCAAATTAGAACTTATAGGAAGCCGACAAGTTCTTCGTGGGATCGACCCCGTACTTACATAATCTATACTTCTATAGATTCGTGCACTTGCGGGTATTTTTAATTGGTTGTTTGCACATTAATTTGTGTCCTCTTAGGAATGCAACAAAGCACAAGTTTAACTCAAAAACATAACCAAATCATAAGCTAGAAGGGTACAAAATGATATACAATTATGAACCGATCAAATACCCCCAAACCTAGATTTTGCTAGTCCTCGAGCAAAACAACACAAAACAAAGTTAAAAACAAAACAAGAAGTTAACTAGACCACTTTCGTAGGTAACTCGATTGCATTGAGCGTATGCAACAAGCCTTTAAACCTCTAGGCATCCCTAGTAGGAGGAGTTGTGTCTCCTGAGGGTTTAACAGAAACGATACCCACAAACGTTTTACTAACTCTACAAAACAAAGTGGTTAGAAAACTTATTAGATTTGTTAGTCTTTAAGCAAAATAAAAGAAACACAAAAACCAAAACAAAAATAATTAAAAAAACAAAACAAAAATATAAATATAAATAAATAAATAAAAACTCAAAACCATCATTCCGAACATTTTCTGAAGAGAAATGACTCATGCACATGACTCAAAAGTTTTAACAATAAAAACTCAATTTTAGACATTATTTACAAGGTGGCAAAGTTCAAAACACAACATGCTCAAAGTGTATAGTGTGATAGCCAAATGCAACAAATTCTCCAATCTTAGTTTCCACATAATTTCAAAAATCATACAAAGCACAAATTCAACTTCAAATCTCACCAAAATTGTCCTCTCACAAATGAATCACTCGGAAGAGGGCTACAATGCAACACTCAGTTATAAACATGAGATTAGAGTTAAACCATAAGGGACTTAACTCGCAATAGAAAGATGAAGAACTTGCATTAATATGATCTCAAGAAGGATGCCAAACACTTAAAAGTAGAAAAATAAATGCAATTCAACCACATGACATTTAAGATCAATTTAGGTCTTTAGCATAGGTTGTAATGGGGCCAAGGGTGTAAGGTGAGTAAGAAATGAAGGGTATGGATAAAACAAAGTCCAAGAAACTCAAAATATAAGAGCATAAAACAATTGTTTACAAGACTTCGAATCATCACGATTAGATTTTTTCTTTTACACGATCAAAACTCCTTATACCTTCATTTACAATTATTCATACTCCTTTCCTTGAATTCAGATTTTCACTTCCCCTAGGCCTATAAATAGGGATGTTCTCTAAGCTTGTAAACACACCCCAAGGGGGGAAGCTCTCAAACACTTCTCTAGAGCTCCCCTCCCTTCTCTCCCTCAAATTCTCTTAGTTTTGCTTTCTAGTTCTCAATTCTAGCTTTCTTTAATGTTTTCTTAGTTGTAATTTATTTTTCTTGTAATGTACATTCTTTCTTAAGTATAAAAAAAAAAAAAAAATTTTAAAAAAAAAATATAAAAAAATAAAAAAAATAAAAAAATAAAAAAAAATAATTAAAAACAAAAAACAAAAAAAATTTAAAATAAATTTAAAATAAAATAAAATAAAAAATAAAAAAATTTAAAATAAAAAAAAAACGTTAACCTTCCAACCAGACAGAAATTTTAAACTTCATAGACATGACTCAACAAGGAACAAAACAAGCACTAAGGAAGTTCTAAACATTATTCAAGTGCTACCACAATCTCACAAAAATCATGCTCAAGGTGTGTGTGTGTGAAGTAGCCATGAAGATACAACTCATGCTTCTCAAACAACGATATAAATTCTTGCAAGAATGAACACAAGTTTGCCAAGCTAAACCAAAATCAATAGGACTTTACTCATGGATGTTATGTTCTTTGTTTTTGTTTCTATTTTGTGTAGGGAAACTAAATTGGATCATTCAATCACCAATCCCTGTGGAATCGACCTCGCACTTACATATGCTATACTACCAACGGTTCGTGCACTTGCGAGTATCACAAGTTGAGGATGCAGCTTAATCCATTTTGGTGGAGCTAAATCTACGCAACAAGTTTTTGGCGCCGTTGCCGGGGATCGGTGATTGAATGATCCAATTTAGTTTCCCTATACAAAATAGAAACAAAAACAAAGAACATAAAACAAGGAAGAAAGAAATAAGTAACTCAAGCAAATAAGTTCCCAAGTTCAATTTAGATTAATGGATTGATTCTAGCTAAAGTATGATTAAGCCATGGTGTGTGGTCATAACCTTGTGTTCCTAATTCCCTAATTTGATCATTTGTTGTCTAACCTAAAATTAAGCATTAGGAACCCATTAAGCATAGAAGAACATTTTAAACAACCAAGTATGTATCTAATCCCTGTTGTCAAATGTCCATACATACTCTTCCTATTCATAGTTCAATTCGAATTAAAGCATGGTGTATACTCTTAATTCAAACCAAGATAGCTAACATGCAAGCCTAAATGGTGATTAATCATTCAAACTAGCATATTAACTTATAAGCATAATGAATAAGAACAAAAACCATAATTGAAACTTGGAAACTAATTAAACTTGAAAACTTAAGAAAAGAATTTACATAACAAAGAAAAATAAATTACAACTAAGAAAACATTAAAGAAAGCTAGAATTGAGAACTAGAAAGCAAAACTAAGAGAATTTGAGGGAGAGAAGGGAGGGGAGCTCTAGAGAAGTGTTTGAGAGCTCCCCCCCTTGGGGTGTATTTACAAGCTTAGAGAACATCCTTATTTATAGGCCTAGGGGAAGTGAAAATCTGAATTCAATATGGCTAATGCATACAACACTTGTATTATAAAATCTTGAATTGGTTGATGCACTTGTATTAGAAAATTTGAATTGGTTGATGCACTTGTATTAGAAAATCAGAATTGGTTGATGCACTTCACCAATAAATCCCACCAGCAGCCCTAGCTCATCTTCATGTCACCATGACCAAGCTTCCAACCAGAAACAATAGCTCATCCTGAGGTCAGCATGACCAGCAACTTCAAGGGCTTACAAATTGGGCTTCTCTTAAGCAAATGACGACTTTAAGCACTCCAAATTGAAGTTCAGAATGTGTCTGATCCAACCACACAAGTATTGGCCCAATCCAAGCTCGGATGAAGAAGTTAAGGCCAAAACAAATTGCTAACTCGTTTTTGCTCGCGGACAAAATCCATCCTAAGCATGGTTCTGTGTTTGCTAGGTAACAAACTCCATATTTATCCAATGGGGCTGAATTTTGGATATGTTATAGTATACACCCATTGGAACAACCTTCATGAAGAATGTTGCCTCATCCGAGCTATGTAGGTTGCTGAAACAAAGCTTGCAATATGACCTACGAAACTGGACTGGCAGGGGGCTGTAGCCAAAATGAGTTTGTCTTTAAGCTCTTCATCGATTCATCCAAATTAGGCCTTAACATGCTTGAATTGCATGAATTATGCTCTCTTGCTCTTTTTGCCTACAAAACACACAAAGAGAGGCAAATAACATAGAAATCTAGGAAACTAAGCAAAAGAAGTAAGTAAATTTGGGCATGTATATGTATGAAATTATGAGCTTAACAGAGGTGAAGTGAGGTAAGTCTTCAAATTCTGAAAAGCTACTTCGCACTCCTCATCCCACTTGTCTCTTTGTCCTTTTTTCAAAGTTTTGAAAAATGGTCTGCACTTGTCGGTAGATCTCGAGAGGAATCGGTTGAGGGTTGCTGCTCTGCCCGTCAGACTTTGTATTTCCTTCATTGTGGAAGGTGACTTCATCTCGAGAATGGCCTTGATTTGTCGTGGGTGTGCCTCGATACCTCGTTGCGTGACTAGGTATCCCAAGAATCGACCGGAGGATACACCAAACGTGCATTTACTTGGTTTCAACTTCATGCGGTACTGGCGTAGCAAGCTGAATGCCTCGGTGAGGTTTTTGATGTGATCTACACGTTTTGGGGCTTTGACCAGCATGTCGTCCACGTAGACTTCCATAGTCTTGCCAATCTGCTCCTTGAAGATTTTATTCACGAGCCTTTGGTATGTTGCTCCGGCGTTCTTTAGCCCAAAGGGCATGACCTTGTAGCAGTAGGTCCCTCTCTCGATGATGAAAGAGGTTTTCGCCTTGTCATCCTCGTGCATCATGATTTGATTGTAGCCGGAGTAGGCGTCCATGAAACTGAGCAGCTGATTGCCGGAGGTGGAATCTACGAGTTGGTCAATTCTCGGCAATGAGAAGTTGTCTTTTGGACATGCCTTGTTGAGGTCAGTGTAGTCGATGCAAACTCTCCATTTGCCCTTTTCTTGTTTCGCTACTAGAACAACGTTGGCCAACCACTCCGAGTAGGAGACCTCTTCAATGAAGCCGGCTGCTAGAAGTTTGTCGATCTCGGCTTCAATGATTGCGACCCGCTCTGGGGCGAAGTTGCGTCTCTTTTGTGCCACTGGCTTGCTGGCAGGGTTGACGTGGAGGCGATGGCAGATGATGTTTGGGTCGATGCCTAGCATGTCTGACGGCGACCATGCGAACATGTCCTTGTTGTTCTGGAGGAAGGTGGTCAGCTCCGCCTTCTCATCTGGGCTTAGGCGCGAGCCGATCCGCGCTTTTCTGTCTGGCTGGTCAGGATCCAAGGGTATTAGCTCGACGTCCTCTTCGGGTTTCCATCCTTCTTTAGGGGAGACCTCCGGACGGATTTCCTCGACTTGGTCCTGATGCTTTGATTGCTATAAGGGGATAGCTATCCCCTTCCCCTTCTGGCTTGCTCGGTTGCTAGGAACGGGGTCTGGCTGTTCTGCTCCCTCCAGGTCTACTTGATTCACAGGGAGGAACTGTGTTGACTTGCTTTTCTTCAGCCCTTGAGCTGAGCATTTCCTCGCCATTGCCTGGTCGCTGTTGATCTGGCCGACACCGCCCCCAGGAATTGGGTAGCGGATTTTCTGATGAGTGGCGGAGGTGATGGCGTTGATCTTACCAATTCATGGTCTGCCCAGGATGCCATTGTAGGGTGAGACTTCGTCAATGATCATGAATGTTTGTGAGCTGATTACAGGTGGGGAGTAGACGTCGAGATCTATGGTGCCCACGGTAACCGTCGTTGCGTCATTGAAGCCAGTCAGCGACCTGGCTAATTTGTTGATCTTTGCTTCCAAGCCCATCTGTTGGATGACAGTCAACTGCAGGATATTGGCTGCGCTGCCTTCGTCTATATGGATTCGGTCGACCATGGTCTGAGCGATTTGAACGCTGACGACAAGGGCGTCGTTGTGTGGCATGTCGAGGCCTATCAAATCTTTCTTCTGGAAGCCGATCACTGGGTCGTCTTCCGCCAGTGGAAGGTCGGTCGAGACTTGGGAGACCATCGTGGCCTGCTTGATCTTCCTCTTCTTCTCTTTGCTGGTCAGCCCATACTCTTCGGAGTCGGCTAGGATCGTGTTAATCCTTATGACTTTCTGAGGTGGCTCCTTGGCGATGTCGCGATCCTCAATCCGCTGGATGGCCTGCTTCGCAATGAATTCCCTGCAGTGTCCTTCTCTCACGAGTTCTTCAAGGTGCGTTTTCCAAGCAAAGCAGTTGTTTGTGGTGTGCCCGTGCGCCCCATGGAAGGCGCAGTATTTACTGGTATCCCTTTTGTCCGGATCTCCCTTCAAGGATGGCGGCCTTCTTACCCAAGGTTTGTCTTTCACTTGGGCCAAGATCTGGTTTATGGGGATGGAGTACTTAGTGTAGTTCTCTCCTACCGTAGCGCCCTCCTTTGGGTATGACCTGCGCTTGTCCTTGTTTCTGTTGCTGAACCCGTCATTCTTTTGGCCTGCCCTCTTGGTTGGTTGATCTTCCTGCTTAGTAGACTTCTTTGCGGCGATTCGATCGTCATCCCAGAGCGCATAACGTTCCGCGGTTGCGAAGACCTCTGCCAGAGTCTGGCTGGGAGCGATAGTCAGCTCGCGGTATAAGTCGTGTTCAGCTAGAAGGCCTTTCTTGAAAGCAGAGGACGTGATCCGGTCGTCACATCCTACGATGTTGGCCTTTTCTGCTTTGAATCTCTTGATGTAATCTCGAAGGGATTCGTCGGACTTCCTGCGTAGGTTGAACAGGTGGTCGGGGTTCTTCTTGATTGTCCGGTAAGACGTGTATTCTTTCGCGAAGACGTATGCCAACTCCTTGAAGCTGCTGATCTACCCAGATGGTAGGGTGTGGAACCAGTCCTAAGCTGCTCCTCGCAGGGTCATCACAAACACCTTGCACATTAACACGTCGTCGGCTTTGTGGAGGATCATGACACTTTTGAAGTGTTTTAGGTGGCTCTCGGGATCGGAGTCTCCCTTGAAGGGTGTAAACGAAGGCGTCGAGAACCGCTTCGGGGGAGCTGCCTGCTCAATTTCGACGGTGAAAGGTGTGGAGTTCGCTTGATCCATCTCCTTGCGTAGGGCATCTTCGAAGTTCCCGCCGGTTTCCAAGTCTCGTAGTTGGTCACTCACAAGCTTCTTGATGTCCTCTGCACGCATTGCTGGATGGACACGTCGGCGACCCTCGCGATTTGGACGACGCTGATTGACCTCCTCATTGATCCGCAAGGTTCGAGCTTCTTGGATGTGTTGCCTAGGCGGCATGTTGGTGGACTGCGCTTGCGAGTGATTCTCCGTAGCTTGTCGACGAGAATCGGTCCTTCGAGAGTGAGCAGCGGAGCGCCTTTCCTCGCGGTTCTCACCGTGAAGGTTGTCAGGTTGACCTCCTTGGGAGCCTAGCCTTTGAAGAATGTTCCTCAACGAGTGAACAGCAGAACGCCTTTCTTCACGATCCTCATTGCGATGGTCGTCAGGCTGATCTCTCTGGGAGCCTAGCCCTCGAGGAGCACTCTGTTGTTAATAATATGTTAACTCGCAATTGTACGGGGCAATTAGTAGTATAGCAAGACAAGTACGAGGTCGTACCCACGAAGACTGAGAAGTTCAAATTAGTTATGTACTTTAGATTACCAAATTCAAGAAGTTAGGAAGTTAAATCTAAAACAGAATTTAAAGCAAGAGTGAGTTTGAAAACAAATGCAGCAAGATTAAAATGAACTTTGAAGTGAGAATGCTTGTGATTATAGAAAGAAATGAACAAACTGAAATTGCAACGGAAAGCAAGTAAACAAAAGTAACAAAGGGTGGTTTTGAAAGTTAAAACACAGGTTTGGAGACTAGGGCATTCAATTCACCATAACAATTCAATTCTGGGTTATAAAGATTCAAGTAACAAGTCTAATTCAGATTCAAAGATTGATTCTAGCTAAAGTATGATTAGGCTATGGTGTTTGGTCCTAACCTTGTGTTCCTAATTCCCTAATTTGATCATTTGTTGTCTAACCTAAAATTAAGCATTAGGAACCCATTAAGAATAGAAGAACATTTTAAACAACCAAGTATGTATCTAATCCCTGTTGTCGAATGTCCATACATACTCTTCCTATTCATAGTTCAATTCGAATTAAAGCATGGTGTATACTCTTAATTCAAACCAAGATAGTTAACAAACAAGTTCTAATGGTGATCAATCATTCAAACAAGCATGTTAACTTATAAGCATAATGAATAAGAACATGAATCATGAATCAAACTTGAAACTCCAAACTTATAAACCCAGAATATTCATGTTAGGTTACATCGAAGCCCTAGTTATGGATTTAGCTACTCATAATGGAAAAGAGACTTGAACAGAAATGAGAAAACATAATGAATGCAATAAGAGTAGAAAAACCCTTTTTCTGAAGTTCTTGTGGTGTCCAAGGCTTCTCCAAGTGCTTCTCCACTTCTAATGCTTCTCCAAGAGCTTCCCCACTTCTAGAAAGATGTATGAAGGATATGGAGGTGATTTGGGATGAGTTTGAGTGAGTGGTGATGGCTAAGGAAGATGAAATTCGTAGGGAAATGGAAGAGAAGTTTGCTGGAGTTGTTTTGGTGATTGTTGGAGTGTTTGGGATTGTGAGAGTGTTTGAGGATGGTTGGAGTGAATTGTGGGGGTTGTGAATCTCAGGATTTGTTGTGTCTTGAATGTGGAATGGATGTGGTATTTATACGGAGAGGGGAGTGATAAATCTGAATTCAATATGGCTAATGCATACAACACTTGCATTTATAAAAGATGAATTGGTTGATGCACTTCACTAATGCATACAACACTTGCATTATAAAATCTGAATTGGTTGATGCACTTCAGCAATAAATCCCACCAGCAGCCCTAGCTCATCTTCATGTCACCATGACTAAGCTTCCAACCAGCTACAATAGCTCATGCCTAGCTCACCATGACCAAGCTTCCAACCAGCTCATCCTGAGGTCAGCATGACCAGCAACTTCAAGGGCTTACAACTTGGGCTAGGCTGAATCAAATGAAGACTTTAAGATGTCCATTGTGAAGTTCAGAATGTGTATGATCCAACCACACAAGTATTGGCCCAATCCAAGCTCGGAGGAGGAAGTTAAGGCCGAAACAAATTGCTAACTCGTTTTTGCTCGCTGACAAAATCCATCCTGAGCATGGTTCTGTGTTTGCTAGGTGACGGACTCCAGATTTATCCAATGGGGCTGAATTTTGGATATGTTATAGTACACACCCATTGGAACAACTTTCATGAAGAATGTTGCCTCATACGAGCTATGTAGGTTGCTGAAACAAAGCTTGCAATATGACCTACGGAACTGGACTGGCAGGGGGCTGTAGCCAAAATGAGTTTGTCTTTAAGCTCTTTTTCTCTTCATCCAAATTAGGCCTTAACATGCATGAATTGCATGAATTATGCTCTCTTGCTCTTTTGGCCTACAAAACACACAAAGGGAGGCAAATAACTCAAAATTATAAGAAACTAAGCAAAAGAAGTAAGTAAATTGGGCATGTATATGTATGAAATTATGAGCTTAACACACTCCTCTGCGGGCCTAGGCGGTCGCGGACGTGGAGTCGTGGGCCCTGCCTTCCTCGCACGTTGCTCTGAGTGTGGCTAGCGGATGCTTGTGACATGTTGGCGAGCTGATCACGTTGTTGTCCCTCTCCTTGTCTGCTCATGCCTGCGTGACCTGCTCGGCGCCCGTCGATCTGCCTGTTGGCGCAGTCGTCCATCCTTCTCTCTTCGCCCAAGGTCCGAGGCCAAGGTTTTGAGCTAGATTGATTTGGTTGAGAAGCTGCCTCATCAAATTGCTTTGGTCGTCCATTCTTAGAGCTAGCTGGTCAACTCTTAAATTGAGGTCTGCTTAACTTCGTGGATCGGGAGAAGAGAAGTGTGTGTAGCCCAACTGCATACGGGCTAGGGTTTCATTGGAGGTGTACGCGGGAGCGTGCGTCGAGCGCGGAGGCAATGGAGGGAATGGATGGAGTTGCTCCAAGATCGGGCCTAAGTCGGCAGTGGTGACGAGTCCACTTTGATGGGAGGTTCCACCATGCTCGGCGGTGGTGCCATGAGGATGGCTAAATCCGGCCAAGGGGCCTTGGGTGGCTGCGGTGACCGGCGCGGTGGTGAGAGGTGATGGCGCCACCATGTCGATCGCGGGATCATGGGTGGAGTGGCTTTGGGCCGTCGCGGATTGAGCCATGGCGGTGGCCTTGCCTCTCGTCATCTTGCTTCCAACCATGGTTGTTTGGAAGGCTTCGGTGGATTGGAAAATAGGAGGAACGGATTCCTTGAGCACGCGTTGAGTATAACTCGTGCTCTCAATGAAAGCACCAATTTGTGGGAGCAAATTTCCTCCCACGGGAATATTCCCCTTAAGATTCCTTCGTCTTCTCTGCCTCTCTTTCTCCCTGCAAAACAAATAGCAATAAGAGGACCACACCCAGGGGGTGTTGGCCAAAGGCCCTCCGATGCCTAAATTAGTTCAAGAGTTTTGTAAAGAAAACACTAGCTAATTAGGGTACGGAGTTATGTGTGTTTTTCTTGGGATAAACCGGGCGGCCGGAGCCTTATGTAAAAGAGTGAGAGAAAAGAGGTGGCTAGGGTTTTTGAGAGATAATTTCTGCAGAGTTTCAGTAGGAGTTTAGACGTACCTCAACCCTTGTGTGTGGCCATCCTTTTATAGAGGTCTCGGGAGCTAGGATTTCAGAGGAATAATTCCGTAGATGGAAGGGAATTATTCCTCCCCAATTTGGCGAGATTTGGCTAATTAGGGATTTGATTTATTTGATTTAAATCAAATCCCTAATCAGGATAGCAATCAAATCAATACCTAATTTAATTAGGTAACTCCTCTATTAATTGAGAATATTCGTAGGAATCAAATCAATCATCAACCTAATTAGGTCATATTCTATTTAATTGGCTAAACCCCAATTAAATTGAATAATTCCTAATTAGGTCAAATAATCCCCAAATGGAGGGAATTATTTGACCTAGGTTTACAAATTAATTAGGTTCCCACAGGTGGCTGGTTGGGGTTTGCGGGGGCTCTTGGTGTGCGTTGGGGTTGGGAGGAGAAGGGGTGTGAAAAGTTTTATTTTTATTTTAAAACTATTATTTTTTATTGTTTATATTTGTATCCTTTATTTTTAAAAGGAATGCATTTTTTAATAATTTGTTGACTAAATTGCCCCTCCACAAATAACGGAAGTCAAAAAAATTAGACTGAAAATGAGGATTGTCCTTGAATTGCTTCAAATTGAAACCGCAAGGACAAAATTGACCAAATTAAAACGACATGGACCAAAAGTGATAAAAGTGGCAAACTACAGGTATCAAAAGTGATTTTTGCCAACTAAAAAATGTTCTCCAAGGTTATCATCCGAAGGATTATAATGATATCAGCCCAAATAAAAATAAAACCCCAAAATATAATAAATTTCCATAAAACAGGAAAAAGAAAAAGAAAAAAAGAGGAACTGTTCATATGCTATCGGGCATATGATGATAAATGAATGGACCTCTGGGGTGCGTATACGCTTGTGTAAGAAATTGTAAAGCAACAGTTTATTTACATGGTAAGAATTATGTTTAGAAGCTTCTATACCATCTCTGCTCTGGAACCCCTAGAGATTCCACTGGCCGTTCTCTGCGTGTTTCAACATAGGCAAAAACACATGTAAAATCAATTTAAACCACATAATGGTGACAAAATGGTAAATATCATGCCTTTCCTATACTTTTCCTTCCTTAGGTCTGAGATAATCTGGTATACATATATTTGCGTACCCTAAAATCTTATAATGGTCACAAAGTCGAAGCAGAAGCTGTTGTTGGCACCCGGAGAACTTGTTGAAGCAACCTTGCCGCAAGGCGTTGTGTGATCCCACCAATGACACGCTCCCCTAGGTTGCGTGCCTCAGGTTGTTGAAGGACCTGATTGAGTACGATATCACTTAAAATGTTAACGAACAAGTTGAGTCTTTTAGGTCTAATTCAATGACAACGTACAATGTGTCAATCAATTCGAAAGACTGAAAAAGGCTAACTGATGAAGGCTAAGAATGGGGTGGTGTAAGATGAAGGATATAATCATCAAGGGTCAAACAGAAAATCTGACCTCAAAGACGGAGTTGCAAAAAGGTTGGCAGAAAATGTTAACGTCAATAATTTCATTTGAGAAACATTAAAAGTTAAAGAGCCTGCATCCTCTCTATAACATTTGAAATCTACATTAAAAAGGCCTTTGTTTCTGTACTAATTAACTTTGGCAATAAGCAAATCATCTATATCTTTTACTGAACAAAACTATTTTACTATGTAACATGTTCCAGTGTTTGAAGGATAATGCGTAAAAAAGACTTTCTTAACCCAAATAGTATCTGAATTATTTGACCCGTTTTTCTTCAATGTCTAAACTCATGCAGCTATGATAGATTAAGTTTAAGCTAAGGAAGCAAGACAACCAACACAACAGCTTCTCGACCAAGAGCTAGAAAGAACTTAGATAACTAGAAAACAAACATGGTTCTTACTTGTAAAATGGGCTGCAAAAGGGCTGGATCAAAACTCTCAGAGGACCTCAGAAGTCCCCAAATCCTGAATACTTGATCTCGGAGCTCTATCATGCTTTCTTGTTCTGCAATGCTCATTACGAGTGGTCCAGTAGCATTGCCATTAACAACCAAAGCCCTCATAAAATTAGGCAAAGAATTGTATGTGTCAATAACAGTGCCCCAAATAAAAGCTTCAGTGACACGTACAGCCTCCTTAATAACTAAAGTTCGGAGCTCTTCACCATCTGAACCCAATAATAACTTCAACACAGGCTGTAAAGCATCTTTTGCTGAGAAATCTCTATCTTTCTTTCCCTGAATGAGCAGGTTTTCAAGTCGGTTCCACCTGCAGTCAACAGAAGTAAACAAATTCTCAAGTAGTTCAGCACACCATATTATATCAATCACCAATCAACTATAAGTATAAAGATGGAAACAGTGTGCATGCCTAAACTTCCCATCCTTGAAAAGCAACTCAATCAGAGCATCTCTGAGATATGGGTTTGGATCAGTGAGAAGCCTTTTAGCAAAATACGGGTATGAAGCAGCCAGCACCTTGAAATTAGGATCAGCATAAAGAGCTAGACCTTCTAGTACAGTAAGTGACCTTAATATCAAAGCATAATAAGCTGGGACTGCAAGAAAATTGAAAAGCCAAACTATCAGACTCAATCAGAGAACAGGGTAGAAAACCACATCACTTTTACATTTGTATGACTGACTACACAGTTTCAATACTGACTAGAATAAAAGTTGAGAAATCCAAAAGGAGCGAATATTTAAACTTATCCGGAGGAAGGAATACTGTTAATAAGAGAAATCACATAGATTTTAAAAAAGAAAAGAGAAAAAAGGGACAATGAGCAATCTTGGATAAGAAGAATGATAAACCAAACACACCAGAATGACAAGACGCAACCCAAGACATTCATTTAGAACTTTGAACTAAAAAATTCCCACCCCATCAGATAAGCCTGCTGTAGTTGTATTGATGTATTGCAAAATTATAGCGTTGGGTTTTAAGGTCCATCAACTCACCATTGAATGGATATTGATACAACACAGCACCTAGACCATCCACCAGTGTTTTGAAATTAAGTTCACTCACAGTTGAATTAAGTGCATCATCAAAGAAGTCACGAAGTGCTGGTACAATTGGAGAAACATCTACATCAGGTGACAAGAAATCTAGGGCATAGTAATCACGAGCCATAGCTTCATAATCCCGATTAACCATGTGAACAACATGGCCAATGATAGCAAATCTAGCTTCCTCTGGTGTCTCACTCATCATTCCAAAATCAAGAAAAGCAAGCTTCCCTTCAGGTGTTGCCAAGAGATTACCAGGATGAGGATCTGCATGAAAATATCCATACTCAAGTAGCTGTCTGAGGCTGCACTGTATCCCAGTGTTCACGAGATCCAATACTTTCAGGCCTTGTCTCTCAATGGCATCTTGCTCATTTAATTTGACTCCATCAACCCACTCCATTGTCAACACTTTGCCGCTGGTATAATCCCAGAAAATGTCTGGGACCAAAACTTCTTCTTTGTCAGCATACAATTTCTTAAACCTCCTTGCATTCTGTCCCTCCTGCAGGCACCTGTCAAAATTAACATGCAAACCCAAAAGAATCTTACACAAAATATGAAGCTGCAGTTTTTATACTCAGCACGGTTTAGAAAACAGTACACCACACTAAAGTAGAATGTTTCAAAACAGAAGCCACAGTTACACCATGCATTGTCTTGTCAAGAGCGAAGAATTGTCAACAGAAAATGACTAGTAACAGAGGCAAGAATGTCAGTAACTGGGATTTGAGATAAAAGTAAGTTGATGAGAAGACTAACTTGCACATAGTTGAGCTCTTGATAAACTCTGCGTGCAAATTCGTCAATAAGGGCCACAACATCAGTGGTTATCACGTCAACATACTTATTTATGAAAAATCCTAGACCTCTTATGAGATAGAAGTCAAGTCCTATAGCTTCTTCAATGCCTGGGCGTTGCACCTTTACAGCAACAACCTGCCCAGAATACTTCAGTTGAGCTTTGTAGACTTGACCTAAACTAGCTGCTGCAATTGGAGATGGAGATATGGATGAGAAAACGGAGTCAAGGGGTAGTTCCAACTCCCTTTCAATGCAGGAAAATGCTTCTGTATCTGGGAATGTTGGCAACGCATCCTGTTTGGTTGTAAGGGAAGCGAAAGTTGTTTTAGCATCTTAGCAATACACACACACATGAACAAAATCAGCTCAATCCTATTTCAAATTTTCTACAAAACAAAATCATTATTTTTATTTATTTATAAAACTAACTCATGAACCGTTGAAAGTTGAAACATAAAACAGTAGATTATAAATAAATACATACCTGAAGCTCAGAGAGCTCCTCCAAGTACTCAGGGGGACAGACGTCAGGCCTTGTGGACAAGCCCTGACCTAATTTCACAAAAGTAGGCCCCAAACGGGTGAAAATTCTCCTCAGCTCCGCGGCACGGAGTCTTTTATTCTGATTGAGCACGCCATTCCTTTGGTCCACCAACAGCTTCAACCCAAATGAACCCAGCGCTATCAAAATTTTAAGAGTCCTCCGAATGACCTTTTTTTATTATTATTTTATAACCATACAAATCCATCAGAATTGGACGAGCAAACGATCAACACATGAACACACACAGACCCATCAACAAAAAACCAAACAAATTGGAAACCGAGTGTCATGTCATGCACCTTGACTGGGCGAGACCCGTACTTGCCGACAAGAAGTTGGGGGCTGTAAACGGAGGCATTTGCGGAACGTGCCATGGCCCTTGCTTCGGCCTGAAGATCGTCCGTTCGATCCCCGCCTTGATATATCTGCACCTTCACAGACCCATCATCAACATCTCTGACTCTGAGCGTAGGTGCTGCTCTGGCTTCTGCCTCCACCAGAACTGACCGCGCTGGTCTTACTCTTAGTCTGATGCTGTCCCTTTTGCAATAAGGAAAACTACCCTTTGCCCTCGATGTCCGCCACCACAAAGTTAACGGCTGACCAACGGCAACGACGACGACCATAGCTCTACTTCCAATCTAGATTCAGATTAATTGCAGCAAGACGCACACATGCTAGGCCAGTCCTTAAAAACTTCAGGAGTTTCTATCTAATTAGCTTTTATTGTAATTTCTCAATTTTTTTTTTTCTCTCTAATTATTGTTACTGTATTGTTTCGTGGCTCCCCAGCCAGATATCATGGTTTCGTTGTCAAATACCAGCCACACCCATGGCCTCGCGTGGCGTATTTCGCACCATTATCACTCGCCTTTTGCATATGCCAAAAAAAAAAAAAAAAGTTATACAAATGTCCAAAATATATATATATATTTTTTGGTCATTAGTTAGGAAGGAGGAGGAAGCCTTATATTAGGTTGTCTCAAGATTGTCTTTTACGTGAATTGAACACAGATGCACTTGGGGGAGGGGAGAGTTTGGCCCACTTTTCCACCATAGTGATGTCCGATATGCCCCGGTATGGCCTAAAATGGAACCACTACTGAGACGGCTACGGTCGCCAATTGGCGCTTTCGATCTTGGTTGGTTCCAGACGGTTTTGGTTGGATACCGCCACCATCAATTTTGAATTTTTTTTAGCTGCAGAGGTGTTAAGCTCATAATTTCATACATATACATGCCCTATTTACTTACTTCTTTTGCTTAGTTTCTTAGATTTCTAAGTTATTTGCCTCCCTTTGTGTGTTTTGTAGGCAAATAGAGTAAGAGAGCATAATTCATGCAATTCAAGCATGTTAAAGCCTAATTTGGATGAATGGATGAAGAGCTTAAAAGACAAACTCATTTTGGCTACAGCCCCCTGCCAGTCCAGTTCCGTAGGTCATATTACAAGCTTTGTTTCAGCAACCTACACAGCTCGGATGAGGCCACATTCTTCATGAAAGTTGTTCCAATTGGTGTGTACTATAACATATCCAAACTTCAGCCCCATTGGATAAATCTGGAGTCCGTTACCTAGCAAACACAGAACCATGCTCAGGATGGATCTTATCAGCGCGGAAAATGAGTTAGCAATTTGTTTCGGCCTTAACTTCTTCCTCCGACCTTGGATTGGCCCAAATAACATATGGCTAGAAAGAAGACATTCTGAACTTCAATTTCGAGTGCTTAAAGTCCTAATTTGATTAAGAGAAGCCCAAGTTGTAAGCCCTTGAAGTTGCTGGTCATGCTGACCTCAGCATGTGCTGGTTGGATGCTTGGTCATGGTGAGCTAGGTATGAGCTATCATTTCTGGTTGGAAGCTTGGTCATGGTGACATGAAGATGAGCTAGGGCTGCTGGTGGGATCTATTGGTGAAGTGCATCAACCAATTCAAGATTTTCTAATACAAGTGCATCACCCAATTTAGATTTTCTAATACAAGTGCATCAACCATTTCAGATTTTATAAAACAAGTGTTGTATGCATTAGCCATATTGAATTCAGATTTTCACTTCCCCTAGGCCTATAAATAGGGAAGTTCTCTAAGCTTGTAAACACACCCCAAGGGGGGGAGCTCTCAAACACTTCTCTAGAGCTCCCTTCCCTTCTCTCCCTCAAATTCTCTTAGTTTCTCTTTCTAGTTTTCAATTGTTATAATGAGATCTTTTTGCTGAAATTTTCTCTTTAAGTCTTTCCAAGTTCTACTTTAATTTTCATTGTTATGTAAATTCTTTTCTTTAGTTTCAAGTTTGATTAGTTTCCAAGTTTCAATTATGGTTCATGTTCTTATTCATTATGCTTATAAGTTAATATGCTAGTTTGAATGATTGATCACCATTTAGGCTTGCATGTTAGCTATCTTGGTTTGAATTAAGAGTATACACCATGCTTTAATTCGAATTGAACTATGAATAGGAAGAGTATGTATGGACATTCGACAACAGGGATTAGATACATGCTTGGTTGTTTAAATTGTTCTTCTATGCTTAATGGGTTCCTAATGCTTAATTTTAGGTTAGACAACAAATGATCAAATTAGGGAATTAGGAACACAAGGTTATGACCAAACACCATGGCTTAATCATACTTTAGCTAGAATCAATCCGTTAATCTAATTGAACTTGGGAACTTATCTACTTGAGTTAGTTATTTTCTTTCTTTCTTGTTTTATTTATTTCCCTTCTTTTTCATTTCTGTTTTGTGTAGGGAAAATGAATTGAATCATTCAATCACCAATCCTCGTGGGATCGACCTCGCACTTACATACGCTAAACTACCAACGGTTCGTGCACTTGCGAGTATCACAAGTTGAGGATGCAGCTTAATCCATTTTGGTGCAGCTGAATCTACGCAACAAGAGGCGAGAGAGAGAGAGAGATGGCGGCTGGGGGAGGGGGGGATTGAAGAAATGAAAATGTGAAACCCTAAATGAAATATAACAAAATAAAACTTTACTTTTTTAAAAGTATTGCTAGATATGCTCAAAATTTTATTCTTCTATAATATGGAGGTATTTATAAATAAGTATTAACCTTAAATATATAGGAAATAAATCTAAATTAGAATAGGAAATAAATCTCAATTACAATAGGACTAAATAAACTGGTAAGTAACAAAAAACCTAACTAAGCAACATTCCCCCATCATATGTATATTGTATCTTAAAATGTTCCTGTCATAGGATCACCAATTGGACAATAGTAATCCGCAAACACTAGTACACACTATGTCTACTCAATTGGGAGGATGACTAGTCTCAAGTCATTCATGTAGAGACACTGAGACAAGTGTGTAGGTGCTCAATAGAGTTGGAGTTCACTAAACACGATCTAACTAAGAATTCTTGTATGGAAGTTTTACTCACAAGCGACAAACAAGTAATTCTAAGTTGTGATAATGCAAATTAGTTCTCAGACCTAAGACATCATAGTTGCTTTTTGTATGAGTTGTTTGTCTTTGAGAGCACTATACAATCACATCAAAATATGTGACTTAAAGGTGCTTGTTGTCCACTCGAAGGTGTTGTTTTAAATTTATAATACTCACAAGCGCACGAATTGACTGTAGAATAGTTGTGTGTAAGTGCGAGGTCATTCTCACCAGAAGTGTGGAAATGATGGAAAACTAATCCAACCCAAATTAATTCAATTTCTAATCTAGTTGATTTGTTGGTTGAAAAGAAAATTAAATAAAGCATAAAAATTGAAAATGCAAATAAACTAGAATAAGAATTAAATGATTGAGAAAAATCACTAAGGTTTTAGATTCCACACCATTATTCCATAAAACTCTAATTATTCATCTAACAATTCCCATGGAGTAGCAATCTAGAAATCATTTGTGGGAATATATATTTCACAGGCCAATAAGAAAACGACACGTGGAAAAGGAATATTCCTTATGTCAAACTAATTACCCTAATTAATTCCTATTTAATTAGGGAAATTATCTTTGATTTCAGATAGGAATATCTCCCTAAATCAAGGAACCAATTTCTTGTTGTAATTCCTATCATCTTTTTGGGAAAGAATAATCCTAACCGAATAAGGATTATTCTCCCAAAACCCTAGCACACAAAGAGACTATAAATACATAGCCACACAAGACATTTGAGGTAACGTTTTCTCACCCGAAACAACCCTCTCTCTCTCCTTGTCGTCGCCACTCTCTCTCCCCTCTCTCCCACACAGCTAAGCGTAGCCACACAAGGCTAAGGCCACCCGGCTCTCCATGTGAGAGAAAACTTCATCCATTTTAGCTATTGCCGTATCTTTTCTCAAAGATCCAATTGAACTAACTTAGGCATTAGAGGGCCTTTGGCCAACACCCCCCCGAGTGTGGTCTATTTACTCCTGTCTATTTCACAGGAATCAAGGAAGAGAGAGAAGGAAGAGAGAATGTCGAGGAATCAACCCGCGAATATTCTCCCGTTAGAAATTTGCACAAACAAATTGGTGCTTTCATTGAGAGTGCGAGATATACTCAATGCGTGCTCTTGAATCAAAGGAACCCGTTTTCTCATTTTCATCACTCAACCAAAGCCGTCCAATTTCTTTGACCAATTGATTTCGGATCGAGCCCAAAACTTGGGCAACATTATAATATGGTGGGAGGAGTCATTCGGTGAGTTTCTAGTGAAATCAAATCACTAAAACTATGTAATGTTCCAACCACTCCATTTACGGAACGAACTTCCTATGAACTTGAAGTGTCCAATTTCTTTGACTAATTGATTCGGATTGAGCCCAAAACTGGGCAACATTATAATATGGTGGGAGGAGTCATTGGGTGAGTTTTTAGTGAAATCCAATCACTAAAACTATGCAATCACTACTACAAAAATCGAAATAGATGACAGGAATCCACCGTCGTCTAGAAGATTTTCAAACCGTCGTGAAATCGACCACCATCTTTTGATATATAACACAACGACCGCTAATACCCGACGTCGTTAAACCATTCAACGTCAAAAAATATTACAAACCGACGTCTAATTACTATATATATCGTAAAATGAAACCTTCGACAAAATTTGACGACGGTTTTATTAAAACTCAGACATCTAAAGAGTGTTACATGTCAAAATCAGAACAAGCACCGACGTACAGATAATTATCCACGTCCCTAATTGAAGGAATACCGACTTGTATAACCTAGAAACCGTTGTGGTTAACCTATACTACGTTAAATAAATAAACAAACCGCCATCTAACTTGTAAAAGACGACGCATACACAAAAAAAAAAAGGATGTTTAAAGCATATTACATGTCAATAATCACACAGGCACCGACGTACAGATAATTATCCACGTCCCTAATTGAAGGAATACAGATTTGTATAACCTAGAAACTGTTGTGGTTAGCTTATACTACATTAAATAAATAAACAAACCGACGTTTAACTTGTAAAAGACGACGCATACACAAAAGAACGGACGTTTAAAGCATATTACATGTTAATAATCAGACAGGCACTGACGTACAGATAATTATCCACGTCCCTAATTGAAGGAATAAAGATTTGTATAAACTGAAACCGTTGTGGTTAAAATATACTACTTTAAATAAATAAGCAAACCGACGTTTAACTTGTAAAAGACGACGTATATACAAAAGAACGGACGTTTAAATCATATTACATGTCAATAATTACACAGGCACCGACGTACAGATAATTATCCATGTCCCTAATTGAAGGAATAAAGATTTGTACAAACTAGAAACCGTCGTGGTTAAAGTATACTATGTTAAATAAATAAACAAACCGACGTTTAACTTGTAAAAGATGACGTATATACAAAAGAACGGACGTTTAAATCATATTACATGTCAATAATCATACAGGCACCAATGTAAAATGATTTAACCATGACACACATGTGGAAAAATCGTCGCTTATATGATTATCCACGTCGGAATGTAGGAGAACAACGCCTTTTTAAAAATATTCCACGTCCATCTCTTGCGAGAATCGTCGTTTAAATTGTACAAAGAAGTCCATTGGACAGAGTTAGACGATGCTTTTTCTACAAAGTGGACGTCTGAATAGTTTAAAATGACACAATATTACTGAATACCGCCGTAAAAAATCCTACCCACGACTACTTTTGTTAAAGGCTAACGTTAAAAATTATATTGAAGGCGTGGACAGGAAAAGAAACACTACAAGAAAAAAGTCCTTTCACAACGCGCAATGTGCGTTGTGAAAACATATTGACAACATGCGGCGCACATTGTTGAAGCCGATGTCGTTAAAAGGTGTAGGGCTTTCGACAACACGCGTTGAACGTCGTCATTTATTTTGGCGCTCGTTGTGAACAACATTAACCACAACACGCGCACGTTGTAGGAGCGATTGACAACAACGTGCCGAGCGTGTTGTCTTATAATATTATGACAACATGTCTGTGCTCGTTGTTGTTTATGTTTTGACAACAAGCAATGCGCGTTGTTATATCAAATATATATGTTTTTTTTAAATAATTATCAAAATTACCTGATAAAAGTATAATTTATCTATAAATAGAAGCTCTATGATAAACATAAATATTTCCTTACTTCACATTCATAAGGCATCCCAGAATACAAAGCTTTCATTCAAAAGATAAATAAGGAGTTCCATATACATATTACAAAGTTATATTCATCCCAATATACTCATCGATGGTGAATGTAGCTGGAAACCACTGATTGAAGCTCATCAGCATCCTGAAAACCCCATTGCCTGTTGTAATTTGTTTGCATGCCAAAAGAAGACATGGAATGAGAAGTGCCCTCTTCGAAGCTGCCATATGAGACATTTTCTTCTGGGATATTCACTAAATTTTCTTCTGGGATATTTGAATTCATAATTCCATTCTCATAATTCCAACTTTGAGCTGCTTGATTAGGGTTTGAGCCATTGACAAAGCTTTGAGCTGCTTGATCCTTGAGGAAAGCTAACTGTGCTTGTAAGTTGACCACCTGAAAAGTTCAAACCAAAAGCATATACTCATCAGTTACTTCAACATACAATCTGAACAGAAACCCAATCTGAACATACAAAGGGTACTAAATGATTAACCTGCTGTTGGAGAGCAAAAATATGTGAAACACATCCATATATGGGATCTTGAATCCTGGCTTGAGCTTCATATGATATCGACATTGCGGCCTTGCATCGATCGCTCAACGGAAGGTGAACTAAAAGCCTCGACACATTGCTTGCGCCAAAAACCTTGTGGATGGCAGAAAAATCAACATCTCCCTCTTCATAGCAGAAATGAGGCGCAAAAATACACCCCGTCACACATTTTCTTCTCAAGAACTTGCAGGCTCCACAGGGAGAACCACAACCAGCCATGGTTTTGATGATCTTTTTTAATTGGGAGGGTTTTATATACGTTTTATGTTGGTGATTTTTGTTTTTGTTTTTACCGCATTATTGGTGATTTTTGCCCCGCATTATCCGCATTATTGTTTAGGGTTTTTGTTTTTGTTTTTACCGCATTATTGGTGATTTTTGCCCCGCATTATCCGCATTATGGTTTAGGGTTTTTGTAATATAATATTGCCCCGCATTATCCGCATTATTGGTGATTTTTTTTTTGTTTTTACCGCATTAATGTCGTCTTATAATATTGCCCCGCATTATCCGCATTATTGGTGATTTTTGTTTTTGTTTTTACCGCATTAATGGTGATTTTTGTTTTTGTTTTTACCGAACCTTGGATCCTACCTAACAAATAATAATAAACCATGGTAGCCATTATCAAACACATCATTCCCACTTTTTCCAGTTGCTGAGTTGGTTTTGGTTTTGTCACTTTCACCGTATTCAATTTCAGATTTACTTGTGTTTTGATCAATTGTTTAAACTTAAAGCAAGCTGGAAGGTGAAGAAAAATTGGGATCCTACCTAACAAATAATAATAAACCATGGCAATCAGAACCATCAAACGCATGTAAAGAATCATGCCATCCCTCTTAACATAAAGCAATACAAGGCATCAGTGCATTGCAACAAAGTCTGGAAAACCAAGTAACTAAACCAATCAGCAAATTTAGCATTCATAAGCAAAGCTAAACTAAATAGTAATCCCAGTTTGCAGCAATAAATTCATGTTAAGGACAGGGAAAATAAAAGTAACATCGTCTACAAAGACAGGGAAAATAAAAGTAACATAGATGGGTACCAAGAATAGGCATGTGGATCTGGCCAAAACCTTGCAGGCACTAAATTGCTTGCCTGAGTACATGTATAAAGACATATATGGCTGATTCCTTAAAAACCAAAATTAGATGCAAATTTTAAACCTTTCTACATTGTAAGTCCAAATTTCCTAAAGCAAAGACCTAAAATTGCTTACCTGGCCTTTGCTCCTTCAACTTTGTGAAGGTTTGGGAGAGACTGACGGTTTGGAATCTGATTCCAAATATACAAGAATTGAACCCAGATGTACAAGATCTACAAGATAAATTCATATGGAAGAAGAAAGAAGAAAAAGGGATTTGAAAAAAAAAATAGAACCAGAAATAACGTAGGGAGAAGAAGAGAGGGATAGGGAAAAAAAAAAAAGAGGTAGAAGAAAAGAGAGAGAGAGAGAAGAAGAACAAGAAAAAAGAGAAAGAGAAAGAAAAGAAAGAAAAAGAGAAAGAAAGAAAAAGAGAAAGAAGAGAGAGACTGTCGGCGGTACAGGGAGAAGAGAAAAGAAGAAGAAAAAAGAGAGAAGAAAAAGAGAGAGAGAAATAGAAAGAGAAAGAAAGAGAGAGAGGATGCGCATGCGCATGCGGGGCTTTTTCCCGCAAAAAATTTCACTCTCTTTTCCGCCAATATTTTATTTATTTAATAAATTAATATAATTTTGACAACACGCTTCGTGCGTTGTAGAACTTAAAACTACTACAACATGCAAGGCCGCGTTGTGAAAATAGCTCTATTCTATATTTTGACAACACGCTATACACGCACGTTGTTATAAATTGTATAATACAACATGCTGCTTCTGCGGGTTGTTAAAAATATTGTTCCACAACGCATATGAATGCACGTTGTTGATTACATGTTGTCATAAGTTATTTTTCTTGTAGTGAAAAGACGTGTATTATATTTTCAACGTCGGTTTTTGTAAAATAAAGGACGTGGTTAATTCCTTCACTATGTCATGAGGATCCAATTGTATGACGTTGTAATTTCTTACCACATCGGTTTCTAATATATGTTGACGTGGTTGGGGTTTTAAAAGTCGCTTGTGTAATCCTCCTTGACATATGTATTCTCTGAGACGTCAGATGTTTTAGACAAACCAACGTGCAGAAAATCTGTCACGGCAGTTAATGGAACAGAGATGCCTTTATTTTGTCCTTTAGACGACGGTAGGTTTTAATCGTGGAAGTAGTGTTTAACAAATTCGTCGGTTGGAGTACTCCAACGTCGTGTTATAGGGAAATATACGTCGTGCGTTGTTTTGTAGGCCGTCGTTGATGTTTATTACTACCTGCCGCTTGTAATTTAATTTTTAATAAACCGACGTGTTTTCATTTTCAGATGGCGGTTTTTATTTCTTTACGGTCTTTTGCATTTTCTTTCCACAACGTTTGTAAAAATATGACGTTGGTTTTATTTTAGACGTTTGTTTTTCCAATTTTTTAACTGGACCGTCGTATTTCGCACCTTTAATCCAGTATTTTAAAATTTTGATTTGTCGTGCCCAAAACCTGCATAATGAAAATGTGATCAGAATTAAAATGATATACATAGTTATTAATTAATGTCATACAATTAACTACATAACTAATGTCATACATTACAACAATCAATCAATCCATATATCTTCACACCCATCTCTAATATTTTCACTCCCAAACTCACCCACTAGGTCATCAAATGTGTCAACATTTGGTATCCCTCTAGTAAATGGCTCACACTCAATTGTAATATCACCTAGCACATCATCACCAATAACATCATTATATTCTCTATTAGGCATTGATAACACTACTGACCAACCACGATGCATTGGGTCGTCAACATAAAATACTTGTTTGACTTGAGAAGCCATAACAAATTGGTCATTCCTATGTCCAATTTTACTCAGATCTACAAGGGTAAATCCAAGTTCGTCGAGTACAAGGCCCGAAGTATTATCTATCCAATCACACCTCAAGATTGGGATTCTAAACGTTTGGTAGTCAAGGTCCCAAATTTCTTGAATAACACCATAAAAACCCATATTAGAGACAATATGGTTTTTATCCTTGGCACTAGCAACTTGCATAATATGTGCAAGTAAATAAACTCCACTATTTTGGACAGTTCGCATATCATCTTGTGCCTTGGTGTTAAATTTAACACCATTAATAAGATAGCTCCTATATGATGGCACTGCCATGCTTGGACCAGCTGCTAGCCACCTCAAATTTTTTGATACGCCATTATTCTCTTCCCCATTAAGTTCACTTTGAACATGCAAATTAATCATATCTCTTAATTCTATCTAACATAGAAAGAAAGAAAATTAAAAGTTCACTATGTCATTCAATAACATATATACCTTAAAGTGTAGCCATTGAATGAAAGTGCTATTGTGCTTATCTTGCAGCCACTTTGTTCTCTTTCTAAATTTTGGATAAGTAGTCTTGATGTGGATCATATGTTTCCTATATTGACAAGAAAAAATCAAGCATTACGGTCCCTTGTATATAAGATAAGCATAAGGAATAATAATATTTAAAATGGCTACTTAAATAATAAAACTCATACTTACTCAATATAAGGTAGGACTTCCTCCGTATTCTCCAAGACATATAGATGTGCCTGGTTCAACAAGTCCCGATCAACTAAGCTCACTGTGCAACCTGATAAAGGCTTTGAAACTCCCATCTTCTGGCTTAATGGCACTCCAACTGTACTAACATTAGATAAATGCTCGGTGCAAAACTCTACAGCTTCTTCAGCTATATACCGCTCAGCAATGCAACCTTCGGGACGAGTCCGGTTCTGAACATACCCTTTTAGCACTTTCATATATCTTTCAAACGGATACATCCATCTAAAATATACTAGCCCACATAGACGAACTTCTCTGACAAGATGTACTACTAGATGAACCATGATATCAAAGAATGAAGGGGGAAAGTACTTCTCAAGCCAACACAAAGTAACTACTACATCTTCTTCCAACTTATCTAGCTTGGAAACATCTACCGTCTTTGCACATATAGCATTGAAGAAGAAGCACAATCGAGTTATTGCATACCTTGCAGGCTTCTCCAAAACAGAGCGTATTGCCACAGGGAGCAATTGTTGCATCAAGGTATGACAATCAAGAGATTTAAGGCCAAGAAATCTTGAATCTTTTAAATATACAAGATTTTTTATATTTGAAGAATAACCTTTAGGGACCTTCATACCATAGAAAGAATTGCAAACTGCTCTCTTCTTTGCTCTTGACAAATTCCAAGGCTGTAGAGGCAAAAGAGTATGTCTTTCTCCATACTCGAGTTACAAATCAGTTTTGACCTCCATGTTCAATAAATCTAACCGAGCAGCAATCCCATCTTTATTTTTTCCAGGGATCTCTAGCAATGTACTAATGATACTATCGCAAACATTCTTCTCAATGTGCATAATATCTAGGACATGCCTCATAGGAAGGTATTTCCAATACTCGAGATCAAAGAATTTTGATTTCTTCTTCCAACAAACTATGTCACCATTATTCTCACCAACACTTCCCCCATTTTTCGAACCCCATATGTAATTAATAACTTCAATCATATGCAGCACTTCTTTTTCGGTTAATGGCTTGGGAGGCGTGCCATTTTCAGGTTTCCCATTAAAAGTTGCACACTGCCTTCGATACAGATGATTGATTGGCAACCATTTTCTATGCCCAATGTAACATATTTTGTGGCCATTTTTCAACATGTGACTAGGTGTATCATCGCCACATATTGGACAAGCTTTATATCCTTTAACGACACAACCAGATAAGTTCCCATAGGCAGGAAAATCATTAATTGTCCACAGTAATACACCTCTGAGTGTAAAGTATTCTCCTATGTGTGCATCATACACTCCTCTAATCCCATCCCACAGAGATTTTAAATCATCAATCAAAGGCTCTAAGTAGACGTCTATATCATTTCCGGGCTGTTTAGGACCGGAAATTAATAAGGTCAACATCATGAACTTCCGTTTCATGCATAGCCATGGTGGGAGATTATATGAAACTAAGATAACTGGCCAACAATTGTATCTGCTACTTAAAGAACTATTGGGATTGAATCCATCAGATGAGAAAGCCAATCTCAAGTTTCTCGACTCTTTACCAAACTCAGGCCATTTATCATCAACAAGTTTCCAAGACGGGGAATCTGCTGGATGAGACATATGACCGTCAACTGATTTTCTAGCAGCATGCCAAGTCAAACTCTTAGCTGTCTTATGTGATTGAAACATTCTTTTAAACCTTGGAATTGGAGGAAAATACCACACCACCTTCGTTGGCACACCCTCTTTCAAGATTGAATCTTTGCCTTCCTTCCACCTTGAGATACCAAAAGTAGGACAATTAGTTGAATCTTCATAATCCTTCCTATACAAGATGCAGTCATTGGGACATGCATGGATTTTCTCATAAATCATCCCTAAAGCAGACAAAGTCTTTTTTGCCTTGTTCATAGAGGAATGTAGTGTATTTCCTTCTGGAAGCAAATCTCCTTGAAGTATCAATAATTCTGTAAAACAAACATCACTCATTCCATGTTTTGCTTTCAAATTATATAACTTCACCAAAGCCGATAACTTCATATACTTACTGCAACCAGGGTACAAGGGTTGATCTCCATCCCCAATTACATTGGCAAACTCATAAGGATAAGATCCAAATCGCCTAAATCATTATCATCCCCTAATTCTTCAGAAACAAAACTGAACCTACTTTGTTCATCTTCTTCCACATTTCTACTAGCATTAGTAGTCCATTCCTAAGGTTATCCGTGCCATGTCCAAATCTTATAGTTTTGGTCATTCCATTAAAGTATAAGTGTTTCCTTATAATTCCAACCTGAAACAGTCGAATATTCCCACATTTAATACATGGACAACGAATATGAGTTGTATTTCCAAGATTTTCTACAGTAAAATTCAAAAATCCTTCCACCCCTAACTCATATGCCTTGGATTTTCTATCCGCATGCATCCATGACTTATCCATCTCACACACTATAAAATCATATATATAATAAAGTGAAAAGAGTAGCAATGAAACACTACTATATTCACATAGAAGAGAATAAATTGAAAATAAAAAGTAAAACAAGAATCAGACGACGGTTTTTACAAAATAATCGTCGTGTAATAGAAATTCAGACGACGACATCTCTAGTTATTGTCGTCATTAAGCTACCCAAACCCAGAAATTTGTATTGCTTTTTGAAGAACAAAGTTCTAGGTTTTAGTAGCCTAAAGACGACGGTTAATGGAGAAACAGTCGTCTTTAGGTTACCAAATGCAAACTAAAATTCAGATGACGGGAGTAAATGAACAGCCGACGCATAATAAAAATTTTGACGACGGTTTGATCCATCAACCGTCATTGTGGTTTACAAAAAACCGCAGTCTAAATCTCCCATCCCCATTCTTTTTCCAAGAACCCATGGCCAAACAAACATAAAAGAACCCAAACAGAGAGTTATTATTACAAGAATGCAAACACTAAAACATAAAAGAACCCAAATATAGCTCCCAATTAAGAACCCATAGCTCCCAAAACATATATTAAGAAACGAAAGCTACCAAAACCAACAAAAACATTTATGGATTTAAGAAGCCATGCAATATCATTAAATAAAGAGATTAGGGTTTGTACTTACATGGATATTGAGTGAGAGCTGAGAGAATATAACAAATGCTTGAGAGAGAGCTCGGAGAATATACTCAATGCTTTGAGAGAGAGCGAAAACTTTAAGACAAATTTATGTTGAAGAGAGCGAACGAAATATTTTAGGGTTAAAGGGAAATTCTGAAAATTTTAGATCACAGTCAAAAATTCAAAGGACCGCGTTTTTCAAAGACGACGGTAAATACATCGATATCGACGTTTAATGTTCACTTACGACGACGGTTTAAGGAAACAGCTGACGTTGTAAAATGAAACTACGTTGACAAATAAAGGAAACGACGTAGTAAATTATTTTTACGTCACTCCTTAAAAAACCGATGTCTTAAATATTAAATAATTAGATGGGGTTTGGGTTTCCTAGGATTCGAACGTGCGTAATTAACCAAAAACAGCGAGAGAAAACCAGCGTCGTTTCAATAAACCCTAAACCCTAAACCCTAAATTTTACAATAATTATAAAAAAGTACACAAGTAAGAGAAAAATGAACCGAAAATTGCTACGGACTCCTTTCAACAATGCCTTCTATATTAGTAGGCTAAAATTTGGATTTCATAATTTTGAATTTATGGCCACCAATGAATCACATAAACCTTAGGGTTATGTTATGAAAAGTATAAGGACTATCGTGCTTTATCTCTAAATTTTTTTGACTTTTTTTATCACTTGTAATTTTGAAAACTAAAATTACATTTTTCAAGCCTTTAGGGGCAAGACATTGTCTCAATGAGTGCATAGAATTTGTCGATTCATTTTTCAATTTTTTTTGAATATATTATGAATATTAGTAATTAAATACAATAAAAAAATATTTTTAAGATTACATTTTTTAAAGCTTTAGGGGAGAGACAATCTTTCAATGAGTGCATGGTAGTTGTCAGTTTATTTTTTGGAATTAGTTTTGAATTTATTATGAATATTAGGAATTAAATAAAATATAAAAGTCATATTAAAATGAAATGACAAATGACATAACCGACGTTGGATCCCTTTACAACGACGTTAAACAACACAAAACGTCGTCCTAGATCATATGAGATGTCGAAAAGCAAAACCGATGTGGTTTGTACGTTACTACGTCATCTTGTTCTTAATAACCGATGTGGGTTATATTTACAATGTCTTTTCTAAAGTTGTTGCCACCGTTGTTTACGTATACAACGTCAAATTTTGTAAGCTAACCACCGTTGTATGTCTTTAAGACGTCAATATGTTTGTACTAACGGATGTAGTATATCGGTACAAAATTTTTCTGTACAAGATGAAGGTAAATATAAACTGTCGTGTTTCTTCCTGTTACATGGCGTTTTTAAGAATTGCCGTCGATGTTATATTTCCCGTTTGTAGGGGCCTTTTCCTTCCGGCAGCAAATGGGTTGGGCTGCTGCAAAGAGTGATCTGAGGCAAATGTCCCCTTTATGTCTGAGTTCGAAGATTAAGCCCCAAAGACGTCTCGAAAGGGTGATGATGCCTTAGGAAACTCTTTGGCTATCTTTACCAACGAAAGTAACAACAAATTGCAAGTAAATCTTCTAGCTTGGCATGAGAGAGCTATGGCATGAGAGCAAAATTATCATGAGTTTAGCACTTTAGGAGAGAGACCTGTGGGTTACTATGAAGGTCAGAGGTTCTAATAGAAGGGAAGAGAGGTTCTAAGGAAGCTTGGTGGAGAGTTTTGGATGATTTTCGCAGTTTCCGGCAGCTTGACAGTGACTCTGTCAAAGCTTTTGTCAATCTGCTAAGATGGGGGAAATAAAGGAAAATTATCAAGGATAGCACGACAATGGCTGAGTTTGCAAGTGAGAGAGAAAGCTTGCTCTCTGAAGGTTGTGGGTTGTGTTGGGTAGAAGGGGTCTTATTTATAGCAGCTGGGAATGGATCTTCTCCAAGAAACCCTAATGGTTTCTTCCTAATCTAACTAAGCTTTCCTCTTCCTTTCTTCTCCTCTTTCTTGACTTTCCTCATGGTGGCAGAAATTAGTGCTGCCCAATCCCACAAAATCAGAGACTCTTGGGAGCTCCAGGCTTCTTCCGGCGGCTGCCTCAGAGGAGAACTTCCATTTTCACCCATTTTCTTTCTCCTCTTTCTTCCTCTTTCCATGGCCAAATCTGATGAAGGAAAGAAAGTGGGTGCGCCTGCTCATTTAAGGGATGGCATCCTCCCTTGCATGCCAAAATCCCTTGGTTTCTTGAATTCTTGCACTTGGAACTTGTTCCTTGGCCTCCCAGCAGCCACTCACGTGTAGATTTCCAAAGTTCCTTCGTGGTTTTGTCTCCAAGCTGAGTGCCAAGGCTTATGCTGGTTTTTATCCTAATTATGTTGGCTTTTAAGACAACCACATGATCTATCCAATGGATGAGATGGCTTCATCAAATGTTGGGCTTTCTAGTTTGTTCTAATTGGATCAATGGGCTATTTTGGTTAGTTTATTCTAATTGGATCAATGGGCTATTTTGGTTGAAGCAATGGTCCATCTCCTTTCTCGTGCTTACCCACATTTGGGCCTAAGAAATGGGCTTGAGTCCCGAGTCTCCCAAGCGACCCGGAACTTCCACTTCTCGGTCCATCAATGGGCCTCATGACAATTTATTACCATCCATACCACAACCCACTCAAGCAAGCCCCGGGCATTTGAGTGGCTTAGGCCCACTTAAGCTTGTTGTGGAATAATAATTTCCCGCTTGGCATGCTCTTAAGTATGACGCTTGATAGGATAATTGACATGAATTTGCAGTGCTAAATGCATCCTTATAATTTTAACCTCAGTTTCTATCGTAATAGAGTTTTATGTGGCATGGCATGCAAGATACGGCTCGTGCATGGCAGACTTCTGTGCACTTCAAATTGAGTCTTTTTCCAATAATATATCGTCCTGGGCCAGGAATTTATTCGGGCCCAATCGTGGATTTTTTGGGCCTCAACATTAGCCCCCTTAATTATAAGGGCCATGGGCAGGTGCTGGAATGGGCCTGATAATTAAACCCAACCCGAAAAAATCAGGTTTGTAATCATAAGAAGCTTATTTTCTTTCCCACGTGCAAAAATGACGGCGTGCCTCGAAACCCAACGGTTGCTTGCAGTTTCCCAATGCCAACTGCTCTCTTCCCCTTTTTTTTGCCATTATTTTATTCCATATATCCCCTTTTTGTATTTCTTCTTCTCTTTATTTCCTCGTTCCTCGCACCAGACCGAAAGAAACCTCCTTTGTTACTTTTTCCTTCGTTCTTCTTCGCTCTCCTTCGTTTTCCCACGAACTCAGCTCGAGTAAGAGAGCAAAATCAGATGGAGACCACCCGATTCCAGCCGCAGGGAAAGAGCCCAAGTCAGACTCAACTTTGCCACTCCTCCCTCGTTCGAAGAGGTCCATTCGCCGCCGCTGGAAGAGGTTTCGTTGTGCGGATGTTTCTTCAAAAACCCCCGATTTCTCTCCCTTTTCTGCCATATCTGAGGTTATTCTTTGGGGTATTAACAAGGTATGCTCTTTTTTTTTTTTGCTTCTTCTTAGATTTATTGGGGAATTTCGTTGGTTTCTTCGCACCCACATGTATTCCCTTCGGTTTTGGTAGTCAAGCACCCAAACCCTATCCGACCTATTTTGTTATTGCAGTGACATAGGTTTTTACGGCGTGGGTGCTAGCAAGGGTTCACACCGATCTTCTGGGATTCTCTTCTCCCTGGTTTGCCCTTTCACGAGCTGCTGGAAGGGCGCCGAATTTCGTTGGTGAGTTCCTTCCTTCCTTATTCTTGTTTCTTCATTCCCTTTTCCATCTTTCTTATCTTGTGTTGATCTCCTTTGCGTTTATGGGATAGTTGAAATTTGAATGACATGCTCCCTTCTCTTTTTGGTGCAGGTGGCTACGTTTCTAATACAAGCAGGGGCAGGTGCTGGAAGCTTTGCTTCATATTTCTTGCTGCTGGAATCTCTGAGTGCCTTGGCTCCCCAACTTAAGCACCTAGCCTCCCGTATCAGTCTCTTGGTGAGTAATTCTGCCAATTTAAGTGTCTTAAGAATAAGTATAGACTGGTGCTTGGCCTAGGCTTACTCTCTTTGCGAACACCTGCTTTTTTGATGGTGTATGTATATACATATATATATTTTCTGTCGTTGCTGCTGGAAATAGAGATTGATGGAAGGCATGTCTTGTGATGCTTGTTTCCTTCTGAGAGAGGCTTTACTTGTCACACATGTTGATCACAAAGTGATACCTTTGCTTGTCACGAGCTTGAATTTTAATTTGCATGTTTACTTAGACAAACTCAACCTGCCATGCTTGGCGCATATTTAGCATGTGCTAAATTTTTATTTTATTTTTTAAAATTTCCCCCTTTCTTTTCGTGCAGGGATTCAAGCTTTGTCATGGCATCTACTGATTCTTCCTCCATCATTAGGGATCATCTCTATTCCATAGATGACAAGCTAAAAAGGGGTAGGCCCTGATCGGTTCATAATTGTATATCATTTTGTACCCTTCTAGCTTATGATTTGGTTATGTTTTTGAGTTAAACTTGTGCTTTTAATCCTTTTTGTGTTTATCTTTCAGCTTTAGGTAACAATGATGGCTTTGGATATGAAATGATGTAATCCATGTATGTTAAAGCCTGATTTGGATAAAGGGATGAAGAGCTTAAAAGACAAACTCATTTTGGCTACAGCCCCCTGCCAGTCCAGTTCCGTAGGTCATATTGCAAGCTTTGTTTCAGCAACCTACACAGCTCGGATGAGGCAGCATTCTTCATGAAAGTTGTTCCAATGGGTGTGTACTATAACATATCCAAAATTCAGCTCCATTGGATAAATCTGGAGTCCGTTACCTAGCAAACACAGAACCATGCTCAGGATGGATCTTATCAGCGCGGAAAATGAGTTAGAAATTTGTTTCGGCCTTAACTTCTTCCTCCGACCTTGGATTGGCCCAAATAACATATGGATGGAAAGAAGACATTCTGAACTTCAATTTCGAGTGCTTAAAGTCCTAATTTGATTAAGAGAAGCCCAAGTTGTAAGCCCTTGAAGTTGCTGGTCATGCTGACCTCAGCATGTGCTGGTTGGATGCTTGGTCATGGTGAGCTAGGTATGAGCTATCATTTCTGGTTGGAAGCTTGGTCATGGTGACATGAAGATGAGCTAGGGCTGCTGGTGGGATCTATTGGTGAAGTGCATCAACCAATTCAGATTTTATAATGCAAGTGTTGTATGCATTAGCCATATTGAATTCAGATTTATCACTCCCCTCTCCCTATAAATACCACATCCATTCCACATTCAAGACACAACAAATCCTAGGATTCACAACCCCACAATTCACTCCAACCATCCTCAAACACTCTCAAAATCCCAAACACTCCAACAATCACCAAAACAACTCCAGCAAACCTCTCTTCCATTTCCCTACGAATTTCATCTTCCTTAGCCATCACCACTCACTCAAACTCATCCCAAATCACCTCCATATCCTTCATCATCTTTCGAGAAGTGGGGAAGCTCTTGGAGAAGCATTAGAAGTGGAGAAGCACTTGGAGAAGCCTTGGACACCACAAGAACTTCAGAAAAAGGGTTTTTCTACTCTTATTGCATTCATTATGTTTTCTCATTTCTGTTCAAGTCTCTTTTCCATTATGAGTAGCTAAATCCATAACTAGGGCTTCGATGTAACCTAACATGAATATTCTGGGTTTATAAGTTTGGAGTTTCAAGTTTGATTCATGATTCATGTTCTTATTCATTATGCTTATAAGTTAACATGCTTGTTTGAATGATTGATCACCATTAGAACTTGTTTGTTAACTATCTTGGTTTGAATTAAGAGTATACACCATGCTTTAATTCGAATTGAACTATGAATAGGAAGAGTATGTATGGACATTCGACAACAGGGATTAGATACATACTTGGTTGTTTAAAATGTTCTTCTATGCTTAATGGGTTCCTAATGCTTAATTTTAGGTTAGACAACAAATGATCAAATTAGGGAATTAGGAACACAAGGTTAGGACCAAACACCATGGCCTAATCATACTTTAGCTAGAATCAATCTTTGAATCTGAATTAGACTTGTTACTTGAATCTTTATAACCCAGAATTGAATTGTTATGGTGATTCGAATGCCCTAGTCTCAAAATCTGTTTTCCAACTCTTAAAACCACTCTTTGTTACATTTGTTTACTTGTTTTTGTTTGAAATTTCATTTTGCTTCTTTTGTTCAACAATCACAACCACTCTTGTTTTAAATTCTGTTTTAGACATAACCTCCTACTTTCTTGAATTTGGGAATCTAAGTACATAACTAGTTTTAACTTCTCAGTCTTCGTGGGTACGACCTCGTACTTGTCTTGCTATACTACTAATTGCCCCGTACAATTGCGAGTTAACATAATATTAACAACAGGCCCCCTCCCTTACTCAAAGGTACTGGTGAAGACACAGTCATATATGGAGAACCAGCCCCGGAAGTAACTCCTGTGATTGATCCTGCTTCCATATCGAGGTGCTGTATAGAGAGGGGTTTGTTTCCGGCAGTCCCTCTATTTTTTCAGTATCCGTGCGGCACCAGCAAGGGCTGGTCAGAATGGGTAGATCGAGAACTAAGGGACCCATCTACTAGTGATATCTTGAGCCGGGCAGGGGTGCTGGACGATATCTTTCTTTCTAAAGCATGGGACATCCACGTTGAGGCCAAAATGCTCCGACATGTAGTGAGGCGATGGAGTACCGAGACACACACCTTTGTCTGTTCATGGGGGGAGTTTACTCCCACACTTGAGGACGTAGCTAATATTCTTCACCTCCCACTTTGCGGCAGCCAAGACCCTTTCCATATCACACTGACTCATGAAGATAAACTTAAGCTTGAGGCTTTACGAAAGGGTGCCCCAACTTCTACTAGCACCTCTCTGCGCTTCAGCAACTGGATACAGTTTTTTGGGGATGCTAACAGGAATGAGCCATGCCGCCTCGCAGCGTTTATATCTTTATGGCTTGGCAGATTCCTCTTTTGTGATTTTTCCCAAGATTGCCTGCATGCGCGAGTGTGTCCTTTGGCGCTGGCGGTAGCACACAGTGATATGATTCCACTAGCCCCCATGTTCTTGGGGCATCTATACCATTTGCTTGATCAGGTTCAGTTTCTTGAGAAAGGGGCAGCGGGAACCATGGCCGTGGAAACTTTATTGAACTCTAGCTTTCTCCAAGTATTTCTATGGGAACGGTTCAAAGGGATAGAAGTATCTCCGCATCCTTATTCCAAGGCCAAGGAATCTGCTGATTTTGATGGTGGTTGGTATGTGCCGTTGAAACTTCCTCTGATCTGCCGATGGTTCCGACCTATGCAGAGGAAGGGCCAAAATTTTCTAGAGCTGCTGGACAATGTTGAGAGCTTCATCTTCCGCCCCTATTGTGCCTTGTCGGAAGGATTTAGCCATGTGCCTCTTTAAGCTGACTCTGATGATTTGATTGAGGCTCTAACAACTACGGCACGGGGTTGTCGACTACGAAGAAAGGCGTTGTTGAGTGCCGCACGCTTTCCTTTGCCGACACTGGGTGATGACCATTTGGAAACTTCTGTGTATTATTCAGCTCACCGAGTCAGACGACAGCTTGGATTCGATCAAGGTGTGCCTTCCGATCCTAGTCATGGGAATCCTTTTTCATTGCACAAGGTTTTTTGGACCGAGGGCAATGTACCGGAAGATGGAAACCTCTTTGCTCTTGCTTTGGCCGACAAGGGGTGCGTCGGTGGCCTCTCGAAAGCATACCGAAATTACTGGAATCGCTGCTTTGCCTCATTTAGCCGGTTCCATGCCGCTCATTGTGACAGGTTGCTACCCACCGTGGTTTATCATGCTCGTCTAGTATCCGAAGAGAAGGCAATTTCTTTGAGTGAAAAGCGAAATCTGCCCTTTACCTCTAGAAGTGGGGAAATTATTGGTGATTTCTCCAAGCTAAAACAGAAATTAGAGAAGCCCAGCTCTCACAGTGCCGGAAGAAGTACTGCACATGGGAAGCGGAAGTGAGAGGGAAGCCATAGTGTTGAGAAGAAGAGGCATGCTGCAAAAAGCCCAAAAAAGTTTATTCCTAAGGTAGCGGCAAGCGGTCCCCCCAGCTCCAAAAGGAATGCCCCCACAGTGCCCTTGCTGCGACAGCAACTTGTGGCCTCTGTCAGCAGCAAACAAGTCGACAAGACGCCGGAAGCTCCGCCTTCTCGCAGTAAGTGCCACTTACTAATTACTCGTGTTTGTGTGTTCCTTTCATATATATGCATGTTTTTTCTTTTTTCTTTTTTTTTGGCTGGTTCTGGACTTGCTTTCTTCCTTTTGTTTTACAGGTACTTCCCAAGCCCGAGGCAAGGGCGAGAAAGCCCCCATGGTTCCGAGACGCCGGAGCATGCGTATACTTCAAACACAATTTGCTGGCACTCACCGAGGCAAAGGCGCATACTCAGGATCTGATGTAGTAGTGGTAGCTGATGATGATGATGATGATGATGGAAGCAACGAAGATGATGCTGTAGGAACTGGGATTAGCACCCACGAGCAAGGGAGTACTCACAGCACGAATGGCACGGACGAGGACCTTGACGAGGACCAGTATTACAGCTGTGATGAGGGCACCTACCCGGATGCTGATACTTACTCAGAGGAGCCGGATACCTCAGATATGCCTCCCGGACTTGCTAGCAGCCCCGAGCGACGCATGAATCTTGAATTGGTATCGGAGATCTTTCTTGTTTGTTGCATTTGCATATACGTGTTGCGTGTTGCCTGCTTCAACTCACAATTCGTGCCCTGTCACATATATATATATATATATATATATTTGCAGGTGGTCCTTACTGTTATGGACACGACATATCCTTCTTCGGAGGTTGGCCCTAGTCTTCCTACCGTTGACACTATGCAGACTGCCGACGAGGTACCCACCCCTTGTTCTCCATTTTCTATGTTCCGGTTTAGCCTCTTCTTGGGTCTCTCATCACTTAGGCTTGCTTTTCTTTCTTTTCTTAGGTTGAGGGCGCTCCACAAGGCGCGGAAGGCGTACCCTTTACTCCTCCGACTGATGCTGCTGCCATTGTTACTTCGCATCTTCCAGCGGCAACGATTCCTACTTTGGCCCTCCTCGACACAGCTGCTAGCACCACTCCAGACCTTCCAGCAGCATCAATTCTTGCTTCATCCCTCCTCGATATAGCTGCTAGCACCACTCCAGACCCTCCAGCAGCATCAATTCCTGCTTCAGCCCTCCTTGACATAGCTGCTAGCACCACTCCAGACCTTCCAGCAGCATCGATTCCTGCTTCAGTCCTCCTTGACATAGCTGCTAGCACCACTCCAGACCTTCCAGCATTGTCAATTCCTGGTGACGTCCTTGATGTGGGCCATCCAATTGGCAGTACTTCCACAAAAGTTTCTGTTGTAGAGTGCTCATCGGAAAAAAGCATGTCTTGGCAAGATTGGGAGACTTCCTTTATGGCGTTCAAAGCCTTCTTTGATGGCGGTGTCAAGATTCTTTGGTCCATCGACGAACTCCTCCCTCTCTGTTACAGGTTCGATGGGTATGCGACATTCCAAGGTGCCTTCGTGTATCCAGAAATAATTGGAGTCTTGAGAAGATTCATGGACAAGTACGGATGCTTTGCAGAGGTCACGGGTATTACTTCATCCTTCTCCAGGAGCGCCGCCTTCCGGGCTTTGGGTTTGGTACTTCACGGGATGGACACCATGGAGCTTTTGGACATCACAGATCACCGACTCCTTTGCTGGCGAGACGCCATCTACGAGGCTATGACCCTAGGATTCCATGTGGATTTTCTCCTCAACTTGGTGAGGAATTTGGCGCGAGCCGTATTTGGGGCGCGAACTCTTCATGGCATGGGGCTGATGCCAGGTTCGGATGAAGTGAAGATTGCGGCTGATGCCTTGAACCTTAGGCGGCAAGAATTGGAGACTCAATGTCGGGAATTACATGATCTTCTTCTTGCGAGAGGCGTCTTTGTCGATGGTGCAGAGTGTGTGACAGAAGTAGCAGCCAGGTTGTCTCATAGGGCATCCTCCGTCCTTTTTGGACATTCTCTATAGTTTCATGGTATGTTACACTTCCGATTCCCTATCCCCTCGTCTTTCTTCTTGTTGCCATCTCATCCCCTTCACTGCTAGGCTGCTTCTTCCAGCATCATCCAGTTTTGACACACGCTCTTACTGCTCCTTTTCCTCTTGCTTGCAGGTTATTTTCCTTGGGGTCCACCGGCCTGGTGCACAATTCCCGTCCTTTTTGTTTCAATAGGATGCATGAACCTTCAGCGTGTATAACCTCGATATCTTTCTTTTTGTTATGACTGTGTACCTTTTGGATAATCTAACGACTATGTCGTTATAATTTTGCAATGTAATTCTGAACCGCTGGGGCTTGTAACAATTTCTGAATACTTGAAACATATTGTAGTCCCCGTATTTCATATATATGCTGCTTGGTTGGGAAAATCTGTCCTTATGAAACCCCTCCTTTTTTTTTGAGATTTTCTGACAGGTTGGGTATCTTAAAAAAAACAAGGCATATGATGCCAAAATTTTGGTGGGAGCTGAATTCCTAAATTTCCTTTGCATGGCTTGTCTAATTATTAGGCCTGAAAAACACCTTCTTGTCATGCCTTGAAAGGGCCAGACTAGTGTGCATGGTTTTTACCAAAATTCCAGATGTTTTGCATTGCTTATTGAGGGGGTACAATGATTCCGTTGTTCCAGCACCCCAAGAATTGCATGCTCCTTTTTTTTGTAATAGCTTGGCATATGTCATTTTGCTTAGGCGTGATGCTTGTTGATGATTTGGGACCCCATCCAAGTGGCTTTGCTTGGCATGTTTTACTGCTAAGTGGCATGTATATTTTTTTTCATTATTATTATTATTATATACGTATATATATATATAGTATTTGATGCAAGGTAAGTTTGGTGATACATAAAGGAAAATAATAGTTCAGAGGCAGATTTTCTTTTTCAAAATACTCCTTCATCTTCATTGCAAAGCTCATGCTACCATAATGGTGCATCATACAAGAGTTTTTAAAAATACCAAGTGAGGGCATAGAAGGAGTTCATATTCGAAATGAAAAGAAATGCAATAATGAAAGTGCAGACTATAAAATCGACTTAGCAGTAGTAAGGTTTGAGCCACTTCCAGTTGATGGGATCCGTTAGCATGCCTTCTTTGACAGAGATCAAGCGATAATAGCCGCTGCTGTAAACTTCTTTGATTGCAAATGGTCCTTCCCATTGCGGGGCAAACTTGGAAGGTCCCGATACTTGTCTCCTCACATGCTCGAAGACTTTTAGCACGAGGTCTCCTTGCTTGAAGGCTTGCGGCTTGACTGCTCTGTTGTAAGCTTGGGCAATGGTTCTGTGGTAAAGTGCTGTTCTTCTTTTGGCTTCCACTCTTTTCTCATCCAAAGCCTCGATATCTAACAAGCGCCACTCCGAGCATGTCTTTGCATCCCATTCAAGGTCATTAACAGCTGATACTCTAGCAGTGGGGATAGTGATTTCGATGGGAGATATGGCATCGAAACCGTACATAAGCGAATAGGGCGAGAAACCCGTGGCGCTCCTTGGAGAGGTGCGGTAAGCCCATAAAGCATCCGGCAGGTGGACACTCCAGCCTCCTTCATACTCATACACCATCTTGCTTAGGATTCTCAACAAAGTTTTATTTGTGGCTTCCGCTTGGCCATTTCCCTGCGGGTAGTATGGTGTGGAACGACGATGCTTGATGCCATAGCCGCTAAATGTCGAGCTTACTTGCTTGTTAACAAATGGGGTACCATTGTTGGTGACGATCTTGTATGGGATTCCGAATCTGCAGACGATGTATTCACGGATGAAATTTGCAACGGCAGCCCCCGTGGCCTTTCGAAGAGGAATTGCTTCAACCCACTTTGTGAAATACTCAATGGCTGTGAGGATCCATATATAACCATCAGAAGGCGGGTGGATAGTTCCGATCAGGTCAAGCCCCCAAGTGTGAAAAGGCCAAGGAGTACGCATGTCCTGCAATAACGTGGGAGGCTTGTGACTTAGATTGGCATGAACTTGGCATGTATGACACTTCTTCACGAAATTGTATGCATCATTCTTCATGGTGGGCCAATAATACCCGACGTTCAGCAGCTGCCGATAGAGTCTTTTCATCCCTTGGTGTTCACCACATTCTCCAGCATGAATTTCCTGCATCACTTGCTGCGCTTCATATTCTCCTAAGCATTTCAAAGGTTCACCATTAAACCCTTTGTGATAGAGAGTGGATCCATCTATGAAGTATCTCTTCTGCGTCTTTTTGAGCTTGTGGGCATGCTTAGTGTTGCTTGGTAGAATTCCTTCAATAAAGAATGCCAAGTATGGCATCTTCCAATCTTTCGCAAATGAAATGGTGAATGACTCTTCGGTGGAGGGTATTGTTGCACAATTGGGACAATTGGTTTGAACTTCAGCTGCTTGTATCTTCATTTCTGGCCAATAATAACCCTTGCGTTGTAGGCGTCGGTATAGGCTGATTATTGGCTCCAAATTGCAAGTGGCTTCATGTACCTCTCAAAGTCTTCTTTGTGCCTCTGTCAGTCCTATGCAGCGGGTCAGAATACCTCCCGGCAGGCGTCTGTAGAGTTCGCTAAAGATAACCACATAGTCCTTCAAGTCCTTGATGTTGCTTCATTCGCTCAACTTTTCTTTTACTGATTTTCTCCAATCTTTTTCTTCCAGCGGCTCCTCTTGAGCCATTGCTTCAACTGCTGGAACATCTCTCTTTACTACGGTGATGTTGGGTTGCTCTTGGATAAATGAGAGCTTTGACCTCAACGTAGCCAAGGCATCTGCATACCTATTAGTTACTCCAGGGATATGTTTCAGCAGCACCTTCTAGAAAGAACTGACAAGCTTTTCAGCAGATGTGCGATATGGTTCTAATGTTGCTTCTTTCACAGCAAAGCTTCCTTGTAACTAACTTAGCACCATATTTGAATCGCCAATGATTTTAATCCTTTCTATGCCCATTTCCTTTGCTGTAGATAATCCCATAATGAACGCCTCATACTCCGCCACATTATTTGTGCATGGGAAATTTAGTTTTAACGAGAGGGCCGTGGCTTGCCCTCCGGGGTTGATGAGTGATAAGTCCATATTTTACATATATTTTATGCCTCCTTTACTTATTTATTTGTTAATTTTCTTGGATTAAATTGTTGGGTTTAATGTATTTTGTGAGAATTTTGTAGTTGATCCCTAATATACAACAAGGATTAATTGGAGACAAAGAAGATGTTTCATAGAAGGCAGTCAACCGGTCAAAGCTTAAAGGAGGAAGTTTGGTCAAATCCTTGTGGAATTTGGAGAAGCAATCAAAGAGATATTGGGAAAGATATTGGGAAACCTACTTTTGGTAGTATTTGATTGTAACTAGGTTTAGGATTTGTGTATTATATATAGCTAGGGATGGCCTCATAGAGGGGATCCATACTTTCACTACCCGAAAATACCCAATTCTTGCAAAAGAGAAGTCCTGCTGCCGCCAGCCACCTTGGAGCTTTTTGGGAGTTTTCGAGTTCATCTTCATGTCTACCATCAACCACTCTGTGATTCTCAATAAGTTTATCATGTTCTAATTTCCTTTTTGCTAGGGCTACGATGTAGCCTAGCCATGAATACCTTATTTATGTGTTTATGTTAATTTGATATTATTTTCCATGTTAAGTATCTTTTACCGTTCTTAATGCTTTAAGTGCTTGATCACCACTTAATTGATTTGATGCTTGAGTTGACGATAGGAATATCCAACTTAGGATTTTGCTTCTAGTAATTGATACCATAGGTTACTTGAGTGAACTGGAAGGTTAATCGAGGCTTGTGTGATTTCCATAAATTTCCATAGAACTTAACGGGTTTTTACTTCTTAGTTCTTCATCTAGACATAGAGTGGGACGGTTGTAGGAACACTTTTGGTATAGACAGGTATGTCATATTGAATAATTAAGGGAAATTTATCATTAACATGGATAATAATTAGGATTAACTGGCTACAGGAATACGGTAGAATTGGCTATGGTGAAGTCGGAACCCTAGTGCTCATACCATCAGTGTTTGCCGAATTTTATTATTGTTTATGTTAGTTAATTCTTGTTAATTGCTTACGTAATTCAAATCAAAGTCTCACCATTCGAATATCCAGATAAAGTTTAGGATTAATCATAATCAGTACTCAGTTAATTAGTCTTAGTCTCTGCGGAACGATACTGACTTACCACTACACTATTTTGCTACGATTTCGTGCTCTACAATTTCGTTAACAATGAGTACCACACCTGCTCCTCCACCATTTGACGTAGAAGAACCATCAAAGTAGAGGGTCAAGTTTTGACAGAAAGAGAGTCGGGTACATTGCCCAGCCAAACGGAAGTAAACCTGAAGAATGTGGAGCAAGCTAAGGCTATTACATTGCGGAACGGACGACCAATCAAGACAGCCGTTGATTTGGACCAAGAGCACGCTACAGAGCTTCCTGCCGCAAGCAAGGAGCAACAGAAGAAAGTTCTAGCAGCTGCCATTGTTTTTCCAGCAGCGGCCAATGCTGTTCCAGTAGCTGCCAAACAAGATGGTTCAATTGGACAACTGAGAGCCACATCCTATGTCCCTGAAATTCCATTCCCGCAACGTTTAAAGAGCAAGAAAATTGAAGAGCAATTTGAGAAATTTTTGCACATTCTTAAGAAATTGGAGATCAATATTCCTTTCATTGATGCACTGGAACAAATGCCCACATATGCCAAGTTCATGAAAGATATCATAACTTCAATGAAGAAATTGGGGAACAACCCCACAGTAAAGTTGTCCAAGAGATGTAGCGCCATCTTGCAAGGCCACAAACTGCCAGAGAAAAAGAAAGATCCAGGGTGTTTCGATATACCTTGCACAATTGGTTCTATTTATTTTGATAAAGCGCTGTGTGATTTAGGTTCTAGCATTAATTTAATGCCCTTATCTATTGCTAGAAAAATGGGTTTGGGGGAGGAAATTAAATCTACTTCGGTTTCTTTGCAGATGGCGGATAGATCAATTACACTACCCAAAGGCTTGATCGAAGATGTGATTGTTAAGGTTGATACCCTTGTCTTTCCCGCAGATTTTCTTGTCATAGATATGGAAACCAATGGCCATACACCAATCATCTTGGGCTGGCCATTCTTACTCACTGGGAGGACCCTAATTGACGTTGAACAAGGTCTTGTGGTTTTAAGGGTAGCAGACAAGAGTGTGGCAATCAATGTGTATAAAGCTTTACTCTATCCAGAAAGTGAAGAAACATGCATACTGATGGATACATTGGAAAGAGATATATCCTCCCACTTTGAAAAAGAACATCCATGTGATCCATTAGAGGCTTGTTTAGTCCACAACAATAACAAGGAGATGGCAAATCAGGAAATTATTGAGATGGCACAATACTTGGATGCATAAAAGCCAAAAATTAAAGATAAGTGGCCGGAATTCGAACCACTCGATGAAGCACCCCCTAAGCTGCAACCAAGCACCATTGCTGCCCCCTCCTTGGTCTTAAAGCCTCTCCATCACATCTAAGGTACGCTTTCTTAGGTGAAAATAATACTCTTCCTGTCATTATTGCTGCTAATTTGAACACTGCAGAGGAAGAGAAACTGTTAAAAATTTTGCGACAGCACAAAGCTGCCATAGGATGGACAATTGCAGATATCAAGGGAATTAGCCCTTCCAAGTGTATGCACCGCATTTTATTGGAGGACAGTTTCAGACCTTCCATTGAGCATCAACGTCGACTCAATCCAAACACGAAGGACGTTGTCCGAACTGAGGTACTTAAATTACTAGATGCCGGTATTATTTATCCTATATCATATAGTAGTTGGGTGAGCCTTGTGCAGGTTGTGCCAAAAAAAGGTGGGATCACTGTTGTCAAAAATGAAAACAATGAGATGGTGCCGACCCGCACTACAACTGGATGGAGAGTTTGCATCGACTACAGAAAATTAAATTCAGCAACCCGTAAAGATCACTTCCCGCTTCCATTCATAGATCAAATGTTGGAGAGATTAGCTAAGCATTCGCACTACTGCTTTTTGGATGGGTATTCTGGGTATAATCAAATACCAATAGCTCCTGAAGATCAAGAGAAGACCACATTCACATGCCCGTTTGGCACCTTTTCGTACCGACGTATGCCATTTGGCCTATGCAATGCACCGGCCACTTTTCAACGGTGTATGATGAGCATTTTTTCCGACATGGTGGAACGTTTTATTGAGGTATTCATGGACGACTTCTCTATCTTTGGCTCTTCCTTTGATTCATGTCTACATAACTTGGCCTTAGTTTTGCAAAGATGTGAAGAAACCAATTTAGTTTTAAATTGGGAAAAATGCCATTTTATGGTACAAGAGGGAATTGTTTTGGGGCATCAAATTTCAGCAAGAGGTATAGAAGTTGACAAAGCGAAAATTGACACCATTGCTAAGTTGCCACCGCCCACCACAGTCAAGGGCATTCGAAGTTTCTTGGGTCATGCCGGATTTTACCGTCGATTTGTTCAAGATTTTTCCAAAATTACAAAGCCCCTTTGTAATTTATTGCTCAAGGATTCCGCATTTAATTTTACTTCAGAATGTTTGGAGGCTTTCAGTACTTTGAAGAAGAAGCTTACCTCAGCACCCATCATAGTTGCACCGGATTGGGAATTGCCATTTGAAATTATGTGTGATGCTAGTGACTATGCAGTTGGCGCAGTTTTGGGTCAAAGAAAAAATAAATTACTCCATGTAATTTCTTATGCCAGTCGAACATTGAACGATGCCCAGTTAAATTACTCCACCACAGAAAAAGAATTGTTTGCCGTAGTGTTTGCATTGGATAAATTCCGCTCTTATTTGATTGGGTCTAAAGTGATTGTTTATTCCAATCATGCTGCTCTGAAATATTTGCTTTCTAAGAAAGAGGCCAAACCCAAGTTGATCCGTTGGATACTCTTGCTACAAGAATTCGATCTTGAAATTCGTGACAAGAAAGGAACGGAAAATGTCGTCGCCGACCACCTATCACGGCTGGTCCAAGAGGAAAATGGAACTATTGCCGCTGTCCCCATTCTAGAAACATTCCCCGATGAACAACTTCTCATCATCCAAACCATTGATGCTCCATGGTATGCTGATTTTGTGAATTATTTGGTCAGTAACATCGTTCCATATGATTCTTCCCCCCCTCAAAAAAAGAAATTTCTTTCCATGGTGAAACATTATTTTTGGGACGACCCCTACTTGTGGAAACATTGCTCGGATCAAGTCATTAGAAGATGTGTACCCGAGAATGAGATGGACAATATTTTGCGGCATTGTCACTCGCTTGCATGTGGAGGGCATTTCGGAGGCACCAAAACTGCAGCAAAAGTTCTCCAATCGGGTTTCATTTGGCCGACTTTATTCAAGGATGCCCATACCTTCGTATCATCGTGCGATCGTTGCCAACGTACGGGTAATATTTCTAGTCGAAATCAAATGCCATTACATAATATTCTTGAGGTCGAATTATTTGATGTTTGGGGTATAGATTTTATAGATTATTATAAATAAACCCAATCCTAGACATGTATTTATAAAAAAACCCACGCACTATTTAAACATAGAAACACACCCAAAATCAACCCCAAAATCAACAGTTGTATATTTTTTGGGTGTATTTATAAATGGGTTTTGAGTGTGTGTAATGATGGGTTTTGGGTGTGTTTATAAAGTGTTTTAGATGTTGGGTTTTTTTATAATTTCAGCCCCCATTTTGGGTGTTTTAGTGAAACTCCCTAGATTTTATGGGACCTTTTCCGGCATCTATGGCAAATAAATATATCTTGGTTGCGGTGGATTATGTGTCCAAATGGGTGGAGGCCGTGGCTCTACCTACTAATGATGCTAAGGTGGTGGTGAAATTTCTCCGCAAACATATTTTTACTCGCTTTGGAACTCCACGGGCCATTATTAGTGATGGTGGTACGCACTTTTGCAACCGACAATTCAATTCCCTTTTGGCCGAATATGGAATTACACATAAGGTCTCTACACCTTATCATCCACAAACAAGTGGGCAAGTTGAAATTTCCAATCGAGAATTAAAAAAGATCTTGGAGAAGACCGTTGGAACTTCACGAAAAGATTGGTCCCTAGGGTTAGAAGATGCACTTTGGGCATATCGTACGGCATTTAAAACTCCTATTGGAATGTCACCATATCGACTAGTTTTTGGAAAAGCATGTCACTTACCAGTGGAGTTAGAGCATAAAGCCTATTGGGCAATCAAGACCTTGAATTTTAACATGGGTGCTGCGGGTGAGAAGAGGATGCTGCAATTAAATGAGATGGATGAATTTCGCAACGAAGCATATGAGAATGCAAGGATTTGTAAGGAGCGAACAAAAGCATGGCATGACAAACACATAGTGCGCAAGGAGTTTCACGCTGGTCAAAAAGTCCTTCTCTTCAATTCGCGCCTCAAGCTCTACCCCGGCAAGCTTCGCTCCCGATGGTCCGGCCCATTTACAGTTGTTCAAGTTTTTCCTTATGGTGCCGTTGAGATTCGTAATGAAGCCACAACTACTATGTTCACAGTCAATGGTCAACGCTTGAAGCCGTACTTGGAAGCCGACCCCATTCCACCCCCAACTCAAATCCCTTTCCGAGACACCGAGTGATCATCTTCAAAAAGTCGGGCCGAGGACTATAAACCAAGCGCTTGTTGGGAGGCAACCCAACTAGGTACTTTCGTTCCGTGTTCTTAATTTTTGTGTTTTCTCTTTATTTTCCATCCTTCTATGCCTTTACTAATTATTACATGCATTTACTTTCCACATTGAGGACAATGCTTAGTTTAGGTTTGGGGGTGTGGAATTTTGTTGTTTTTGTTGTTATTTGAGTTTTGAGTCATAAAGTAAGAAAAGAAAGAAAAGAAAAAAAAAATAGATTTTATGTTCCAAAGAAAGGAATTTGTGTTTCAAAGAACGTTTTTTTGATTGGTTCGAACCCCATGATGGTTGCAACATGTTACAGATGTGTTACAAGAGTTGTTTTGGTCCTTAGATGACTTTAAAACCCAGAAAATAGCAAAAGAGGTTATTATGTTCTTATTTTGGTCAAAATTAAATTTTCTGCATCTTTTCTTTTTTGATGTTTTTCAGGGGAATTCGAAGCCACTAACATGTTTAGAATGGTTATTATGATGATTTGAAACAGGTTTGGGGGTCTCAAGTGGTTTATATGACGTTTTAGGAAGATTTGAAGCTAAAAAAGTGGCCTAAAACCCAAAAAAGGCTAGCTGCAATCTACCCAGAATAAGAAGATTTTTCGTCCCTAATTGACTTTTCTGCGACGGTGTTCATCAGATTTTTCGTCGCTAAAGGGTTTCTGCGACGGTGTTCATCATATTTTTCTTCGCTAAAGGTCAATTTTCCAGAATTTTTTTTATTTCATTCCAAATCATTTCAAATCCATTCCATTTGCAATCAGAGATTTCTAGGAGCTATTCCAAGTGTGTCCTCTTCCTTTTGATGAAATTTTTTTATTCTTAAGCAATTAGGACTCATAAATTCATGCATATTTGTTTTCAAACACACAAAGTTCCTTTAACTTTTGAAAAAATAAAAATTTGTTGAAGCTTTTACTTTCTCTTACGAATAGTGATGTATATGTGATGTTTGATCATATTTCTTTAACTAGAGTGTTGCCATGAAAGTTTATGCATCATAATTAGAGCACTTCACATAGCCATGCTTCAAGTATTTTGAGTGACAAGGTAGCTATACTTGGATGATTGTGGAGAAATAGTGGAGACTACCATTGTGAGATACTTGAGACAAATTGCTATTCATTGAGAGAGTATTTGGGACTATTCTTATCCACTATTTTATTTCTTTCAATTTAGATTGATCTCAATTAGACTTTTGAATTGAATACTAAGAACTAATCTCTATTTGTATGAATCATCTTATGCTTTTACTTTTGAGTTGGATGGACCTTGAGAGATGATGTTAGGCTATGCATGTTCTAACCACTAAATAAAGCCTCATGTCCTACCCATTGTGTGTGCCATCAACCTTTTGAAGCCAAACACTTAGCATTTTCTTTCATCACCCAAAATATTTCCTTATTTTTTTTACCCTATTTTTAGCCATACCCTATAACTTGGGATATGCTATGGCACATTAAGACAAGGATGAAGGTTAAGCTCTACATCAACAAAAGAGGTGGCGTGTACCGAGGAAATATGTGCTTAAAGTTGAAGAAAAAGAAAAAGAAAAAGAAAATAGAAAAAAAAAAAAGAAAAAAAAAAGTGAAGCATATCAAAAATCCTGGACGCCTTTGTGAAGTAAATTTGAAGAGCCAAGCCTTATAGCGCGATAAATGCCTTGGTATGTCTCAAGTTCTAGTTTTCCTATCCTTTCTTTCAAAACCCATAACCTAGCCCTTTATTACAACCATAGTAAAGACCTAATGGATCTTTGGGGACTTCCTACTCGAAAATGGAGGTATGTACTTCATCTATGATTCTTAGTATTTGATTTCCTTTCCATGAGATCTATTTTCAGAAATTGCCTTTTATTCATTTGGATGCATATGTGTCTTACATTTTGAGTTCTTCACCTAAATTCATTCACATATGCGGGGTAAGAGTGCAACCCTAGGTTCTGTGAGAAAATTGAGAGTTATCCAGTGAGGCCTAGAGTCAAGGTGAATTTGTACACACACCGAGTGTGGTTATCTTTAAGTTCGAATGCTTGGAGTATTGGCTTTACACTTTACACTATGGTGCATTTTATTTGTAGTGGCATAACTTTAGTTTTTGAATTGTGATTGACATTCATTGGTTATTATTAGTTTGTTGGAAGTATTGCTTTAACAAATTTGTTTTGCAAGGAGCGTTTGTGGGTATCGTGACTGGTAAACCCTCAGGAGACACAACTCCTCCTACTAGGGACACCTAGAGGTTTAAAGGCTTGTGGCACATGCTAAGTGCCATCGAGGTTACCTGCGAAAGTGGTTTAGTTTAGGTTGTTTGTTTTAATTATTCTTTTTACTTTTTGTTTTGCTCGAGGACTAGCAAAAGATAGGTTTGGGGGTATTTGATAAGTCCATATTTTACATATATTTTATGCCTCCTTTACTTATTTATTTGTTAATTTTCTTGGATTAAATTGTTGGGTTTAATGTATTTTGTGAGAATTTTGTAGTTGATCCCTAATATACAACAAGGATTAATTGGAGACAAAGAAGGTGTTTCATAGAAGAAAGTCAACCGGTCAAAGCTTAAAGGAGGAAGTTTGGTCAAATCCTTGTGGAATTTGGAGAAGCAATCAAAGAGATATTGGAAAAGATATTGGGAAACCTACTTTTGGTAGTATTTGATTGTAACTAGGTTTAGGATTTGTGTATTATATATAGCTAGGGCTGGCCTCATAGAGGGGATCCATACTTTCACTACCCGAAAATACCCAATTCTTGCAAAAGAGAAGTCCTGCTGCTGCCAGCCACCTTGGAGCTTTTTGGGAGTTTTCGAGTTCATCTTCATGTCTACCATCAACCACTCTATGATTCTCAATAAGTTTATCATGTTCTAATTTCCTTTTTGCTAGGGCTACGATGTAGCCTAGCCATGAATACCTTATTTCTGGGTTTATTTTAATTTGATATTATTTTCCATGTTAAGTATCTTTTACCGTTCTTAATGCTTTAAGTGCTTGATCACCACTTAATTGATTTGATGCTTGAGTTGATGATAGGAATATCCAACTTAGGATTTTGCTTCTAGTAATTGATACCACAGGTTACTTGAGTGAACTGGAAGGTTAATCGAGGCTTGTGTGATTTCCATAAATTTCCATAGAACTTAACGGGTTTCTACTTCTTAGTTCTTCATCTAGACATAGAGTGGGACGGTTGTAGGAACACTTTTGGTATAGACAGGTATGTCATATTGAATAATTAAGGGAAATTTATCATTAACATGGATAATAATTAGGATTAACTGGCTACAGGAATACGGTAGAATTGGCTATGGTGAAGTCGGAACCCTAGTGCTCATACCATCAGTGTTTGCCGAATTTTATTATTGTTTATGTTAGTTAATTCTTGTTAATTGCTTATGTAATTCAAATCAAAGTCTCACCATTCGAATATCCAGATAAAGTTTAGGATTAATCATAAGCAGTACTCAGTTAATTAGTCTTAGTCTCTGCGGAACGATACTCACTTCTACACTATTTTGCTACGATTTCGTGCTCTACAATTTCGTTAACAATGAGTACCACACCTGCTCCTCCACCATTTGACGTAGAAGAACCATCAAAGTAGAGGGTCCATGGTTCCTCCTCTGTAACGACAGCCACCGTTTCCGGCAGCTCTCCCAGAACCTCCTCCGAAAGAATCGATCCTTCTTCTTCAGGAAATAGAGCAAGCATGTCAATCACGGCTTGTCCCTTGATGGCCCTAGGAGTTGTACATGTGATATCAAATTCGGACAGCTGCAATAGCCATCGTGCAAGACGTCCGGATAGCACTGGTCTTGTGAGCAAGTACCTTACGGGGTCAGACTTCACTATGAGTTGTAGCTTATGAGCGAGAAAGCAGTGACGCAAGAGCTGCGCAGCATAGACAAGGGCCAGGCATAAGAGCTCAGTCTTTGGATATCTTGTTTCAGCTCCCCTTAATTGCCTACTCACATAGTAAATAGGGCTTTCTTCTCCACCATGGTTGTCTTGAGCTAGTAAGGCCCCAACTGCTGCATTTGTTGCAGCTAGATAAATCTTGAGAGGAAGTCTCGGAATGGGTGCTCTCATGGTGGGCAGCTTAGTAATTATTTGTTGCACTTGCCGATAGGCCTCTTGGCATTCCTTGCTCCATTCGTATGGCCTGCCCTTCTTGAGTAAGGGAGCAAAAACACTCATAGTGGCAGCAAGACCTGGGATGAAGCGCCAAATGTAGGATAATCTCCCCATGAAACTTTTCAACTCCTCTGGATTTCTTGGAGGCGCGAGGGAATTTATAGCTCTTGTCTTTTCTGGATCTACATCTATGCCACGCTGATGTACTTGGAACCCCACGAATTTTCCGGATGACACCTCGAATGCGCACTTTTTGGGGTTCATCTTTAACCCATACAGCCGACACCTTTCCAGCACCTTCCTCAGCACCTCTCGATGGCCTTCTCTAGTTTTTGATTTCACCACAAGATCATCCACATAGTCTTCCACCTCTTTTCCCATCATATCGTGAAACACCGCTGTCATGGCTCTTTGGTAGGTGGCACTGGCATTTTTAAGACCGAATGGCATGACCGTGTAATAAAAATTCTCATATGGTGTTCGGAAGGCTGTCTTCTCAGCATCTTTGGGTGACATTTTAATATGATTGTAGCCGCTAAACCCGTCCATGAATGACAGCAAGTCTTGACCCGAAGTTGAATCAATTAGGATATCCATGTTGGGCAGCGGGAATTCATCCTTTGGGCAAGCTCGGTTGAGGTCTTGATAGTCCGTGCATATTCTAATCACTCCGGTCTTCTTTTTCACGGGAACGATATTTGCTAGCCATGTTGGGTGCTTGATTGGCCTGATGGATCCAGCAGCTAACAACTTTTCAATTTCTACCTTGATTTGCTTTTCAATTTTCGGATGAAAATTCCTCCTTGGCTGCACAACAGGTTTCGTACCAAGCTCAATATTCAATGTATGGCTTACCAAGTTTGGATTTAAACCGGGCATCTCTTCGTAACTCCAAGCGAATACATCTCTGAATTCTCTTAACAAAGACACCAAGGCCTCCTTCTCTTCATTTGTTCAATGAATGCTGATGGAAATGGGCTTTGGGGAAGAGGGGTCGTCACTCAAATTGATTGCTTCCAGTTGCTCAGCTACCGCTGTCGATCCATCTTGCATGTGTCTAGGCGTTGTCATTGGCTTCTGGAAAGCACAAGACGTGGATGTCCTGTCATCTGGACCCCTATGGCTGTTTGTTTGCATGGCTTCTCCTCCATACTCAGGGCTTTCCCGTAGGACACGGTCGAGCCCCCAATCCCGTCATAAGCGGTACACGGTGCGTCCATCTGGCAGCGTCACTTTCGAGCATTGGGGATGATCGTAGGCATGGTTGTTGGCTTCCGAGTGTCTCTTTCTTTCTCGCTCAACGATGGTGATGAGTTCTTCATTGCTTAAATCACAAATTTCAGTCCATGAGGGTAGGTAGATTCCGAAATCCTTAGATGAGCTGCTTCCAGCGCTTGTACACTCAATGTAAAATTCTGCCTCGGAGTAGTGGGCTTCGTCTTTGTTGAACGGCGCTTGATTCCCAGGTATGCGAAGTGGCCTTAACCCAATCCTTCCCTTCACGCATTGATGGTAAGTAGAGACCACAAGTTTATGCTTGTTGAGCCATGGCCTTCCAAGTAAAGCATGATAAGCCACATCTACATCTACCAAGTAAAACTTGGTAAGCGACCTGATTGGCCCCACCTTCAAGTTTACTTGCACGTGCCCAACCGTGATCTCACTTTTGTTCCCAAAACCGCTAATGCTTATTTGAGATTGCACTATTTTGGACAATGGAATACCAGCTGCCGTAAGCACAGACAGAGGTAATATGTTGACAGAGGAACCTGTATCCACCAAACCTCTTCTTATAAACACATCGTTGATTTGCCCCTCCAAGTAAAGCGGTCTTCTATGATCCTGATATGGAACTTCCATGTCCTCATCCGTGAAAGCGATAGCATTGTCATTTCCCAAGAATGGCCTTTGTGGTTGAGCGGCGAAGCAATGAGGATTCGACTCCGCAGAGATGTTCATGAGAGCTATGGCAGCTACTTCCCTTGCTTAAGGCCTAAAGCCAAGTTGGTCAAAGAGTGACTTGAACTTTGGATTCCTTTGGAGGACTTGTGAGGCTGTGGGCCCCTGCTTCAGACAGAGATAATGTTCCATCACACTCATTTTGGCCTCCGTAAGGTTGTGAAACGTTACAGCAGCTGTTTCCTGCTGTAGAGATGAAGCCCCCAAGTAGCATTCTTCCGGCACGTCCATCGAAAAGACTTCATTGCTTGTGCTATCATTCCATCCATAAGCAAATGGCCATGGGGTATTATAACTTGAAGGTTTTGAATATTTGCATCAGTAAGCCTTCTCCATATTTCCGCAAGGTTCCCACATAGCCTTCGGTGGCTTCGGGTCATTCTTCCAGGGGTTGCACAACTCATCGTCGTCGAGCAAATCATTAGAGCATGTGATGACAACATCTATCTCTTTTCCCCTTCATTTTGGCAAGGGGTCTTCATCGATGGTTTGCTTCCTAGAGGGAAGCTCAAGAACTCCTTCATGTATTTTAGCATGTAAAATCCTCCTTAAGCTTTGACAAGCTGTGGTTGGATGTCCCACAAATTGGTGATAAAGACAGTACCAAGGATCATTTTTCTCCTCTCGGGTGGGGATTTTGTAAGGTCTGAGAGGCTTGATTGCACCATCAGCTGGTTTGACTCGAGAATGGCATGGAACTCTTCGTCTTTGCAAGGTAATGGTGGGTATGTCTCCCTATCTTTTCGCTTGCATGAGTTGTAGTCACCCGATGATTTATCGTCCACAGCCAATGTCTGATGCGCCTCCTTCTTCTCACTCCTCCAGCTTCTCTGTCCAGCTGGTTTGACAGACATACTTGTCTTCCTTATTGCTTCCAGCAGTCGAGAAAATTGACTGATGCCAATGTTTTCCAAATAGACTCTATAATCTGCCACGATATTACTAATGCAAATTTCGACCAGCGCCTCCTCATCCTTCTCATCATAGCAGTCCAAAGCTAGGTCCCGGAACCTGCGTACAAAGTCCACAGGATCCTCCCCATGTATTTGGCGAGTGTTGTTGAGTTGAGTGGTTGTAACTCTCTCCTCATGCTGGAAATACTTTTTGCAGAACCTACTAACGAAATCCTCCCACGAACGAACAGAGCCTGGTGCTAGTGTCGTATACCATGTATAAGCACGGTCGGTAAGGCTCTTTGAGAACTCGCGGAGCCGGAGATTATGGTTGCCAGCATGTGGTCTCAAGGCATCAAGGAAACAGTTGACATGCTCCTTCGGGCTCCCTTTCCTCCCATTGAAGAGGACAAAGCTTGGTGTTTCATAGCCCTTAGGATATGACTGCTGGAGCAAGCTTGATGGATACGGCGTTTGAGGAATATACTTCCAATCCTCTTGGCTTCTACTCAGCTCTTTTTCCAGTATAGCAATGACATCTTCTTGGGTGACAAAAGATGGTCCCTTTTGTTCAGACTCCTTTCCAGCAGCAGCAGACTCCTCTTGTGGGTGTTTCTCATTTTCTTCGCTTGGCTTAGAGACCGAACTTTTCAGCTCCTTAATCGTGTCTGCCATCTCCTTCTGAGTTTCTCCCATGGCATGGATGGCAGCGATGAGGTCTGAGAGGGTGAAAGCTCCCTCACTTGCACGCCCTTCTTCTCTAGAGGAGGTATTTTGCCTTGATTCTGAATCACCATGGTCTGGCCCATCTTGAGAAGTCATGTTGTTGCTTCTAGTCTTCTTCTTTGGAGGCATTGGTTCAGATATTGGCTTAATCCCCAGCAAAGTCACCAATTTATGTAGGGGCCTTTTCCTTCCGGCAGCAAATGGGTTGGGCTGCTGCAAAGAGTGATGGCATCCTCCCTTGCATGCCAACATCCCTTGGTTTCTTGAATTCTTGCACTTGGAACTTGTTCCTTAGCCTCCCAGCAGCCACTCACGTGTAGATTTCCAAAGTTCCTTCATGGTTTTGTCTCCAAGTTGAGTGCCAAGGCTTATGCTGGTTTTTATCCTAATTATGTTGGCTTTTAAGACAACCACATGATCTATCCGATGGATGAGATGGCTTCATCAAATGTTGGACTTTCTACTTTGTTCTAATTGGATAAATGGGCTATTTTGGTTAGTTTATTCTAATTGGATCAATGGGCTATTTTGGTTGAAGCAATGGTCCATCTCCTCTCTCATGCTTACCCACATTTGGGCCTAAGAAATGGGCTTGAGTCTTGGGTCTCCCAAGCGACCCAGAACTTCCACTTCTCGGTCCATCAATGGGCCTCATGACAATTTATTACCATCCATACCACAACCCACTCAAGTAAGCCCCGGGCATTTGAGTGGCTTGGGCCCACTTAAGCTGCTTGTGGAATAATAATTTCCCGCTTGGCATGCTCTTAAGTATGACGCTTGATAGGATAATTGGCGTGAATTTGCAGTGCTAAATGCATCCTTATAATTTTAACCTCAGTTTCTATCGTAATAGATTTTTATGCGGCATGGCATGTAGGATACGGCTCGTGCTTGGCAGACTTCTGTGCACTTCAAATTGAGTCTTTTTCCAATAATATATCGTCTTGGGCCAAGAATTTATTGGGGCCCAACCGTGGATTTTTTGGGCCTCAACACCGTTATAATAAGACAGCGATTGTATACACATATGAGACGTGTAAATGAGAATAAGACGTCGGTTTTTGGGAATTAAATTAAGTTTTTATGAATTACTGTCATTTTAATTCATTTAAGATGTCGGTTTAAAGAAAATACTGACATAGTAAATTCTTTCAAACGTCGGTAATAAATTACCGTCGTTGTATTTTAATTATAACGATGGTATTATAAAAACCCATCGTATAATTCAAATGCACAGATAAAAAAAATCTTAAATTGGAATAAATCAACTTACGTATTCACTATATTTCTCATGTCGTCGTCAATAGAGTGGTTTGGCAATGAATCCCTGTAATAGATAGTCTCCTTAGCTGGTCTCACAATTAACAACACCCAATGACCCCTGCACATAATGATCCATATAGGTTAAATAGTACAAAGAAAAATATTACAAGGAAAATAGGTTAAATAGTTAAGGGGACTAACCCTGGATTATAAGGCACCAAGAAAAATTGATCCCCATTTGCATTTTTTAGGCAGTTTGACAGTTGTTTTGTTTGATAAGATAAAGATCCAGATTGAGCACTGACCTGTCTAGGGTCGACGAGGCCAACAAGGTTTACCATATTTGCCATTTTTAAATAGTCAAATAGGTACCTAAATATATGAAATTCAATTAAATGAGATTTTAATTTAAAAGAAAGGGAAGTGTAAAAAAAAACGGATTTCTAGAATTACCTCATGTATATTGCAATCCCGTGGCTACAATCTCAACCATGGAAGTAAACTGTAAAATATCTTCACACAAGAGGAAGGTATCATGCTCAGTGCCAAACACTTCCTCTGGAATGTGAACTTTCACGGTCTCGTTAGTGTAGGGGTCTTTTTGTTCCAGCAGCCTGACGAATGGGCTTGGCAATAAGAGGTGGAGTGTCTAGAGTAAATTCTAGCGTGCTTGACAAAGCTTGGTCATGCTCTGGAATGGTGTGTTTTTCTGGGTAGAGGAAACTCTCTTTTATAGGCATTCAGAACCCTAATTCCATCAATCACCCATTCCCACTTTTCCTTTGCTTCTTTCCATTCGCTCTCTTTTGGTGAAATTTCTCCAACCAGCGTGTATGGGTCACAGGCTCTTTGGGGTTCCAGAGGTTTTTTTTGAGCGGCTGGACTTCCCCATGGGGGGTGAGGCGTCACCTGCTTTCCTTCTTGGTTTTCAAAATGGAGCTTACAAAGGAAAAGAGAATGGGTGGATTCATTTGTCCAAGGGATACTCCTTTCACCTATATGGATTTCCTTTGGTCCCTACTATGGCTCCTCGTTGACCGCCTTGGAGTTCAGACGAGGGTCGAACATGATGCCAGATTTTTACAAAGCATTGGGCTGGGCTTCGTGTATAGTATTGGGTTATTGGCATGCTACTTCCAGCATCCAATGGGTTTTTGTCAAGCTGCTGGAAATAGCCCATTTGTTTTATTTTGGGTATTTTACTGATGTGGGTTTGTCTAAGTGTTGTAGCAGGCTAGATATTCTCCTAAGGCACTAATTTTCTCCCTCTCTCATGCCAACCCATGTGTTTAGGCCCGAGGAACGGGCTTGAGTTTTAATGCTCCCAAGTGGCTTAAAACTTCCGTTCTTCGAACCCTCAATGGGCCCTGTGATTGCTCGTTCCCGTCCATACCACAACCTTCTCAGCAAGCCTCGGGTAATTACGTGGCTTGGGCCCACTTAAGCTTGTAGCATGGCTTGGTATTAGGGTGGCGGTCCTTTACATGGCATTGCGTGTTTATTTATCGTGCTTGTGCTTGAGTTTTATTGTGCCATAATAAGCCATGATCGGACCAAATAGCATCGGATAGGTTGGTGAGCGTGAATTTATAAAGTCGGTGCATTTTTGGCCCTTTTGCGCATGCTTGCTTGGCGTGACACATGACCCATGGCTTATGTAGGTGCGTCCTACAATTTCTCTTTATGTCCCAATTGGGCTTGTTTTGCAATTAATTATTTGTGCTAGGCCAAGAATAAGCCTTGGCCTAACCCTTGGATTTTTGGGCCTCAACATTAGCCCCCTTGATTATTGGGGCCATGAGCATATATTGAGATGGGCCAAATAATCAAACCCAACCCAAAACAAAAAATCGAATCCACATTAGGTGACATGACCTTCTCGTTTCCCGCATGTGTGCTGCCATGATTATCTTCCAGCAATCTTTTACGTTCCCCAGGTAAGCGCTTCCATCCAAGTCTGTTTTATTTTATTCATCTTTTATTTCTTTTTCTTTTTTTCTCCTCTTCGTCCTTGATTTCTCTCTTTCGTGTGTGCGCGACCAAGACCTCTTACTTTCTTCTCTCGATTTTGCTAGTTCTTCATCACCCCCAGGCTTAGAGAACCTTTGAAACAAGAAATCGCTGAGAGGCACCCTCCATAACCGCTAGTTGATTAGGCACAGAGAAACCGTTCGCAACCACTGGGAGGGGCCACCATTCTCCTTTTAGAAACCCCAAATTTCTTGAACTTCTACTTCAATTTGTCAAAGGCCAGGCTTAGCAAGGTCACTTCGCAGAGCATGGAGTAACTCGGAGAGAAGATTGCAAGGCAGTTCCCCTTTTCCCTCAATTTCAACAAGCTGCTGGAAAAAAACACAATCGAGGGCACTGGTAAGCCTCGTTCCTTTATTTCCTCTCTTGTTTCTTCATCCTTTCACAGCATACGTATACGTTTATGCATATGCATACACATACACATATATAGATGTACACATGAGGGCATTCACGCATATAAATAATTCTGAGAATCCTTCACGAAAAGAGTGTTTCCCCTCCTTTTTTTTCTTTTTTTTTTCTTTCGCTGCCTGTTCGTTTGATTTTTATACCCAAGCTTGAATTTTGGATATGCACCGCTGATCAGAGATTTTAGGCACCCTCCGAGTGCCAATTTGTCCTTGTCGAACACGAAATCTCTAGATGATGTCAACGCAAGGTAGAAAAAGCATAAACATGCACTATGTCGAATGATCAATCCATGGCCCCTTTAAATGATTAACTCCTGTAGTTTTTTTTTTCGAACTTGCATCAAATAGCTTCTTTTTCTTTTTCTTTTTTTTTTTTTTTGGATGAAACTGCACAAATGCATTGGCTTGATCCTTCTGCAAGTATGGCATTGACATGAAATTGTAAGAATGATGGAGATGTGCATATGCGTGCGTGTGTTTTTTCTGCCCCTTGTTTTTGCTACAGTGAGAATCTGAGTCTTTAGGCCAGCAATCGTGGAGGTGCCGGAACTTATGTATTTTGTTCCTTCCCCCCTTTTTTTTGCAGAGTGACTCAGTGGGTTCTACTATGGCATCCGCCAATCTCCCACCAATCATGATGGATCAGCTCTATTCCTTGGATGACGATCTTAAAGCAGGAGGGCCCCTTTTGCTACTTGAAGAAGCTCGTGAGAATCCTGTCGTTGGTGATGAGCCATTGCCTGAAACTGCTCCCGTAATTGATCCTGCTTCCATATCCAGGTGCTGCATCGAGAAAGGCTTGTTTCCGGCCGTCCCCTTATTCTTTCAGTATCCTTGCAGCATCAGTAAAAGTTGGTCAGAATGGGTTGATTGCGAGCTGCTGGACCCATCTACTTGTGATATTTTAGGCATGGCACAGGTTCTTGACGCCATTTTCCTTTCCAAATTGTGGGACATTCACGTCGAAGCAAAAATGCTCCGCCATGTGGTTAGGAGGTGGGGTACCGCTACCCACACCTTTGTATGTCCATGGGGGGAATTTACCCCTACTCTTGAGGACATGGAAAATATCTCTCGCCGCCCTATTTGTGGGGACCGGAGCCCTTTTGATATTGCTCCCCCGGAGGAGATGGACAAGCTTGCAGTCCTACGAAAAGGTGCCCGACCTCTCCTAGCACTTCGCTTTGATTCAGCAACTGGGTACAACATTTTGGTGATGCGAATAGGCAGGTGCCTTGTCGGCTAGCTGCATTTATATCACTGTGGCTTGGACGGTTCGTGCTTTGTGACTTTTCTCAGGACTGCTTGCATGAGCGAGTATTTCCCTTGGCTTTGGCTATTGCTCACGGTGACTCGATCCCCTTAGCCCCCATGTTCCTAGGGCACTTATACAGGCTGCTTGATCAGTGCCAAATTTTGGAGAAAAACACAGCGGGAACCATGGGTGTAGAGACTCTCATGAATTCTAGCTTTTTATAGGTGTTTTTGTGGGAACATCTCAAGGGACTGGATGTATGCCCACTCCCCTACTCGCGTGCTCTGCAGCTTGCTGATTTGGGCAATGGTTCCTTCATGCCGGATGGTCTCCCCTTAGTCTGCAGGTGGTTTAAGCGAATGTAGAGAAAAGGCCAAAACTTTTTAGAGTTACTGGATAATATTAAAAACTTCACCTTCCGCCCCTACGACACTTCAGCAGAGACCTTTACTTTTGTGCCCTTTTATGCTGATGTTGGTGACACTATTGAGGTTCCAGCAGTGATGTCTCAAGGTTGCCGTTTCAGAAGGTATTCCCTATTGAACGCTGCCTGCCTCCCACTACCCACTCTAGGCGATAGGTGCTCAGAAATCTCCGTAGTCTATTCGCCCCACCGGGTCAGACGGCAACTCGGACTTGACCAGGGCGTGCCAACCAGTTCCAACCACAGTGACCTCTTCCTGCTTCACAGGGTCTTTTGGAGTAATGACAACGTGCTGGATGGCATTAGGCCCCTTATCTTAGCCGGCAAGAGGAGGGTTGGTGGCTTCTCGCCGGGCTATCAAGCCTATTGGAACCGCTGCCTTGCTTCCCTTCATGAATTCCAGTCCTCCCATTGCGACATATTACCTCCTTCCATTGCTCGCCATGCCGGTCTACTGTCGAAAGAGAAGGCAATTCCGCTAAGCCAGAAACGCAACCTGACTTTTATTTCTAAAAGTGGTGACATCATCGGGGAGTTTCCCAAGATGAGACAAAGACCGGGAATGCAGAGTCCTTGCAGTTCGGGAAAGGGCACGACACCAGTGTCGGGTAAACAAGAGCGGGAGGAGAAGCAAAGCACAAGGAAGAAGCAAACTGGTAGCAAATAGAAACGGTTCCTTCCGAAGGTAGCATCGAGCAGCCCCCCTTGAGCTAGAGAGACAACTCCCCTAGGACGTCCACAACGTTTAGAGCCTGCTGCATTCGGGAGCCAGGGCCATGCTGGCAAGGTGCCGGAAACCACCCCCCTTTGTAGTAAGCATTGACTATTTTCTACTGCCTGAATTGTCTTCTCTCCTATTATTTATTTATCTTATTATATATATATATATATATATATATATATATATTTATTCTGTTTCTCTTTTTTTTCCTTAAGAAAAAATGGGCATCACTCCAAAGAGGAAGAGAAGTGATATAGCTCCTGTGAGTCTCGACATGACTTCAAAACACCGTAGCATGCGTATCCTGCAGGCAAGGTTTACTGGGGCCCACATGAGCAATAGTGGGGCTTCCAGAGCTGAGGCTGTGGTGACCATTGATAGTGATGATGATGATGGCATCGAGGTTGAGACTAGTGTCCCGGAAGGAGAGAGTGTTCGTGATATTGGCAGCACGCATGAGGATCTTGGTGGGGATAATTACGGTGATTATGATGATGACACACTCGCACACTCTAGTGCTTATTCAGAAACACATGGCGTCTCGGATGACTCCCCTGAACCCGCCGGCAGCAGTGCATGCCATCTTAGCATTGTACCAGTACTTGGCATATCCTGCATCCTGTTCTCTTTCTATTTTTCTTGTACCGTGAGCTGCCTATTCACCATTCATCCTTAATTTGCAGGTTGCCGATATCACTGAGGGCTCGAACCTTACTGCTGCCATTTTCGACTCCGCACAAGGTGCCCAAGGGGTATTCCTTGTTCCTTTCCCTAGTTCTCGCCTGCACTTGCTTAGTTGCCCTCCTCTTCTCTTTTTCTTTTGCTTTTCTTCGGATACATATGACCTAATTCGTTGACTGACTCGTATGCACACTTGTATATATATATATATATATATATATATATATATTCAGGTTAGCCATGTTACTCGTAACATGGAAATTGTGCTTGTGGTGCCTTCTTTCTCGGGCACATTCGATACACTAGTTGAAGTAGCCCTTGCCGAGCCATCCCCGACCATGGTATCAGCAAGTCCTCAGGGCAAAGCATCTGTGTCTCAGTCTACAAGTCCGCTGCTGCCTATCATTCAGCACTTTCTTCGAAGGGACCTTGATCCCATCATTTCACCAACTCTTCCGGCAGCTCTCCGGAGTAAAACTTTTACCTTTCATGGGACATTGCCCACCTCATCCCACATTCAACCACTTCTCCGGATACCATACCAGAACCCTAATTCCATCAATCACCCATTCTCACTTTTCCTTTGCTTCTTTCCATTCACTCTCTTTTGGTGAAATTTCTCCAACCAGCGTGTATGGGTCACAGGCTCTTTGGGGTTCCAAGGTTTTTTTTGAGCGGCTGGACCTCCCTATGGGGGGTGAGGCGCCACCTGCTTTCCTTCTTGGTTTTCAAAATGGAGCTTACAGAGGAAAAGAGAATGGGTGGATTCATTTGTCCAAGGGATACTCCTTTCACCTATATGGATTTCCTTTGGTCCCTACTATGGCTCCTCATTGACCATCTTGGAGTTCTGACGAGGGTGGAACATGATGCCAGATTTTTACAAAGCGCTGGGCTGGGCTTCGTGTACAGTATTGGGTTATTGGCATGCTACTTCCAGCATCCAATGGGTTTTCATCAAGCTGCTGGAAATAGCCCATTTGTTTTATTTTGGGTATTTTACTAATGTGGGTTTGTCTAAGTGTTGCAGCAGGCTAGATATTCTCCTAAGGCACTAATTTTCTCCCTCTCTCATGCCAACCCATGTGTTCAGGCCCAAGGAACGGGCTTGAGTTTTAATGCTCCCAAGTGGCTTAAAACTTCCGTTCTTCGAACCCTCAATGGGCCCTGTGATTTCTCGTTCCCGTCCATATCACAACCTTCTCAGCAAGCCCCGGGTAATTACATGACTTGGGCCCACTTAAGCTTGTAGCATGGCTTGGTATTAGAGTGGCGGTCCTTTACATGGTATTGCGTGTTTATTTATCGTGCTCGTGCTTGAGTTTTATTGTGCCATAATAAGCCATGATCGGACCAACTAGCATCGGATAGGTTGGTGAGTGTGAATTTATAAAGTCAGTGCATTTTTGGCCTTTTTGCGCATGCTTGCTTAGCGTAACACATGACCCATGGCTTATGTAGGTGCGTCCTACAATTTCTCTTTATATCCCGATCGGGTTTCTTTTGCGATTAATTATTTGTGCTGGGCCAAGAATAAGCCTGGGCCCTTGGATTTTTGGGCCTCAACAGTTAGCAGGCTTCAACTTAGTCTAGACAAATTGGCATAGGGCTAACAGAGGAGGTGGCATGTCTAGCTTTGAGAGATCCTGTTACAAGAAATAAATAAAGAAATATAAGTTAGTTTGTATATCAAGTAAAATAAATGACTCGAACTAAACCAACCAAACCGACGTGGTATATAATATAAACGACGATTTCTAGAACATACTGACGGAGTAAAAGTTATAGAAAACGGTAAAGACATAACCGTCGTTGTGTAAAACAGATTAACAAGCCATTCCCAACTCTTCACAACCAACTCAATATAATATTCTTAGAAAGCAAAAGCGGTTACAAAATATCTCATAAACATTGAATAATCCAATATCACCCAGACATATACCTATATAATTCTCATAATAATAATAAATAATTAAGTAACAAGATAAACTTCTAATATCATACCACTCAAGAATATCCTAAAACACTATAACATAAACTAATAATTCAAACATAATCAAAATAGTTCACAGACAGTCATTCTAGCACTACTCGAAGGGCAATACTATCTCGGAAGACTCACGGTCAACCGAGCGTCAACCGGGCCCACAGGGCCCACAACCTCCGATTTTCGATCCATTAGTTCCTACAGGTTCAACAAGGTTTACTATATTTGCCCTAAAAGTTTGGTCCGAATCAAACGGTCGGATCACTCAGTATCGCACGATTGGACGGTTAACATTTATCTAAACTTGAAATTATTGAACCGGAGTATCCGGGACTCCGATTCTCAATCCGCGAATCCCTATACGATCTTTGAAGTACCTAGATCAGCATATTTGAAAACCAAAACGATCCAACTATCCGAACATGTCGAACCCGGATAACGCCTGATATGCGATATCCGATCGACGATCAAACGATATCCAAAATCATTTTCGAGCTTACCATCGTGCTTGAGGCCGAAAAGTGGCCCACGCGCCGCCAGCGCATAGGTGTCCAAAGCAATTCCAGTGATTGGAAAATCTCCAAACTTCCGGTCAAGACTTATACCTACATGATCACCACATAGAGTGGAGCAACTTTTGTTCTTGGACCTACCCCCAAAAGTCAACTGAAGTGGCCGGAATCGGAGGTCAAAAATCGGTAGATTTTCAATCGCTTATTTACCCTCCAAAACTCAGAAATTTCTCCTATCCAACACAACCAGCAGCTAGAGTATCTCGAGAGGTTGAGAAAGCATACTTGGATTGACGGAAATGGTGGCCGGAAGTGAGAGAACGAGCTCCCAAAAAATTTCAGAAAAACTGTCGGAACCGGCCTGTTTTGTGGCTGTTTCCGGTGATAGTAGTGGCGGATTGAGGTTGAGGAGGGGCAGGGCTGATAGAGGAAAGTGAGGTGGTTCGTTCGGGACCGGTCTTGCCTGAAACGATGGCCGGAGTTGGGAGAGATCGCTGTCTGAAGTTGGCTAGTTGTGGTCGTCCCAAGAGAGAAGAAAATCTGGGTTTTTAAAAACTGAACTTCGAAATATTTACGGTTATGCCATTGAGTTTCTGTAGATTACTTCTTCGTTACAACTCCGATGTGAGCCCACTACATGTCTACGGACTCATCTCGACATGCTTTAGGACAAAATCGTCGTGTTTAGGTGTCATGAGAGTAATGGACCAATGAACTTAATCAAACCAGCGAAAGATTTCGTTATTTTGAACCGAATCTTGTTTCCAGACTTGTTCTTTCAAAACCCTCTTCAAATGAAATTGAAAAAAATGAAAAGGGATTGAGAAAAATCCTTAGGCGTGCAAAGAAAGATTCCTTCGACGTCAACTTTGGTGATTTGGGGACGAAGACGATGATGATGACGAGATTCAGACAATGATGATTACGAAGTCGCTTTTGGGAACTGAGAGGGAAACTGAGATATTTTATTGGTGAGAGATAACGTAAAACTTTAGGTCAGGCGACAAAAAAGTTTATATATTTTCCTAGAGTTTAATAACACGACAGTTTTGGGAAAAACAGCCCTAGCATGTAGTTAAAAAGATGGAAACTAAGTAGGAACCGACGTGGTTATTAATAAAGCCAAACGACTTTTGGAATTCTGAAACCGACATGGTTATTTAAGTTTTACACGACAAAAGTTTACTTTTGATGCCCTGATTTTATATGTTATGATGGCGCTTGTTTATCTAGAGCCGTCGTTATGATCACAAGTCAACGACCTTTAATTTTAGGAAACCGACGTGGTTATTTAAAGTCAACGACTCCTTCTTTTAGTAGACCATCGTGGTTAAATCAAAGTCAACGACTTCTTTTGGTATTCCGAAAATGACGTGGTTCTCTGGGCAATACACGTCAAAAGTTTACTTTGGAAGAAGTGATATTATAAGTTACCACGTCGTCATTTTATGCAGAACCGACGTTGTTTGTTTTTAAAGTCGTTGGCCTTAGTTTACGAAAATGACGTGGATTATTTTAATTAGACGTCACTACGTGTAATAGAACTGATGTGGATATTGAAGATTATTTGTATAAATATGATTTTTTCACTCGTTCTTTAACTTTCAGTTTTCAATTAGGGTTCTAACTTCTTCTTGCCCTTGGCTCTGTCTCACCTCTTTGGAGGCAATAGTTTGGATGTTGATGTGTGTTCGCATTTGTGTATCTGAAAGACACAAACACGCACACATCATCAACTTCTAAAAAATTGTCTTTCTGAAAGCAATTGTTTTGGATGTTAATGTCTGGCTGCTGTCGTCAAATTTTAGAGGCAATTTTTTTGGATTTTGAAGTGTATGTGCCTTTGTGTATCTCAAAGACACAAAGACACATACATCGTCAAGTTCTAAAAAATTGTCTCTCTCACATTGGTGATTCGATTATGATGAGGAACAGAACTCCCAATGGTAAGATTTGATTCTAATTTTCTTGTTAAGATGGTTTTCGATATAAACCATCGTGGTTTTTACAATTCTTGTCATTCTGTTGATCGACCGTCGTAGGCTAAAAAAAAACCCATAAATAAATATGAAAAAGCAATAAAAATTAAGACGTCAGTTTACAGATAAGGTCACACGTATAAAGCAAATAAATACGGTGGTATTTTTAAGTTCACGACGTGGTAAACATGGGCGGAACCAAGGCAACGGCTGCCCTTGGCTCTAGCCCAAGGACAGTTTGGGAAAAAACAAATTAAATATATATATAGTCTAATATTTTAACTATAATATATATATATATATATATATATATATATATATAATCTCAACACCAATATGCACAGTAAGAGGTCTTCCACATTTGTATTTGGTGTTAAAGTTTGTCCTAACAACAATTTAAAAAAATTTCTATTAATTTGTCTCCAAGAGTGAAGCATTTTTCTAAATAAAATTCACCTTTTCGTGAATAATATGGCTCTAATTTTTTTTCCTTGTGTTTACAATTTGTTTGTACCTGATAAATCACGGTCGTGCGCGACCGAAGGGGTTTTCCCCCTCGGCCTCAGCACCTGTTCGCAATCCAAAACGCAGTGCTTTTACCTTCCTCAAAACAAAAGAAAAGTTGCGAGGGCATAGTCATCTCGGCCTTGCAAACACGGTATCGTCAGGCCGAGGCCGAGGGATGAAGGGGACACGGCCGAAGATATTATGAGTCAAATCATCACATAGCAGCAGGGTCTCACGCTTCATTTAATGAAGTAACGCCTCTGACTAGCAAACTCACTAGCCGCAAAAAGGGCATTTAATGCACGAGGGAAGAAGGGAAGTGACTAAAGTCAGGATTTGGTGACAGATATCAGAGTGGTTAGGCGCCAACATGCTCACAAACATTCTTACAAATTGAGGTCAGATCGCCAACCACCAAACAAGGGCATTAAAACACCAAACCAAAGCCTCCCACGGAGCAAATTATATTTTCCTGTAATGCATTTTCAATATCTTTATTTGCTTTCCTTGGAGTAGTGTTAGTTTGTAAAGAAAATCCGTTCATCAATATATCATACGACCCTTGATTTTCAAGGTGCCGGAGCACCATTTCTGTTACTCTTTCATTCACCCCATATATCATACGATCGTCGCTCACTGAGCAACGCGATGGAGCAACACCCAAAACCCACCATCCACACCACCACTAAACGGCCTTGTAGCTCAGGCTGTGAACATGACGGCCGAGATCAGTTCCTCTCTCGGCCACAATTATTTGATTAGAAGTCGAATTCAAACAGGCGCACCACTAAACCATTTTATCCAAACCACATCTCGACGCACGGTAGACCGTGCTGGCACGCCCGCGCACAACCACACCGCGTGTTAACGCACGTCTCCTCAGCCCGGAGCTCCAGGCCGTGAAATTTGCGCAGCCAACACTTTTGGCACGCCCGGTGGGATTCTTGTCAAAAACTCATGGTGGAAACTAGGGCACAGGCAAAGCTCAAAAACAAAGCAGTCGAAATGACTTCTAAGACTCCTGAGTCCACCTCACCAATCACTGTCACCGAGACCGAACACGCGGTCAGAATCTCGGCCAGCGTCCCAGTGACGACGGATTGCACGGCCGGGTCCATATAAGAGCAAGCCGTGGTGGAAGATCTCATGTCTAAGCAGGCCCACAGGATAGAGACATCCTTTATGACCGCAATGGACAGATTTTCCTTGGAACTACGGACGCTTTTCCAAGAGAGGATGCCGGCGACCTCGCCCGCAACACCTCCTAGAGCCGGACAGAGAAGCCAAGAGCGCGAAAGGATCGAGCATTCGATGTCGCCGACGAATAGCTGGGGGTAGTCCCAGCCCACATGGGCGCATCCCAGACCAACCTACCCGGCAAAAACAGCATACGGCCCACTCCACGCTCTGGTCGTATCCCTGGGGCAGACTAATCCCACGCATTCCGCGATCCGGCAACTCGGCCCAGTTCACACCGTGGCTGTCCAGACCCATCCTGGCCCAAGCAACGCGACCGATGCTCTATCGCAACAGTACGGTCAGAACAATCCGACCGTTTCACCACCGTTGCAGGCGTCGTTATTCCCTTTGGGCTCCCACCTTCATTTCGGTTCGGCCATTCCGACGGCAGCATACACGCACCCTGGCCAAACCCATGGCGCTAATCTAGCGCCAACCAGCTCGGTCGTACCAGCCGAGCCCTCTGTTCAACTGGCCCAGCAGATAAGGCCACAGAACGATGTGCAGCAGGTCCCGCGGCCGTGTGTGGCCCAGCAAGAAGCGCCCCCTCAAGGGCTCCGATTCGAAGATGTCCGGCGAATGATCGAGGACGGCCTAGCTCAGAGGCGACCGGAGGCGCCAAGGTATACAAAGCCATACCCGCCAGAAATTGACCGAACCCCTCTTCCCCTGAACTATCGATTGCTAGAATTCATGCTGTTCTCCGGGGATGGGTAGACCTCCTCCATTGAACACATAGGCTGCTTCACGGCCCAGTGTGGAGAGGCCGATTCGGACGCACAAAAGCTCCGTTTATTTGTTCACATGGTTCATAAACCTTTCGCCGAATTCGGTAAGGGATTGGTCTGATATGGAAAGGATATTCCACAAGCATTTCTATCAGACCAACCGAGAAATAAAGGTCGCCAAGCTGGCAAGGATGAGCCAGGCGTCAGACGAATCACCTCGCGATGAACAGCAGCGGTTCAAAACATGCAGGAACTGGTGCCGGACAAACCTACCAGAGAGGGAATTTGTCAAGATGGCCGAAGAGGGATTGGAATTTGAGTACCGGAAAAAATTCCAGGGGATCGAATTCCGAGACATGCATGACTTAATCAACAAGGTGGACAGGTACGCGTCCTTGTTGAGGGAAGCGATGCAGAAGAAGACGGCTTCGAAAGGGACTTACTGCCGGAATCCCATTGTCAGCTACGCCGAAGCAGACGGCTCCGCGGAGGCCGAGAGTGACGAAGTAGAAATGAGTTCAGCCGAAGTCAGCATAGACAAACCGTTCGTTTGCAAAGGACTTATCAAGGCCGACAATAGCCGCACAAAAATTCCCGACGCCAAGTTTGCGACTCGAGAAACGAAGGCCTACACTTTTGACTTGACGAAGGCCGAGGCTATCTTTGACCTACTATTGGCCGAGAAAAAGGTCAAATTGTCATTCGGCCATAAAATTCCGAAGCTCGACGACCTCAAAGGAAAGACGTTTTGCAAATACCACAGTTCTTGGTCTCACAACACCAACAACTGCGTTGTCCTGCGAGACGTCATCCAGAAGTTGATAGACGAAAAGAAGCTCCAGTTCCCAGAAAAGGTGACCATGCAGGTTGACTCCAAGCCATTCCCTCCGCCTGTCATCAACATGGTCGACGCCCAACTCCGAGCTGAATATAGGGAAATTCGTCAGTCGGCGAAGGAAAAGGAACCGTCGGCCGAACCAGAGCCGGTGCTTTGCGAGCGATGCAAGTGTGAGGTCGGCCAGCCCAGGCTACAGGAGAACAAAAGGAAGGCCACCGAGCCATCTCAAACGATCGCGAAGAAATTCGGCGGCCAGAACGATCGTTGGCATGCCAGCAGGGCTATTTTCGATCGACTGGGGGCACAAACCCCCAGTATCTCAGTAGGCTACGAGGACGAGGCCGCCCTTAGGCCAGTAAAAACTTTCAAACCGCCGGTCGTGCGGGATGACCGTTGGTATCATGCACGACCTGGGGGCAGGGCCAAACCACTGACAAAAACCCAGCTGAGGAGGATGCAGAGGCAAGTCCAGCAAGCCCGGATACAGACAACCCAGGCCGAGGGTTCCAAGCGCCAGAAGAAAATGGCGACTGCAGACAGGGCACCATCTGTACAAAGTGTCCCCTTTACGGAAAGAACGGCCAGCATCAAGCCTCCAAGGACGTGGCGCCCTAGGCAGGGCGAGAACCCCCGTAGAACGGCAGCCGTTTCGGTCCAGCCAAAGGCCGTGCCCCTGGAGAAGACAGATGAGGGCATCATCGACGTCTACAGCGAAAGGGATCCCTCTTTCTCGGCCAACGGTTTGTCCTTTCTCATGGAATTCCATAAAGACTATTCGGCCACTGACCTATACGGTATGACCCCTGAGAACCGTGAAATCGTAGAGTTGGCCCTCAAAAACGCGAACGCAGAGGGGCTCCTCATTACCAACGGATCCGACTCTGCCATTAAGGCCGTGTACCAGGCAAACAGAGAAGCCAGAGCGAGAGGGATGCTAGGTTACTAGCCCGGCCTAGCAGGATTGAAGGCTAAGGCCCCGTTTAGCAAGGGCGACTTAGAATATCTCCGCCGAACATCAAAGAGAAGGAACTCCCGGAGCCGTTCAATAACGGTCTTGGAATCCTCGTCAGGCGCAGCAACGTGTCAAAAGCCCAGAGGTCGTCTCTTCCTCTGACAAAGCGAAGCGACGCCCTGGGCAATGATGGCCTGCGCGACGTGCTTGAGGCATTAAATGCGCGGAATGCGCCGACTGGCCTGCGCATTTAATGCCCCAGTTGTCAATTACTTCAGAAAGGAATGCAAAGGGTCCATCCCTTGGAATCCATTCGGCCCCTACCCATGCCGAGGCCGAAGAATCCAGGGATGTGGGGGCAATGTTTGTGCCTGAGAAATCTCGGCCATGAGCTGGCCGAAGAAGCCCCTTCTCTCGGCCCTGGCACTTGTTTGCAGAAGCTGAAACGCAGCGTTTCGCCAGGGTATTTCGCCTTCCTAAAAATAAAAGAAGGAAATTCTAAGGCATGATCATCTCGGCCTCAAGCATAGGCCGAGGCCGAGGCCGAACAAATTTGCGGCCAAGGCTTTAAAGGCAAATCATCACGTGACAGCAGGGTCCCAGGCTTCATTTAATGAAGTAGTGCCTGTTTAATGCAGCAAAACCCATTGGCCACAAAGTAGCATTTAATGCATGAGGAAAGGTGGGAAGTGACTGAAGTCAGGATTTGGTGATGAAGATCAGAGTGATTAGACATGGACATTCTCACAAGAATTCTGACAGCTTGAGATGTTGGTTCACCAGCTATCCAGGCCATAAATGCGTCTCCACGGCCAAAGGTTCAGAACCCACGATCGAGAGCGGCGGCCGAGATTCACCGGGATTTCTGGAGTCTCACCACCATACTTCACGATCCCAAATGTCGATTGGACTGCCCACTTGCGCTAATCAGACTCCACTATGCGTAAATTCAGCCTCGATTACTCATCCAGGGACTCTTCCTATAAATACAAGACTCGAGCTACATTCAAAGGGTTCAACACCAAAACAAGCCTCCCACGGAGCAACTTATTTTTTCCTGTAATGCACTTTCAATATCTTTACTTGCTTTCCTAGGAGTAGTGTTAGATTGTAAGCAGAATCCATTCATCAATATGTCTGCGGCGCAAATCTCACGGCCTGGAGTTCCGGGCCGAGGGGATGTGCATTAACACGGGGTTTCCTGCTTTTGGGTGCGGTGCGGTTGTGCGCGGGCGTTCCAGCACGGTTTACCGTGCGTTTGATGTTTCGATGAGTTTTGGACGGATGGATGGTGCGCCTGTTTGATCTGTCTTCCTAGTCAAACGATTGTAGCCGAGAGAGGAACTGGTCTCGGCTGTTAGGTTCACGGCCTGAACTACAAGGCCGTCGAGTGATGGTGTTGGTGGTGGATTTTGGGCGGTGCTCCGGCGCGCTGCTCAGGGAGCGACGGTCGTATGATATATGGGGTGAGTGAACGAACAACAAGGATGGTGCTCCGGCGCCTTGAAAATCAAGGGTCGTATGATATATTGATGAATGGATTCTGCTTACAATCTAACACTACTCCTAGGAAAGCAAGTAAAGATATTGAAAGTGCATTGCGGGAAAAAATAAGTTGCTCCGTGGGAGACTTGTTTTGGTGTTGAACCCTTTGAATGTAGCTCGAGTCTTGTATTTATAGGAAGAGTCCCTGGATGAGTAATCGAGGCTGAATTTACGCATAGTGGAGTCTGATTAGCGCAAGTGGGCAGTCTAATCGACATTTGGGATCGTGAAGTATGGTGGTGAGACTCCAGAAATCCCGGTGAATCTCGGCCGCCACTCTCGATCGTGGGTTCTGAACCTCTGGCCGTGGAGACGCATTTATGGCCTGGATAGCTGGTGAACCAACATCTCAAGCTGTCAGAATTCTTGTGAGAATGTCCACGTCTAATCACTCTGATCTTCATCACCAAATCCTGACTTCAATCACTTCCCACCTTTCCTCATGCATTAAATGCTACTTTGTGGCCAATGGGTTTTGCTGCATTAAACAGGCACTACTTCATTAAATGAAGCCTGGGACCTTGCTGTCACGTGATGATTTGCCTTTAAAGCCTTGGCCGCAAATTTGTTCGGCCTCGGCCTCGGCCTATGCTTGAGGCCGAGATGATCATGCCTTAGCATTTCCTTCTTTTATTTTTAGGAAGGCGAAATACCCTGGCGAAACGCTGCGTTTTAGCTTCTGCAAACAAGTGCCAGGGCCGAGAGAAGGGGCTCCTTCGGCCAGCTCATGGCCGAGATTTATCAGGCACAAACACAATATATCATACGACCCTTGATTTTCAAGGCGCCGGAGCACCATCCTTGTTGTTCGTTCACTCACCCCATATATCACACGACCGTCGCTCCCTGAGCAGCGCGCCGGAGCACCGCCCAAAATCCACCACCAACACCATCACTCGACGGCCTTGTAGTTCAGGCCGTGAACCTAACAGCCGAGATCAGTTCCTCTCTCGGCTACAATCGTTTGACTAGGAAGACGGATCAAACAGGCGCACCATCCATCCATCCAAAACTCATCGAAACATCAAACGCACGGTAAACCGTGCTGGCACGCCCGCGCACAACCGTACCGCACCCAAAAGCAGGAAACCCCGTGTTAACGCACATCCCCTCGGCCCGGAACTCCAGGCCGTGAGATTTGCGCCGTAGACAATACCTCTTGGGACTAGTTCATTTTAATTTTCCTATGACGACGATTTTCTATATAAACCATCATGATTTTTCTCGGTTCTTGTCATTTTGTTGATCTATTGTTGTGTACATACGACGTGGATAGTAAGAAATAGACGTCGGCAAGTTATGACGTGAGAATCTTATTTTAACGTCGCTATAACTAAAAAAACCGACGTTGTTATTGAATAAATAACCGTCGTGGTTTTATACAATTAGACGGCAGTATTTATATAAGGGCCGCTGTGGTTTTTGAAGATTTTTTGTATAAATTTGACGCTTTCTTTCAGTTTCAGTTTTCATTTAGGGTTCCAACTTCTTCTGACCTCTCTGGAGGCTCGTCTTCTCTCTCACAAACACACATACATTGTCACTCTCTCTCACATCTCTGGGGGTAATAATTTGGATGTTAACGATCTATGTGTCTTGGTGTATCTCAAAGACACCAAAACACACACATCGTTAACTTTCAAAACATTGTCTTTCTCAAAGTTTGCCGTTGTCAGTTCAATTTTGGTTTCGTTTAGAGGCAAATGTTTTGGATTTTGATGCATATGTGTCTTTGTGTATCTCAAAGACACAAAGACACATTCATCATCAATATTTAAAATATTGTCTTTCTCACTTTGGTGGTTCGATTATGATCAGGATCCAAAGATCTCACTGGTAAGATTTCATATCTCGTGGGATCTCTTTTTAATTTTCCTATGACGACAGTTTTCTATATACTACTACAAAAAGGGCAAAAGACGACCAGGAAACAACGACGGTAGACCAAAAAACCGTTGTTGTTTTTTAAAAGATGACGGTGTTTGTACCTGATAAATCACGGTCGTGCGCGACCGAAGGGGTTTTCCCCATCGGCCTCAGCACTTATTCGCAATCCAAAATGCAGCGCTTTTACCTTTCTCAAAACAAAGGAAAATTTGCGAGGGCATAGTCATCTCAGCCTTGCAAACACGGTATCGTCAGGCCGAGGCCGAGGGACGAAGGGGACACGGCTGAAGATATTAGGAGTCAAATCGTTACATAGCAGCAAGGTCCCACGCTTCATTTAATGAAGTAACGGCTCTAACTAGCAAACCCACTAGCCGCAAAAAGGGCATTTAATGCATGAAGGAAGAAGGGAAGTGACTAAAGTCAGGATTTGGTGACAGAAATCAAAGTGGTTAGGCACCAACATGCTCACAAACATTCTTACAAATTGAGGTCAGATCGCCAACCACCAAACAAGGGCATTAAATGCGTCCCCACGGCCAGAAGCGCAGAACCCACGATCAGGGCAGCGGCCGAGATTTACCAGGATTCATGGAGTCACACCACCATGCTTCACGATCCCAAATGTCGATTGGACTACCCACTTGCTCTTATCAGGCTCCACCATGCAGATTTTTAGCCTCGATTACTCCTCCAGGAGCTCCTCCTATAAATACCAAGTTCAAGCTACATTCAAGGGGTTCAAGCACCAAACCAAAGCCTCCCACGGAGCAAATTATATTTTCCTGTAATGCACTTTCAATATATTTATTTGCTTTTCTAGGAGTAGTGTTAGTTTGTAAGGAAAATCCGTTCATCAATATATCATACGACCCTTGATTTTCAAGGCGTCGGAGCACCATCTCTGTTACTCTTTCATTCACCCCATATATCATACGACCGTCGCTCACTGAGCAACGCGCCGGAGCAATGCCCAAAACCCACCATCTACACCACCACTAAACGGCATTGTAGCTCAGGCCATGAACCTGACGGCCGAGATCAGCTCCTCTCTCAGCCACAATCGTTTGATTAGAAGTCGAATTCAAACAGGCGCACCACTAAACCATTTTATCCAAACCACATCTCGACGCACGGTAGACCGTGCTGGCACGCCCGCGCACAACCGCACCGCATCCAAAAGAAGGAAGCCACGTGTTAACGCACGTCTCCTCGGCCCGGAGCTCCAGGCCGTGAGATTTGCGCAGCCAACAGACGGTAATAGACCCGTCATAGAAACATATCTTAAACACCTAAAAAACTGGTATATGCATAGATACTTTTAAACCACGACGCACCAAATTAAAAAATCGTCGTCTTGTCATTCCGTGCACATTTTTTACCATTATACGTCTATCATTATCTATAAACCGTCGTCTTAATTTTAATTGGTTTTTAAGATTTATTTATTAGATTTTTTTTCCTATGGCGGTAGATAACCCACGACGGTTTATATAGGAAACTGTCGTCACTTTCAAATTAGAGTGAAGTCTTACCAGAATGAACTCTATTCCTCATCATAATCGAACCAACACACAAAGGCAATGTTTTAGAAATGGATGATGTGTGCGTCTTTGTGTCTTTGAGATACACAAAGGCACACACACATCCACATCCAAACTGAAAAATTAAAGCGAGGTAAGACAGAGAGGTGAGACAGAGAGGTGATGTGCCTCCAGAGAGGTGAGACAGAGCCAAGGGCAAGAAGAAGTTGAAACCCTAATTGAAAAATGAAGACGAAAGAAAGACAGAAAAACCCATATTTATAAACAAATCTTATATACCACGTCGGTTATATTAAATTATCGACGTTATATGAAACCATAAACGTCATTTAAACATAAAATAAGGTCGTATAAATAAATTAACAACAACGCTATATTAAAAACGACGTTGTCATTTCTTGGAAAACTAATTTATTGTGTAATTAAAAAAGTTACACGTCGGTATGCGTAATTAAAACGACGTGGTATATATTTTTCACGTCGTTATTATTGAGTATAAGGTCGTTGGGTAAATTTGAAAATGACGTGATTCATCTTTTTGAAGAAAAATGCGTCGTGTAATTAGATATAAAAATGGCGGTTCCTTAAAACTATGCGTCGTGGAAAGTAATGTTATAGGGCGTTGTTAACCTATAGCGTCGTATAATGTTGCATACTAGGGCGCATCCTATTAATAGCGTTGTTTTATGAAACGGTCTGTTAATATTTTAAACTTTTCGCCTTCCTGAGAAAAACTTTCAAGCTTCTCTCATTTTAAACTTTTCGTCTCCGAGAGAAAACTTTTCATCTTCCTCTCCTCTTCGTCTTCGTCTCTGAACTGAAACACCAAACTCCAGGAGAAAGCTTTCATTGCACGCAGAGGGTAAGCATTTGTGGAAGGATTTTTGTTCCTGTTTTGCATGCGCATATCGTTTTCATTTTTTTAAATCTTTTTACATTTTTTCTTTCCAAGGTTGATAAAATTTGCAGACAAAGACGGAAAGTTTCCAAGTTTGAACACTACTCTGATTCTTTTACTTCAACTAAATAAGACAACGGTGGCTTGTTATTTACGTGGTTAGATTTATAGACCACGACGGTTCGTCAGTCATCCTAGCGTCGTGTGAAAGTGTTCTTCGTTGTTTTTTAAAATGATCTTCTTTTTTTGTATTTGATTTTTTAGGATATATTCATCGCAGGTTTGATTTCTCTGAACAATGGTTTTTGTTTTGAAAATCTTTTTAATTATTTTTCTGTTGAAAATATTATACGTTTTTCCTAATTTGTTTTTCTGTGGTATAGACGACGGTATATTATTATTTTAGTCGTTTTAATTTCAATACCACGTCGAATGTTTATTATTAACGTCGTTGTACTATTTAATCCTCTGTTTTTTTGTAATTATATCATAAGACGTCGGTTGTTTATTATTAACGTCGTTGTAATAAATAATCACGTCAGTGGTTAATTACCGTCGTGAAAATTTATTATTACTTCGATTGTTTTGTTCTTACGTCGTTTGAAATATTATAAAACGTCGGATTTTATAGATAACCGTCGTGTTTTTTCTTAATTTGACTAAAATATTTTCACTTGCAGGTTTGATTTGTCTGTAACCATGGTTTCTCAATCCCAAAGTAAGGACTCTGGCTTGAAAAAAAAATTGAGGTAAGGAGCTTACAGTTGTAAATCCTCAAGCCAAGTCCTCGAAGAAGATGAAGTTTGTTTCATCTGCTGAGACAGAACCAGCAGGCAGCACGACAACATTTTCTGAGGAGCCAAAGTCAGGTCGGGGTATAAGCACAATGCCCTGTGTTGTGAAGAGAAAATTTCAGAAAATCAAGCCTGTTGTTGAGTACAATAAAAAGGGGAAAGCATATGGCCCTGCACATAGTGAGATGCAGTCCTACATTAGTGTGTTGGCACCCTCCAGAGTCCCACTTATGGACAAGAAATGGGTTCAAATATCCAAGGATATAACAGAGCAGATTTGGGAAACCGTTGACATGGCTTTTGTGGTTGGTCAAGGGGGCAAGAAAATGGTGTTATCTTCTGCTGCCAAGAAATGGAAGGATTTCAAGTCTACACTAACGAGGGTTCATATCCTTCCATTCATCAAGGAGAAGGAGATATTAAGGCAACCCCCTGAAATATACAAATTCATAGAGAAAGCTGACGGGGATGCCTTTGTAGCTTCAAGGTTATCTGAAAAATTTGTGGGTGTGCATTTTGAACAATCACAGAGGAGGGAGAAACTTGAGTACAATCATCGATTGTCTCGAAAAGGATATACTGGTTTGGAGGATCACTTGGAGGAAATCATGCCCGGGGTAGATATTCATCGATCTACCTTATGGAAGAAAGCTAGAGAAGACAAACATGGTAACATCCCGGATCCAAAGGCTGCAGAGAAAGCAAAATTAATTGTAAGCCTACTCACTCTGTTTTAAATTTTTATTAAACTGTATTGCAGTGATAAGTCTTATTACGTCTTCTGTTACAATTTTACGTCGTGTGATAAATATTACTACGTCGAAATTTTTTAAAACACGTCATGTGATAACCTTTATATTTATTTTGTGCAGCCGTCATTGGGTCTTGATCATTGTGAGAGCAAAGAAGGAGACCGTCTATTTTCTGGATCCACTACCTGGAAATCGAGTTGTGGATGAGGACGGGAAAAACATATTGAACAGTGCTTTAAAAATGTATAATTCACACATAGGCAGAGTAGGCCGTAAAGCACCTCTTTAGAAAACTCTGCCCGGCACTCCAAAGCAACCAAGCAGTGTAGAATTCGGGTATTATGTCATGCGCTTTATGAGAGACATCATCTTGGATCCTTCCCTGGAATTTGAGAAGATGGTAAGAAGAAAATTTTCAAATTTATTTTATGTGGTTTTTTGTATTACAACGACGGTAAATTAAAAATACCGTCGTTGAATATATATACTACGTCGGTAAATGAAAAATAGCATCGTCTGTTAGAATAATCATTGTTTATGGATTGCAGTTTGCGAAAGGAAAGGATCAAGCGTCATACCCCCAAGAAGCCATTCAAGAAGTTAGGAAAGAATGGGCAGAGTTTGTTTGTGTTCATATGGAGTAGAGGATTTTAAAATACTTAAACATTTTTATAAAATGTACAAATTTTGTTATAATTAGATAAGTTTCTGTACAAAGTTTTTGTGCAAATTTTATGTACAATGTACATTCTTTTTTTCCCTATGAATTTAAAATAGGGTTTCATTATTTAAAAAGGAAATTGCGTGACCGACGTGTAATAAATCTTGCAACGACATAATTATATCAAACACCGTCGTCTTTATATCTATTTAATTCAAAATATTCATAATAAATTTAAAATATATTCAAAAAAATGCACCGTCAACCTCCCTGTAAATTTGTTGAGGTTTTCATGTTGTGAAAAACCCAAGATCATGTTGAACAAAATTTGTTGAGTTTTTCATGTTGTGAAAAACCCAAGGGCACTTTCTAAACCATCGTTTCTTTAAAAGGACGTTGTACACACATAACAACGTCATAGTTTTTTAAAAAGAGACGTAAAAGATTATTAAAACGACGCTTTGGGTTTTATAAACGACGTTGTTTAATTGAAATTAGACGGCGAGAAGTTAAGAGTTTAAGTCGTGGAATATTGTTTGTAAGTCGTTTTACGTGTAAAAATGGCCATGGTTTTGTCTTTAAACGACGTCTTTTTTAAAAGTAAGTCGTTTATTACGGTTTACAACGTCGTTAATTTCTTAACGTCGACGTGGTTTGTGGGTTTTATTAATAATATTTTATTCTATTTAATTCGAAATATTCATAATAAATTTAAAATATATCCAAAAAATGCACCATCAACCTCCCTGTAAATTTGTTGACGTTTTCATGTTGTGAAAAACCCAAGATCATGCTGAATCAAATTTGTTGAGTTTTTCATGTTGTGAAAAACCCAGGGGCACTTTCTAAACCGTCGTTTCTTTAAAAGGACGTTGTACACACATAACAACGTCATAGTTTTTTAAAAAGAGACGTAAAAGATTTTTAAAACGACGGTTCGGGTTTTATAAACGACGTTGTTTAATTGAAATTAGACGGCGAGAAGTTAAGAGTTTAAGTCGTGCAATATTGTTTGTACGTCATTTTATGTTTAAAATTGGCCATGGTTTTGTCTTTAAACGACGTCTTTTTTAAAAGTAAGTCGTTTATTATGGTTTACAACGTCGTTAATTTCTTAACGCCGACGTGGTTTGTGGGTTTTATTAATAATATTTTATTTTATTTAAGTCGAAATATTCATAATAAATTTAAAATATATCCAAAAAATGCCCCGTCAACCTCCCTGTAAATTTGTTGAGGTTTTCATGTTGTGAAAAACCCAAGATCTTGCTGAACCAAATTTGTTGAGTTTTTCCTGTTGTGAAAAACCCAAGGGCACTTTCTAAACCGTCGTTTCTTTAAAAGGACGTTGTACACACATAACAACGTCATAGTTTTTAAAAAGACACGTAAAAGATTATTAAAACGACGTTGTTTAATCGAAATTAGACGGCGAGAAGTTAAGAGTTTAAGTCGTGGAGTATTGTCTGTACGTCGTTTTATGTGTAAAAATGGCCATAATTTTGTCTTTAAACGACGTCTTTTTTAAAAGTAAGTCGTTTATTATGGTTTACAACGTCGTTAATTTCTTAACGCCGACATGGTTTGTCGGTTTTATTAATAATATTTTATTCTATTTAATTCGAAATATTCATAATAAATTTAAAATATATTCAAAAAATTCACCGTCAACCTCCCTGTAAATTTGTTGAGGTTTTCATGTTGTGAAAAACCCACGATCATGCTGAACCAAATTTGTTGAGTTTTTCATGTTGTGAAAAACCCAAGGGCACTTTCTAAACCGTCGTTTCTTTAAAAGGACGTTGTACACACATAACAACGTCATAGTTTTTAAAAAGAGACGTAAAAGATTATTAAAACGACGTTGTTTAATCGAAATTAGACGGCGAGAAGTTAAGAGTTTAAGTCGTGGAATATTGTTTGTACGTCGTTTTATGTGTAAAAATGGCCATGATTTTGTCTTTAAACGACGTCTTTTTTAAAAGTAAGTCATTTATTATGGTTTACAACTTCGTTAATTTCTTAACGCCGACGTGGTTTGTGGGTTTTGTTAATAATATTTTATTCTATTTAATTCGAAATATTCATAATAAATTTAAAATATATTCAAAAAATTCACTGTCAACCTCCCTGTAAATTTGTTGAGGTTTTCATGTTGTGAAAAACCAAAGATCATGCTGAACCAAATTTGTTGAGTTTTTCATGTTGTGAAAAACCCAAGGGCACTTTCTAAACCGTCGTTTCTTTAAAAGGACGTTTTACACACATAACAACGTCATAGTTTGTAAAAAGAGACGTAAAAGATTATTAAAACGACGTTGTTTAATCGAAATTAGACGGCGAGAAGTTAAGAGTTTAAGTTGTGGTATATTGTTTGTACGTCGTTTTATGTGTAAAAATGGCAATGATTTTGTCTTTAAACGACGTCTTTTTTAAAGTAAGTCGTTTATTATGGTTTACAACGTCGTTAATTTCTTAACGCCGACGTGGTTTGTGGGTTTTATTAATAATATTTTATTCTATTTAAGTCGAAATATTCATAATAAATTTAAAATATATCCAAAAAATGCACCGTCAACCTCCCTTTAAAGTTGTTGAGGTTTTCATGTTGTGAAAAACCCAAGATCATGCTGAACCAAATTTGTTGAGTTTTTCCTGTTGTTAAAAACCCAAGGGCACTTTCTAAACCGTCGTTTCTTTAAAAGGACGGTGTACACACATAACAACGTCATAGTTTTTTAAAAAGAGACATAAAAGATTATTAAAACGACGCTTTGGGTTTTCTAAACGACGTTGTTTAATTGAAATTAGACGGCGAGAAGTTAAGAGTTTAAGCCGTGGAATATTGTTTGTACGTTGTTTTATGTGTAAAAATGGCCATGGTTTTGTCTTTGTTGAGGCCCAAAAAATCAAGGGTTGGGCCCAAATAAATCCCCGGCCTAATGCGACACCTTATTAAGAAGAAACCCGATGCGGAGCATGCGAAATTCTTCATGCACGCTTGCACGAGCCACAAACACGTGCCATGCCAAATAAATATGCAATTTATCACGCTAGGAATTAAAATGAGTCTATAAAAGGCATTGGCTCTACAAGCTCATGCTAATTATTTTGTCAAGCATTATGTCTCTTTTCAAAGATGACAAAATTCAAGCACGCCAAGCGACATGCCATGCAAAGCAGGAAATCATTATTTCACACATAGCCACGCTACAAGCTTAAGTGGGCCCAAGCCACGCAAATGCTCGGGGCTTGCTTGAGTGGGTTGTGGTATGGATGGTAACGAGCTTTCATGGGGCCCATTGATGAGCCAAGAAATGGAAGTTTTGGGCTACTTGGGAGCCCCAAAACTCAAGCCTATTTCTTGAGCCCAAACACATGGGTTAGCATGAGAGAGGAGAGAATATGACCCAATGCCTTAGGAGAACATCCCATAGGCTGCTGTAGCATTTAGGAAAATCCATGACAGTTAGAATGCCCAAAAACGGATAAGCCACTTCCAGCAGCTGGACGAAAGCGTGCGGGCCGCTGGAAAGGAGAACATCGATAACCCCAACACTGTACATACAAGCCCAGCCCAGTACCTTATAAAATAACTAGCATTGTCATAAGTCTCAGACCCAAGTCAAATAGCAAGCCACTGCAAAAACCAACGGAGATTCATAGGAATACCCATCGGACAAAGAACTTCCTCCATCTCTCTTTTCCTCTGCAAGCTCCATCTTGAAAACCCACAAGGAAAGCAGGTGGCGCCTCACCCTTATGGGGGAGGTCCAGCTGCGTCAAAACCTTGGAACCACAAAGGGCTCCTTACCCATGCACTTTGGATAGGAAAATTGCATCAAATAGGATCAAGTGGGAAGAAGCAACGAAAAAGGGAGGAAGAGGTTAGATAAAATTAGGGTTCTTTGTAGCTATAAAAGAGAGCCTTAGCTACCCAGAAAACCAACCCATTCTTCAGAGAGCAAGCTTCCTCTCTCACTTGCAAACCCAGTTTCAGAGCTTGACCAAGCTTTGTCAAGCAACCTGAAATTTACTCAAGCCACCCAATCCTTTTCCTCCGTGGTCTTCTTCTTTTCCTGAGATAAAAAACCTTCCTAATCTTCCTCTGCCCCAGTCTTAATTTCTGTCCTCTGTAAGAAACTCATGCTTTTCTCTCTCTCAAATTGCTAAACTTGTGAAAGCTTAGCTCCCATGCCACAAGCTCCTCATGCCAAGCCATTCCATTGCTAATTTGTCACGTTTATTTGGTTCATTGGTGAAGGGAACCAAGGTGTTTTCAAAGGGTTTTCACAAACCCTTTCAAAACTCTCTTGGAACCTGGTCTTCGAACTCAGAAACAGGGGCAACCTCCTCAGCTCATCCTTTACAGCAGCCCAAGCCCATTCGTTTGGCTGCTAGAAGAAAAAGACCCCAACATACATGGCGACTCTGCTGGGGACCAGGCTGCCATCTTCACCAATGCCTCCAAAGAAGAAGACCAGAAGCAATAAACCAGAGAAAATGAAGAGATAAGAGCATTCTCTCTTCCTTTCTTTGTTTTTTCCTTTTGTTGACTATCTACTTTGCAAAACAAACATGATATAGATTACTCACATGCTCCATTTGTTTGTGTGTTAGATCTCCATTCTCAAGCAAAACAAGATCTTGCAAGAACGCCCTGGAAGCTTTGGAAAATGCATTATTCATGCCATTGAGCAAACTACACATGCAAACCCCAAAATACTTGGGGGCTTCATGCCAAGCAAATTTTTTCAAAAAAGAAAAGAAAAGAAAGAGCCAAACACAAGCCAAGCATCTGATAAAGAGAAGCCATCTTCTCTGGCCAACAGAGGAGACTTGGCTAACTCTAGAACAATATTGCCATATCTTGCACAAAACTACGCATGCTCTTCAACTCAAAATTGAACAAGTCCTCTCCGGGAACACTATTTGCATCGTCTCCGTCTTTTGCACTGCCTGCAGGATGCTCCAACTCTCTATGCCAATGTCAGTTCCACAATCCACATGCTCTCTGTTGAAGGCCAACAAAAAAGATAAGAAAATTCATTTTTTCCTAGCTTTTTAGATTTCACAATAATATATATATATATATATATATATATTAATTATCATGCCATATGCCATTACATTTATACTTGCAAAAACAGCACGAGCATGTCACATGTATTGATAAATTTCCTTCTTGATATATCATGTTTTAGGCCAATACCAACGTAGTGAAGTTGGACTATTCAGCTTCCTTTATTTCTTGTCTTTCACTTTGATAGGAATACAAATGCTAGGCATTTACACACTACCAAAAACACAAACATCGCCACATGCTTTAATTATTGCCAAAGCATCCCATGCTTGCATATTACTGAAAGCTACCTATGTTGGTTTTAATATTGATGTGTGATTCATTCGTTATGTAATAATGTTGGATGACATCCATTAATTATATTCATTTGCAAGCTGCAACACATGTATTATTTTAACCACCATCTGCTTTGGTTACACAGAAATTATAAATCTGTCAAGCACTTTGTTCTTCCAAGATGATGAGTACATTCCTCTACACCTCAAGCCTCAAGGAGCATGGGACTTGTGTTCCTGTACCATCAGACAAATCTCTCTGTAATGCTAAACTTGTGGGCACTTAGCTCCCACACCACAAGCCAAGCTATGATTCCCCATGCCAAGCTCATATAGTTTATGTATCAACTCATGCATCCATGTCGTAGAAGTTCAAAAAATCTCTGGAAGAGCCACCAGAGGAGTGGCTGGAAGAAGAACAGAGCCAAGCTTGTGTAGAAATCCAAACACCACCGCTGGAAGAGCCTCTGCCAGAAGCACACCAGACATTAGATGAGGGTGACAAATCATCTAGTGACTACAATTCACGCAAAAGAAAAGACAAGGAGATGTACCTGCCACTGCCATGCAAAGATAAAGAATTTCATGCCATTCTTGATACAATATTTGTTCATGATGCAATCAAACCCTTCATGCCTTATAAAGTCCCTAACAGAGAGGAAATGGTGGTCCTTGGTACTACCGTTATCATTAGTTTGTGGGTCATCCAACCACTGCTTGTCAAACTTTGAGGAAGATCTTGCACACCGAGATACGTGACGGAACTCTTGAGCTACTCTTTAAAAGGCAAGCTATTGATGAAGACCCCTTGCCAAAACAAAGGGGAAAGGAGATGGTTGTTGTCATTACATGCTTTGATGACTTGCTCGACGACGACGTATCGTGCCACCCGTGGAAGAATGACTCAAAGCCATCGGAGGCTATTCGGGAGCCTTGCAGAAACATGGAGAAAGCTTACTGGTATGAATATTCAAAAACTTCAAGTTTAACACCCCATGGCCACTTTCTGATGGATGGAAGAATGGTTCCAGCAGCGAAATATTCACATTGGACATGCTGGAAGAACGCCACTTGGGGGCTTCATTTGGTCAGCAAGATTATCAGGAGACAGGTGCCGTAACCTCTCATAATCTCACAGAGGTTGAAGAAAGTGTAATGGGTTGTGAGCCGCAAATCACTCTTTGATTAGTTGGGTTATGATCCGCATGCTGTAAAGCAACAGCTGTGGCTCTGTTAAATATCTCCACAGAGCATGGCAACCTAGTACAACACATGCCAAATACATGCCAAGCCAAGCCACAAGCTTTCATTCTATTGCAAGTCATGCACACTCCTTATGTTGGTTTTAAAACATTTTAAAGAAGTTCATTTGAATATTAAACATGCATTTAATCAAATTAATCGCAGCGGAAGAATATGGTGGTTGTTTAAATTCAAAAACAAAACTTCTTCCAAGTATCTTAAGCCATGAACATTGATATGTTTTTCATAAATGAAAATTCAAGAGAAAGGATAAGATCTAATTACCCTTGAAGCAATTATATGAACCAAGTTGTGTTTTGGTCTTCTCTTGATGATTTTCCTTTGTTGATCTCCTCTTGATCTTTCTCCTCCTTGTGAGCCACAAAAGTATATGGCCTCTAAGTCTCCACACCAATGAAACCTTGAGATGAGAAGAGGTATCTTGAGAATACAAGGATGCTAGTACAAGATTCTCAAGATTGGTTTCAATCTAAACCCCTTTGAAAGAAGATTGTGTTTCACTCTTGAAAAACTCACAACTATCTCTCTTTGATCTCCCAAACCTCTTTGGTTGATGTTGGATTGTGTTTGTGTGTCAATTGAGCTTATGGAAACAATTCCCATACACATGCACTTAACCATTTTCGGCCAAACCCCATTGGGCTTCCAAAATTGGGCCTTATGACACTTAAACCATAATATTTAGGTGTCTTAAGCCCTTGGGCTTGATACCCAACCATTTGGGCTTCCCTCTAACTATTATCGAGGCCCAAATATATTTTTACACGTAGTAAATCATCCACATCAAATCAATCAAATTGATTTCCTCATACTCATTTGTATTACTCAAAGTTAACCATTTAAGGTGTGCGATCCATTAGGTTCTAATTTAGCAAGGCAGTGGGAAAACATTAGAACTCTTTCTAACCAACTGGAATTAAAACCCCTTTTTAATTCTTCCTTTATTTTGGATTGATCACAATCAGTCCTAGGACTTCCACAAGCCAAGAGTGACATCTAGCAATATATCATGGCTACCCAAGCTAATTAGAATAGATGAAGAACCTATTCAGTTGGAATTGCAATGCAATACGGTCCTTCTCTTATACAATGTTTCCAATCATATTGTTAGGGTACGGATTGATAATGTCAAAACCCCTAATATGATTAAACTCATATGATTCAATAGAACACAATTAAAAACCACTTTCTAAATCATGTTCAAGTACTTCGGCCGAAGATTCACTGAATCATATCTTGAAACATTCTCCTTTCTTTATCAAGGTAGAGATTCCTTATTGTACATTCACATGCCTCTATGATGAATTAAGAGATCCCAATAACACATAAGGAAAATCTTTTACGACTTGCCTTTGTGAGCTATCAAAGATCAATAACGCATCACAAGACAACCATGATGCCTCAGGTCTAAGGACTAATTTGCATTATTGCAACTATGAGTTCTCGTTTGACATATAGATAAATACTCCATACGAGAACTCCGGTTGATCGCGTTCAGTGTACTCATTCACTAATGAGCACCCACATACTTGTATTAGTGTCAACTACACAAATGGTTTGAGACCAACCATCCTCATCATTGAGCATACATAGTATGTGCCAATCTTGACGGTTTATCAATGCCCATTTGATAACCTTATGATTAGGAACATTTTGGGATACTACAGTTAGAGATTAAAGGTCTCCCGAATCTAAACTTCTTTAGATTACTTTATCTCTTATTTAGTACACCCTGGACTTTTGTTTCTTTACACGACATAAAAGATAACAAAATAATATTGCCCTTTATTTATCATATACGAAATGTATTCTAAGGAGATTACATCAAATGTATTGGCTCTTAGGGCACATTTCTAACACCTTAGCCCTTTCATACTTGGGGGCTTGATTTGATTGGAGTATTCATCAATGCAAAATGGCTCAAAGCCTTACTACTGCTGAGTTGCTTTTGCACCTATCCTTTTGCTTTTGGCTTTTTCAAATCTATTTCAAAAATGAACTCCTTATGTGTTTTCACCCTATGCTTTCACAACTTTTGTAGAATACACCACCATTATGGCATGCTAAGGTGTAAGATGATATTTGCAACGAGAATGGAGTATTTTGAAAAAAAAAAAAAAATTCTTTCCTTGCAAAGCCTGTAGTATTTTGCAACTTCCGCAAAACATGTTCTTAAAAAAAAAATAGACAAGCAAACTTTCCTTTAAAAAGCTAAGCCTCTCAGCAGTAACTATACCAAGCAAAGCCGCTTAGATGGGATCCCAAGCTGTTAACAAACACCATGCACAAGCAATATCATGTGTCAAGCTTGAAAAAAAAAAAAGGGAAGGTCATGCTATCAAGGAAAATCATTCCAGCCCTTACAATATTTGAGGAGAGTGTATGTGTTGGGGTGCTGTGAAAGAAAAATCAGATCACATAAGGAAGGCCTTGTGGATAAAGAAAAAAAAAAGAAAAAGAAATGCCTAGTTATTCAAGTTTGATTCTGGATTCATGATCTTATTCATTATGCCTAGCTGCCCTATATGCTAATCTAAATGCCTAGTTACCATTGAGATTTGTGTATTTTGGTTGAAAGTAAAGTAGACACCATATGCTTTTGTTTCAATTGAACTTTGAGTAAGATGAGTATGTATGGACATTCGACAGCAGGGATTAGATACATGCTTGGTTGTTTAAAACATTTTATGCTTAATGGATTTGTAATGCTTGATTTAGGTTCGACAACAAGGACTAAATTAGGGAATTAGGAATTCAAGGTTAGGACTAGACACCATGGCTTAATCATACTTTAGCTAGATTCAATATTTGAATTTGAATTAAGACCACTCTTTCTTACACTTGTTTACTTGCTTTCGGGTGCGCACGAAAAGGTACTTGTGGAGGACAATATAATGTCTGCTGTACTTGAGGTCCTTGATATCTTTGTAGTTATGGACAAAATCTATTTACATGTCCCACTTGTTTGCGGTAATAACATAGTGGTGGTCTGAACTTTTCTTGTGATTGATACTAAGGAGTATTAAATCTTGTTCGTTTATTTATTTGTCCACTACTTGAATCCCAAGTTAGCATACTTACGTAATTTCAAAATGTCAACCTTTTGAAATCCTTTTACTTACTTCTGAATGCCTCCCAAGTTGTAATTTCAAACTCATAATTGACTTCCACCAAAGGTATTCTTGTCCTTCCAAATAAGTACAAGCAATGACAACTCTAATGTCTTCCGGAATTCTTTGATTATCCATCTTTCTCTTAATTTGCCTCAACCATCTTAAATAAATAAAAAGAAAATTATCTAAAAAGAATATTATGAAATAGTAAAATATAAGTTTAAGAGAAAGAATAAACAAAACACTCATTTATTATATTTCACAAAAATTTACAAAAGTACACACAATTTTATAAAAACTTAAACTTATCTTACAAAACCTGATGGTTTGTTTCTATAACTATAAACATTTATACAACTCTCCTTCTTCAATAGTAGTTTTCTTCATTCAAACTGATAAATCAGTTCGGATGGTGACTGAACTTCTATAGGCCTAGTGACTGATCTTAATTTCTAAATCTTAACTCGGTAGACTCCACAAGGTAGCCGGGTGGAGTCTCTAATAGGTTCCTATATCTATTACTTGTAACAAACAAAAACAAGTTTATTAAGTTTAAGAGTGTCACCTTCCTGTCACCTTCCTATCCTCATTAAGTTTACCCTTTTTAAGAATTACAGAAAATGACCATGTTATCATACATGTAGCTTGAGTACTGTTTTATCAAATATCAATCAAACCACAGCAACACACATTCAAAGAGTATACTTACTACATAGTACCTTTAGCTTTAGGGTTTAGGCCAGCAAGCAAACCAGTCTTTTATCCAAAGAACTGAACGTTTTGGTCTCATGCGCGCTGTCCTACCAAAGGAGAAGTAGCAACTAACTTAGACCAACACAACCACACAACAAACTAGACCGAAAATAGGCACTTGAGTAAGGTGTAGACAAAACTGATTGTGTTCAGATTCCCTATTGAGGAATCCACATGCATGACTACAATCAAGCAAGTGGAAACGAAGACAGCAAAACAGAAAAAGGAGAAATGCCTTGATTGGGAGTATGCTCTGATTGTACCAGGTTTTGTGGAGCTAAGATTTCCTTATTCAGCTCAACTTGCAGCATTTGAACACTAAAAGTATGTGAACAAAGCAAGAGTGCAAGAATGAGTTCTAAGGAGCAGGGTATGGCATAGTTTAGAGTACAAATCTTAGGCTATAAAATGAAACTGTGACAAGTGTGTACAGTGACCAAAACAAAGTACACAAGGAACCATATGCAAGGAGTGGACAGTAGACGACTAGGATTTATGGAATGCAATAGATTCTGGATTGGAATTTGGAGAGGCCCTCCTCATATAGTATTTCGTGGGCTGTGAACATATTTTTTTTTTTAATGAGTTTTTTTCACCCGGATGATTTTCTTTAGTGATTTTGAAACGTGACAGTTAGAAACTACTTCAGTTTGTGTGCTGCAGAAAGCTATCTGAAATGTGCGTTGAGCACTTGGAAGGCCATAACTTGGAGCTCAATTAACCATTTTGCGAGTGTGAGGACTCGTTTTGACACGTTTTTTCGTGATCTATACACTGGGAAGGAGAAAAATGCTTTTTGAGGACAGGTTGGTAGATGAACTGGCACCCTAAAGTTGCTGTTAAAACGAGTTCGAACTTTGAAAGGTCATAACTTTGGTCTCGGGTGTCCGTTTGGGGCAAATTTTTTTTTGATTTCA